>NC_092807.1:72194419-72875669 GCF_040954645.1 Diabrotica undecimpunctata | reverse complement strand
TTTGCAATGATATTTATAAGCAATAACTTGCAATAACTGACTGTACTTTATATGTTGTTTAAATAATTAAACCTTGTCACTTCACAAAAGAGCGATTTGAATGGCAAAGTCAACAAAGAAGATGTGATGAATCTTGTACCACCCCACATTCGCACAGGTTAACCGGTGTTTGCAGGCAAGAGTCCTCCTAGAAGATTTTAGGAAGATAACTACCATAAGGAAATTCCTCTCGAGGGTTCAGATGGCGATCAGCTTATTTTTTTGTATATCTTGCAGATGTGTTGATCTGGCAAGATTTTCCTCGATTTTAGTTATAAAATGGGCTGGAATTCGTGAAGTGTATGTTGCGAATCTAGACTGTGTTTCTTTTGTTCTCTAGGTACTTTTCTTCGGATATTAGGTGGATTGATAGCTACGATATTGTAGGGCTTATGTATGGATGTGAGTTTTAATATCCGCTGAATTTGACTGACTAATTTATAGCTATGTGTTAAGTATGTGTTGGTATCATCCATACTGGCAAGGTATTTTCGGCTGTAGAAGCATAGAGTGCAAGCGTCTACGTTTTAGGGATGGAAGGATGTGCTTCCCATTTTTAGCTGACAGTTTGCGGAGATTATTTTTCTGATTCTCTGTTTGCCTTTTAGTTTTAAACAAAGTTCTGTGAATGACAAAGTGTGATACAAACTATCTTTAGATAAGGTATTTATAGCAAGTCCAGAGTTTAAGAATTTCATGACACTATTGGATGTTCAGATTTGTGAAAGCGTCTGTGTTAGGGACATTGAAGGAGCACATCTAAATTTTTCCGGGGTTTGGCTTAAAATGATTCATAGTATATTTTTATTGTGTTTAAGGTATAATTTAGATTTTTCTCTATTTCAGTAACAAAAGTTTTTGGTTGTGCAACAATAGATGTATCGTCTACATAATAAAAGATATAGTATTTCCTGGTATGAGTTGTGTGAATGTTATACAGTGTAGGTGCCATTACGCTACCCCAAAGGAGACCGTTCTTCTGCGTTCTTAATCTGTTATTCTTACCATTGAGTGATACGAAAAATCTTCTGTTGTGTAGGCATAAGCGGATAATACAAGTGAGTTTACTACCTAAGGGGATGTCACATAGATTTTGGAAATGCCATCTATTTTAAGGTATCGTAAGCGGCATTTAGATTGATAAATACCATTAATCATACCTGATATCTTTCGTACCCGTCTTCGCTGTATTGGGCAAGACTTAGTATTTGTGACGTACATGATCTTTCCTGTTTATAGCCACTTTTGTCTTTTAATTTAAGTTTCTCTTCTATTGTTAGTAAAATTATATTAAGGATCACGTGCAGAAGTATTTTTATAGTATTTGTGGTTGTTAGAGTTTTTGCAGGTTTAAGTAAGGCAACAACTTTGTCTTTGCTTTTCTTGTCTACAGACTTTGAATATCAGCCATTGTTGTGTTTTTGATCCAAATTTTATAATTAGTTTTGTGCTCAAATCCTTAGTCAGGAGCCGTAATATTGTTCATTATATACGTAGATAGTGGATCCAAGGTTAACACCGTTGAAAGGTTCCTTCAGCTGACTGGTTTTGTCCTCTCTCATTTTAAGTTTTTCTTTGCTTCTTGCCGGCATTTATTATGTGATTTTCAGCGATCAGCTTAATACCAAATACCCTATGTTAGGCCCTCTATGTGTTTCCTGCACTAGAAATACGTCACATTTGTGTTAGGCGCATATTTCTGATAAGGTTGAGTAAAGTAAAGTGTCTTTATCTCTAGATATCCCCTTAATATTTATAGACATAATTAGAGTAGTTGGTCTAAAAAGGGCCCATTTGACAAAAATCGTATTGAACGGGTGATCGAAGAATTAGTCGATTAATTGATTATTAATTACCCAGGATACGCCCGTTGCGGTGGTACTATTAGTACTTCAATTTTCGTGAAGGCTTCTTCTTTAAACCCCATAAAAAATGGCCAATCTTTTGGGTTTTGAGATGGGTTTATCCCAGAGATCAAAGGTTACGTTACATGCATATTCCAGGTTCTATCTACGTATTTTCATTACTAAAACAGTATATTTATAATAAAGGCCTTAAGTTATCTTCAGATTCTATGAAAATTAGAATCTATGGAAATTAGCAAATAAAAACTATAGAAACAATTCTTAATGACCAACTTGAGACAAACAGTTATCCCCTCCTCAACTTATTCAGTTACAAACTATAACGTGTAAACGCAAACCTGTTTTATTGTTAGATTAGGGATATAGGGAAATCTGAATATCTAAGATATTTAGATTTCCCTATATTATTATGCTCTACATTTGGTCTTATCTCCTATTAATTTACAACTATGACGAAATTTTTCTTATACATTGATATTAAACTGGTGTAGAGTATTTTGTAGATAATATTTATTTGTTTTGAGTATATTTATTTTAAAACATAGTACATAAAAAAATAAATATGTGTGTGCTCTGTGTCTTCTAAGTCTGTTAAGCATAAATATGCATCCATATTAGATTATACATTTATTAAGAATATCCAATCTCTGAATTGAAGATTTTATCTCAAAATATAACTGTGCTTTATACAAATAGGGCCTGCGTAGCGCAAGCGGTAGGATGCTTGCCTCGCAAGCCGGTGGTCCGGAGTTCGAATCCTACCGCCGGCAAGAACATCTAGACATTTTAAAAATGTCTATAGGCCCCAGGTCGACTCAGCCTGAATAAAAATGAGTACCTTGGGTTACACCAGGGGTAATAATAGACGGTTGAAGCGTAGCACTGGCCATGTTACCTTCCTTGTATACCGTAGGCCCTAGATATAGCAGACTACCCTGTTATACTCCCAAAGCCGCGACAGCGGTATAAAACGGGAGACTATTATATTATTTATACAAATATTATTCTTTTCTGAGATACCGGTATAAATATAAATTTTGAATTTGCCAATGATTTCATTATGATTTTTTAAATTATTTTCTTGTGGCATTATGTCACTGTTGGAGAATAATGATCGGAATAAGGATCAACAGGTTTTTATGTTTCATTTGATGTTTTAATCTTTAAATCAGAGTTTATTTTTCGAAAAACTATAAACTTGTTACAACAAATTGCTATATAACAGTACGAGGCAATATTCTTATGCTGTGGCTAAATCATGATATTTGCGTTGCGTTGATATTTATGTGGAAATTAGCTGTAAAGTAATTGCCGTTTTTCATGCCGTATCATATTTTAGCATAGTCTTCTGATTTACTTTATAGACAAGCGGTTTAGTTTGTGTAAAATGGATATTCACAATTCGTCTAATAGTATTTAGTTTTAAAAACAGCTGTGCTTTTATGCTCATTCGTTCACCATTTGTAAAGCAACCTGAGTTATGAATAACTACTTTTTTGTATTTTTAGAAGGCATACTTCTACCGGGCATATTGTAATGTGTGAATATTAGAAATTTATGTAATCTTTTTGTTTATATAATTTGGTTATTGATATTACTTTTTAGATAAAATTTTATAATTATATTTCTCTTGCCTTTATTTTCTATGGTACTACATATACATACCCAATTCAAAAGGGAGAAAACCAGCGAGTTCTAGATTGAACATAAATATTCTTCTGTCTCTCTCTATACAGTGTAGGTAAAATTTTATGGTCGGTATGGACCTTATGTGAAATGCAGTGAGAAACACCTGTTTAAAAAGAGAGGTATATTAGGTCCGCCCTTTAAATATCGCCGAAAATACATGAGTGGAAAAAATAAAAAAGGGGAAATTCAACGTTGCCAAACTTATTGGTTTTATTTGACCTGTTGTCTTTTTAGCATTTAAACAATGTTCTAAGATAATAAAATTTGGGCGAAATGGATTTAAATAGCAGCTTACTGTTTTTTATTGGAGTGTTAAATAACACTTACAATAAGTGTTATTTAACATTTTAATGTCCACTTCGGAAATCGTTTTATATAAACAAAATTTATTAATGTTTCGTATTTTAAGTACGATTTCCGAATTAAAAATCTAAATATCAAAATAAGCTATTTTAAAGTCACATTGTGCCTTATTTCCAATAAAATAATAAACATTATTATAACGCCAACAATAAACAAGCTTCATTCAAAATTATTTGGCAACGTCGCGTTGCACCAGCAATACCATTTCAGCAACTTCAGAACCGGTATTCCACATGCAATAAATAAGAAACTAGAGGTGGGACGTTGACATTTTTATCGTTAACGAAACTGAATCGTTTTTCGCAAACAAGTAACTAGTTGATTGTTACCAGTAGTTTCAAATAAACAAACATAATGGATATTATCGTTTATGTGTATATTTATTAAAGTGAAAGAAACTTATCAAGGATATATTTATTATAACTTGAAAAATAAACTAAACAATACAAATAGTAAATCGTACATTTACATTACACGTTATTATTAAACCGCGAATCGTCTAAATTGACATTTAAAAACATAAGTTTTTTTACTTTACTTCTTGTTAACCGTGTTCTTCTTTTATTTAAAATTAAATCAAATTTTGAACATTTTTTACAATATTTCATGAATATAGTGGTTAAGTTAGGATATACATGGCGATGGTTTTTCCACCATTGTAATGGACTCTCGATACAGGTGTACGTTTAGATCAATCATGTACAATTAATTGATCAAAAATACTTACGTCATCTTTATCGGGTTCTTTTTCTTGTACTGGTTGATTTTCATTAGTACAATCTTCTTGATTGTTGTTGTTTCAAAAAAAAAAAAAATATACCTTTTACAAAGGATTTTTAATAAATCTTCTTGTTCTTTAATTATAGAAGTAACCAGCTTCTTAAATCTTTCTTTTGTTTTTTAGCTTCATTTTTATCAGAAAATACCTGCACTTTAAATCGTGAATCCATAAATGTATATAATGACAATGTGCCACTCTGTTCTATCCCTCTAAATCTTTTTGCTAAACCCGATATTAGTAATTGTACTACGTCGGATACTATGGATGTAAGGTTATCCTTACATCCCAAGGATTAAGGTTATCGTTTGCTAAAATTTTATTGCAAGATTCTTGCAGGCAGCGTACCATAACAATTACTGAACTACTCTTCAAGTATTTTTGGCCACTCATTGTACTTGTTATTTCTTTAAAAGGCCATAAAATTTGGGAAAGTTGAGAGCAAATAATCCATCTTCATTATTTAGATTTGGTCTAAGTCTAAGTCTGTATTAACTAATCCCAATGTGGAACGGATTGCCTCTTCTAACTCGGTCATTCTTTTTAACATGTAATAGGTGAAGTTCTACCTAGTTGCCACGTCTTGGATTGGCCGATTGGGAACTTTGTTATGTTGTAATTGATATTTAAAAGCATTTCTAAAGATAAGGTGCTTTTTCTGAAATGTGTTTTTTGCCGAATTGTCAAAAAAAGACTTTTTATTTTATCTATTTGTACACGACAGCATTTAAGTGCGTCCTCCACCAATAAATTTAACGTATGAGCAAAACAATTTAAATGTTTTAATTCCAAAACATATTTAATAGCTTTGACCATATTTGAGGCATTATCAGTTACTGCAAAAAGTACTTTTGGTTTTAGACCCCACTTATTAATAATTTCACTAATTTCAAATGCGATGTTTTCTGAATTCTGAATAATGGCAGCAGCCTAATAAAACCGTTTTAAATTCTAAATTTTCGGTTAAATATTCTCCTGTTAATGCGATGTGATTCTCAGTTACTCCAGATGTCCAGATGTCAGTAGTAATACAGATATTTTCTACTTCTTTAACAACTTGTGATCTAATAATTTGCTTAGTTTTGATATAACATTCCTAAAGTAATGAACCTAACAAAGTTTTTCTTGGTGGTTTATATCCAGGAATCCACCCTGCAAACTTTTTAAAAGCTCGTTCTTCAACTATGGAGTCAAAACGGATAAAACGAGTCTTTGCATAGGTTTAATAAATCCATATCTATTTGTTTCTTTTACTCTAAACTAATATTTTTATTAATGGAAGTATCCTTCACCTTCGAAAATGCAGATCAATCGTAAATCGAAACTCGTTCATTAATCCGAATACCTAGTTATTTTATTTTCAACGTTAACCGATAGCCCGACTGTCCACTGTCCCGAAAGAGTTATTTTTAGTTTTGTAGTAGTCTCTCAGATCAACTAATCGTCCTCGTCGACGTAAAGTGTTCGTTGCTCCTCTCTTTACGTCTACACAAAATGTAGTTTTTTTTAATCGACCATCAACTAGTTGGCTTACCAGTGAGAAACCGTAGATTCAAAAATGACAAATAATGATTTAAAATGCAGGAATTTTCTGATAAAAATGAAGGTAAAAAAAACAAAAGAAAGAGTTAAGAAGCTGGTTACTTCTATAAAAAAAGAAAAAGAAGATTGTACTATTGAAAATCAACCAGTACAAGAAAAAGAAACTGATAAAGATGACTTAATCTATGGTGTATTTTTGATGAATTGGACATGACTCATCTAAACATACACCTGTATCGAGAGATATAAAAGAAGTCGACATGTATTTTTCTGATGATATATACCCACAAAAAAATTCGAACGGAGATTGGAACTGTCCATTACAGTGGTGAAAAAACCATCGCCATGTGTATCCTAACTTAACCACTATATTCATAAAATATTGTAGTATTGTAACAAAATCTGTTCCTTGTGAACACATGTTCAAAATCTGGTTTAATTTTAAATAAAAGAAGAACACGGCTAACAAGAAAAGTGGAAACACTTTCTAAATGACATTTAAAGTTTGTCAATTTAGACGATTCGCGATTTAATAATGTGTAATGTAAATGTAAGTACTATTTGTATATTTAAAATGTCAACGACACACCTCTAGTTTCTTATATTAGGATCGGAACCAGCGATATGTAAAATATCTCTGATCGGAACTAATCGTCTCACCAATGGGCAATGGGCGTCAAATATGGAGGGGAGACCAAGGGGAAATATGATTGTTATCTTTGTCGTATTCGCTGAAAATATGATTTTATATCTGTGTTAGATATCCTGTTAAATTTTACCATACCGACCATAAACTTTTACCTACACTGTATGTTATATAAAGTTCATCGTCATCGTATAGTACGAACGCAACAAGGTTCTATTGCCTTTTCTTCTTTTTGTCTCCTCATTCCTATTGAAAACTCAGCCACGTAAATGAAGTTTTAAAAATGTATGTCAATATTTCTGAAGTGCCTTTTCTGGGATAACTTTTTTTAAGCCTAGTTCGTTTGATTACATGTAATTGATTTGATAGTCCCCAACAGATAGGTTGTTGATTGTAGGTAGGATAGCAGGTGGTTGAACATGCATGTGTTGATAAATATGATGGGTCGGTAGGTAGTCTCATTATTCCTAAATCTGACCATATGTTACTTCCCCCCTTCATCCGTGGATGTCCTAAGAACATTTTTTCTCTCAGGGCATCCTCCCAATTTAACTTGACAATGCAGTTATTAAAGAGCTTTTGGATATAGCCAGCGCAACTTTGGCGTTGAGATTTAGTTTCTTGTACGACGTTCCTATCTTTGGTGTATAGTACGTATCTATGTGTTTGACCTTGACATTAGTTCCGTTCGGTATTGGTTAGTACTCGGACCTTTGTAAGTCGGAAAACACTTCTGATGGATTTTCTCGCAATCCTGATCTAATTGTGGTATTATCCCTAAAATATTACAATTCATTCATAAAATAGCCTCGATTAGAATGTGTAAAGTCAGCAGAATTATGAATCGCCGACGCAAATTTGTCGTAGGTTATCTAAAACAAACTTGACCCACTAATGAACGACTGCTGACTGTTGCAAGGTCTATTATAAAAGAGACAACGACTTTTATCTTAGAGATCAGAACTAAATTAACGTCAAGATAGCAAGTTGATGTAACGCGTATCAGTAATTATGAAGTAGTGTCATAGCAACGTCAACTAAGTACTGAATATAATTAAAATAAGTAATGTTAAGAAAATAGTGTACAGTTGTGTTCGAAATAAATGGTCATCAAATATAACAACCCCATCATTTACCATATGGCGATCCTGAAGTGGTAGAAACCAGGAGTCTTCATCCAAAGAGGCCTAGAATGGGAGAAAAATCATCCAAGGATGAGCTACAAGAGAATGGAGTCGTCAACAGCAACTTCATAGTCAAAACCGAAGATGTCAGGCCAAGCGAAGAAATAAAGGTACTATTATACGTTATTACCACAGTCCTGATACTGAAGTTAATATAGTCATTATGGAAGGCGCATAGGAGAAATATGAAGGGGAAAATACACCGAAACATAGCAGCGAGGTCGACAACAAATTTAGACGTTTAAGTGGTGAGTCTGCATATTATCTATTTTTATTGCACTCCCTTACACGCATAATAATATACCAGTTGATTTTTTTTTATTATTTCATTATTGAATCTATTATTATTCTATTATTATTATTATTTATAACATTTATCGATTATTAATTATTATTTTTATGACTTTTGATGATAATTTTGCTTATATTTGGGTATGGATAATTTTTAATTTATTAACTTATTGAATTTAATGGATAATTCACGATCTTATTTTTCTGAATGAATATATTTTTTTTGGCTAAGTAACTACTTATTGAATTTTATCGTACTATATAAGACTATCGGATTTGTGTTTTCGTTTTAAATGCCTAGCAGTTGGGAAGATTTTGTTAAAATACTTGAGACCATTACGCAGGATATATACAAACAGAGCAAAAGAGTGTTGAAAAAGGAGATACCTAAAAGCAAGGAAGTAAAGATTGAGATAACGACACAATTAATTGAAGCATATAACAGATTTGTACACCTCATAACCAAAAATTGGGAAGCCTTAACTGATATTCAGAGAGAGACTTGTAAGAGATACTTTAGTAAAAATCGAGACAAGGTCATACGATCGTTCCAAGCCATAAATTCCAGAATATTAGTTCCTAATCTAATAACTCAACAGATTGACAAAGATATAGAGGAAGAACAAAGCGACACAGAACAAGAAGAAACCATGGCTCTTAGTATCAACGAATTTTTAAATATTGCAAGCAAAATTTTACCGAGTAAGTTCGACGGAACCACAGGAAAACTACAACCCTTCTTAGACGCGCTTGAACTTTTGCAGAAAATAGCAGTAGGATATGAGGAAACCGCGGTAAGCCTCATAAAAATAAGATTAACAAATAAAGCCAGAAATTTGATAACCGCAGAAGACACAATTTTAGATATACAAGCAACATTGAAGAGAGAACTAAAAGGTGACACGCCGAAAATGGTAATAGGTAAACTCGAAAAAAGGAAACAAGGACATAGGGATGCAGCTGTGTACGCATCTGAGGTTGAGGCACTAGCCGAACAATTAAAAGTGGCATACATAACAGAGAAAATGCCAGGAGAGTTGGCTAAGAAGTATACAACGGAGGCAGTAGTGGTTACGATGAAACGTAATGCCAGCACAGATAAAGCCAAGCTAATATTAGAGGCAGGTAACTTCACAACCCCACAAGAGGTAATGTCAAAATTTTTATCAATAGACACAACAGAAGACAACGCACATGGAAGAGTGTTAAACTGTAGAACGCACTTTAACAAAAGAGGAAAATTCTAGCACAAAAGAGGATATAACAATGGATATGACCAGTGGAGGAGACCAAATTTCTCGCAACAAAACGATTTAAAAAGAGATCGCCGTCCACATGAACAGAAAGGGTTCAGAAAATTAAATAATCAAGCACATAGAGGAAATTCAAGAGGATTCAATGGGAATATACGATTATTAGAAATAGAAGATAGTCAGCGGGAATCAGAAAACCCACAGTTGGGGTTTTGAATAACCAATTCTTATATAAGACGGATGAACAGATGACAGAATTAGAATACTATATCTACAACTTCGACTTAAACCTAACAAATTTCGTAAGGATAAAAACAGGAATCTTAGGACGAGTAAATACATTTATTATAGACACAGGAGCGGATATTTCAATACTTAAATGTACACAAGACTCTATGCGAGAACATGTAAGACCAAATACAAAAGCGAGAATAAAAGGAGTAACCCGAGGAGAACTGCAAACAATGGGAGAAATCGAAACTACGCTAGACGTAAGTGGCAATCTTTTTGGGCATACCTTTCAATTGGTAGAAAACAACTTTCCTATTCCAACAGACGGAATAATTGGAAGAGATTTTATCACAAATTATCAATGCATATTAGACTACGCGAATTTAAAAATACACATCAAGAATGATAGAAACTATTATATCAGTACGAATATTTTGGATACTGTAGACGATAACACAATTTTAATACCACCCAGATGTGAAGTTTACAGAACAGTTCAATATTTTCAAACGTTAAAGGCGGATAGACTAGTAGAACAACAGGAGATACTACCAGGAATATTCATAGCGAGAGCGATAATATCAGGAAATAACCCATATATCAAAATTTTAAATACAACTTACGAAACTGTTACGATAGAGACAGGTACAATCAAAACATTAGACATGAAATTGTTCAAAGTATACAGATTAATCAACGACAGTAAAGACAGGAAGAAAGAACTAAGGAAAACATTAAAGCTAGATATTCCAGAATACACACGAGATAAATTAGTATCGTTATGCGAAGATTTTGCAGATATATTTGCATTAAGACATGACATGCTAACATGCAACAACTTTTATGAACAAAAATTGAGAGTAAAGGAACACACACCAGTTTACATAAAGAATTATAGGACACCACATTCACAAACAGAAGAACTGATTAGACAAGTACAACAATTAATAGACCAGGGAATTGTCGAGCCATCGACATCAAAATACAATAGTCCGGTCGTACTAGTACCGAAAAAAGCTATAGATGGAAACAAATCATGGAGATTATGTATAGATTTCAGACAGCTAAACAAGAAACTAGTCACAGATAAATTTCCGTTACCAAGAATATACTCAATATTAGACCAACTAGGAAGAGCAAAATGGTTCTCAGTAATAGACTTAATGTCAGGGTTTCACCAGATACCATTAGAACAATCATCAAGGAAATACACATCTTTTAGTATGGAAAAAGGAGCATTCCAATTTACCAGACTACCTTTTGGACTAAATATAAGCCCAAATAGCTTTTCAAGAATGATGTCAATAGCATTCACAGGTTTAACACCGGAGAAAGCATTTCTGTATATGGATAACATAGTGATGATAGGAATAAGAGAAAAACATCATTTAGACAACTTAAAAAAGACATTTGAGATATGTCGGAAATTTAATTTGAAGCTAAACCCAGCAAAATGTCAATTTTTTGGAAAAGAAGTTACATATTTGGGACACGATCTTTCGCAAGAAGGAGTATCACCGGATAAAGTGAAATATTCAACAATAGAGAAATACCCGACACCGAAGACAGCGGACGAAGCTAAAAGATTCGTAGCATTTTGTAACTACTACAGACGTTTTATTCCGAACTTTGCAGAGATATGCATACCTATAAACAGATTGTCGAGAAAAGGAGTAGAATTTTTTTGGGGCAAGATTGTGAACAATCATTTAAGAAACTTAAATCATCTTTGATAAAACCACCAATTCTCAAATACCCAGACTTCAACAAACAATTCATACTAACAACAGACGCATCAAATGCGAGCTGCTTAGCAATTTTAAGTCAGAACTACGACGGAACAGATTTACGAATAGCTTACGCATCGCGCAGCTTCAACAAGGGAGAGCTTAACAAACCTATAATAATTAAGAAATTACTTGCAATCCATTGGGGAATCAACCATTTCAAATGTTATTTATATGGAGCACTAACATTCTTGATAAAAACGGATCATAAACCACTAACACACCTATTTTCGATGACAGAACCTACCTTGAAACTCACGAGAATCAGATTAGATTTAGAAGAATACGATTTTGAGATAGAGTATATAACAGGGAAAAATAATTACGCGGACAGCCTTTCAAGAATATCAACGAACCAGCTAAAAGACTTATACATAGACAACAATCATATATTAGCTATAACCCGAGCTCAATCAAAGAAGAAAGCGGAAAGAGCAGAGCACAGGGAGACAGAAGAGGAAATTATATTACAGCATAAAACCCAAAAGCAAACAGTAAGAAAGGTACTAAATAATATGGAGGCGCATAGACTACCAATTTTGTCTTTTGGAGCAAACCGGGTCTCACCAAGACTGAGCATTCGGGTCAAAAACAAAATCAAATGCAACAAGAGTGTTGCAAAATGTTCACATACTGCTACAACACTACCCCTAATGCATATCACGGCTACACACCTTTTGAATTGTTGTATGGTCGGAAGGTAAATTTACCCGAAGATCTCACAAAGGAAGTTCAACCATGCTATAACATAGATGCCTATCATAATGAGCTCCGATATAAACTACAAATTGCACCCGACAGAGCTAAAACATTCTTAATAAAGCACAAAAAGGGAAGACAAGACGCAAGCAAGCAAATCGCAGCACCTCAACATTTTAAAATAGGAGATCTAGTCCTGCTCAAAAGAGAAGAAAATAATAAGTTTGATAGTCTTTATGTAGGTCCTTTTGTCATAACAGAAGTAAATAATGTTAACTGTAAAATTAGGCTAGATACCGGAAAGATTAGGGAGGTGCATAAAAACAGATTATACGCTTACAATCAGTAGACATCAGTGAACAATATTACTGATATCGCGGGAAAAGTGACAGAGCAAATGAACAATCGCGGCGTAAACAAATAATCGAATAGGGCAAACTAATAAACTATTTTTATCACATATGTTTTAGATTTAAGATAATGTACATGTATACACTAGCATAGGTAAACAGTACTTATTTGAGGTTGAAAATTTCTCTTCTTCCTAAGGGAAAGGGAGAGAGGAATGAGACAGTTGCAAGAGAGAAATTTTTTCCGTAAGGGGGCTGGTGTGGTATTATCACTAAAATATTACAATTCATAAAAAGATTAAGTTTAAAAGGAACGTGTAATACATTTCGCAATTGTTTATATAAAATATGTTTAATAATTCGAATCATGGACATTCATAAAATAGCCTCGATTAGAATGTGTAAAGTCAGCAGAATTATGAATCGCCGATGCAAATTCGTCGTAGGTTATATAAAACAAACTTGGCCCACTAATGAACGACTGCTGACTGTTGCAAGGTCTATTATAAAAGAGACAACGACTTTTATCTTAGAGATCAGAACTAAATTAACGTCAAGTTACCAAGTTGATGTAACGCGTATCAGTAATTATGATGTAGTCTCATAGCAACGTCAACTAAGTACTGAATATAATTAAAATAAGTAATGTTAAGAAAATAGTGTACAGTTGTGTTCTAAATAAATGGTCATCAAATATAACAACCCCATCATTTACCATATAATTACTACCTGAGTTTTATTTACATTGTTTTGTCAGTATTCTTGTCACATATTTACCCATTAGCACTGGTCTATGCATCATTGTCTTATACATTCTGATTTTAGAGATTAGTATTAGACTTCTGGATTTAAAAGTGTTATAAGGGTCATAAATAGATTAGGTGGCTACCTGAATATTCCCCTTTATTTCTTATTTGACAACGATCTACTATATCTTAAAGGCTGCAATTTTTCAAAATTATATGGGTTTATTGTTACGTTATACCCTACTCTGCATCATCTTTTTTGCATGTTAAAGAAAATTTATTTGGTTTTTTACTGAATATTAGACAATTTTTTTTGCTGCTAATAGCATTATTTTATAGCATTCTAATATTTAATCTATGGATTAAATCAGGATAGCAAATAGATATTCTTCACTTTCTCTGAGAAATAATATTCTAACACACAAAATCCTATTAAATTGCCAAAACCTTTTTTGCATATTCTATTTACTTATGAGGGGCAGCAGCAATATCAGTACCATAATAAGGCGTACAGTCCTGGACTGGCTAATCGTTGAATAATAGGAAGGATGAGTGTAACAGTTTTAATGTTGTCGGGACTGCCACCTGTTATCGGGTAGCAGAGATATCAGTACCAAATTAATGCATATAGAAATTGTTGCTTGAACTTTATTATTATTGAACACTATATTTCCTAGTAAAATTATTATGACTTTACAGTAAGACAAATTTTCCAACGTTGGTTATGAAAACAAGATGTACATACCACCGGGTTCCCTATGTCGATATCTAGCAAAATCCTTGTAATAATGATACAGAAAACATAAAACCAGAAATGAAAATATGCGCCAAGAAACTCTGTGTTATAAAACAGTCAAATAAAATACAGATTCTCGATTCAAATATAGTCAAACTATTAATGAACAGCTTACAAAAATAGAAATAACGCCTATTTAAGATGCAATCCATTAACGGTCCAAGGTAGAAAGCACTCCTAGCATATGCTAATGATATAGATCTCAAAAGAAAAAAAGAAAAGTTCACGAAAAATGTTTCACTTAAAATTAACAAAATGAAAACCAAATACAAGCGAATTAACAGAAGAAACCAATTCAATAAAGCTAAATAAAACATTAAAGCCAGCAACTACAATGTCGCAAGTATGGAACACTTCAAATATGTTAGATCACTAATCACGGTTAATAATAATGCCATTTAAGAAATACAGAGCATAATTCAAACGTCAAACCTATTTTAATACATGGCTGTGAGTAATAAAAAATGACTAAATCAAATAAGGAAGAACTCAGAATATTTGAAAAGAAAATTTTTTTAACCTCATTATCATATTGCTACAAATCCGTATAGAATAAGAACACATACTAAATAAAGAAAGCTCTTATAACGATATTGTTCGGAAAAAAAATTCGATATTGTATCGCGCGTTTGTTGTTATTGCAATATAATAGCGTGGGGCGTTGGTTATCTTGCATATAGAAAACAGTGGCGTGCTACAAAAATTTTTAGAAATATTTAAAAATTTAATAATAATGAAGAGGTAGTTATAAATTCAGGTAGTTAGTAGTACAATGTTCGCTGAAGAGTACAGACGTGGTAGTAATCAAATATAACAGTTAGTTACGTCATTTGAAAAGTTGAGTTTGTGGGAAGATATTATTAGAAATAGAAAGATACCAGCAGGTGTACCACCCTCAACAAGAATTCAACCTATTAGTTATGGTTGTTCGAAGTGTACCGTATATCCTATTAACAACCATACTGAACAGTATGTTGTACGTAAATAAGCCAGGAGTAACTCATTTGCTTGTTTGCTATAATATGAATAATACACAACACGAATGTAATAGAACAGAATGGAGGATGATGTTGCAGACCAAAATAAATGATGGTAAATTAGAAGTATTTGCACTATCTATACACTATCTATAGAAGCACACAATTATAACATAAAACTAATTTTTCTGGAAAATTCTGAAGGAGATGTAGATAAGTGGGAGACAATACGACAGCAGAATCAAGACAAAATCATTAATGATGTGAATGGTGAAATAATACAACAGCAGAATCAAGACAACATTAGTGATGATTTGAAAGATAAAATATATTATATTTGTATATATATATATATATATATATATAATTTTGTCATCTCAATGTATATTTATTGTTAAATATGTGGTGAAAAATGTAAATAAATTATATTTTTTAATAAATCATGATTGAAAAGTTGTATATTTGTTATTAACCTGTCTTAAAATAAAACTCGAAAAATCTTCGTAAAATATTTATTAATAAATAGAAAAACAATTATAATAATATAGGAGTTCTAGGTAAAAGATTAAAAAGCCATTGTTGAAGCACATCTACATTGTTCTGTGAACACATATACTTGCCATGTGCATGGTTTTGACAACGTGCTATGGTTGGAAATTTTCACAGTATATTACATGGTATACCATTGTATGGTATACCATGTATACCATATATTATTAACTGACTAACGGACTGGTTACTACTGATTCTTGAACATAAGTAACCTAGGAGGATATAGTTTTTATTATTTCGGTGAGAGGGGAGTACTCCATTAGACAATCGTGAATAATGATGCAATAAGCTCGGGTGTTTTCGGGAAATCCCGTAGAGGCTTCAATGTCTAATCTCACATCGATTGTAGAGGATCTCATCGACTCATCACATTTACTGCAATTTATAATGAACATAGCATGTGTTTTGAATGCAACATAATCAATAAGCGGCTGTTTTTGAGTACAATTTGCATAAGTCGAATAAAATTCTGTATAGTTAAAATGGGCCTCATCAAAGTGGTCGTATGTAAAGTCTAACTGCATTCGTTCATTCGGCCAATAGTCACCATTAAGAGATAATCGAATGTTTTCGATATTTATATGATTGAAGGTTGTAGGGTCCTCTGTTTGTAGACCACGTTTATTTGTTTGAAAGAATACGATAACATAATGAGGCCGTTCTACTGCCGTACTTGTCTTTACCGACCAAATTTCTCTACGGGCACCTGAAGTAAGTGCAGGCAATTCACTCAAGTCCCATTTTCTAAAAGATATCAATGTGGGCTTATCGATTTGTATAGCCTTCAGTAATTGTTCTTTCATCTCATCACTAGGATAAATATGTTTGATTTTCAATTCAATACTCTCAATTTGAACCTTTACAGTTGTTGATCCGGCTTTTTTCATTGCGGTAGTCGTAAACCAAGCAGCGACTTTTTCGCCTAGGGGTGCGTCTTTGCCTTTAACGCGTTCCCAAGCTTTGTTTTCCAATATCCAATCTGCTTTATGTCGATCCTTTAAAGAACTGCTTTGAGAATAAGCAATATCGTGATCTTTTGCAGCTTGGTCTAGCGGATTTATTCCTGGATCTCCACGAGCTAATCGTTTATGTAGCTTGGTACCTGGGCCCAGATACTGATAACCAGGGACGTGTAACTCGAATGGTAAACTGTTAATAACTGAGTTGACTACACCCTTACCCTCGTATATCAACATGATAACTAACATTCAGCTTTAGTAAGCGTGATGTTATATTATTCGCTAATTAGTTAACAAGTTATCACAAGATGAAGGTAGTGCAACAGAAACGGACGTTACCCATTGAAAATTTAGACTTTTCTTCATTGTCAACCACATAATATGGTAAACATGGATCGTTATTACCTGATTCATTTCGTGCCATTATATGTGGTCCAAGCGGATGTGGGAAAACCAATGTAATGCTGTCATTACTGTTCAGTCCTAATGGTGTTAAATTTAAAAATATTTACGTATACTCAAAATCTTTGTATCAACCAAAATATCAGTTATTACACTATGTTCTGAAATCTGTAAAAGAAGTGGGATATTTTCCATTTAAAAATAATCAAGAAATTATAAGTCCACATGAAGCCAAACCATATTCCATTTTTATATTTGATGATGTATCGTGTGATGGACAGCAGAAAATTCGGAAGTCCTACTCCATGTGTAGACATAAAGACATCGATGCCGCATATTTATGTCAAACGTATTCAAAAATACCTAAGCAGTTGATACGAGACAATTGTAATATGATTATACTGTTTAAACAAGACGAAATTAATCTTAAACATGTGTTCGATGAACATGTGTCTCCAGATATGACCTTTGAAATATTTAAACAATTATGTGCAGAATGTTGGAATGAGAAATATGGAACGTTTATAATAGTTAAAGACTTTGACTTAGACAGTGGTAGATACCGCAAAGGATTTGACAAGTACATAAAATTATAGATACACCATTATTGTAAGTCATTCTGAGTTATGATGTTGAATGATAAAGTAGCTGTGGCTACACGTAAAAAGAAAATCGCATCAGTAAAAATTGCTAAATCAGTAAGAAAAAAATATTTAATATTGAAATTAGGTAGAGCTGAAGAAGATGAGTCACTTAATAAACTTTTTAAGCCCATATCAAAACCACTAGAGGAGATTGCAACATCATCTAAAAAGTTACATCATGCAGTCAACAACAAGTTTAATCTTGTTAAAAAGGAAGAGGTGATGACAAAAGAAGATACTGATAAGGCGAAAAAAGAATATAGTGATGATGCATTTTCCGAATTTCACGATGCGACATCAACTGATCAACAACTTGCTGATTATAATGATATCTCACAAGAAACCATTGCCGTGTACATAGATCAATATCCTCCAATTAGTCAAAAGTATATAGAAGAATTTTGGATGAAGGATAATAAAATCAAGTGAACGTGATTTGGAAGGAAGGTGGTTTCCGGGAACACCCGGTCTATACCAACTTATTTTCTATGATAAACCTGAATATAATAATGAAGATTTAAATAACTATAAAACTTTATTAGAATATGCCGGAGTCCATCGAGATACCTTGGGACGTCTTAAAAGCTCCAATGGGTACAAATACCCTAATATTATTAGACCAATATTTATAAAAACTGATGATAAACAGAAGAAACTAACAACTTGTGAGGGTAGCTCTTTCGGGGCGACAGACTCAGTAAAACACAGGTTTGAAATAAAAATAAATCTATTAATTTAGTATACCTACAATAAATAAAAATAAAAAGGAATTCTACGTTGTATACTTATACAATGAATAAAACTAAAACGAATTCTACGTCCCCGTCTGGATCCCGCGATGAACGAAATCCTCGACGAACGTCTATAAAAGAAAAGAAATTAATTAGTATTAATAAGAAACGAAATGGGGGAAATCGATCGCGAGCAGATTTATACTCGCTTTCGCTTCAATTCAGCGAAAGCTTCGAATACGCTCGCAAACAAAATATTTAGCTGTGCAGACCCATGGCAATGTTCAATACACAACACCGACGGGTTCCGCTTGGCTAAGGACAGAGTATGATCCTCAATACGGAAATCCCTCTGTCCCGGTTGGTTCTGTGCAGATCCACGGTAATGCTCAATACGCAATACCGATGGATTCCGCTTGGTTAGGGACAGAGTATGATCCTCAATACGGAACTCTCTCTGTCCAGAATGGCTCGCAGGTTCACTACACCGGCGAGTCAGGGAGCCTAGAGCGCTAACTACAAGACTATCTAATTCCGCTATTCACACGCCTTAAATAGCCGTTCTGATTCCCACTTCGCCGTCACGTTGTAGAAGTGGATGCGCAAATATTGACACTCCTACGGTTTGAACTGTTAAACGATCAGAGCATCGTTACACCCCCTTCTCTTTGAAAAAAAAAAAAGTAACATACCTTTTTTTTGTGTATATGGTGTCTACAGCCTTGTGATGTCATCTATCCCTCTCGGTATCTTTATCACAATCTTCCTACCCACGGTTTTAAATCTTTTACAGGCGCCGTCATCTGCTTGCGGCTACTACTATCGGCCAACTTCAGTTTTACTATTACTGGTGATATTACTGACGTTACTATGTATGGTCCTGAGTACTTCGGCGCTAGTTTGCTGGTGAAAGCTGCACTAGCCGATGATAGATGGTGTTCCTTTTTCATGACTCGATCTCCTGGATGTGGCTGCCAGTCTCTTCGTCTTAGATCGTAATGTTTCTTTTGGTCCTTGAAAGCGTGTTCCATGTGCACTTTCGCTAGTTCTCTTAACGCTTCTAACTTGTTTAAGTTTTCTGCATACCCCTGTATATCTTGTCCATTTGTCGCATCTGTTGTGTCTAATTCCCTTCCGAAATTAAGTAGCGCTGGTGAAAATCCTGTTGAATCGTGTCTTGACGAATTTATGGCGTAGCAGAATTCTGGTATGAATTTGTCCCAGTCTTTATGGTTATTTTCCACGTAAGTAGCTATCATCGTTTTCAGTACTTTGTTCATTCGTTCTACTGGATTGCATTGAGGTGAGTACGGCGGTGTTAGAATGTGATTTATGTTATAGGATTTTAGGAACTCCTTAAAACTTCCGCTTGTGAACTGCGCGCCGTTGTCCGAGATGATTTTCTTCGGGATACCGAATTGCATAGAGTACCTTTGATCGTAGAGTGTCGATAATTGAGTTCGTAGATGCTGCTCTTATTGGCTGAGCGACGACCCATTTGGTAAACCGGTCTTGCACGACTATTAAGAAAATGTTTCCTTTTGCAGATCTTGGGAATGGTCCCATTAAATCAACTGAGACAGTATGCCAAGCCTTTTCTACAGTGGACGGTTGCATTTTCCCGGCTGGTTGCATTTGAGACGGTTTATATTGGAGGCACTTCGTACAGGCTCTAACGTAGTCTGCAATTTGTTTAAACATCTTAGGCCAATAGTACTTTTGCGCTATTCGGCAAATTGTTTTTGCAATTCTTAAGTGGCCTGCTGTGGTCGAGTCATGATTTTCCTCCAAAATATCTTTTCTTTTATATCTTGGTACGCATAATTTCCATGGGTTATTAAACTCTGGGTCGGCTAAATTACGGCTGCTCCAAACGTGTTTATATAATTTCCCGTTTGATATTTGTAAATCCGGGAAATCGTCTGGGTTCTGGAGTACATTCCTATATAAATTATCGTACCAACTGCATGATTCCAGTTCTGATGCTAATAATTCCGACTCTGGTTCTTCGCTCTGGTTTTCTTGTGGTTGTCGTGACAAAGCATCTGCTACCTTGTTGAGGACTCCCTTTCTATATATTACCTCGAAATCGTACTGTTGCAGTTCTAAACTCCACCTGGCTAACCGACCTGACGGGTTTTTAAGGTTCTTCAGCCATTTGAGGGACTGATGGTCTGATATGACCTTAAAATTGTATCCTTTTATATACGGCCTCATTTGCTTTATCCCGTACACGATGGATAGACATTCTTTTTCCGTTGTGGAATATTTTGTCTCGGCTGGTGTGAGGGTTCGACTAGCATATGCAATTACTTTGTCCTGGCCGTCGTATTTCTGTGTTAGTGCAACTCCAAGTTCACAGTTCGACGCATCTGTTTGCAGGTAAAATGTTGTCGAAAAATCGGGGCATGCTATTACTGGGGCCGATGTAAGTTTTGATTTTAGCTCTTCAAACGCGTGTTCTTGCTTATCGGTCCATTTCCATCTTATCTTCTTCTTCAGAAGCATGTTTAGCGGTCCTGCTATTGTCGAATAGTTCTCAATGAATCGGCGGTACCATGATGTTATTCCTAGGAACCGGCGGAGTTGACGCACATTTCTCGGTGCTGTAAGTCCGGTTATGGCGTTGGTTTTCTCCGGGTCAGTTTTTATTCCTTCTGCTCCAACCACATGTCCTAAGTATCTGAGTTCTGACTGGCAAAACGTGCATTTCTCGAAGTTTAGCTGTAATCTGGCTTCTTTCAGTCTTCGGAAAACTTCATGTAGGTGATTTAAATGCTCTTGGAGCGTTTTAGATATTACTACGATATCATCCAAGTAGGCAAACGCGAATTCCATATCGGGAGGTATTACCTTATCCAGTAGGCGTTGGAAAGTGGCTCCTGCGGAATGCAGTCCGAATGGGGTGGTTTTGAACTGAAAATGGCCTTTTCCGGGTACGCTGAATGCTGTCACTGGGCGGCTTGTTTCTTCTAGGGGTATTTGAAAATATCCCTGTTTCAAATCGAGGGTTGATATAAAATTTGCTTCCTTAAGTCTATCCAGAATTTCCGATATTCTGGGTAACGGATATGCGTCCTTATCTGATAGTTCGTTGACTTTTCTAAAGTCAATGCAAAATCTGTACGAGTTATCCTTTTTCCTAACTAGTACAATCGGTGAACTCCAACCACTTGTGGAGGGTTCGATGGTTCCTTCTTTTAACATCTTGTCCACTTCTTGGTTGATGATCTGTAGCATTGCGGGATTGTGCCTCCTATAAGGCTGCTTGACTGGATCGCACTTTTTCTTCAATTTTATTTCGTGTCTTATTAAGTTGGTGGGTCCTGTTATGTTCTCAAACTCCCTTAGTTCTTTTCTTAGGAACCTTTCTAACTCCGTATTTTGAGTGGAGTCTTTTAAAGTCTTACATGTCTCTTCTTGATGTTGTATGTATTGTTTGGTCGTATGTTTATCGAATTTAAGTTCGATAGAATGGTTCCTGAGGAATTCCACTCCTAGTAGGGCATCTTCCGTCAACCCTGGCATTACTATGAATGTTTGTCGGGTTTGTAACTTATCGATCTCGCATTCAATTGTCAACTTCTGGTTAAGCTCAATTGACGCTCCATTTGCTAGTCTTGTTCTCCCGCTGTAGCTATCTAGAGAGTCCTTGTATATCTGAGCTATTCTATCCCCGACGTAATTTTTAGTAGTTCCTGTGTCGATGAGCGCTCTGTATGTTCTTTGCCCTATTTTTAGTGATGCGAACAGTCGAATGTCATTGCTTGCTGGCTGTGTAACGGCGAAAACGAATGGAGTCGAATCTTGTTTTACAGACTGGGACGACTCCTTGTTTCTCCAGTCTGTAATTCGTTTCCCTGACGCCTGAAACAGCAGTCGCTGCTGTAAACTCCTTCTCTGCCGCAACGCGAACAAAACTTTTTCCATGGGTTTTTGCAGTTTTTACTGCTGTGACCTGTCATCTTGCATCTAAAGCATGCCGTTATCGCATCGTACTCTGCTTGGTCCGTGCGTCTCCAGTTTCCACGGCAAATCTGATTTGCTCGGGTCTTTTCGTCTTCTAGAGCTTCGTATTCTTGGGCTAAATCTTGTAATTCGGCTAAGTTTCCGAAATCCCGGCGGCGAGCATAAAGCTTATATTCTGGTAACAAATTTTTGTATATCCTTTCGAGTTCTTGGTTTTTAGAAAAAGATCCTTCTCGTCTGATTAATGTTTGAATCTCCGTGATATATCTATCTACTGGTTCGTTCTGTCTCTGTTTTCTGTTTCGGATTTCCTCTTCTAGTTGTAGCAAATATCACCTGGGATAGAAAGCTTTTTTAAAATCTTCGCTGAAATCTGTCCATGACTTCCAATTTTTGTTATTGTTTCTGTACCATAACAAGGCGTGGTCTCCTAATAATTCTGGTAATGCTCTTAGTAGATCTTGTTTATCGATCTCGTAGGCCAAGCTTAATTCTTCTACCCTCTCTAAGAATTCTATTGCATCCGAATGTTTCTTGTCGAAGTGTGTGTTCCACTTTCGTACTTGATTTAGCAATTCTGGTTGCCCCATTTGTTTCGCTATTGTTAATTCCTGTAATTGTCTTCGGATGCCCGAAATTTCCTGGGCCAGTGTGTCGGATTCTGTTCCATTGGAAGTTTTTTCTTTTGGGATTGTTCCTGTAGCTTCCTCGCGATTTTTAAAATAGGTTCTGAGTCGTGCTCTCAATTCGTCGACGGTTCCCTTGGGATCTAAGCTGTATTTTTCGGCCTCGCTCTGCAATTCCTCTTTGCAAAGTCGGTTTATCCACGACGTACCTGTTACTGAGTCTGTGTCTTTATCTGTCGGCATGTTACTAATTTTTGCTCGGGCGCCAGTTTGTGATGGGTAGCTCTTTCGGGGCGACAGACTCAGTAAAACACAGGTTTGAAATAAAAATAAATCTATTAATTTAGTATACCTACAATAAATAAAAATAAAAAGGAATTCTACGTTGTATACTTATACAATGAATAAAACTAAAACGAATTCTACGTCCCCGTCTGGATCCCGCGATGAACGAAGTCCTCGGCGAACGTCTATAAAAGAAAAGAAATTAATTAGTATTAATAAGAAACGAAATGGGGGAAATCGATCGCGAGCAGATTTATACTCGCTTTCGCTTCAATTCAGCGAAAGCTCCGAATACGCTCACAAACAAAATATTTAGCTGTGCAGACCCATGGCAATGTTCAATACGACGGGTTCCGCTTGGCTAAGGACAGAGTATGATCCTCAATACGGAAATCCCTCTGTCCCGGTTGGTTCTGTGCAGATCCACGGTAATGCTCAATACTCAATACCGATGGGTTCCGCTTGGTTAGGGACAGAGTATGATCCTCAATACGGAACTCTCTCTGTCCAGAATGGCTCGCAGGTTCACTACACCGGCGAGTCAGGGAGCCTAGAGCGCTAGCTACAAGACTATCTAATTCCGCTATTCACACGCCTTAAATAGCCGTTCTGATTCCCACTTCGCCGTCACGTTGTAGAAGTGGATGCGCAAATATTGACACTCCCACGGTTCGAACTGTTAAACGATCAGAGCATCGTTACAAACTCCACTTATAACTAGATCTGTACCAAGGAAAGGAAAAGGTCTAAGCGAACTTTTGGTATTTAACGAGAATCCTGTGGAGTACGTGTATTGGGATAATGTTAACGAACTCGTCAATCGTTTAAGATTGTTAATAGCTTCCAAAACCGCTGAAAATACATCAAACGATACCTAATGAAATAATTGCCATTATTAATGAACTTAGGGAAGCAGATATAATAGAGTAACTAAGAATAGTAGCATCATTTCCATTATGAGTGTCGACAAATTTGGACGTCACTCTGGCGCAGATAGTGCGTTAAAGCGGAAGATTGGTGTCCCCAGACCAGCTGTTCCACGCACTTCTGATGGACACCTAGATGCTGAACATTTAAAAATATGTAATTTAAAAGACCCATCACATTCAAGTGGACTTTCGTACAACACTCATAAATTTCCAAGAAGGATAAAATTTACTAGTAGATGGTAAGCTAAACGAAGAAACAAAATCATTAATGCAGAAACCTCGATGTCAAACTGGAGAAAATTTATTTTCTTCTACTCAAAGGAAATGGAATAAAACCAACCTCACTTGGTATTTTCCCCAAGGACGTCTAAAACCAGAATTAATTACATTGACTGAGAAAGCTTTTAATATGTGGCAGGATGTTTCAAATTTGAATTTTACCAGAGTTCTTATTGCAGATCCTGCACCTGATATAACCATAACTGTAGTCCCCAAGAGCCACACATATAGTGCAATCTGCATGGGAAGAGAAAAGTGTCCACATAATTTTGATGGACTATAGAGACTACTACACCTACGCGTTTTAATGAAAAGTTTATTAATTTGTGTGAAGTAGAATATCCAGATTTAGTATTTTTGGCATATAGCCCAGAGTTTAAACATTATCGTGTATACATTGCTAGTGATGGTTTGTTGTGGAAAACAGATCTGATTGACAGAAAAGTACCTTATGCTCCAGAGGCATTGACTAAATATCTACCAAGAGGAATATCAAACATTGCACATGTGTTCCAAAACAGAATAGGAGATTTGATTGTAATAAGTGGCAAAAGAATGTATGATGTTGCCTTTCCCAGTCTACATATATTAAGAGACATACCTTTGTTGCAACTACCATATAAAGTTACAATAAATACAGCCTTGCAAACAAACACAGGAAAGACATATATTTGGTATAACGAAGAATAATTCATTGAATTTGATGAAGTTAAAGAGAAGGTTGTTAGCAGAGGTTGTATAGAAGATGTTTTTCCAGGAGTACCATGTGACATTAACTCATCCTTTAGATATATAGATGGAAATATTTATTTTCTGAAGAGCAATACCTACTACAAATATAACGAATTTACAAGATATGTTGTGGAAACTGGCCTATTTAATTGGAATATATTGGGAATACCATGTCCTGATGGGAGCTTAGTTAAACAGTTAAAACTTTTATTGTCCAAAGTTAGTTCTTTCTTTTCATGAATTAATATTTAAATAAAGAACCAATTTTTTACTACTATTATCAGTTTTTTTTCCTTGTCCTTATAGGTGATAAGAATAATAAAACTCAAAACTTTTAAAATTAAATATTTATTACTACCTTTTAGTATTTTTTAGCTTACATAGTATTATATTTATTACAACTTTTTTTTATTATTGTTTGCCTACATATATAATATTAAGAGATAGAGCACTATCAAGTTTTACATTTATTGTTGTTACTATCATTACTATTTTACCGTTTATCGTTATTCTATCATTGTAGTGAGGTAATGACCCCACGGAAGCATATCATATGAGTTTTGTTGTAAATACCGTTTATCATCATGTGGACTTAATGCAATTTTTTCTTGTATGATTGTAAATATGTTATGTGCATAGGAACGAAATGTTGATTGTTTAACGCTTTTGGAGGTAAATTCTTTGAGACACGTCACATAATCCTCAAACGTAATGCTGTTTTTTACTACCGAATATTTAACCCCTTTAGATTTTTTCATAACGCCTAAGTTATTTACGATTTTTTCAATAGCACCATCATCTATGCTATTTTTGTAGCTTTGCCACAACGTCTTTCGCTCCTCGTCCGTATATTGTAATTTGAATGAGTACATTTTCGATCTAAGCCCTACAAAACGAGTCATTATGCGACCATTGGTCTCATCCTTCATCAGACCCAATACTTTTTTATTTACTTGGGGCATTTGATATGGATTGTTTCCAGCATAGTCGGATGTATCAAATTTAGACAGATTCGCTTTAATGACATCTCAGTAAACGTCATCACATGATATTTCATATACAAAACTATCCGTATCACCGTACATTAGCTTTAAATTTTCAGTTCCCACAGTTGGCAACATAAAATTATAATGAAAATCATACATACAAACTTTGGATATGTCTAGAATAGTCATTCCAATATATAATGGTTTGTTGAAAATTTGTTTTATTTAATTCAATCGCTATTAAATTTTCATCGAAAATGGTTCTGTTGTGAAATCGAGTACTGGAAATCAAATTTTTGGCTCCATGTATTTCCTCCCATTTGGAAACAAGCTTTACTACACGATGTTTACGTATATTTAACATGGTCTTCCCAAAGATGGCGTTGTTGGCCAGTTTGTACAAGTCTTTCTCAAATGCAGTTATTGCTGCGGTTCGTAATGTTGTATTAAGATCGATATACGGTTAAAGCCATGCGCTCTGTTGGAACTTTAACACTTTATGGATTTTTGTTAGTTTAAGCCCTGCATTGAGAGCTTGTTTGAGGTTGCGATAATGTAACGTATACTCCGTTTTATTATGTAGAGTAGTCATAAGAGTCTTCAATTTAGATCTTTCTGGAACTCGATGTTCACAACAAAATGGAAGATCTCTATGGAGATCGTGTAAGTGTTCTGGATACTCCAAATCAACTTGCAGTATATACCCCGTATCTCCATTATCAGGTATAAACATTACATCAATGTTAGTGTCCTCCACCCACTCAAACTTTGCATACGGTAAACATTGGGACATTGCCCAACCATATAAATTGTTGACATCTAGGTAGAGTAAATATTTACTTGGTTTTGATGAATCATAATTAGGCATGTACTTATTGTTGGCCTCCGAGTATCGATTACTCACTTGACTAATTCCTCCTCGAATAGATTTTTCGATAAACATTATTTTGTTGATGTCCTGCAGCAACTCCAATTTGCATCGGGTATATTTAAGCATAGCATCCCAGGAAAATCCAGGCATAGTGTAATACCAAGCAGGATCAAGGTCGTATGTACCTAGACATTTTTGTCGAAAATTTTCAAAGATGCAAGTTAACAACATTATATCAGTCTTCATATACAACATACTATATTCTAAAATATTTTTAATATCGAATTATTGCCACACATTCTGCGCATGTCGGTACATATCTTTCGAAATGTTCTCATCAGTTAGCGAACTATAAAATTTATCAATAGGTGATAGTTGAGTTTCCTTTAATCTATCCATAGTATCAATGTGCTCATAGGGGAATATACCTTTTCTTCGCAATAACTCTATTTGTTCAGGAGTAGCCTGGGGAAATTCTCGAGCTAAGTATCTTAAATCCTCAACATTTAATGTGACGGCTAGCTTGTCCAATGACGAATTGAAAAATCTCAATGAATCAACGAATCTCAACTTAACTTTGGATTGTCTATCATCTAGAGTAAACGAAATATATTTTGCCTTGTTTATTGGAAGTTAACTGATCCTTCCTTTTTTCGCCAGATCTCGTATCATGAAGTGTGAATCGTAACCGCTAAGATTATGGAAAAATATGGGAACTACAAAAAGTTTTCTAAAATTGAGGTTACCTGGTGCGCATATCCTCGAAAATCTCCAGTAAAGTGACAATGATCTGTCACAACCAGATCTTCTTTTGAAAATGGTTTTTCACAAATATGACAGGTCGTTGCACCATTAGTGTTTGGCTTAATATTCATGGGTACAATATGCTTTATCTTCTTCTGTACAAACATAGCTAACTCTGCCATTTCTGCGGCAAACCAATCTACACAATCTGTACCTGAGTAACTTCGATAAAAAGATAACGATTCATCATAAGAACATTTTACGTAATAACCGGCACTAAAGGCTGTGTGCTTCTGATGCTTAATTGTTTTACTTTGAAGTGGACTATTTTTAATTTTTTGTAACATTGCCTCAAAGTCTGCATACACAACAAAGGGAGCCGTCTGTTTATATATATATGATTTTTGAATTCAACATGTTTATATGACGGATATGAAACTTTACAGTCGTTGATGTTCTCACAATATTTTGCATGATCATTTAGTCTATCAAAACTACTGAAATAATTTAAACACCTTTCACATACAAATAGTTTATGTTCATGTTTACTCATTTGATCAGACAAAAGCCGAGACATATTCTTTATCAGACAATAATGATATTTGATGTCTACAACTTCATCATCCTCAATAGGTGCTTCATAATCATTTAGTTTTGGAAAATATTTATCTTGTATTATCAACAAATTTACATGTCTAGTTAATTTAGTTTTGCATAGCCTTACTGGCATTGTTACGTAAAATGTTCTCTCTTTAACAACATTCATTTCTAGTCCATAAACGTTTACGGAAATGTCATTTTGTTTTTCAAATTTTGAAATACCCCCCATAGTCATTGGTATATCCAAACCATCAACATTTAAGACTGTTGCGTAATGTGGATATGAAGCAGTCCGACTGATATTACCTTCAGGTCGATAAAAGGCTGAAACTATGCTTCAAAAAAAGCATGCTTCATCTGCATTTTTGATATTGATACATGCACGCTTTTTTTGGATTTGTTCTGGGAGTCTAATAAAGGATGAGGCTCCATTTCCGATTTCACATTTGTTAATATTAACCTCCAAAGAAATTATTTTTTCCAAAGCCCACCCTGACCCCTTTTCCTCAAATTCTGATAGGTTTGTTATAATTTTATCGACTACATTTGTCTGGAACCATAAAACCAAGTCCGTCCCTGCGTCTATGATTTCATTTGTTGTATTAAAATTCTTAAATTCACTATTTCCCCCCCCCCCCCATCGTTTGATTTTCTTACGAACCGTCCATAAAACGTGGTATTACATTTTATTACATTCAATTATTTTTAAATAGTTTTAATTCTAATTTTGAAATGCTTAAAACAATCACCTAAAAATTGCATTACGTCCTTATGAGCTAAATTAATAATTATTCCTGTTCTAACTCGACTTGCAAACGATGAAATTACATCTTCCCATTTAACTTTACTACTACGTTTCTTTATACCAGTACCCACCACGTGTCCACCACCAAGATGAGAAAAATTTTGAATATCTAATTTGATTGTTTTCAAATGTCCCACGTTGTCTGCAATTGTCTTTTTTTAGCTACATTGAAGTCCCCATACCGAATAGCTTTATTAAATAGTGTTACATGTTTTCGAATATGTTTTAACCAAATATCGGCTTCTCTCGGCGTAAAGTTTTTAAATAAAATGTTTCGGGCTTTAACTAATTGCTCTACAATGTCACTACTGAGGTCGCCAATGTCACTCATGATTTTTTTAACGATAAAATAATAATGGTAACGATAAATGAAAAACTCACCTAGGTGCTTTTTATATTTAACTAAGCGTAAAATTGGGTGTTGCCTGCCTTCCAAAAGATTCCACTCCCAGCAGTGTTATTTTATAAAATCCACAAGGAAAATAATTCCTGCAGCTGGCTGTATACCACGTATCATAAAAAAAATTAATTTTTGTATATGGGTATATTTTATAAAATAAAATTTCATAAAATATACCCATATACAAAAATTAACCTCTTTTTGTTATTTTATACTTCTCTGGTTCAAAATTTTCCAAATTTGACTGAATGACCTCCGTACATCTTTTAGGTAAGAAAATGTTAAAATCCGGTGTTTATGCCACTATTCTAATGCCATATTTGGTTTTTACTACTTTCAGTTGTTGGACCAAGTAGCTTGCACCAACAGGCAAGTCAATCAACCGCTTAATAATTTTGTTTGATACACTTGCGGTTGCGTTTATAGCTGAAAGATTTATTCTGCAATTAATCGATAATAATTAGCAGGATAATTACAAACATGTAGATTTACAGACAATAATTAGGAAAATTTATTACATCTATATCCACCAACAACACAAACATATAGAAGCAAGAACTATATTGAATCACTATCAATAAAACGTTGTGCTAAACAGTGTAGTAAAACAGAACTGATAAATTAAAGGCAACATTTATTGAACTAAAGAAATAACAGAATTAAAAACGTAAAGTTACAGATAGCAGAATTAAAAATAGGTAAAATTACAGACAATAATTAGAAACATTGGTAGTAAAAACAGAAACAAAAACTCAAAGAATCACTATCAAATTAGCAGAATTAAAACAGACAAATTTACAGATAGCAGAATTAAAAATAGGTAAAATGGTAAAATTACAGAAAATAATTAGAACTATGTATTATTTGAATAAAACGTTGAACTAAACAGTGTGGTTTTCACAAGTGTGAAAAATTAGTAGTAAAATAGTAAAAAAACTCTTCAAAAACATTATAGTCAACATGTCTTATATGTAAAAGCAATAACAAAAATACTTACATTGTTGTCACAAAAACACACAGTGTCACAAGCGCACTAAATTTCAACTACCGACTGGTATACGTTACGTCTGCTGGTTACTAGAATAATAATCTCCGCAAAGCATTCCACGCTCTTTTATTGCCATGAAAAGTGGGTGTGTTTATCACCATCGGCGTAATAACAACAAACGGGCGATACAAACAAAAACCAATTTATTCTTATCTCCCTGCAGAATTTGCATCGAAAAGTGCACTAATTAGATCCAAGATAACCAACGGACACAACCTGCAAACTCAATAATTATGTCCCCAATTACCTCCTTTTCACTTCCACAATTTCAGTTTTATCACATCCTTTGTTTACAATATTACTGCATTCTTCCTGTTTACTGCAAACTCCAACCGTCCCCCTTATCACCTCCTTAAATCCTGAAGTTGATTAACACTAATTAGGTCTTATCGTATCACTTCCGGTAGAACCGAAGTAGCAAAGATAACCAGCCCGCAGCACTCAGCGTGTGACCTTGACCACTTCCGTCCTGAAACCGGCTTTACTTATCTACTAAGAATATTGACACCTACACATTATTACATAATTGTGAACGCTATATTGTACCTAAATACTAAGACATTTTTCATTTTAATCTAACAATAAGTGTTATAATTTACGGGAGATTTAATGTATTTAAAATTTTACAGGATTCGGTAAAATTTCACTACAAGGCAATTGAAACGTGTTAAATTTTACTTTAGATATTCTTTTTATAAATATAATAAGTAAAAATATAGTAAGCTTCATCTTTTTATTGTACCGTATTCTAATAAAGGTTGGCGATTACTTCTTTAGACGCTTCTCATAAATTATTATAGTTTACTACTACTTTACAATAACTATACTACTACTGTTCTGAAGCTATTTTCTTGTGGCATTTTAAATTAATTACACTAATGTTTGTATTTTGAGAACGATTTCCGAAGTGGAAATTGAAACGTCAATAAACGTATTTTAACCTTTAATTGTGGCTTATTCCCATTTAAATAGTAATTAACTATCCTATTATACTACTACTTTGAACTATAGTTTAAACTACTTTATGAAACAAATATTGCACGTCATAAACTGCAGTAATTGAAAAATTATAAAGATCTTCTATTTACAGAGTTTTCTTTAATTCTATATTGTTTATGATAATCCTACCGAAGGGCTTCCACTTTCTTAAACTGTTACACGATTTCTCTATAGTATTTTTTATATAAAAATGCGTGCACGTCATTCAAGATTTACGACGTCAGAACCCCACAGCGTTGCCAAAACATCAGAATAGTTATTAAGAGAGGAATTTTTAAAATGTCCACTATTTGTCAAACTACTATTTTAACAGTAAATACACTTAAGATTACTGCAGCACACTAAAATACATAATAAAACATTTTAATACAAAATTATATATTCTAAATTTTAAACTTACCTCTTTCAGATCATTAATAATAAAAACGTCCCGCCATTATTTCTTGTTCAAAATAATCTATCTTATATGAAAGCTTATCAGCTTTCTACATACTATTTAGTTGTTTTGGCACAGCACAATTACAATACACAACAATAATTAGTTTTTAAAGCTATTAATCTAAATTTAATATGTATTTATAAATACAATTTATTAATATATAATATATTATGATCAAATTGTGTGAGAAATCAAAACATAAACAAAATTCTTACTCTAAAAAAGCGGCAACACTTTAAACAAGTTTGCCACATGCTGAAATGTCAAAAAATGTGAAGTATTCGCTTTATCAGTTGGATATACTGCAACAAACTTAAGTTTGGGAATATGACTCATACTTCGACGATGCGCAGTGAATCGTGTATACTAGTGTTACCATAGAAATGACCAGTGTACTGCTTGCCAGTGTCGTAGTTTGAGAAGTAAGTATCGCAGAGAGTGTTTGACATGTTGATTTGATCGTGTTGGATATTTTATTAATTTTTTTTTTAGATTAGTGCTTAGAATATTGGTAGTAGTAATTAGTGTATTATTAAGTGATTTAGGGTATCTATAGTGTGTTTATTTTAGTTATTAATAATAGTTACTTACCAACAATATGGCTCCTAAAAAGATAGGAACAAATAAAACCATCATACTTTTGAATAGATACTCTTCAAATCATCTCGAACAAACTGCAGGTGGCGAAAATCCAAAGACAATGCGAAAATCCGAAGACAATAGGAGTGTCCTAATTAAAAGTTATGATATTCGTTCAAAACGAATACAATATTTAAAGCAGCTAATTCAATTTGATCTTGGGGTAGAACCATAATTTATACCAATGAAAGACATATAGGTACACATCAGCCATACTGCACCATATCACTGGGCAGATCAAAGTGGAAAAACTTTAAATAAATCGATTTCTAAGGGCAAAAGGCTGATTATTGTTCAGACTGGAGAAGAGACTGGATTTGTACCTAACGCTGTGTGCGTTAATATGCGTGTGAATTTTTAAATCAGGTGCATGTTTATAATTAAAAAGTCAATTGTTATAACAATGACAGTAACGTAAGAAATAATTACTTTTAAAGTTTCATAATAAATCAAATTCTGTTTTTGACAAAAATTTCATACAAAGCTTATTAATGACTGTCTACGAAACTAATAACGAGTTAAAGGTCGTTCAACAAAAATATACAATGATTATTTTTATTTTAATTCGCCGAAAAATCCTCTAAAATAATTTTTACGATAATTTTATTACATTTTTTGCATCTGTATATGTATTATATTTTGAGCTTGAACATCATGGACATCAAGGTCTTCACTTGCCTCCCTATCATCCGGAGTTAAACCCTATCGAAAAAGTATGAGCTTTGATAAAAGGTAGAGTGACAACTCATAATACAACATTTAATATAAATTATGTTGAAAATATAGCAAAAACTAAATTTTCAGAAGTGTTATTAGAGGAGTGGATTAATATATGTAAACACTCGCAAAATTATAAAAACATTTAAATCGAAAAAGAACATTCGTTAGACACTACGCTGGACCACTTATGCAATTTGTTGTTAATACGGGTTTATCCGAAGAAAGCTTTTCTGAAAATGAAGATTGTGATTCAAATTCAGGAATAGAGATCTTAGAATCATGCAAGAAATCATAACTAACTAACTAACTTGTTTAGACAAATAAATATATTACTTAATTAGTTAAAATAAACTATTTTTTTTTGTATTATTAAAGCCCTTCTTTCGGGGTAATGTTAATAAATTGTAAGTATTCAGGAATTTGTTATTTATTAAAGTAATCCTAATATTTTACTTATTTTTCGAGTGCAACTGACTATAAACTTCATAATGATTAAGAACTATGAAAATAAAAATTAACAAATTAATTGTTAACTTAATTGGATATACTTGTGAAAAATTATTTTAAAGCTACCTCTTTCCGCCCGCCATTGGTAGAAACAGTCCGCCCACCTGCGTTAAACACTACGTCATATTCCTAAACTTAAATTTGTTGCACTCTACAATTGTCTAATATATTTAATTAAAATTTATATTATTAATAATAACAAATGTTTTTGGTTATTTAATCAATATAATTCTAAAATTCCCAGTATATTGATGATTACATTTTTCTGATTATTATACCTTATTGTACCATGTTGACGTCTATGAAAGATCGAGTAGTTCCGTATGGGTTTCGTATTATTAGCTGTTAGGAAAATTTGAGCTCTAAGGGTGACGTTCTGGAAATTTTAAATATAAGTGACGTCACTTTATATAAATTATGACGTGCACGCATTTTTATATGAAAAATACTATACTCGATATTCGTACATTTAGAGACTAAATGTTTAAGTGTCCATGCATTTTAACAAAAAATAATATATTAAATGGAAACTAGTCTTTTGCAAGTTTATAATAGATACTTTTTAAAGTTTGAAAATAATTAAAGCAATTTATAAGTTCCAAAATGTACCTGCTATAAAATTTGAAAATCTACTACTAATACAAATATTGGCAACATCACAGGAGTTTAGAAGTGTACGCGAAAAGTTATATACAAGTCCCAAAAATTTTTATCCTATTACGGAGTCCACTTGATCCGACGTATTGGTCGAAGTCTACATAAAGCGCTACTCTAAATCAATAAAACTTGACGATTCAACAATTTATATTTTCGAAAATTATTTATGAATATAGTTTATAATAAATATTAATCAACAAGAAGAAAATCCATTAAACGATAAAAAAGGGCCAACATGCAACTTTTATTATTAAATGTGTAATCCTAAACATTTTCAATTTTTACATAGATTTCAAGACCATATGTCTCACAGACCAACATTGCGGAAAGCTTTCTTACAAGAGAAATTGTAAAAAATGAAGTTCGGGCAGTTTGATACAAGCTTTATATAATCTTTATTCGTTAGGTCGGTAAAGTTAACATCCATTTTATAAGGCTGAATTCAGACCAACACTATAATTTATTGCTAATTTATTGTGGAAAAAAAATTTATACTGTAGCCGTCTCCGACACACAATAGGTATGCTAACTTTACGGTAAAGCTAGCATAGCTATATCTTGGCAAAGAAAATGTGTATAGGTCCCATCTTGGTGGCATATCATCATCATCATTCTGGCTTTACAACCCTACGTGGGACCTAGCCTCCTCAAGAATTTCTCTCCAGTCCTCTCTAACCATCCCCTTTCTCCGCCAAGCACGTATTTCCATAATTCTCATGTCTTCATCGATGTTATCAAGATACAAGGAATATTATTCTAGGTCTTTCTCTTCTTCTCTGACCAATGGATCTAGCCAGGAGCGTTTTTCTAGCTGGATCATTTTGTTCCATCCGCATTCTGGTATATTCTATAAAGTTCGAAGTTGTATCATCTTCTTCACAATCCATTGTCATTCACTGCTTCATAAATTGGCCTTAGTACTTTTTTTTCGAAACATCCTAACATGTTTTCATTACTTTTTGTTAGAGTCTAGGTCTCTGAACTATATGTTAGGACTGGGCGTATTATTGTTTTGTAGAGTTTTATTTTTCTATTTTTCGATATAATTGTGGATTTAAGGAGATATACTTTGTTTTGTTGGTATTTATTATTAAACCCATTTTTGTAGCTAATTCTTTTATACGCCTCTTGTACAGCGTTTTTCGTTCTCCCAACAATATTGATGTCATCAGCATAGGTCAGGAGTTTCACTGATTTATTATATATTGAACTAGTGGTTCTGATTTGTGACATACGTATTGCTTTTTCCAGAGTCAGATTGAACAGTATACAGGAGAGAGGGTTTCTCTGGCGCAGCCCGTTATTTGTTTTAAAAGGTTCAGATAGTTCCCTCTGAATTCCTACTTCACATTAAACTTTTTTAAGAGATAGTTTTGTTAAATTTATAAACTGATTTGGATTCCTAGCTCTTTCATTGCTTTAAACATTTATCTTCTATTTACGAGCCGTAGGCTGCTTTGTGGTCTATAAATATGTGATGAATATCAATGCCATATTCCAGTGTTTTGTTTCAGGGTTGCAATCTGATAAAATGTCGATTTACCACCTCTGAAACCAGCCTAGTATTTTTCTACTATCCGTTTTGCATATGGTGCCATACGATGACATAGTACTGTGGAAAATATTTTATACGCTGCGTTTAGAAGCGTAATTCCTCTGTGGTTAAAGCATTCAAAGATATCTCCTTTTTTGTGTATGGTGCAAAGTATTCCAATATTCCAATCATTGGGAAGGGATTTCTGAGTCCAGGTTCCTTTTATAAGCTGCTGTAATGCCATTATGATATCATGGCCACCTTCTTTATAAATATAGTTCAGCTGGGAGATTATCTATTTCGGGTGATTCGTTTCTGGCTAGTTTTTACCTGCATCTTTAACTTCAAGAATCGTTAGTGTTTCCTCTTTCGTCTTCCAGGTTTTCTTCTTCTTCCTCTATATTATGTGTCTGGGTAAAGTATTCCACCCATCTATTTAATACACCTTTCCTTGTTGTTAATAGGTCGCCATTCTGACTTCTGCATTGTCTTTTGTTTGCCTTAAATTATTTTCTGTTGATGTTAACTTTCTTATGGAATGCTCTAAATTCTTTCTCTCTGTTGAGATTTCTATATATTTAAGTTCCTCATTTAGGTGGTTTCGTTTTTTTCTTTTGTGTGTTCTTTTTTCATCTCTTCTCTTTGTCTGGTAATTCTCTACAATTGATCTAATTCGTCGGGTAAGCAACTTTGTGTAGGCTTAATTTTTTTCTTTTGTTGAATTCTTGCATTCATCGTCAAACCAATGATTTCTAAGGACACAAATTTCTGTTTTTATTTCCTCTTTAGCTGCTGCTGTAATGTCTTCCTTTATTCTGGTCCAGTAGGAGTCTATATCTGTCTGGCATTCTTCATTTACATTTTGATTTCTTAGCCTGTTGATAATGTTTTTCGAGTACCGTTTTGCAATTGTCGCATCTCTCAGCTTTTGCACATTCCATTGTTTTGCATCCATTTTATTTTCTTTACTAGTATTTGAAATTTTAGTTCTCAATATTGTGATCAATAGGCAATGATCTCAGTCTATGTTTGCGCCTCTATAACTTCTGCACTTTATTATGTCTGTTCCATGCCTTAAATCTATTAAGATGTGAGGAATCTGACTTGTTCTTTCATCAGGAGAGGTCCAGGTTACCTTGTGTATTTTCTTGTATTCAAAATAGGTACTAGGGACTGTCATATTGAGTGGTGCTGCTAAGTTTATCAGTCGTAATCTATTATCGCTACTGATGTTATGTAGGCTATGCTTTCCTATCGTGGGCATGAAAACTCGCTTTCGTCTTATTCTTGCATTCATGTCACCTAATAAAATTTTAATATCATTTTTGGGACATCTCCTGTAGGCTTACTCTAGGTCTTCGAAGAACTGTTTTTTTATTTATTCTGGTTTGTCATTAGTTGGGGCATGTGCATTGACCAAACTGTAATTAAAGAATTTTCCTTTTATGCAGCTTCTTTGACTGTAGGCTTTAAAGTCAATAATAAGGCCTTTTGTTCTTCGGTTTACAATAAATACCACCCCATCTATGTGTTGGTTTTCATTGAAGCTGTAATGTATGGAAAGGGTCCTGTAACGGGATTTAATTAAGCATCAGATTCAAATCTAAGTATCCCGATTCAGTTTATTGCTCATTGCTAAACGTGATTGTTTAGAGATTATTGCTAAAAATGAAGAAGTCAGCTTAGCACGGAAGTTAGTGTTGTCATCATACAACTGAGTACTATCTGTTATTGTACTTAGAGAACTAATAAACGAAATCATCAGTATCTAGTGTATTCAAGTAATTAATTGTCAGATCTATTACAGTCCAATAGTCTAGTCGATCAGCAGTTTTGACACAAATTGCAGACAGTTCGGCATCAATTAATTTTTTACGAATACTGTAAATTTCTGTTTTAAAGCCATTTGTAATTTAATTAAATAAAGTGCTCTTACTACTCTGTGAGTTGTACCTTTAAAGGGGTCTTTTTAATAAGTACCTTCGGGAGTGACAACCCTTAAGTGGCGCATTCAGTGGATTAGTGGGAGTGTCTTTAGAAGATCCTCGTCGTTTTCAAACGTTTACTCGCTACCGAACTAAAATCCAGGGAAAACTGCAGCCGTTTAACTCACGATTTCCAGGCAAATTGACACAGAAACATTTATGAAGAAAGCCGAAAAGAAACTAAAAGAAAAAAAGAAACTTTAGTATTAGAGTACCAAAAAGGAATGCATCCAAGCATCATGCTATACTTATAAGCAAATTACATCTGATTTCTAATTTTAATGTCATTTCGCAAGTATCATCCTTTAGAATAAGCGTTTTTCTTTCAACAATTTTTGAATCTAACATAGAATCTAGTAAAAATATCGAACCAGATTTAAAATTAGTTGATAATAATCATATTCCTAAGTCCACAGTTTAAAATACCTTCTATAATTGTTACACCAGTATCGAGTTCAAATAATTCTAATATGGCGCCTATTGATATTTTCATGCTGCTTCTAAACCATTTCTGTGATCACACAAATCCCGAAAACTTTAAAAACCATATGCTTACCGTAGGAATTATCAACAAAACTAAAGGAAGAGCCAAAGAAATTATTTCTATATACGGCTATAAAGGCTGGCCGTCAATAAAATCAATTCTTGTCCAAAATTTTGCACACCAACGTAACGAAAACTCATTAACTAGCTATTTAGTCAATCTTCGTCAAGCTCCAAACAATTATCCTTATCAATTCCATGAAAAGTCATAAGTTTTCTAAATACTATTTCAAATCCCATTGAATTGCATACATAACATGAGGAAGTTAAAAGAAGTAAAAAAGAATTTTTTCAACAACAAGCTCTAACCACATTTTTTGGCATGTCTAAGAGAACCCCTAGAATTACCAATTCGATCCATAAGACCACCGAATCTCGCTCTTGCTATCCAATATATTCAGGAAGAAAATAATATAAGACATCTCCAAAAATCTCCTAATTTTTCCTTATCATCTTCTAACAAACCGTTCGCCACTTCACAAACGCAGAGACACAATTTAACTTATACACCCGCTCCTACATTATGGCAGCCTGAGATGCCTAAGCCCCAAGTTTGCAACTGAGAGTTTGCAACTACAGATTTTCAACAAGAGTACAAGAGGGACATTCCAACCCCATAGATTCCAACAAACTCAACAAATTACTCCATATGCACAAAATTCTAGGGCTAATCAAGCCAATTTTTATAAAATAGTTTCATCTCAGTAATATAAGCCAACACCTATAAGCGTATCCACATGCGAAACTGGATTTAATAGACCCTAATCTAAAAGAAACTTCCACTTTCAACAAACACCGTAGAAGAGGTTTTTAATATCGAACATCAAGAGGAGAACCATTACGATGAAGGTATATACAATGACACATACCCAGATTACCCTAACTATGAACAAGAAAGTCAAGAATATGAAATTTTTTAAATATTTCAAGAAGAAAAAGCAGAAACGTGGTAGAATTGCATTTCTATGCTGACAAAAAAAAGCTTTTTTTACATTAAAATTCAAAATCCTTCTCTTAAATTTTTTATTGATACAGGAGTCACTAAGTCTTTTCTTAATCCTGATATAGCCAACAAATTCAATTCTATACAAATAATATTAAATATGAAGAATATGTGTAGAAATTCCAATTTTTCACGAATTTAACTCAGATATTAACTTAAAATTTTATCTTTTTAATTTTCACAAGACATTTTTGATGGTCTTATCGGCCTGAATAATCTTAAACTTCTGAAAGCAAATCTCGATTTTACTCAAACTAATATTCTTCCTATTAATTACTATGTCATAAACAAAGCCCAATTCTATATAGTCCAGCTAGAGCCCCAAACAATTACACAAGTCAGCCAATAAAAGACACATCAGGTACAATCGTCATCCTAAGACAAGAAATCGAAGGTGTCATCCTAAGAGAAACTCTCACCGTCGCATGTAATCAACTTGCCTGAAACAAGCTAGTCAATAACACCGATGAATATATCCAAGTAGCATTAACTGATCCCATCAAAAGTCAACCAATGATTCTCGAAGAACACCATATGTACACGTCAGATATCATATCTACCGAATACAACGATCTAAGAGATGTCGATTCTCTCTTTAGAACCCATCATCTTAATACAGAAGAAAAATTTTATTTAAGACCCTATGCAGGAAGTTTACAAAGATATTTCATCATCCAGACGACCCGTTAACATTTACTAACCAAATGCAGATATGCACGATATACGAACCAGAGATAAAGTTCCAGTTTATACCAAGTTATATCGGTATCCACACATCCATAAGAAAGAAGTACGTAAGCAGATCACTTCCATGCTCGATCAAGGAATCATCAGACCAAGTAAATCACCCTGGTCATCCCCAATCTGGGTCGTTCCAAAGGAACCAGATGCGCCAGGAAAAATTAAATGGCGAATAGTTGACTACAGGAAGGTGAACGAGAAAACCATCGATGACCGATATCCAATTCAAAATATAATAGACATTCTGGACAAACTAGGATGATGTCAATACTTTTCCACCCTAGATCTAGCCAGTGGATTCCATCAAATTGAAATGGCCGAAGAAGATATCCAGAAGACTGATTACTTGGTTACTATAGATAATTTATAAAGGAAATTGCCAAAATTATAAAACCACTTAGCACATGTCTTAAAAAGAATACAACAATTGAACATACCGAATAATTCTTAAACTGTACTAAAACTTGTAAAAGCTTATTGATTAATGAACCACTTCTGCAATATTCAGACTTCACTAAACTCTTTAACCTTACGACTAATGCAAGCAACTTCGCTATGGGAGTCATCCTATCACAGGGTCCAATCATCATCATCATCATCATTCAATCTTCGCTTATCCACTGCTGGACATAGATCTCCCTCATAATTTTCCATCTATTTCAATCTTGTGCCTCTTGCATCCAATTCCTATGACAACGTTTTAGATCGTCAGTTAAACGTGTTGGTGGACGACCTCTGCTTCGGTAGGTATCATCTCTTGGTCTCCATTCCAGTATCCGCTTTGTCCATCTATTATCTGTCATTCGAGCCACGTGACCTGCCCAGTTCCATTTCAGTGTTGCTACTCTCTCAGTGTTGCTACTCTCGGGGTACAGGGTCCAATAGGAAACGATAAACCCATCGCCTATGCATCCAGAAATTTAAATAAAACTGAACTCAAATATTTGATTATCGAAAAAAAGATGTTAGCAATTGTGTGGGCTGCTAAATACTTCCGCCCATACCTTTTCGGACGAAAATTCTAAATTTTATCCGATTATCGACAACTACGAATTATTAGCAATATTTACTGGAATCAGACATCGTCTATCTGTACAGAGGCAGGAGAATCTGACGATATAAAAATCAAACGTGGGGTCCGACTGGGATGTATACTATCACCCTTGCTGTGTAACTTGCTGAGAAAATCTTTCAAGAAGCAGTAGAAGATGTTGAAGCCAGAATTCAAATTAACAAAGAATGTATCAATGACACCAGTTACGCAGATGACACGGTGCTATTCGCTGACAGTCATGAAGCCATCCAGGAGTTAATGAATAGAATCATAGAAGTGAGTCAGAGATATGGACTTTCACTTAACATTAAGAAAACAAAATGTATGATGATCTTTAAAAAGAAACAGCAAATTGAAAGAATCAGTGTGAATTGTCAACCAATAGAAAGAGTGAAAACATACATCTACCTTGGTATGAACGTCAATGAAAATTGGGACCATTCCCTAGAAATAAAATCTAGGATAGAGAAAGCAAGATCAGAATTTCAAAAAATGGCTAAGCTATTCAAATGCCACGATTTATCAGTATCCATAGAAATCAGGTTACTACGATGTTATATCTTTCCTATACTGTTGTACAGAGTTAAGTCATGGACTCTCACAGACGCTACCTGTAAGAAAACTGAGGCTTTTGAAATGTGGCTTTATGGTAGAATCCTGAAGATATCCTATACCGACCACGTTACTAACCAGAAAGTTTTATTAAGAATGCAAAAAGGAAAAGAGTTGTTAACCACAATAAAAACATTCAAAATTATATACCTCTTTTCCTTCATTCTTTAAGGAAAAGTAGAAGGAAAACGAAGACCAGGAAAGCGAAGAATTTCCTGGCTGGAAAATCTACGTACGTGGTTCAATATAACAACCACAAATCTTTTCAGAGTACCAGTTTGCAAAATACGGATTGCCACGATGGTCGCCAACATTCAAAACCGATGGTTATTTTCACTTAAAGACCCAAACTCAAAACTTGCAGATGGAGATTTAAGTTGGAAGAATTTGACCACGAAGTAATATATAAAAAAGGCAAATCCAACATCAATGCAGATGTTTTATCACGTGTCGAAAACGAATTAATTAAACAGTGTGGATGAGAACATGGAAAAAATAATAAAACTCCTCTCAAAAGAAGATGATATCTCTACGATCAATCACCCCAGTTCCTCATCCGATTTGGGAAAAATTTCTAACCGACCGAACTAAACAGTCTCATTTCGACTTTATCAACCCCTTTAGGCTACTTAGACAAAATCACCAAAAAAACAATCCAACAATGGGAATTCCAATTAGCAAGAAACCAGTAAATTGATACAATAATCAAATAATTTTCAATAAAGCAAATTACAACCCGGTGAAAACAGTCATCGAGCAGTGTTTTGTAACAAAGAAGAGAATGCATGTCCAATTGAAAAAAAAAACGATCTTTACAACGACATTTGTTAGTTTAGTTAGTAAGTTAGTAGAAGTTAGTAGTTAGTAAAAACTATATAGATTCAAAAAAGAAATACGCCATTCTCTTCGAGAATGATGAACTCTACAAATTCCTATGCAGTATTCTACGAGAAACTTTTAAAAATTCTACATTCGATCTTGTCAAATGCAACAGCTTCCTAAAAAAGATAAAAACAGCACAGAGAGACAAAAGGAAATTATAGGGAACTACCATCAAGGGAAGACTAACCACAGAGGAATTAACGAAACCGAAGCTTGAATGAGAAAACGCTGCTATTGGCCTACGTTAAAGAAAAACATCGAAGAAGTTATCAACCTTTGTAAAACGTGCCAAGCTAATAAGTATGACAGAAATCTAATTAAGCCGACATTTATGATAACACCAACCCCAACAAAACTATTAGAAATTATTCATATGGATACATTTCAAACTAACGGACAAAAATTTCTTACATTAATTGATATATTCTCGAAATATGGCCAAGCATATCCCATATCCAAGTATCCAACGCAATAAATGTCCTTAATGCCTTCATGCTCTTTATAACCCACCATGGACTGCCACACTTGATAATCAAATTAAAATTTTAATTCACTACACAACACCAGATAATCCACAATCTAACGGACGAACGGAATGATAAAATGTTTTCACTCTAAAATTTTGGAGCACATACGAATACTTAGAGAAAAAAGGAAGACTCTGGGTATTAAAAAACATATGTTATATGCTATTTTGAGATATAAAAACTCAATTTCAACTAAACAAAACAGAACCACAAATTAAAGACAAAAGAAATCTATAGTGAAATTTCGAAAGGCTACACGAAACCAAACAACAAAATATCGAGAAAATAAATGAAAAAAGACAAACACCAATAAATTATAAACCTAGCACAAAAGTTAACACTAGAAAATCATTAAAAATAAACAAACTTCTTCCAAAATTTTTTTCCTGCATTGTGAGAAATAACAATACGCTGACAATAGACACTTAAGATACGTCGATACATAAAAAGAATATCAAACACCAGCCAAAAACTAACGCTAAAACTATTTTACATAATGTACCTTAGTAGCAGTCCATTAAGATCAAATTCAAAACTTAAAAAAGCAAAAGAGAAACTAGACACAATATATCCAATATGCAGAAGCAAAAGAGGACTTATAAACGGATTGGGAAGTGCAGTAAAATTTATTTCTGGTAATCTAGATCAAGAAGATGCTGAAGGACAGAACGCTGTCATTAAATCACTTGAAAATAATCAACAGAATATTATTACCAACATCAATAGCCAACTCAGTCTAAATAAAAGTATAATGACCAACTTTAACGAATGAATTTCATTACTTACATACGCAAGAAATCATAGCTGAAGAGACAAATAAAATTAACTTAGAGATTAACCAATTTGTTTTCAATTTTAATCATTATATGCAAGTTCGAAATATGTTTGACCAGATAAATCTAAATTTACAAACAATTATACAAATACTGAATGATCTACAAATAACAATTACATTTGCAATAATCAAAACTTTAAAAAAAAGGTCTCATCAAACCTGAAGAAATAAAATGTGCCGTGCAAAAGATGCTTGAACACCACCCTGCATCACAGATTTCCTATGTTCTAGAAGAAGACTTAACCAAATATTATGAAATCATAGACATTGATTCATTGATGGTGACTCCATGAATCAAACCATTGTTTTCATATTCAGACTTAACCAAATATTATGAAATCATAGACATTGATTCATTGATGGTGACTCCATGAATCAAACCATTGTTTTCATTTTACATTTTCCTATCCTTCATTCCAAGTCGTTCACGTAGTTCCATTTATACTCACTCCTAACTAATTATCACACAATAATCATTCTACCTGGTCCATACCTAGTCTCTAACTCAGACCTTTTTCAATATATGGATCTACCATACAAAAGAAGCGAATCCAAATCATTTGGAGAATTAAGAGAAATTTTCCCAAGAGAATGACCAGACTAATGACTACATCATCCAAATTCTCCAGTTAATCAATGATGCTGCCCAATGCCAAAGTATTTCTGTCACTGTGACTACAACGATCATCCAAAAAGTATCAGATGCACACTAAATTGCTGTTTTTCCAAAGGCTACGAAAGTATCTACCTATTGCACCACCACTGAAATAGAAGTACTCGAAGGGACCTATCTAATTGAGTTACCACCAGGATGTGAACTACGAAGAAATAATGAAGTTTACACGAATTGCAAAACAACAATTAAAGAAAAACCACTAACATTACCAAAAGTCAAGACTACCACTATTACAAAGGAATCCCTAATAGTCAAACCCCTAAAATGAGAAAGAATTCCTTTAGACAAATTACACAAGTTAAGACAGAAAGAAGAAAGATTCCACTCAATCCTCCCAACATAAATGGACCACAGCTACATATGAATACTACCAATATAAATTTTGTTAGCAATCCCTTTAATTTTTAGTTTTTTCAAACTACGCAAACTGAAAAAGAAAAAGATGAGCAGCAGCAGAATCCAACCACAGCAGAAGATATCTCTGACCAAAGCCAAGAGTCCTCAGAGTTTTGTTCATCCCTCACAAAACTTCCTCAGGGGATGGAGAAATTACAATACATTAACCCCGATTGTCAGCGGTAGTGCAGTCCAATAGTCCAGCCGATCAGCAGTTTCGACACAAATTGCAGACAGGTCGTCATCAATTAATTTCTTATAAATACTGTAAATTTCTGTTTTAGAGTCAGTTGTAATTTAAAAGTAATAAAGTGTTGTTACTCTGTTGTACTTTTAAAAGGGCCTTTTTAAAAAGTACCTTCGGGAGTGACAACCCTTAAGTTGCTTCATGAAAATGAGGAATTACGAAACCCATTGAACAACAGTGGCCAACTATTTGAACAACAACTTCGAACCCACATATTCAATCTAGTCAGAGATGAAAATACCACTGAATCTCTAAAATCATACGAACAAGCTGAATTTTGCCAAAAATATTAATTTTGGAACCCCAAAAAGATGCAAAAAAGTTTACTACTTTTACCCCTGGGCTTCCTTCTAAAACTCCACTCGTAATAACACAAAAAAATTAATTTACAAAGAATCTGTACGCTGTTTCAAATAAAAAATGTAGCTGGGATAATTTTAAACAAAAATAGTTATTAACACTTTTTGTGTACAATGAACCATTCTTTCAGAAACAAACGATATCTTTACGTAAAAATACGATATCTTTTGATCCAAGTATCCTATCGACAAAAATCAAGATGCGTTTTAAAGGTGAAGAGTTCAGCTTGCATATGCAATTTTTGTGTTTTGCCGCAAATAAACTCAGATTTTATAAAGGTGTTAAATAATTAAACGTGAAGCGATTTTTGGCATTTTTTATGATTCTCATGAGATCAATATGATCTATACCTTTCATTGACTGGCACTATAAAATTTCGATAACTTGAGCCTAACCATCAAAACCTATAGCATGAAATTTTAGTTTTGAGTTTTGCGAACAAATGTGAGGCATTTGAAATATGCTTAAAAACACTGAATTTAAACTTTCTCATAACAATCGATCTAAAACGTTTAAAACTTTTTTTAATTACACTATTACGTTTTACAAACTTACCACTACTTTTGCTATAAACTACACCCAAAAACCGTCTTTTTGGAGGCATTTCTTGTGACGTGCGATCATTTGTAATCAATTTTAAAGATTAATCTCTAAAAATGAAGATTTACTATGACTGGTTAATGAAAGTGATCAATTTTATTGATCTGACAAGAAACATAAAAAGTGGCAAAAATCGCGCACGTTTATTTATTTAACATTTGTATAAAAACTAAGTTTATTTGCGGCAAAATACTAAAACTGCATATAAAAGCTGCTCTTCTTACCTTTAAAACGCATCTTAATTTTTGTCGATAGGACACTTGGATCAAAAGACATCGAATTTTTACCGTCGAACAGATACAAATTTTATGGAACATTGAATTCTCGCGCGTAACTGACATTCAAAATCGACGGTCGCTTCAAGCGATGTTTCTGAGAGAACGGTTCATTCTACACAAAAAGTACTGCTAACCATTTTTGTTTACAATTACTTTAGCTACATTTTTTATTTGAAACTGAGGGCTAATGACTATAGGGCTCTAAGTGAGGACCAATGACTAAATCCATCATATGACACATTGTCTGAGGAGCTGAAATAAGACTAAAAGGCATGGTGAAAAACTAAAATCATACTTTTTCACTAACCACAAAAGCTGTATACGTTTTACTTCCCTCACTTAAAGGAATTTGTAGGAAAGTCTTCGATATATTGATAGAAGAAATATACCTAGAATTCTGTAGTTTACTTAGAATGATATCTATTCTGGGAATTTGTAGTAGGGTAAGCAATACAGTTGTTGGCCTCCATACAGTAATTGGCCGTTTCATATTTAATATGTATTATTAAGAATTCCCACTATACCGCAGATCTGGCAACCCCTATTTCAACTTCGGCAATTTTCCTTGCAACCGTCGCCGAAAGAACAGTTCTCAGTTTATTGATAAAATTTACAGGAACGTGTTCTATGTCGAAGACTGTTGTGTATCAGTGAAATTTGTGCAGTTTTTAGTGAATCAGGTTAGCGAGGAACATTGAGTATCATCCTTTTAACGTAATATATGTAAGGTAGTACACTTACACGTAAAAAAATCACACGGTCCTCTTCCTGTCTTATCGTTTGAAGAAGAAAAACAATTAGTGGAGTGGATACTCGATTGCCACCGCAAAGGATTTCCAAGAAGATCCGAAGATATCCAAGTATCAGTAAAACAGTTCCTAGATGAATCATCTCGTGAAAATCCTTTTGTAGACAACTACCCTGGAACTGGTTGGTATAAAGCATTTATGCAACGACATCCTGAAATATCTCTAAGAAAATCAGAAGCCGTAACAAATGCATCGTCTAAAGTCAGCGAAGCTGATATTAGGAACTGGTTTAAACACATTTATTCATACTTACAAGAAAAGATGTACACAGACATTTTAAATGATCCGCAAAGAATATTTAATGGCGACGAGACTAATTTTCAACTTTGCCCCCAAAACAAAAAGGTATTGGCACCCAGGGGTGCCAAAAACGTGTACGAGGTAGACTGTGAAAAATCTAAAACTAACCTTACGGTTCTATTTACATTTAATGCTTCTGGATTAACTACTCCACCGCTAGTCATATATAACTAAAAAACTTGATAAAGAAAATCAAAAGTTTAAAAAACAGAAACAAAACAAAATACAACAAAATAAAAGAAAGATGAAAAATGATTTAAATGAAAGCAGTAGACTTCACATTTTATCAGATATTAAAATTAACAAAGATCTGTGCTCTGAACTAAGTAAAATTGACAAAGTAAAAAGAAACTTGTCTTTTGATTCTGTGGAATCTAGCATATCCAAAATTGCGACTCCAAATGTAAATTCATTATCTTATCAGTCTTTTGACAACGAGCCTTTAAATAGTGGTTTGTGTTTTTCATGTGTACTTAATATAAATTTGACATTACTTGGTATCAAATGTAATTCTTGTACTAGGTCTTATCACCTTAAATGTATCGAGAAACATGCGTTGCACAAATCAAACGTTAATATTTTTACATGCAAAACTTGTTTAAATAATGCTAAACATATAAAAAATTTACCTTTTTAATTTAAGTCATTCAAAGGATAAACTGAAACTTTAAGCTAACCGCACGTAGATAGGTAGGTACCTACTTCATCTTCGATTTAAAAAACTATGGTTAAAAAAAAAGAAAGTTAGGGTTTGGTTCATTTTAGTTAGGTGTGCAAAATTTTTTAAGAATTTCATTTGTTCTGTTTAGCTTTGGTATCGATATTATTAATAAAACTTCAATAATTAGACATTTTGTTTGTATTTTCTTCAACTTAACAATTATATCGATAGGGCCAATAACTATAATATTTAGTGGCCAATATCTATATTTATGGGGCCAATAACTGTCAAACATGCATTACTTTATAAAAGATGTTTTTTTCTATTTTATAAATGAAAATCAAAAATAAGCGATATGAGATGTAGAAACTCTATAAACTTGTCTAGAGTTTGATCGAATATTTTTGTTGCTAAACAATAATATTATACTTTTTATAGCTTCTTTAAGAGAAAGAATGCCTTAAGAGGCCAATAACTATATCGCTTACCCTAATACTATTTAACTTTCGACCATCAAAGCAAACCCTAAAACATCGATCCTTTTTCTTGGTTAACCACGAAGGACTACAGTAAGAAGACGCAAAAGATTCAATGATATTCAACTCTAACATGTAATCGATTTCCGTCTCCAAGTCAACTTGCCAAGCCTGAGGAATGAGATATTGATATTGTTTAGAATGGGTGGTATTTCCCACCTCAATAGTACAAGAATATAGTAGTACATATAGGAGTATATAGTATGAGATATTAATGATATCCTACCTAACGTGTCTTTTGACGACAGAGATATAAATTTAGAGATTATATTCTCTAATTGCCTTTGTCCAGAGCTAGATAAACTAGCAAAGTTGTGGTATCTCCGACCTCTCAATAGTATGAGATATTAAGGGGGTACTACCTAACTTTTCTTTCGACGAAAGAGATACAAATTTAGAGATCATATTCTAGATAGATAGATAGATAGAATTTATTCATCTAGAAATTTATACAATGTATACAACATTATACAAATTTATCTGAGTAGTCAAAAAAATATTATATGTTATACAAATGTATACACACATTATAAGTTTAGTACATTAAAAATTACATTAAAAAAATACATAAAAATTTAAAAGTTCTTCAATAATGTAAAAAGCATGGCTAACTAGAAATGTTTTTAGATTTTGTTCAAAGCATTTAATAGTGCCAAGATGCATCTTATGTTTCCCTATGTTTCTATATGTAGCTAGGAGCATGCTGTGCGACTCCCACGCGAGAAAAAGGGTTATATATTTGTTATCCTTTAGGTGTGTTTTATATGGATGTAGATCAGCGATTTCCTAAGAAATGTTTTTTTATAATACATTATCAGCTATAACATATATCGTCCCTTGAGAGGAGAATTATACTATTTCAGAAAATGCAAATTTTACAGAAGTTTTTATTTTGTTTTTGAGATCTTCTTACGTAAAATTGTAGCAATAAATTACATTGAAATATTTTTTTAGTGCCCATATACATGTTTCTTTATCTAAAATTCTCTAAAATTATCAAATTATGAAATAAGCGGACATGGTATACTCACAAGTTTTTTAATAATTCTATATCAAGTATCGTTATAGGTTACTACTTTTGTAATGTGACATAGAATAGATCTGATGTAATAATAATAATTAATAATAAACAATATCCACTAGTTTAAATCTTTTATTTGAAATCAAACACATTTTTAAAAAGATCTTTACAATGAATAACGAAATCGAACGTAAAAATAATTGAAAATACTGTTACTAGAGATAGAAATAAAAAAATCCTCATTGTCTGAATCTTTTGCTGTTTCTCAGAAAATGGTAAATTTAAAAAAAAATTGTGATAAGGATTCAATATAACTCTCTTGTCACACAGAAATTTTAAATGGTCATACTTTTTTTTGGATATGGGAAGTAATGTTGTATTAAGTGGTTTTAAGCAAAAGTCTCTGGTATTGACGTTGAGTGACTTTCTTCCTTTTATATATATATATATATATATATATATATATATATATATATATATATATATATATATATATATATATAAATTAAGGATCACTCAGAAGAGTGGTGGGTTTTTTCGGTCAAAAGGTGGAGAAAAAAGACAAAGTTGATGGCTACTTCATCTATTTATTGAAGACGTTTCGCTTTCTTAATCAGAAAGCATCATCAGTTCATCTAAAAAGAACAATATGAAAAACCATACAAGCATGGAAAAGTTATTACATGTGTTACCTTAAAAAGATATGTAGCAGTCAGTGATATTAAAGTTGTAAAGACACTTAAGTAAATGGACATTATACGATTACGATGTATAAACAATAAATTAAACTAAATAAGTTAACAATTTGTTCAAACTAAGCACAGCAAAAAGAACATGTGGTTATGTTTTTTATATAAAAAATGTATAAGTAAAAAACATTGAAAAAGAGAATGAAGAACTAAGAAAATCCTAGATGCACTTCTAACAATACAGCAATAGTTATGATTTGATTTTAACTTTAGGTAGCATTATTATATTAATTAATATTGAAATTGAATAATTTATTGTATAATGAAATTACCACTTCTGGCTTCTTGAATGCTGCCGGTAAAATGGTGTTTTAATAAGACAACCACGCCACCAACGCAAAAGACAGTAGAACCTTGAGGTCATTAATTATGACAGAGCAGCAAGGTGAAATACCAACCCTAAGAATAGAGCGGTTTATTTAAGTGATAAGATGAGTTTGGGTGACAACCTGCTTGTAAGGAACCAATAAATAAAAGGAAAGGTGGTTAATAATACCAAATTTCCCTCATTGATCGGCTAAGAAAAAACAAACAAACAAGTGAAGTTAAACCAAAAACTCATATAAAAATCGTCAACGTTGTGGCTGGTTAATTAGCCACAGGTGAAGATTAATTATAATTTCCAACAGTCCAAGGTTCATACACTTGGAGCTGCAAATGAAAAAAGGATTATATGAATCCCTTCAATTATATAACTGTATTGTACTATTTGATTAAAAAAGTTAATACAAATCTGTGTATATGCAACACGAGACTAAGTCAAAAGTAATGCAAGTTGCATAAGTGTAAGATAATATATGTAAGAAATATTTCCTATATTCTATTTTATATTTAAATTGATTTAATATATAATATTAAATGATTATGAATATGCAACAAGTGACTATGTCAAAAGTTACATAAGTTTAAGTTAATATAAGTAAGAAATATTTCTTTATTTTTTTTATTTTATTTGAATTTATTTTAATATGTTTATATGTATTTAATTATTTAATAAGAAAATATGGTAAACCTGTACACCTTAAATGATAATGATAAAGTAAATAGCTTATTAAGCCTAATTCTGCAATATTAAAGCATGATATATTTGGTTACTGATATCAAGTTACTGATATCTGTTCTTTTGTTAAGAGCATTCGGGTGTTTAAGTATTGAACACATTTCCAAAAACTGTCTTTTCACGAGATTACGTTCTGTGCCAAGAATCTTAACTTCATTAAAGCCTATCTTATGCTTGGTATCAATAGCATGCTGGGCAAGAGCACAAGTATGTTTAGATAAATTGATGTCACTACGATGTGTAGTAAGGAGCCCTTTCAATGATCTCCCTGTCTGATCGATATAACATGAGTCACACTCAGCACAAGATATGTGATAAATGGTATTAACTTGTTCCAGAAGGGACAAGGGTGTTTTAGTTTTTGAAAACAAATTTCTAACAGTCTTAGCATTCTTAACAGCGATTTTCACAGGTATGTTTTTTTGTTTATAAAGTTTAACAGTTAAGTTTCTCAGTAACTTGAGGAAAGTAAGGTAAAGATGAATAATGGGTTGTAGGAGTCCCAAGATCAGTATCAGGCAGAAAAATGCTATTAATTAAATTATTAGATATTATTCTAAGTTGGTCACCATTGGGTATGTCATCTCAAGAGGGGCCATAGCTTTGTAAGTAAAGGTATTTGTTAATGAGAGAGGATGGGTAGGAATTCTCAATCAGAATACTTCTTAGTAATTGAAGTGATTCCCTTCGATTAATCGGATGTGTCAATCTATTTAGCCGACACCTTAAAGCTTTGATTAAGTTTAGTTTATATTTGAAAGGATGACAAGAATGGTAGTTGAGAAACCTATTAGAGGCCATCGGTTTCCTATACCAACTTGTAGTTAAGGTGATATCTCCCATTCTAATGACACGCATGTCTAAGAAGGGAATACTATTGGCGTCGGGGTCCTCAAGTTCAGCAGTGAACTGTAAGTGAGGATCAAACTCATTAAAGATAGACAAGGTGGCCTGAATCTTGTCTGGGGGTGAGGCTAATAATAAATCATCCACATACCTCTTAATAAAAGGGATTTGACAATCAAACAGACCCAAACGGTCAGATACCAAATCATCCAGTACAAAGTTAACTAGGATAGGTGAGATTGAGGAACCCATAGGTGTGATAAATATTTGAAGATAATATTTGTCATCAAAGACCAAGAAATTAGTGTCAAATACTAGTTGCAACAGTTCTGCAAATACATCCCATGAAACAGGACAGTTAGGTTGAATGGAGTTCCAATGATTTCTTAGGGAGGTGATAACACTAGATAGAGGTAAGTTAGTAAAAAGAGACACTACATTAAAACTCACTAAAATGTATTCTTGTGGAAGTTTGAAGTTGTTGATAAATTCACTAAAGTGAAAAGAATCAACAATATTAAAGTTATTATTGTAATTATATGATTTAGATAAGATGTCAGTTAGAAATTTAGAAATATTAATATTAGGTGAATTAATGGATGACACAATAGGTCTCATGCTAAGCGTTGGCTTATGTATTTTTGGTAGACAATAAAATCTAGGAGGATATCCATCATAATTATGTAAATATTTAGCAAGTGGTTGATCTATGATCTTTAAGTTTTTTAAGTGAGTTATAAATTTATTTTATTAGTGAATTTAGAACAACGGTTGGTAGAAAGTGGTTGATAGTATCTATCATCATCTAACAACGATTTGCTCAGACTGAAATACTGATCTCTATACATAAGGACAGTAGCATTACCTTTATTGCTCGCGAGAACGAGAAGATTGGGGTGGGTTTTTAAAAATAATACAGTTTCCCTGTAAATCTTATCTAACTCCGATATGGGTTGTCTAGGTCGTTTGGTAAAATTCAACAGAATGTTGTTGGAAGAAGACCTAAGAGATAGAAGGTCAGAGTTGTCAGCATGTGACAAAATATTCTCCACATCTGCCAAGATTCTACTCACAGAGTAGTCTCTGAAAGTTAGTTGAAGGCCAAATTTAAGACCCAAAGATAACAACTTGAGTATGTCCTGCGGAACTTCAATATTGGATAAGTTTTTAATCCATTTAGGATTAAATGGGATTTTATTAAACTGGGGATTGTCTAAATTATTTAGTTTCTTACGAAGGCGTGCCATGGATTTATGATATATAAAATTAAATTTCTTATATAAAGATGACTCATAAGTGTCCAACAAACTGTCAGGTAGGTGATTATCAAGAAAAGAAGTGACGTTATTGATTTGAGAAATGATAAATTTAATGTCAGTGTAGTTTCATTTATTGGTTCCTTACAAGCAGGTTGTCACCCAAACTCATCTTATCATTTAAATAAACCGCTCTATTATTAGGGTGTGTATTTCACCTTGCTGTTCTGTCATAATTAATGACCTCAAGGTTCTACTGTCTTTTGCGTTGGTGGCGTGGTTGTCTTAATAAAACACAATTTTACCGGCAGCATTCAAGAAGCCAGGAGTGGTAATTTCATTATACATTAAATTATTCAATTTCAATATTAATTAATATAATAATGCTACCTAAAGTTAAAATCAAATCATAACTATTGCTGTATTGTTGGAAGTGCATCTAGGATTTTCTTAGTTCTTCATTCTCTTTTTCAATGTTTTTTACTTATACATTTTTTATATAAAAAACATAACCACATGTTCTTTTTGCTGTGCTTAGTTTGAACAAATTGTTAACTTATTTAGTTCAATTTATTGTTTATACATCGTAATCGTATAATGTCCATTTACTTAAGTGTCTTTACAACTTTAATATCACTGACTGCTACATATCTTTTTAAGGTAACACATGTAACAACTTTTCCATGCTTGTGTGGTTTTTTCATATTGTTCTTTTTAGATGAACTGATGATGCTTTCTGATTAAGAAAGCGAAACGTCTTCAATAAATAGATGAAGTAGCCATCAACTTTGTCTTTTTTCTCCACCTTTTGACCGAAAGAACCCACCACTCTTCTGAGTGATCCTTAATTTATATTGGATTGACGGTCGTACTTCTTTTCTGGATATATATATATATATATATATATATATATATATATATATATATATATATATATATATATATATATATATATATATATATATATATATATATATAGCTTCCTACTATAACTACTGCTTCCTTAGACTGCGGACAACGGTCATCAACGTTTGAATTGGTGCAGAGAACGGCAGCATTGGGAAGCAGGCAGCATTGGGAAGCAGAATGGCGTAATATAGCATTCAGCGATGAATCACGATTCTGTTTAGGAATGCATAATGATCGTAGGATGGTAAGACGCCGTTGTGGAGAACGACGAGATATCGGGTTTGCTGTTGAGAGGCATGTATACAGGACAGGTTGAGTAATGGTTTGGGGGGCTATTGTCTATGGTAACCGATCACCATTTGTGTTTATTCGAGGCAATATCACAGCTGCGCGTTATGTTGAAGACATCTTACAAACCAGTTTACTGCCTTATCTCGACGGCCGTCGCGACGTCCTTTTTCAGCAACACAACGTGCGTCCCCATATTGCTCATCAAACTATGGACTTTTTCCAAGAAGCTGGCGTTAATGTGTTGCCACGGCAGCCCCGTATTCCGGATTTAAATCCTATCGAACATGTATGGGATATGATGTGAAGGAGACTCTCCACTTTACACCATCCTGCACAGACTCTGGCACAGTTAATACATGAAGTTTAAGTTGCTTGGAACGAGGAGCCACAAGCAGACATTGAACATCTCATTTTGTCCATACCTAGACGTATACAGGAGTGTATTCAGCTACGGGGTCGCCAAACACATTATTAATTTTTTTTGATTACTTGTTAATAAAAATTCTTGACAACGTTATCGTTTCATTCTTGATGTAAATCTACCATGTTGCCAAAAAATTAAGTTCAAGAAATTATTTCTTCTGGGTGTAACACTTCTAATGTCACTGAGTATATATATATATATATATATATATATATATATATATATATATATATATATATATATATATATATATATATTTAAATATATATATATATATATATATATATAAATATATATATATATATATATATATATATATATATATATATATATATATATATATATATATATATATATATATTTAAATATATCATCGTTACTGTAATAATATTTTATGAAAACTACATTTAGGATATGAAAGTCTGTTTCAACAATTTTAATTTTATTCCACGTGACTTTTTCATTTTGTTCATCTTTGTCCCAGTTGATTGCGGTTTTTTCTTGTAGACTTTTTAAATTCAGTATGTTTACTTTCTCTAGTTCAATTACAACATAAGTATACAGTCACCTTTTTATCTACACGTATATTTATTTACTTATTTATTTATTTATTTATTCATATTTATTTGTTTATTTTAGCTAAGTTAGGATCATATAAACAGAAACACCAATGTAAGGTCGAATCTCTAGGGAATTGAACCTAAAATGAACCTCAAAGATCAACCTGGTATAAGGATATTGCAGGTGAACGTGGGCAGAGCGAAAAGAGCTCACGATCTTGTCTATGCAAAAGCCTGCATGTTGGAAACAGACCTGCTCATCGTCCCCGAACCGAACAAAAAAATTACATCGGACTGTGGCTGGGTGCAAGATACTAATAAAAATGTGGCGGTGTTGTTTCGAAACAAAAATCTTGGAGTGCGTGGTATTGTCAGGGGTGGGAATCACATACTCATAAAAATGAGGGATTTTAGCCTACTGGCATGCTATATATCTCCAAATATTAGGATTAGAGAATACATATAAGAATATAGTTGATGAAATAATGAACACCGCCATTAGGGAAAAACAAATTATGATCGCCGGGGACATAAATGCCAAATCTCTACAATGGGGCTCTCCCGCAAACGACAAAAAAGGGGAGATATGGAACGAATGGATAGCTCAGGCTGGCCTCCAGGTACTCAATAATAATAAACCAACTTTTATAAGAGGGGCCAGCCAAACACACATTGACGTAACTTTTGCAAGTGAAGGGCTATCCAGACGAATACAAAACTGGGACGTCCTCGACGATCAATTATTAACCTACCACCGATACATTACATATGAAATTAAGGTAAAGGGGCGGAACATAAGACGGCCGATAGGATATACTGGGAAACATTTAATAAGCACGTGTACCTATCGGAGGTCAGAAAAATAAACGAAGAGGAAATATCTGACCTTGACCAACTCAGAAAGGCACTAGAGAACGCTGTTGAGTTGGCCACCGTAAAGAAAAGGAACAAAGAAAGAACCCCCTACTGGTGGTCGGATGAGATTAAAGGCCTACGGGAGGAGTGTCTCAGAGCTCGCAGGAATTTTACGAGAAGATAGGGCGCGTACGAGCTCAAAGAAGTATACAAAACAGTAAAAAAGAAACTCAATAAAACAATAAAAAAGAAAAAAAAAGAAAGGTGGCAGAACCTAATAAATGCTTTAGAAGACGACATATGGGACGACGCATATAAGATAACAATGAAGTCACTAAAGATGATTGCTCCATACAATTTAAACGAGGACCAGCGGCGAGAAACGGCGGAGCTCCTCTTTCCCACCAAGGAGGAACAAACCTTCTTGAAGGTCTCCCCTGCGGCGGCGGAGGAATTCACAGAAGAAGAAATAAAGGCCGCTGGCTAAGAAATCAAAACGGGGAAAGCTCCCGACCCCGATGGACTGCCACCGGAGGCACTGAAGATAGCAACAACAGAGAAACTAGGTTTGATCAAAAAAATATATAACGGTCTACTGCGGAAGCAAGAGTTTCCCAGGGAACTAAAGGAAGCAAATGTGATTTTACTCTTACAGCCTGGGAAACCCCCTCATTCAGCATCCTCTTATACGCCAATATGCCTTCTGGACTGCCTTGGCAAGTTCTATGAGAATCTTGTCAGGAAGAGGCTAGAGGGCGTGTTGGCAGATAAGAGAGCTCTATCCAACCAACAATATGGATTCAGAAAAGGTCGATCAGCAGTCGCAAGATGAAAATGACTGCTGTAGTACCCCTAAGGTCAGTCCTGGAACCCACACTATGGAATATTTTATACAACGGGGTATTAGAAGTAAACAAAACACAAGGAGTAAGGGCTATTGCATACGCAGATGACCTAGCCCTACTTATAGAAGATATGAATTGGGGTATTATAAACAAAGTAAATGAAGCAATAGAAAAAACTGCGAGATGGATAGAGAGCAATGACCTAAACATTGCAGTAGAAAAGACAGAGGTAATCATCTTGAGGTGACCACGGGATAGAAAAAACGTAAATTTTCTGTTCAGAGGCTCCGACCTAAGACCCCAGAAGACCGTAAAATACTTGGGAATCATACTAGACGACAAAATGGCATTCAGACACCACATACAAGAAGCATGTCGGAAGGCGGAAGAGAGGACTTCGACCCTTAATAAGATAATGCCGAATATAGGAGGCTCTGGATCACACAAAAGATCAGTTATACTACAGTCAATCATGTCCATCTTTCTGTATGGGGCTCCAGTGTGGCATGAGATCCTAAACAAAGCAAAATATAAAGACATGCTTCTTAGGACACAGAGGAAACCATTGATCAGGGTATGCAGCGCGTACAGGACCGTATCAACCATTGCCTTACAAGTAGTGGCCGGTGCTGTGCCGGTGCATATCCTGGGTAATGAAAGGGTTTGGATGCACCAAAGGGGCAATGGAGCTTTAGGTTCAGGAACACAAGAAAGAAAAAGGAGTTTGGAGATCTGGCAGGACCAATGGTCAAGGGAAACAGACAAGGCTGCCTGGACGAGGGCCCTTATCCCAGATGTAGTAAGGTGGTATGAGTGTAAACACAGATGTGTCAACTACTACTTTTAATCCATTTAGGATTGAATGGGATTTTATTAAACTGGGAATTGTCTAAATTATTTAGTTTCTTACGAAGGCGTGCCATGGATTTATGATATATAAAATTAAATTTCTTATGTAAAGATGACTCATAAGTGTCCAACAAACTGTCAGGTAGGTGATTATCAAGAAAAGAAGTGACGTTATTGATTTGAGAAATGATAAATTTAATGTCAGTGTAGTTTCATTTATTGGTTCCTTACAAGCAGGTTGTCACCCAAACTCATCTTATCATTTAAATAAACCGCTCTATTATTAGGGTTGGTATTTCACCTTCCTGTTCTGTCATAATTAATGACCTCAAGGTTCTACTGTCCTTTGCGTTGGTGGCGTGGTTGTCTTAATAAAACACCATTTTACCGGCAGCATTCAAGAAGCCAGGAGTGGTAATTTCATTATACATTAAATTATTCAATTTCAATATTAATTAATATAATAATGCTACCTAAAGTTAAATCATAACTATTACTGTATTGTTGGAAGTGCATCTAGGATTTTCTTAGTTCTTCATTCTCTTTTTCAATGTTTTTTACTTATACATTTTTTATATAAAAAACATAACCACATGTTCTTTTTGCTGTGCTTAGTTTGAACAAATTGTTAACTTATTTAGTTGAATTTATTGTTTATACATCGTAATCGTATAATGTCCATTTACTTAAGTGTCTTTACAACTTTAATATCACTGACTGCTACATATCTTTTTAAGGTAACACATGTAACAACTTTTCCATGCTTGTGTGGTTTTTTCATATTGTTCTTTTCAGATGAACTGATGATGCTTTCTGATTAAGAAAGCGAAACATCTTCAATAAATAGATGAAGTAGCCATCAACTTTGTCTTTTTTCTCCACCTTTTGACCGAAAGAACCCACCACTCTTCTGAGTGATCCTTAATTTATATAGGATTGACGGTCGTACTCCTTTTCTGGATATATATATATATATATATATATATATATATATATATATATATATATATATATATATATGTATATATATATATATATATATATATATATATATATATATATATATATATATATATATATATATATATTTAACGTGATTATTTCGACCAAAAAACAATTTATAAATATGTTGGAAATATCGGGTATGTGGTCTATATTAAATAAAAAATCTTTGTTTTTTCTAAAGCTCAATATTTCGCCATTTATTTGATGGCTTCATCGGGAGTAACTGTAAAAAACAAACATTTCAAAACACTGACGTACACTTAGATTTACAATACTTACAGAAATTAAAAGATTATACACATAAATAAAATTGAATACTAAAATAACGTTATTGTTGATGAAACTGTACATTTAATAAAATGCATGTAAAAATTTAAAATATCTTTGAGCACGTTCGTTAACAATAAATAAGATGGAACAAGTAAAAATTATTTCAAAATGCAAAAAATAACAATGTAAGAAAACATTAGAGGACCAGTATTTCTTTAATTAATCATTAAGGCTAGTTAGTATGATTAATGATTAAGGTGAGTGTAGTTTTAAATTTTGTTTAATATATTGCAATATATGTTGCTTAATTGCCCCGTGTCTGTTTTATAATTTAAAGTTTGTTTATTTTTGTAAATGTGGTACATCTCCAAAAATAACCTAGTTTTGTAATTTTCAGTCTGTGCCAAAATACGAGTATTGTTGTAGTCTAACAGATGACCGGTATTTTTGTAGTGCTCGACAACTGCGCAAGAATTTTTTCCTAAGCAGCAATCACTTTTATGCTGTGTGATACGTTGTTTTAGCCACTGCGATGTATGGCCAATGTAGCTTTTTTCACATACTAGACACGGTATTTCATATACCACATTACTCCTATATAAGGCTGGTACTGGGTCTTTAATTTTAGAAAAAAGTTGTTTGCTATTTATGGTATTGTATTTAGCTATATTAATATTGGAAACATCTTTAAATATGGATATATATATATATATATATATATATATATATATATATAGATCTAGCGGTTATTGTGGGCCCCGTACTAAAACGGTATTATACTAACTCCAGGAGAATATACACCGTGTATATTATTATCTAGGTAGCGCTTTATGTAGACTCCGACCAACACGTAGGATTAAATGAACTCCGTAATAAGTTAAAACACTTTTGGGATCCGTATATATTTTTTCGCGTACACAACTAAACTCCTCCGATGTTGCCAATAATTTAATTAGTCGTAGATTTTTAAATTTTACAGCAGGTACGTTTTGGAACTTGAAATTTATTTAAATATCAATCAATTTAATCTTCCCGAAATTTCACAAATACTTGGTTAATGTAGTTTAATATTTTATGGTGGCAATTTATATTTTTACTTGCTTTAATTATTTTTAAACTTAAGTTAGTGTCTGTTATAAGCTTGGAAAAGGCAAGTGTCCATTTTTATTTATTAGTATTTTTTTTAATGCATTGACACTGAAAAATTTATTATATAAATGTACGTTCCGATGTTTCGATTGCTACGTTTTATGATGTACAATATTTGTTTCATAAAGTAGTAAAATTTAAATTATAATAATTTATAAATCAATCTTAAAATTAAAATTTTTTACTGTCTAATTTCAATATTTCGATTTTTAAATGTAGGGAATTCAATATCTTACTATAATACTTTAGATACACATATATTATTATACATGGATACACTTGTAACAGATACTAAAATTATAAGGAGGCATAACACCTAATTTCGCTTTTAACTATAAATGTATCGTATAACATAACGTAGCAATCAGTAGTGGGTCATTACTCGGTCAATATTTCGGTGACTTTATGGTTATTTGATTCTAGTCAATATATCTATTACAACTATTACATATAATATGTTCGGTCTTATTGTTTTAAAAAATACTTTGTCGCTTGTACAAGCTATCATTATTTTCAACTTTAAATATTTATTTTGTTTTTGTATCTTTCGTTATCAGGCATACGAGCATTTTATTTTTAATTTAGACGTAAATGTATATATAATATTCTTTTTTCTGTCACTTATTTTAAATATGGTTCACTTATATTCTTCTTGCTTATTTATTTTTATTCATAATACTTATAAAGTACGGGTACGAATGATATCAGGTATCAGGGGTGGTATTTGTCAATCTAAATGCCGCCTACGACACATTAAATTAGAGGACATTTCTCCAAAAACTATATGACAAACTGTAAACATTGTTTTATTCGCGTATATCTACAGAACAGAAGATTTTTCGTATCATTCAATGGTAAGCTGGAGAACGCAGACAAACGGTCTCGCTTGGGGTAGCGTAATGGCACCCACACTCTATGACATTTACACAAATGATCAACAGATACCAGTAGATACTAGGATTTTCATGTAGACGATACATTGCACAACCAAAAACTTTTTTTTGCTGCAGTGGAAAAAAATCTAATGGATGCCCTAAATATAATAAAAATAAACTCCGATTTAATTTTAAGCCAAATCCCGAAAATCTTAGGAGCGCTCCTTCAATTTTCCCAACACAGGCGCTTTCACAAAACTTAACATCCAATAGTGTGATGAAATCCTTGAACTCTGAATTTCCTATAAATACACTGTAGATAGTATATATCGCATGTTGTCAATCATAGAATCTTGTTTAAAACTAAAAGGCAAACTAAGGACCAGAAATAGTATGCTCCGCAAGCTTGTCAGCTAAAAATGGAGCGCACATCCTTTCACCCTTAAAACGTAAATGCTTGCACTCTTCTTCTTGCTTAACTGTCTTTTTACTTTTATTCCGATATACTCTGTATGAGTACTAGAAACCAATTCGTGAAGGATTTTTGCTTAGTTGAGGAGATATGTTGTGGAATGCAATTTTTAGATTCCCCATGTCTCTAATAACATCTTTATCAACGTCTGTTTTTCCTTGCAATTCTTAGAAGGCACAGATTAAAGCAAAATACTGAATTTGGTTTCAAAAATAAGTTTACGTTTTTTACCCAAGTTTGACATCTTGGCGTCTATGCATGTCTAAGCGATTTATTTTCCTAAACAATATAGTTATAAGACTTTCTTTATTTAGTATGTGTTCTTATTCTATACGGATTTGTAGCAATATGATAATGAGGTTAAAAAAGTTTTCTTATTATTTTTCTTTCAAATATTCGGAGTTCTTCCTTATTTGTTTTAGTCATTGTCCATGATTCGCATTCATGTATTAAAATAGGTCTGAAGTGAATGATGCTCTGTATTTCTTTAGTGGTCGATCGGATAGCCAAGCGGGCTGGGCGGCTGGCTTCTCCTTCGCTTCACTGCGAGAGATGTCAGTTCGATCCCCAGCTCGGTGACAGAAAACAAAAAGGCTAACGCAGCAGTTTAAAATTCTAAAATGAATCTGCGGCTTAGTCTAGAATATGCTGGTATCTGATCGGCCTATGGTGGAGCAGTACGGCAAGAGATAAGGGCTTGCGGCTCGGTGATACTCCTCCATAGATCCCTACCGGAAGGGCGTGTGCCGCCTAAATACCGGGTATATATATATATATATATATATATATATATATATATATATATATATATATTTCTTTAGTGACATAATTATTCTTCTTCTTCTTAAGGTGCCATGCATTTCTGCGTAGGCGTCCACCGTACATCGTCTTGTCAGGTGAGATGTTAAATATTCTGGATTAAATACTTCTGTTTTTAGCAGCATTGCGAAGCATTTCATAGCTGTGGATTCCTGTCCATTGCCGAATATTGCGCAGCCATGACATTTTTTTACGTCCGAGACCTCTCCTACCCTCTATTTTCCCTTCGAGTATCAGTTGCTGAAAAGTGTATCGTTCTCCTCGTATAATGTGCCCCAAGTATGCAGTCTTCTTACTTTTTACAACATTAAAAAGTTCCCTATCCTGTAAGCCCGCTCTTCTGAGTACTTCCTCATTCCTGACATTATTATTAACCGTGATTATTAATCTAAGATATTTAAAGTGATCCATACTTTCGAAATTATAGTTGTTGACTTAAATATTTTATCTAGATGTATTCAATTGCTTTCTTCTGTTGATTCGCTTGTATTTGGTTTTTATTTTGTTGATTTTAAGTGAAACATTTTTCGTGCTCTCTTCACCTTGTTGAAGATGTCGTTTGCGGACGGGAGAGAGTTTCTTATAAGATCAATATCATTAGCAGATGCTAGGACTGCTTTGTACCTTGAGCCATTAATGGATTGCATTTTAAATAGACGTTATTTCTATTTTAGTAAGCTGTTCATTAAATTTTTTCATATTTGAATCGAGAATCTGTAATTTAGTCAACTGTTTTATAACACAGAGTTTCTTGGCACCTATCTTCATCTCTGTTTTTTTTATTTAGCGTATCATTCTTCTTCTTCCTATGCCGTCCCCAATAACTGAGGTTGGCGACCACATTTCTAAAAGTATCTCTGTCTTTTGCAACGTGGAATAATTCGTCTACAGTCATGTTTGTCCAGTCACGAATATTTCGCAGCCATGACTTCCTTTTTCTACCTATTTCCTTTTTGCCATCGACTCTACCCTGCATGATGGCCCGCAGAAGACTTTATATTCCTTAATATGTGTCCCAGGTATGCAGTCCTGCATACTTTTATTGTTCTCAACAATTTTTTGTCTCAACCCATCCTTCTCAGCACTTCAAAGGCTTGAAGCTTCTTAACTATTTGCGCTTTTACCGTCCATATTTCTACTCCGTACAATAGTTGAGATCAGACGTAACATTCAACAAACCTTAGTCTCAGCGCAGTATTCAGATTTTTGTCACAGAACAATTGCTTGAATTTTAAGAACGCTGCCCTTGCCATTTCTATTCGTACCCTGATTTCTTAGTCTGAATCTAATTCTTTGTTGATGTAAGCTCCCAGATATTTATATTTTGACTCCCGTATCATTATTAAAAGAATTTTGCTAAATCTCGATCTAGGGAATCCGGTGGTATGTACATTATGTTTCCATAACCAACGTTCGAAAATTTGTCTTACTGTAAAGTCATGACGATTTTACTAGGAAATATATTGCTGTTTAATAATAATAAAGTTCAAGCAACAATTCCTATGTGCACTAACTTGATACTGATATCTCTGCACCCCGATACCAGGTAGCAGTCCCGAAAACATTAAAACTGCTACGCTTCCAATTATCCAACGATTAGCCAGTCCAGGACTATACGCCTTAATATGGTACTGATATTGCTGCTGTCCCTCATAAGTAAATATAATATACAAGAAAGGTTTTGGCAATTTAATAGGATTTTGTATCTTAGAATATTATTTCTCCGAGAAAGTGAAAAATATCCATTTGCTATTCGGATTTAATCCATCCATTAAATATTAGAATGCTATAAAATATTGCTATTACCAGCAAAAAACGGTCTGATAGTAAGAAATGAGAAAACTAAATAATTTTCTTTAACATACAAAAAAAGAGGACGTAGAGTAGGGCATAACGTAATAATAAACCCATATAATTTTGAAAGACTGCAGCGTTTTAGGTATCGTAGATAACGCTGTCACATAAGAAATAAAATGAAATATTCAAGTAGCTAACTGATGTAAATATAACCCACATAACACTTTTAAATCCAGAAGTCTAATACAAATCCGTAAAATCAGGATATAAAAAACAGTGATTAAAACAGTGCTATTGACAGAAAATGTGACGAGAACGCTGACAAAACAATGTAAGTTAAACTTAGGTATTAATTAGATCAGGATTACTAGAAAAGCCATCAGAATTATTTTCCAACTTACAAAGGTCCGAATACTAACCAATACCGAACCGGAATTAATGCCAAGGTCTAACAGATATATAAAGATAGCAACGTCATACAAGAGACTAAATCTCAACGCCAAAGTTACGCTGGCTATATCCAAAGGCTTTCTAATAACTGCATTGCCAAGTTAAACTGGGAGAATGCCCCGAGAAAAAAAATGCCCTTAGGACGTCCTCGAATCAACGGGGGAGGTAACATATGACCAGATTTAGGAATAATGGGACTACCTACCGACCCATCATTTTTATCAACACATGCCTGTACAACCAACTGCTATCCAACCTACAATGAATACTTATCTGTTGGGAACTATCAAATCCATTACATGTAGTCAAACGAACTAGGCTTAAAAAAAGTTATCTTAGGAAAAGCACTTCAGAAATATTGACATATATTTTTAAAACGTTATTTACGTGGCTAATTTTTCAATAGGAATGAGGAGACAAAAAGCAGAAAAGCCAATAGAACCGTTCTGACGGGAAGTTGCGTTCTGACTATACTATGACGATGACCTTTACAATATAAACAATACTTGAGACAACTGTTTGTCTCAATTTGGTCATTCAGAATTATGTCTGTATTTTTTAATTTGCTAATTTCCATAGATTCTAATTTCCATAGAATCTAAAGATATCTTAAAGCCTTTATTTTAAATATACTTTTTTAGTAATGAAAATACGTAAATAGAACCTGGAATATACATGTAACCTTTAATCTCTGGGATAAATCCATCTCCTGAAAAATGGCGCCGATATATTTAGATAAAATTCTGTGCACTTATTTTAACCGTTTATGTCCTTATCATTCACATATGAGTTGTGACCGATATTACAAACTCATTTACTTTTCACAAAGAGACTCCATATTAACTATAGTTATTACTTTACAAATCTGATTCGAAATATCGTCGAAAAGTAACAGTATGTATAATTATTTTTAATGAAAAGTTAATTAGTCATTTCTTATGGGGTTCAAAAGAGAAGCCTTTACGAAAATTTGAGTACAACTAAGAACACCGTCATCAGTTGTACCCAGGGTAATGAATGATTAATTAATCGGCTAATCAGAATCACCCGTTCAACATGACTTTTGTCAAATCGGTCCTTTTTAGGATCAATTATTCTAATTATATCTATAAATATTAAGGGCATATCTAGAGATAAAGACACTTCACTTTACTTAACCTTATCAGACATATGCGCTTAGCACAAATGTGACGTATTTCTAGTGCAGAAAATACATAGAGGGCAAAAAATAGTGTATTTGGTATTAAGCTGATCGCTGAAAATCCCTTCAATATTCAATATATTTATTTTGTCAGCTTTACAAAATACTTCTCAAGAGGTAAAACAGAAGAAAAACTCAAATTAAAAGACAAAAGTTGCTATATACAGGGAAGATCATGTACGTCATAAATACTAAATCTTGCCCAACACAGCAAAGATGGGTACGAAAGATATCAGGTATGAGGAGTGGTATTTGTCAATCTAAGCAGTAATTTGCAGTTTACGACACCTTAAATAAGAGGGCATTTTTTCAAAATCTATATGATATCTCCTTAGGTAATAAAATTACTTCTTTTACTAGCGTATGCCTACACAACAGAAGATTTTTGGTATTTCTTAATGGTAAGAATAGCAGATGGAGAACGCAGAAGAACGGTCTCCTTTGGGGTAGCGTAATGGCACCTACACTGTATAACATGTACACCAACCATCAACCCATACCAGTAAATACTAGGACTTTTATTATGTATACGATACATCTATTATTGCACAACCAAAAACTTTTGTTGCTTAAGTGGAGAAAAATCCAAATCATGCCTTAAACACAATAAAAATAGACTATAAATCAATTTTAAGCCAAACCCCGGAAAAACTCAGGTGTGCTACTTTAATGTCTCCAACACAGACGTTTTCACAAATCTGAACATTTAATAGTATCATGAAATCCTTATACTCTGGACTTGCTATAAATACCTTGAAGATAGTTTGTATTACACTTAGTCATTCACAGAACTTTGTTTAAAACTAAAAGGCATACTGAGGACCAGAAGTAATATTCTCCACAAACTTGTCAGCTAAAAATGAGAAGCACATACTTCCACCCTTAAAACGTAAACGCTTGCATTATATATATATATATATATATATATATATATATATATATATATATATATATATATATATAAATATATATATATACATATATATATATATATATATACATATATATATATATATATATATATATATATATATATATATATATATATATATATATATATATATATATCTACGGCATAAAGTAAACTCCCCCAATGTTAAAATTAAGGTTCAAGTGAGCTCCGTGGTGAAGTGGACACCGATATACGGAGCTCAGTTGACCATTCCATAATATTGGCTGTGTCGATTCGTTAACATGTATAGTTTCATAATTTTTAAAAATTTTGTCCATAAGTACCCCTGTATCATAAATGTATATCGCTTAGTTCACGTGTATATATTATAGGGGTCGTTCAGATCTTTTTCACTGTATATTGGAACCATAAGTATATCGGTTTAAGTAAGCTCTGATAGTTTGGCAACTATGCGATTAAGCCGTATATTTTCAACGTATATTCTAAACGGTTCATTAGGACTCCTTAGTCCTTATTTTTGTTATCATTCATACGCATTACAGTATGTAATAGGTATGTATACTACCAAATACCTGTTTTTGGTAGGTACGTGCTTTTCTAAAAATAGCTTTATAGATACAAAAGGATTTCGTTACCAAGTTGGATGTTTTTTTCATATGCGGAAATTTGCTAATGCATTTTGTTAACGTCAGTATGTCTTTATACGTTTTATTTAAGAATCCGATTAATATGAACTTGTTTTATTTCATCTATCTATTGTTTTGCGATATCTTGTAGCTTCTTTATTATTTTATTTCTGGTTTTGTTTGTATACTACATATAATTCTGGATAGGTTATCTTAAAATAAATACTTAAGTGCTAAAATAGATATTTTTGTGTAAAAATGGATAGTAGTCCGCAAAAAATGGAAGAATGCTTAATTTATCTAGCCAGAATATATTACTTTACCAATATTACATACTTCTGAATGGTAAGGTAATTTAGGGGTAATATGTAATCAATATAAGTGGAGTTAGTGTCAAATTTGCAATGATCTTTATAAGCAATAGCTTACTGACTGTACTTTACATGTTCAGTTTAAATAATTAAACCTTGTTCCTTCAGAAAAGAGCAATTTAAATGGCAAAGTCAACTAAGAAGGCGTGAAGAATCTTTTACCACCCCACATTTATACAAGTTACCCGGTGATTGCAGGCAAGAGTCCTCCCGAGGGTTCAGATGGCGAGGATTAGCTTATTTTTTTTTTGGTATATCTTGCACATGTGTTGATCTGGCCAGTTTTTTCTCGATTTTAGTCATAAAATGGACTTGTATTCGTGGAGTACATCTCGCGAATCTAAATTTTGTTTCTTTCGTTCTTTAGCTACTTATCTTCGGATATTAGGTGTCTTGGTAGCTACGATATTGTAGGGCTTATGTATGGATATGTCTTAATATCCGCTGAATTTGGATGACTAATTTATAGCTAAATCTACGTGTTAAGTATGTGTTGGTGTCATTCATACTGGCAAGGTATATTCGGCAGCAGAAGCATAGACTGCAAGCGTTTACGTTTTAAGGGTGGAAGGATGTGCTTCTCATTTTTAGCTGACAAGTTTGTGGAGAATATTACTTCTGGTCCTCAGTGTGCCTTTTAGTTTTAAACAAAGTTCTGTGAATGACTAAGTGTAATACAAACTATCTTCAAGGAATTTATAGCAAGTCCAGAGTATAAGGATTTCATGACACTATTGGATGTTCAGATTTGTGAAAACGTCTGTGTTGGAGACATTAAAGTAGCACACCTGAGTTTTTCGGGGTTTGGCTTAAAAATGATTTATAGTCTATTTTTATTGCGTTTAAGGCATGATTTAGATTTTTCTCTACTTCAGCAACAAATGTTTTTGGTTGTGCAATAATAGACGTGTCGTATACATAATAAAAGTCCTAGTATTTACTGGTATGGGTTGATGGTTTGTGTACATGTTATACAGTGTAGGTGCCATTAAGCTACCCCAAAGAAGACCGTTCTTCTGCGTTCTCCATTTGCTATTCTTACCATTAAGAAATACCAAAAATCTTCTGTTGTGTAGGCATATGATAGTAAAACAAGTAAGTTTATTACCTAAGCAGATATCATATAGATTTTGAAAAAATGCCCCCTTAATTAAAGGTGTCGTAAGCTGCAAATTGCTGCTTAGATTGACAAATACCACTCCTCATACCTGATATCTTTCGTACCCATATTTGCTGTGTTGGGCAAGATTTAGTATTTGTGACGTACATGATCTTCCCTGTCTATAGCAACTTTTGTCTTTTTATTTGGGTTTTTCTTCTGTTTTACCTCTTGAGAAGTATTTTGTAAAGCTGACAAAATAAATATATTGACCGATAGCTTTTGTGGTCGTTGGAGTTTTTGCCAGGTTTAAGCAAGGCAACAACTTTGTCTTTGCTTTGTTTGTCTGCAGACTTTGGATATCAGTAACTGTTGAATTTTTGGTCCAAATTTTATAATAAGCTTTGTGCTCAGATCTTCAGTCAGTGCCATACCATTCTTTATTATATACGTAGATAGTGGATCCAAGCTTAACATCGTTAAAAGGTTCCTTCAGCTGACTGGTTTTGTCCTCTCTCATTTTAAGTTTTTCTTTGCTTCTTTGCCGGCAGAGATAGCACTTTCACATTAATTATGTGATTTTCAGCGATCAGCTTAATACCAAATACACTATTTTTTGCCCTCTATGTATTTTCTGCACTAGAAATACATCACATTTGTGCTAAGCGCATATGTCTGATAAGGTTAAGTAAAGTAAAGTGTCTATCTCTAGATATGCCCTTAATATTTATAGACACAATTAGAATAATTGATCCTAAAAAGGACCGATTTGACAAAAATCATATTGAATGGGCGATTCTGATTAGCCGATTAATGAATTATTCATTAACCAGGGTACAACTAATTACAGTGGTCTTATTTGTACTCAAATTTTCGTAAAGGCTTCTCTTTTGAACCCCATAAGAAATGGCTAATTAACTTTTCATTAAAAATAATTTTACATACTGATACTTTTCGACGATATTTCGAATCAGATTTGTATAGTAATAACTATAGTTAACATGGAGCCTCTTTGTGAAAAGTAAATGAGTTTGTAATATCGGTCACAACTCATATATGAATGATAACGACATAAACGGTTAAAATAAGTGCACAGAATTTTAACTAAATATATCAGCGCCATTGTTCAGGAGATGGATTTATCCCAGAGATTAAAGGTTATATGTATATTCCAGGTCCTATTTACGTATTTTCATTACTAAAAAAGTATATTTAAAATAGAGGCCTTAAGATATCTTTAGATTCTATGGAAATTAGAATCTATGGAAATTAGCAAATTAAAAAATACAGACATAATTCTGAATGACCAAATTGAGACAAACAGTTGTCTCAAGTATTGTTTATATTGTAAAGGTCATCGTCATAGTATAGTCAGAACGCAACAAGGTTCAATTGGCTTTTCTGATTTTTGTCTCCTCATTCCTATTGAAAACTTCACGTAAATAACATTTTAAAAATATATGTCAATATTTCTGAAGTGCCTTTCCTAAGATAACTTTTTTTTACGCCTAGTTCGTTTGATTACATGTAATGGATTTGATAGTTCCCAACAGATAAGTATTGATTGTGAGTTGGATAGCAGTTGGTTGTACAGGCATGTGTTGATAAATATGATGAGTCGGTAGGTAGTCCCATTATTCCTAAATCTGACCATATGTTACCTCCCCTGTTGATTCGTGGACGTCCTAAGGGCATTTTTTCTCTCGGAGCATTCTCCCAGTTCAACTTGGCAATGCAGTTATTAGAAAGTCTTTGGATATAGCCAGCGTAACTTTGGCGTTGAGATTTAGTCTCTTGTATTACGTTGCTATCTTTATATATCTGTTAGACCTTGGCGTTAGTTCCGGTTCGGTATTGGTTAGTTTTCGGACCTTTGTAAGTTGGAAAATAATTCTGATGGCTTTTCTAGTAATCCTGATCTAATTAATACCTAAGTGTTACTTACATTGTTTTGTCAGCGTTCTCGTCACATTTTCAGTCAATACCACTGGTTTAATCACTGTTTTATATATCCTGATTTTAGAGATTTGTATTAGACTTCTGGATTTAAAAGTGTTATGTGGGTTATATTTACATCAGTTAGCTACCTGAATATTCCATTTTATTTCTTATGTGACAGCATTATCTACGATACCTAAAACGCTGCAATCTTTCAAAATTATATGGGTTTATTGTTACGTTATGCCCTACTCTACGTCCTCTCTCTTGTATGTTAAAGAAAATTTATTAAGTTTTATATTAAAACCTTTCTTGCATATTATATTTACTTATGAGGGACAGCAGCAATATCAGTACCATAATAAGGCGTATAGTCCTGGACTGGCTAATCGTTGAATAATTGGAAGCATGAGTGTAGCAGTTTTAATGTTTTCGGGACTGCTACCTGGTATCAGGGAGCAAAGATATCAGTACCAATTTAGTGTATATAAGAATTGTTGCTTGAACTTTATTATTATTAAACAGCACCATATTTCCTAGTAAAATCGTCATGACTTTACAGTAAGACAAATTTTCGAATGTTGGTTATAGAAACATCATGTACATACCACCGGATTTCCTAGATCGACATTCAGCAAAATCCTTTTAATAATGATACGGGAGTAAAAATATAAATATCTGGGAGCTTACGTTAACAAAACATTAGATTCAGACTAAAAAATCAGGGTACATATAGAAATGGCAAGGGCAGCGTTCTTAAAATTCAAGCAATTGTTCTGTGACAAAAATCTGAATACTGCGCTGAGACTGAGCTTTGTTGAATGTTACGTCTGGTCTCAACTATTGTACGGAGTAGAAATATGGACGGTTAAGAAGCTTCAAGCATTTGAATTTTGGATATACCGGAGAACGTTCAAAATTCCACCAGGATTGCCGGGGTCACCAATGAGGAAGTGCTGAGAAGGATGGGTCGAGACAAAAAATTGTTGAGAACAATAAAAGTACGCAGGACTGCATACCTGGGACACATACTAAGGAATATAAAGTCTTGTGCAGGCCATCATGCAGGGTAAAGTCGATGGCAAAAAGGGAATAGGTAGAAAGAGAAAGTCATGGCTGCGAAATATTCGTGACTGGACAAACATGACTGTAGACGAATTATTCCACGTTGCAAAAGACAGAGATACTTTTAGTTGGGAAATGTGGTCGCCAATTTCCGTTAATGGGGACGGCATGGGAAGAAGAAGAATGATACGCTAAAAAAACAGAGATAAGATACGCGCCAAGAAACTCTGTTATAAAACATTTGAATAAAATACAGATTCTCGATTCAAATATTCAAAAATTTAATGAACAGCTTACTAAAATAGAAATAACGTCTATTTAAAATGAAATCCAATAATGGCGGTACAAAGCATTCCTAGCATCTGTTAATGATATTGATCTTATAAGAAACTCTCTCCCGTCCGCAAACAACATCTTCAACAAAGTGAAGAGAGCACGAAAAATGTTTCACTTAAAATCAACAAAATAAAAACCAAATACAAGCAAATCAACAGAAGAAAGCAATTCAATACTTCTAGATAAAGTCAACAACTATAATTTCGAAAGTATGGAACACTTTAAATATCTTAGATTAATATTCAAGGTTAATAATAATGTGACTAAAGAAATACAAAGCATAATTCACTTCAGACCTATTTTAATACATGAATGAGAATCATGGACAATGACTAAAACAAATAAGGAAGAACTCCGAATATTTGAAAGTAAAATAATAAGAAAACTTTTTTAACCTCATTATCATATTGCTACAAATCCGTATAGAATAAGAACACATACTAAATAAAGAAAGCTCTTACAAATATATTACTTAGGAAAATAAATCGCTTTAGGTAGATCGGACACATGCATAGACGCCAAGATGTCAAACTTATTTAAAAAACGTAAACTCATTTTTGAAACCAAATTCAGTATTTTGCTTTAATCTGTGCCTTCTAATAATTGCAAGGAAAAACAAACGTTGATAAAGATGTTATTAGAGACATGGGGAATCTAAAAATTGCATTCCACAACATATCTCCTCAACTAAGCAAAAATCCTTAACGAATTGCTTTCTAGTACTCGTACAGAGTATATCGAAATAAAAGGAAAAAGACAGTTAAGCAAGAAGAAGAGTGTAAGCATTTACGTTTTAAGGGTGAAAGGATGTGCGCCCCATTATTAGCTGACAAGCTTGCGGAGCATACTATTTCTGGTCCTTAGTTTGCCTTTTACTTTTAAAAGGCAAACTACAAGGTATTTATAGGAAATTCAGAGTTTAAGGATTTCATCAGACTATTGGATGTTCAGTTTTGTGAAAGCGCATGTGTTGTGAAAATTGAAGGAGCGCTCCTAAGATTTTCGGGGTTAGGCTTAAAATTAAATCGTAGTTTATTTTTATTATATTTAAGGCATCTATTAGATTGTTTCCACTGCAGCAACAAAAGTTTTTGGTTGTGCAATGTATCGTCTACAAGAAAATCCTAGTATCTACTGGTATCTGTTGATCATTTGTGTAAATGTAATACATTGTAGGTGCCATTACGCTACCCCAAGCGAGACCGTTTGTCTGCGTTCTCCATATTACCATTGAATGATACGAAAAATCTTCTGTTCTGTAGATATACGCGGATAAAACAATGTTTACAGTTTTTCATACAGTTTTTGGAGAAATGTCCTCTAATTTAATGTGTCGTAGGCGGCATTTGGATTGACAAATACCACCCCTGATACCTGATATCTTTCGTACCCGTTGTTGCTTTTTTGCAACAACGTGTACGTTATTACGTACGTTATAAGTATTACGAATAAAAATAAATAAGCAAGAAGAATATTATCGTAAAGAAGTGAAACATATTTAAAATAAGTGACAGAAAAAAGAATATTATATATACATTTACTTCTAAATTAAAAATAAAATACTCGTATGCCTGACAACGAAAGATACAAAAACAAAATAAATATTTTAAAGTTGAAAATAATGATAGCTATTGTGAATCGCTAAAAACCTCCTTTCTGTCCTCTTTCTAATAAGAAGAAGAGAACTGACAGATGATAGATTGATAGATAGGATTTTAATGTTAAGAGATGGTATTTGAATTTGTACTTTTGTAGTAATCTAATATAATCGGAGGAAATAAAGGTTAAATATGAAAGCAGTTTATTTTATTAATTAGCCAGATTGACAATTAAAGAAAACAAAAATACCTAGCTTGTACAAGCGACAAAGTATTTTTTAAAACAGTAAGACCGAACATATGTAATAATTGTAATAGATATGTTGGCTAGAATCAAATAACCATAAAGTCACCGAAATATTTTATCTGAGTAATGACTCACTACTGGTTGCTACGTTACGTTATACGATACATTTATAGTTAAAAGCGAAATTAGGTGTTATGCCTCCTTATTATTTTAGTATCTGTTTTTTAGTGTATCCATGTATAATATAAATCTAAAGTATTAGAGTAAGATATTGAATTCCCTACATCTAAAAATCGAAATATTAAAATCAGACAGTAAAAAATTATAATTTTAAGATTGATTTATAAATTATTATAATTTAAATTTTACTACTTTATGAAACAAATATTGTACATTATAAATTGAAACATCGGAACGTACATTTATATAATAAATTTTTTAGTGTCAATGCATTAAAAAAAATACTAATAAATAAAAATGGACACTTGCCTTTTCCAACCTTATAACACACACTAACTTAAGTTTAAAAATAATTAAAGCAAGTAATATAAATTACCACCATAAAATATTTAACTACATTAACCAAGTATTTGTGTAATTTCGGAATGACTAAATTGATTGATATTTAAATAAATTTCAAGTTCCAAGACGTACCTGCTGTAAAATTTAAAAATCTACGACTAATCAAATTATTGGCAATATCGTAGGAGTTTAGTTGTGTACGCGAAAAAATACATACGGATCCCAAAAGTGTTTTAACCTATTACGGAGTCCATTTAATCCTATGTGTTGGTCGGAGTCTACATAAAGCGCTACCCAGATAACAATATACACGGTGTATATTCTCCTTTAGTTAGTATAATACCGTTTTAGTACGGGGCCCACATTAACCGCTAGATCTATATATATATATATATATATATATATATATATATATATATATATATATATATATATATATATACATATATATATATATATATATATATATATATATATATATATATATATATATATATATATATATATACATATATATATAAGTGGACTCCGTAATAGGTTGAAACACTTTTGGGATCCGCATACATTTCTTTGCGTACACAACTAAACTCCTCCGATGTTGCCAATAATTTGATTAGTCGTAGATTTTTAAATTTTACAGCAGGTACGTTTTGGAACTTGAAATTTATTTAATTATCAATCAATTTAGTCATCCCGAAATTTCACAAATACTTGGTTAATGTAGTTAAATATTTTATGTTGGTAATTTATATTACTTGTTTTAATTATTTTTAAACTTAAGTTAGTGTCTGTTATAAGCTTGGAAAATGCAAGTGTCCATTTTTATTTATTAGTATTTTTTTAATGCATTGACACTGAAAAATTTAATATATAAATGTACGTTCCGATGTTTCGATTGCTACGTTTTTTGATGTACAATATTTGTTTCACAAAGTAGTAAAATTTAAATTATAATAATTTATAAATCAATCTTAAAATTATAATTTTTTACTGTCTAATTTCAATATTTCGATTTCTAAATGTAGGAAATTCAATATCTTACTATAATACGTTATAGATACACATATATTATACATGGCATAACACCTAATAATTTCGCTTTTAACTATAAATGTATCGTATAACGTAACGTAGCAATCAGTAGTGAGTCATTACTCAGATAAAATATTTCGGTGACTTTATGGTAATTTGATTCCAGCCACCATATCTATTACAATTATTACATAATATAATATGTTCGGTCTTATTGTTTTAAAAAACATTCATGTTTTAAAATAGGTCTGAAGTGAATTATGCTTTGTATTTCTTTAGTGACAATAATATTAACCGTGATTATTAATCTAAGATATTTAAAGTGTTCCATACTTTCGAAATTATAGTTGTTGACTTTAATATTTAATCTAGATGTATTGAATTGCTTTCTTCTGTTGATTCGCTTGTATTTGGTTTTTATTTTGTTGATTTTAAGTGAAACATTTTTCGTGCTCTCTTCACTTTGTTGAAGATGTCGTTTGCGGACGGGAGAAAGTTTCTTATACGCTCAATATCATTAGCAGATGCTAGGACTGCTTTGTACCTTGAGCCATTAATGAATTGCATTTTAAATAGACGTTATTTCTATTTTAGTATGCTGTTCATTAAATTTTTGAATATTTGAATCGAGAATATGTATTTTATTCAATTGTTTTATAACATAGAGTTTCTTGGCGCCTATCTCCATCTCTGTTTTTTTTTGTTTAGCGTATCATTCTTCTTCTTCCTATGCCGTCCCCATTAACGGAGGTTGGCGACCACATTTCTATAAGTAACTCTGTCTTTTGCAACGTGAAATAATTCGTCTACAGTCATGTTTGTCCAGTCACGAATATTTCGCGGCCATGACTTCCTCTTTCTACCTATTCCCTTTTTGCCATCGACTCTACCCTGCATGATGGCCTGCAGAAGACTTTATATTCCTTAGTATGTGTCCCAGGTATGCAGTCCTGCGTACTTTTATTGTTCTCAACAATTTTTTGTCTCGACCCATCCTTCTCAGCACTTCCTCATTGGTGACCCTGGCAGTCTATGGAATTCTCAACATTCTCCGGTATATCCAAAATTCAAAGGCTTAAAGCTTCCTTACTATTTGCGCTTTTACCGTCCATATTTCTACTCTGTACAATAGTTGAGACCAGACGTAACATTCAACAAACCTCAGTCTCAGCGCAGTATTCAGATTTTTGTCACAGAACAATTGCTTGAATTTTCAGAACGCTGCCCTTGCCATTTCTATTCGTACCCTGATTTCTTAGTCTTAATCATATCCTTTGTTGATGTAAGCTCCCAAATATTTATATTTTTACTCCCGTATCATTATTAAAAGGATTTTGCTGAATGTCGATCTAGGGAATCCGGTGGTATGTATATGAGGTTTCCATAACCAACGTTCGAAAATTTGTCTAACTGTAAAGTCATGACGATTTTACTAGGAAATATAGTGCTGTTTAATAATAATAAAGTTCAATTAACAATTCCTATATGCACTAACTTGGTACTGATATCTCTGCTCCCCGATACCAGGTAGCAGTACCGAAAACATTAAAACTGCTACACTCATGCTTCCAATTATCCAACGATTAGCCAGTCCAGGACTATACGCCTTATTATGGTACTAATATTGCTGCTGTCCCTCATAAGTAAATATAATATGCAAGAAAGGTTTTAGCAATTTAATAGCATTTTGTATGTTAGAATATTATTTCTCCGAGAAAGTGAAAAATATCTATTTACTATCCGGATTTAATCCATAGATTAAATATTAGAATGCTATAAAATAATGCTATTAGCAGTAAAAAACGGTCTGATAGTAAGTAATGAGAAAACTAAATAAATTTTCTTTAACATACAAGAGAGAGGACGTAGAGTAGGGCATAACGTAACAATAAACCCATATAATTTTGAAAGATTGCAGCGTTTTAGGTATCGTAGATAACGCTGTCACATAAGAAATAAAGTGGATTATTTAGGTAGCTAACTAATGTAAATATAACCCACATAACACTTTTGAATCCAGAAGTCTAATAAAAATCCCTAAAATCAGGATATATAAAAAAAGTGATTAAACTATTGACTGAAAATGTGACGTGAACGCTGACAAAACAATGTAAGTAAAACTTAGGTATTAATTAAATCAGGATTACTAGAAAAGTTATCAGAATTATTTTCCAACTTACAAAGGTCCGAATACTAACCAATACCGAACCGGAACTAATGCCAAGGTCTAACAGATATATAAAGATAGCAACGTCATACAAGAGACTAAATCTTAACGCCAAAGTTACGCTGCCTATATCCAAAGGCTTTCCAATAACTGCATTGCTAAGTTAAACTGGGAGAATTCCCCGAGAGAAAAAATGCCCTTAGGACGTCCAAGAATCAACAGGGGGAGGTAACATATGGTCAGATTTAGGAATAATTGGACTACCTACCGACCCATCATATTTATCAACACATGCCTGTACAACCAACTGCTATCCAATCTACAATCAATCAATCAATACTTATCTGTTGGGAACTATCAAAGCCATTACATGTAGTCAAACGAACTAGGCTTAATAAAAGTTATCTTAGGAAAGGCACTTCAGAAATATTGACATATATTTTTAAAATGTTATTTACGTGGCTAAGTTTTCAATAGGAATGAGGAGACAAAAAGCAGAACAGCCAATAGAACCTTGTTGCGTTCTGACTATACTATGACGATGACCTTTAAAATATAAACAATACTTGAGACAACTGTTTGTCTCAATTTGGTCATTCAGAATTATGTCTCTATTTTTTAATTTGCTAATTTCCATAGATTCTAATTTCCATAGAATCTAAGATATCTAAAAGGCCTTTATTTTAAATATACTTTTTTAGTAATGCAAATACGTAAATAGAACCTGGAATATACATGTAACCTTTAATCTCTGGGATAAATCCATCTCCTGAACAATGGCGCCGATATATTTAGTTAAAATTCTGTGCACTTATTTTAACCGTTTATGTCCTTATCATTCATATATGAGTTGTAACCGATATTACAAACTCATTTACTTTTCACAAAGAGACTCCATATTAACTATAGTTATTACTATACAAATCTGATTCGAAATATCGTCGAGTATGTAAAATTATTTTTAATGAAAAGTTAATTAGCCATTTCTTATGGGGTTCAAAAGAGAAGCATTTACGAAAATTTGAGTACAAATAAGACCACCGTAAACAGTTGTACTCTGGGTAATAAATAATTAATGAATCGGCTAATCAGAATTACCCGTTCAATATGATTTTTGTCAAATCGGTCCTTTTTAGGATCAATTATTCTAATTATGTCTATAAATATTAAGGGCATATCTAGAGATAAAGACACTTTACTTTACTTAACCTTATCAGACATATGCGCTTAGCACAAATGTGACGTATTTCTAGTGCAGAAAATACATAGAGGGCAAAAAATAGTGTATTTGGTATTAAGCTGATCGCTGAAAGTTACATAATAAATGTGAAAGTGCTATCTCTGCCGGCAAAGAAGCAAAGAAAAACTTAAAATGAGAGAGGACAAAAACCAGTCAGCTGAAGGAACCTTTTAACGATGTTGAGGTTGGATCCACTATCTACGTATATAATAAAGAATAGTACGGCACTGACTGAAGATCTGAGCACAAAGCTTATTATAAAATTTGGACCAAAAATATAACAATTACTGATATTTAAAGTCTGCAGACAAACAAAGTAAAGACAAAGTTGTTGCCTTGCTTAAACCTGGCAAAAACTCCAACGACCACAAAAGCTATTGGTCAATATATTTATTTTGCTTTACAACATACTCCTCAAGAGGTAAAACAGAAGAAAAACTCAAATTAAAAGACAAAAGTTACTACAGACAGGGAAGATCATGTACGTCACAAATACTAAATCTTGCCCAACACAGCAAAGATGGGTACGAAAGATATCAGTTATGAGGAGTGGTATTTCTCAATCTAAGCAGCAATTTGCAGCTTACGACACCTTAAATAAGAGGGCATTTTTTCAAAATCTATATGATATCTCCTTAGGTAATAAACTTACTTGTTTTACTAGCATATGCCTACACAACAAAAGATTTTTGGTATTTCTCAATGGTAAGAATAGCAGATGGAGAACGCAGAAGAACGGTCTCCTTTGGGGTAGCGTAATGGCACCTACACTGTATAAAATGTACACAAACCATCAACCCATACCAGTAAATACTAGGACTTTTATTATGTATACAACACATCTATTGTTGCATAACCAAAAACTTTTGTTGCTGAAGTGGAGAAAAATCTAACACAATAAAAATAGACTATAAATCATTTTTAAGCCAAACCCCGGAAAAACTTAGGTGTACTACTTTAATGTCCCCAACACAGACGTTTTCACAAATCTGAACATCCAATAGTGTCATGAAATTCTTATAGCTAAGGAACGAAAGAATCAAAATCTAGATTCGCAACATGTACTCCACGAATACAAGCCCATTTTGTGACTAAAATCGAGAAAAAACTGGCCACATCAACACGTGTGTAAGATATACCAAAAAAAACCTAATCCTCGCCATCTGAACCCTCGGGAGGACTCTTGCCTGCAAACACCGGTTAACTTGTGTGAATGTGGGGTGGTAAAAGATTCTTCACACCTTCTTAGTTGACTTTGCCATTTAAATTGTTCTCTTCTGAAGGGACAAGGTTTAATTATTTAAACTGAACATGTAGAGTACAGTCAGTAAGCTATTGCTTATAAAAATCATTGCAAATTGGACACTAACTCCACTTATATTGATTAGATATTACCCCTAAATTACCTTACCATTCAAAAGTATGTAATATTGGTAAAGTGATATATTCTGGCTAGATAAATTAAGCATTCTTTCATGAGCATTCTTTCTTTTTTGAGGACTACTATCCATTTTTACACAAAAATATCTATTTTAGCACTTAAATATTTATTTTAAGATAACCTATCCAGAATTATATGTAGTATACAAACAAAACCAGAAATAAAATAATAAAGAAGCTACAAGATATCGTAAAACAATAGATGGATGAAATAAATCAAGTTCATATTAATCGTATTCTTAAATAAAACGTATAAAGACATACTGACGTTAACAAAATGCATTAGGAAATTTCCGCATATGAAAAAAATATCCAACTTGGTAACGAAATCCTTTTGTATCTATAAAGCTATTTTTAGAAAAGCCCGTACCTACCAAAAACAGGTATTTGGTAGTAGACATATCTATTACATACTGTAATGCGTATAAATGATAACAAAAATAAGGACTAAGGAGTCCGTATGAACCGTTTAGAATATACGCTGATAATATACGGCTTAATCGCATAGTTGCCAAACTATCAGAGCTTACTTAAACCGATATACTTATGGTTCCAATATACAGTGAAAAAGACCTGAACGACCCCTATAATATATACAAGTGAACTAAGCGATATACATTTATGATACAAGGGTACTTATGGACTCTACAAAATTTTTAAAAATTATGAAACTATACATGTTAACGAATCGACACAGCCAATATTATGGAATGGTCAAGTGAGCTCCGTATATCGGTGTCCACTTCACCGCGGAGCTCACTTGAACTTTAATTTTAACATGGGCGGAGTTTACTTTATGCCGTAGATATATATATATATATATATATATATATATATATATATATATATATATATATATATATATATATATATATATATATAATGTAATCAATATTTACCCAAAGTATAAAGTATATTTCCAGTTTCGATATTAATAGCTATAACTCTATTATTGCCAGTATCGCAAATAATAACTTCCTCATTTTGACCAATAGCTATTCCATCTGGACCTTTAAGTCGGAGATTACTAAAATTTTTCATGTAAACTGCATCATTGGAAAAAACATGAACACAGTGCTTCCATTTGTCTGTCACAAAAATTTCGTCGTACTTTCTCGAAAACGCTAGATTCATTGGACATAACATTTCTGGATTGGTGATTCGCCCAAGGAGCTTAAATTTTGAGCGGTCTAGAATTAAGATATTCTGAGTGTCAGTAGCTGCAATGTAGATTTTGTTATTATCCCAAGGAGGTATTCCTACACCACCAGGTCTTGGGCATTTCTTCCATACAAGTCTAAAACAAATTAATTAATAAGAATTATTTCTAGATACAAAATTCATTAATAAAGAAAAACATATTAGAGTTGTAGGGGGTTTGAGGTTGATAAAGGATCTTGGAAGCATCATGGGTTGCCCATGCTTACACTGTAATAAAACTCCGACTAATGTCCACTGTTTCCGACGAAATAGTCGGGGGTTTTACAAATAGAACTGAGTTTCTGCCAACAAATTCTACTTTCATGTCCCCTGATAAATCGGTCTTAGACAGATCGGTCCTATAGATGACTACTAAAGCAAAGATATATTGACTACGCACTCGATACATGAAATGTCGTGACTTTAAATAAACCAGGAAGGACTACGGGCATCGCTACTCAAATAGCTCCGAAATTACAAATACAATACAATAATAAGTGAAAATTAACAATACCATTCATAAAAGAATTATCGGAAAAACTTAAAACGGTAGCAAATAAATTTAACGTATTATCAATTAAATCTTATCAATTATTAAATAAATTTAACATTTCAACAACACTCGAAAAAACAAACACATTTTATCTAAAACCAAACCTAAAAATGAACAAGAAAGAACAGACAATTGTATTTATAAAACACCTTGTGAATGCGATAATTTTTATTTAGGTGAAACATCAAGACCATTCAATGTTAGAATATATGTCTATATAATAGAATATAACCAATCTTATATTAAAAATAAAGAATTTAATAAGTAAATAACCAGTAAAATCTGGTTGTTTAGGACTTTTAATTTTGTATAACCAAGGGTTTTTAGGTCAGTCTGTAGTGCAACCTGTAAGACTAATGGACTAGCCCGTGTGGGCAATGTATAAGGGGAGTAAAGTTGTAGTAAGAAGAGAGGTTAGAATGGCGGAATACATAGCATTGTAAATTTGTTTTAGTTTTTAATAAAAAAGTTGGAATGGAAATATCAGTTGGTGATATTAATGTTGGCAAAGAAGAAATTCATAACGGAAACATGTGGTCCTTAGAGCTAGATTAGTGCAAATAAATACAATACATTTATCGATCAAATGATCGAACCGGCTCGATTTTCTTTTTTTTTATTCTTTTATTATTTTCTTGTTTTTTTTGTTTTCTTTTTTTTTGTTTTGTTACTTTTTTTTGTTTTTTTTTTAATTTATTTTTTTGTTTTTTGTTCTTTTTCTATTTTCTTATTTCTTTTATGTTTTTTTTTACTTTGTGGTATATTTTTTTTCGTTTTTTGTTTTCAAATCCTATTACCAGATTATGCCTATATACTATTTACAACTTATATTTACATAATATTTTAACATGTTTGTAAATGCAATGAAGAATTTCCATATTATTTGAAAATATTAAAAGATTAAGGTTTGTTGGAAAACAACACTTAGAATTTATTAATTCCTTATAAAGTTCGTTTATATTAATAATTTGTAAATCACATTCTAATATAATATGTGTTAGATCGCCTATTTTACCACAAGTACAATTGGGAGTATTTGATAAGCCGATTCCATGCATGTAAGATAGAGTAAAGTCGGACTGTGAATATGTCGCTAAGGAATTGGCGGCGTAAATGCAATGGAGGTTCCACCGCTTCATTTTCCATTATTTGGACTGGAGTGGATTTTAAATAACCTAGGCATAATCTCAGGCATTTATTTTTTTGAATTTCAAGTTTGTTTAGATGTGTATTGGACGCTGATCCAAATAAATGACAGTTATAATCGAAAATCGGCCTAATCATGTTATGGTAAAACATCAAAGCAATATTTGGGTTTGCTCCCCAATTTGTTTTACAGAAAGCTCTTAAAATGTTTATTGAGTGTTCTGATTTTTTAACAATTTGATGAATGTGATCTTTCCATAACAATTTCCTCTCTAGATAGGTACCAAGATACTGAATACAGTTTTTTATAGTGAAATTAAACTTTCCCACATTAAGATTGTCTTGTGGAACTCTATGTTTTTGTGAAAAGTAACACACCTCAGTTTTTGTGTCAGAAATTGATAAACCTATTTCTTCATAGTACTGATTTACGATTTCTAATGTAATGGTTCGGTATACTAACTTCAAGATCTATGTTGTACAGGATGTATAAAATCGGGCTTAAAATACTCCCCTGTGGCAATCCAATATTAATGAGTCGGGGGTATGAAAATTCCTCATTATTAATTTTTAAAAAACTTAGTCTGTTAGAATATAAAGATTTTAAAAAGAGAGCAAATAACCTAGGGATTCCAATATACAACATTTTTTAGTAAAGAATGTCTAAATTGACATTATCAAAAGTAGCAGAAATGTCAAGGAATGCAGCTGCTGTAGACTTATTTGATGTAAAATTAAGCTGAATTGAAGTAACTAGAGCTGTAGTTGCGTCTTGAGTGGACCTAGAGTTGCGAAAACCATATTGGGAACTTGGAAGTATACCATCGTATTCTAGCCAATGTTCAAATCTATTTTTAATTATTCTTTCAAAAGTTTTAAAACACATGAAGATAAGTAGATAGGTCGGTAAGAACTTGGATCACGTTCTGGTCTGCCAGGTTTTTTATCGGAATTACCAGGTAGGTACTCTTTCCAACTATTTGGTACTGGTGTCTTATTTTTCCAAATATTGTTGAAAATGTTTAATAGTGAAATTTTATATTCTATAGGTAAGTTGTATAACAGCGAATATGACACATTGTCAATACCTAGAGAAGTATTATTTCTATGTTCAGGGGCTCGATGCAATTCCCATAAATGAAAATTTTCGTCAAAATTGCGGTTTTGTCGAGGTACTGTTTGGATATGTTCTTGTACAGTGTCGTCATTTGGAACCCATGCCGGGGCAATTTTTCTATGGAATTCCTGCAACCATGCATCTTCGGGATCAATAGGAACTTTGTTGGCTTGTTTGCGGTTTTTAAAACAATTAACTTTTTGCCAGACATCTTTTATTGGTGTTCTTGAGTTAAGGCGTTCGCAAAAATCAATCCAATTCTTCTTTTTCTTCTGTTTGAAGATTTTCTTTGCAATAGCATCTAGTCGTTTATACTCCATTAGGTTTTGGAGCGTTGGATTCTGTTTATAATTTATAAACGCATACTTTCTATTTTCAGCTGCTAACTGACAATGATTGTTCCACCATAGTTTCGGAATATGACCTTTGTTTTTTTCTTTAATGGAATAATGTTTTGGGATAGCGACGTTGGCTGCTTGGTTGCTATGTCAACAATTCTTCGTAGATTAATGGTATTTTCATTGTTTAAAAAGTACTGGTATAGATCATCCAATTGGCTCTGCTAAGGTTCCATATTCTATGTTTTCTACTGGATGTGGCTTCTGTTGCGGAGAAACTTTGAAAAAATAATTGGCACATGATTAGATCAATAAGGTTCTTGTAGAGTATTCCAACGAAAATGAGAGGCAATATCTCGGGAACAAATGGTTAAGTCTACAGCAGAAGGTTTATTGGAAATAGCAAGAGTGGGGGATCCGTCGTTTAAATATTCTAAATTACAGTATTCTATAGCATCTAGAAGATCTTTACCTAATCTATCATCAACTTCGTAGCCCCATGCCAAATTGTGTGCGTTAAAATCGCCTCTAATTATAAATGGTTTTAGTATATTTTCTAAAAAATTGATCCATTGTTGAATTAAAACTTTGTTCCTGGGTTCATTATATAGAGAAATTATATGTAAAGGTTTCTTGAAATGTGAAATTTTTATTGAAATACACTTATATGTAAACGAATAAGTATTTTAAAAATTTATTTCTTCATATATGATGTTGGATTGAACAACCGCCATATCCATCAGGGCGATCAGCTCGAACACAATTAAATTCTTAATAATATTTTCCCGGTTTAAACCAGGTTTCAGATAATAGAGCTATAGTGATGTCGTTCTGATGAAGTAAATACACTCGCGATCATAAAATCCGGGTCACCTTGAAAATCACCGATATTTCATTTTGAACGAGCTTTATCGTAAATAATAATAACTAAAAATAAATAAATAAATAAAAATAATAATAAATAAAAATAACGTTTCCTTTGTAGTGTCCAAAGAATTCCAATAGTGCCGATTTCGCGGTAAAGTGGACACTTCCCAAAATGAACGCTACCTGTAACTCCGCTTGATTTAAATGTCTCGTTTGTACTTCGACTTTCTGTTCAAATGCAACGGACAAACGTTTATTATTGCCACCATTAGTGTTTATTTTTTGACAAAAATGCCTTTGACTGTTGTTGAAACGGGACAAATTGTTGCACTTGTGGAAGACGGTCACACTCAACGGCAAGTCGCAAGAACTGTTGGCGTAAGCCTTTCTACGGTTCAACGAGTGCTTCAACGCTTCTAGGAGGCAAGTTTGCTAACCAGGCGACCTGGCTTTGGACGAAGAAGAACGACCAAGGCACTAGATGACCATTTCCTTGTGTTTCAGGCTTTACGAAACCGGACCTCAACTGCGGTTATGCATCAAAATTGTCTAGAGGAAGTACGAAATCGCAATTTTAGTGTTGGAACAGTCAGAAGAAGACTTCGTTCTTCTTGACTATCTTCTCGGGTAATGGCTAGAGGACCGCCACTTCGCCGGGTGCCTCGAGTTGCACGACTAGCTTTTGCTCGACAATACGCGCATTGGGGAATTAACGATTGTAGCTAAGTGTTATTTTCAGATAAATCCCGTTTCTGCCTAACTGGATCCGATGGACGTGTAAGAGTTTGGAGGAGAACCGGTGAACGATTTTCACAAGCTTGCATTGCTCCAAGAATGCCATTTGGTGGAGGCTCGGTCATGGCTTGGGGAGGTATATCTTCCGACTTCCACACAGAATTACCCTTCATCGAAAATGGGTCCCTAACTGCACGAAGATACATTACGGAGATTCCGGAAGAACATGTTATGCCCAACATGGCAGGGCTTGGAGAAAACGCCGTTTTTATGTAGGACAACGTGCGAGCGCACGTTGCCATGATCAGTATGTAATACTTGGACGAAGTTGTAACGACGAGGGTACCCTGGCCAGCTGGGTCTCCGGACCTGAATCCCATCGAACATCTCTGGGACGATTTGAAAAAACGTATTCAAACCCATACACCTTCTCCTAACAACGCACAGGAGCTTAAGGATCTGTTAGTGAGAGAGTGGAATAACATACCACAACATGTAATCCGGAGAAAAATTGAGAGTATGCCCCGTCGTCTGCAAGAGGTTATTAGAGCAAGGGGAGGCAATACACGATATTGGTCATTGAAATTTCACTAATTTTTTACCATGTTCTGTATTTTCCATTTTTTTTTCGTATGTCTGTTTTATCAACAATTTGATTTGTTTTCTGTTTTTTCAATAAAAACAATAAAACACCATTTTTTTTCTTTCAAAACAAACATTGATGACAAATAAAAAATACATTAGCCAAAAAAAAAGGTTATTAATGCACCAGAGGCAAAAATATTTAAGAAACTTCAAATTTTCAAGATGACCCGGATTTTATGATCGCGAGTGTATTATAAATTTTCCTTATTGGCAACTGCTGAACGACAGTTCCACTGTAATATGTTTATTTTATTTAAGTCTGCGAATTTGATGCTAGATTGTCGTTAAAATGGTTACTAATTATCTGAATTACATCAGCTTTTGAAATATTAAAATTATTATTTTGTTTAATTGAATTAACAATTGTAAGAACCGAATCTAAAATGACATTTATTACAGAAGAATTTAACTCTTCTGACCGTGAATCTGCAATGTTTAAGTTTTTTTGGTAAAATTAACTTTTAACTATTCCCTCAGGATATTTTGGAATGGAAACTGTAGATACTATTTCTTTTCTAGCTATATCAGTTGGGTCTGAATTATTTGGTTTCTGCCTTTTATTCGGCCTACTGGTATTTGTGTGAGGATTAAATATAAATTTAGCAAAATTATTTCCTTGGGAGGAAGTACAAGGTTGTGAATTTTGTGGAAAATTTGTATCATTGTTGGCTGTAATGGTTCTAAGAACACTAGCATATGAATTCTTAGGCACTTGTTTATTTGCATCGTAAAAATTAACGTTTGTTAAACCCATCGTCTCTTTTATTAACTTTTGTCGTGTAAATTCTGGGCATGCGCTTAAGTTTGTGGTCAAATGATTTCCCTTACAACCGAAACATACTGGTGTGAACTCAACTTTTGTACAATTCTATGAATTATGAGTTTCTTGGCATCTGTTACATCTTGGCTGACTGCTACATTGATTTCCCAAGTGGCCGTATCTAAGACAGTTAAAACAACAAAACTTTCTGTTTATATATTTCAACTTCTTTAATAACCTTATTGATGACTATATATTTAGGTAAAGTTTGCGATTTAAAGGTCACAATACAAGACTTAGTAGGGACATATTCGACCATTTTTTCCTCATTAACAATTTTTTCTACTTTACGCGTAATTCTTTTAACGTTTGTGATTTCAAATATGCAATGACTATCAAACTGTTTAATTATATTTTTAATATACTCTTCCGATAAATCTGTGTCTATATCCCTAATAACTCCTTGTCTGTGTAAAATAAATTTTGGAATATACAGATCTAAATTATTTTACGAAATATTATTAGAGTTTTGTTTTTAATGAGGTTATTAGCAGTTTTATAATCTTTGCATTTGACTCTAATTCTATTTCGGCCAATGGCGTCTATACTTGAAATCATATTGTCTGCTTCAGGAAAGTTAGACTAAATAATTTCACCAATCTTTAAAGGATTTAGTTTACCTTTAACTCAGTAGGGCTATAGCAGCAGAGTATAGGTCGGTTGGGCCACCCCCCTCCACTCCCACTCTGACGTCACAAGATGGCGGCTGACAACTGTCAACTGTCATCTATTAACTGTCATGTCAACTGTCATCGTTCAAAGGTGAAGATATCGTCAATTCTTCTTGTTTTTAACTGTCATGTCAACTGTCATCGTTCAAACATGAAGATAGCGTCAATTCTTCTTGTTTTCGTATGACATCGTTCAACTGACAACTGTCAACTGTCATCTATTAACTGTCATGTCAACTTTCATCGTGCAAACGTGAAGATAGCGTCAATTCTTCTTGTTTTTAACTGTCATGTTAACTGTCATCGTTCAAACGTGAAGATAGCGTCAATTCTTTTTGTTTTCGTATGACATCGTTCAAACGTTTAAATTCTACTTCTGTTGCCGCCAAAGATGGCGGCATTGCCAAAAGGACACTAAGCTTGTAACGTCTAAACAATTTAACGTATAACAATGTGTAAGGAATCGATGAAAAAAGGGAGGAGTAACGAATACGTTAACACAAAAACAAACGCAAAAGACAATGCCAAAAGGACACTAAGCTTGTAACGTTCAAACGACTCAACGTATAACAATCTGTGTGGTATCGATGGAAAGGGTAGATGAGAACGAATATATTAAGACAAAAAACAAAGACATTGCGAAAATAGACTTGCATAATAGACGTTGAAGGAAAGTGAGGCTAACCGAGAATGACAACATTGCCAAAACGGCGCTATATCATATATTGGACCTAGTTTGAATGGGATTCCACGTCTATTACAGTTCATCATCTCGTCACGCCACCTGTGGGCTACATGTAGCACACGTCATCGTAAAAAGACACTCCTTCAGCCTATCTTTCACTCTCTCTCTCTCTCTCTCTCTCTCGAAACAATGCGGAAGGTGACACTGAAAACGATCAGTATGAACATTATTCTTCTTCTTTTCCGTACAGTGCCTAAGAGAACGTGACATTCGACGTAGAAGGTGAAATGTCACGCGAAATGACGTGACATTCGACGCAGGACGTGACATTCGACGCAGGACGTGACATTCGACTCAGGTCGTGACATTCGACGTAGAACGTGAAATGACGTGACATTCGATGCAGAATGTAACAGAGTGTCAAAGAGATCTTATACATAGAATTTTATTAAATCAGACATCACAATGCAATTCATCATTCAAAATCCTTTAATTTGATGGGTCATACGTCGATTTCCGCTTATCTGTTCAAAAGATATATGGTAAGGTGTCATAACGGCCGTTGTGATAACTTGGCCGAACTATAAATGCTTATTTATTGTTATTAACATTAAAACAAAACCATTGGCATAGAAAAATCTCTTATCGCAGTTTGATCTCTAGCAAACCCTAACTCGCTCAATTTTGCACCAAGTGCTCCGTGCAGTATACCATTAGAAAGGTCTTTTCATGTATATTACGAAAATTACCGACCAAGTGCGATACGATCATTATTTATGGCTAAAAACATCATAAAACGAACCAACGTCAAATTCCCAATTCTCTTGTACTAATACAAATTATATCTTTATAAAATTTATCTAGAAATGTGGAGGCCTAGACGCTGACTGAGACGCTCACGAAAAATTCGAGATGCGGGTGTACCGACGCATTTTTCGTATATCCTAGACTGAACATGGTACTAACATAGAGGTAATCTATAGAATCGGAAAAGATAAAGAAATCGTGGACACAATTAAACAAAGAACACTTGAATACCGAAGTCTATTGAAACACGATAAATATCATATACTGCAATTAATTATTTGTAATAAAAATAGACACTAAGGGAGGGTTAGGCAAGAGAAGACACTTATGGGTCCAAAATCCTTGAAAATGGATAGGGTTCACATCGGTCGAAGTATTCAGAAGTTCCGAAAGCAAGATCAGAATTGTTATGTTAATAGCTAACCTGGCTACGGAGAGGGGTACATAAAGAAGAAGAAATGTGAAACCAATATTAGTGTATACTGACCATATATATATATATATATATATATATATATATATATATATATATATATATATATATATATAAATATATATATATATATATATATATATATATATATATATATATATAAATATATATATATATATATATATATATATATATATATATATATATATAAATATATATATTGTTATGATATGTAAGATCGAGCAAAATATTGGTTTGTTTAAAAATATTTCAAAATTCAATAACATTAAAATAATTCAGATAAGTAGGATAATATCCAACAAACATTTCGAAGAAGGAGAGTTATTAATTTCTTGAATTACCTGTACTAAACAAATGTAAGCTTTACATCAATCATTTCTTTGTTATACTTGAGTGACCCGCATAAGTTTAAGTGAAAGCCAAAGAATTGAACGGGGTTTTTCGAAATCCATTAATGCAGTGATTAAAGACAATAGAAGGGATTATAGAAAGAGGTTTTTGTTAGTTTTTAAGATTTATAGAAAAATATTATTTGTAAATAAGTTTTAGGAAATTTATAATTATAGGTAAAAATTTGTTTGTTATCGAAATGAAAAAATGGGGGAATTGTGACGAGTTTTGATTGGCGGAGATTGAAAAAGGTGGGATAAGTATGTAGGAGGGAGTTTAGCGAGATTGGGGAGAGAGAAAAGATATGATCAGTCGGTTTCCAAGTCTGTGAGAGGAACGGGGATTGTTCTCTGGCTGTTCCTGAAATGTAGCAAGCAGTAGTGGAATGTTAGTGAGTTTTTGTGGAGTTAGTGTATCTGACAGGAGCTGAAGCAGCAAAATATTGTAAGTCATATTTCTCTACTTATATTCCAAGAGTCACTGTTCAGGCCAACGAGAGATTCAGTTTATCGTAAAGAGAAGATATTCCAAGAGTCATTTTTCACTCGGGCCAACGAGAGATTCAGTTTATCGAGAGGAGAAAGGCTATCATAATTTGAATGATTTGTGCTTTTGAAGGAGATCATTAAGGACGATATACTTGCAACAATCTGTGTAAGATTGCTGATTACATAGGGAGCAGTTGAGAGGAGATAATATAGTCTACAAGGAACAAGGATTTGGACCACTCATCATCAGAGAGAGATATTTTGTTTTCTGCAGTTTTTTCTTTTATTGATGACACAATTTTTACACTTAATTTAGAAAGGATATAAATATTTTGATTAGGAGAGTTAGAATAGTTCGGAATTTTGAGATTTCAATTAATATTGTTTGTACCATTAATTTTGATTGTTCACGTACGTAGAACAAAATTTTTGAGAATCATTATATGAGATTTGTTTATTGAAAACTTTTGAGTGTGAATTATTTCTTTATTTTTATTTCAATATATAGTGTTAGATCATATGTGTTTTTATTATTCCGGTATTCTCTGGACCTTACCTTTCACATGTAATAGCATAGATATTGAAGCACGAATTTAACCCTGAGATAAAAGAATTAAAAATTGTGATAGAGTCATAATCATATCATTTAAATAATAATTTAAATTAATCAAAAAAAATTAATTAGCTAATTATTGCTTGGCGCACCAAGACTTTAAATATCACAATAATATATATATATATATATATATATATATATATATATATATATATATATATATATATATACAAGGATTTCCACAGTTTTCACTGTATTCCTTCACTCAACCGTTTTCTCCAATTTTTCCTGTTTAGCCAGTCCCCTTCCTGTAGGTTTCTTCTACTCATTGCTTCGTCCACCTCATCTCTGAAAGATCTTCTGGGTCTGCTTCTCTTTCTTCTTCCTATCCTAATTATATATTTATAATTACTAAATTCAAAGACATAACAATTCTTGTCCTAAAAAAAAATAATATTTGTATAAATTAATAATCACAGACTTGGAATTTGTACAGAAATATATTAAATAAATAAGTTAAAATAGTGCATTTGTTAGCAAACCGGATGAACCCTCATGATAACGCAACCCCGCATAATTCAGAACACATAACTATCTGATAACAAAATTTATTTTTCATTTCGAAACGCCGGAAAAAAACCACAGTTGCTACATTTTGTAAAATGTATGATGATAGTGGTAAGCACATTTACAAGTTTGAAAATTGATAAAAACCGCATTCTTAATTTTGCATGAAATATTTTATCATGGGGTTTTTACTAATAAAACCAGAAAATATAACATTTTCAGAACATTGTACATCGCTTATCTTTGTAACAGATCTATCGATGTAACTGTAAGCGCATTAGGTTGACGCAACCTGGGCTCGCGTGGCGCGATGTGCAGTTCGAGTCTTTAAAAGACCGAGGAGCGCATACGTTGTCACAGTGTGCATCTCAAACAAACTACAACAATTTCACAATATTCAGTTTTGCAGTGACTTACATATTTGATAAAGGTAAGCGTTTTTTTTTCTTTTTATATTTTTATGTATTTATTATGCCCTTTTTATCAATGTATTTTATGAGAATTGTACATCTTTGTTCGTATTTCATGCATTATTTTATGAAAAATGTATACTTTTTGTATTTATTATGCATATTCTATCGTGGTTGCTCTAAAACATTTCACGACCGCTAGTTTGTTTTTATAAGAAGTGTTCTCTTCTTTTCGTATTTCGATTTCTTGTAATATATGGTTCTTCTCTATTCCCAAGTATGTAATGCTTCTCTCCATTCATGTTAAGCAGAAAAACTATAGTTTTTTATTATTATTGTAGATGAATCTATCAAAAATAAACGCAGTTTCTTTGGTTGCAGAACAAAAACCTGCAATAAAATTAAACCAACTGCCCATAGACGAACCGAAGAAAATTCTAGCCGCCAAGCTGGTAAATGCTAAATTTGGTCAAGCAGTTTTGCTGGAACTGGAGGAAAACGTTGTGTTTCTGCCACATAGAGTCACAGACGTATATATTCCCTTCATCTCAGACTTCGCAACTAAGAAGTATTCCATCATATTCCGAGGACTAGTCAACACTGGAGGCGTTCATCCAGCAGCAAAATTTGAAATAATAGAATAAAGAAAAAACGGTAAGTGATTTTTTCTTCTTATTTTGTGTGTGAGTACCCATGCATAAACAAATAATTAAACAGTCTGATGATTTGATGCACATTATTAAAAAGCTTCGTAAAATAATTTTTGATAAATTCACTGAAAGGGATCGTAAAGTTTGGACAAGACGGTTAAATAGTCAAATTTGGAGATGTAGTAATATTCGTTTGATCATGTCGTGTTTGATACTACTTGGTCCTTTCAATGTAGATGCACTATGCATAAATAATTTTCTTCTTTTTAGTATATGGCTACTCATAAGAACAAAAAAAAAAGATCACTTATCGCAAAGTTTTTGTAAATTGTAGTTTTGTAAATATAAAAAATAGTATTAATTTTATAATGTAAGTTTTAATAATAAATTTGTGTAATCTTACATTTTTTGGTTTTATTTATATTAGATTACAAATAAAAGATAACATATTTATTAATACTATTTATTCATTTAAATCATTTACAACTTTAATTTTATAATAATATACATATTCCTTTAAAGCTAAACTTAACAAAGTGTTTGGACAAATATTGCAATATGCTGCGAAGGCTTCAACTGGTCCATGTAAAGAGTCTATAGCACAAAAATTGTTCTTGATAAAAGTTGAAATGTTTATATAGTATTCGTGAAATTGTAAACTCTTTAACAGCACCACTCTATGCGACATCATGCTCTGGTCTGCTTCTATAATTTGGTTGACTTCATCTTCCCACAAATAATATGCGACCCCAAATGTCTCGATTGTCAGCAACTTTACATTTTCCATCACCAATTGTCTTAGTTTGCAAAAATCACCACACATAAATTCAATGGGATCATACTCATCCGCATAAGTCGGTAGATCTGCTTGGAAAAAATCACTCATTTTTTCTTTAAACCACTCAATTATGGCTTCCCACTCGAATGTGCTTAAACTGATTCTTTTAAAATTACCATGTTGACACAGAATGATGGATGGTGAAAAATCTCGAGCTGGAGATAGGCGGTTGACTATCTTCATCGTAGTCAAATTCTATACTAAATTCACTGCTATCATCATCATCGAAATTAACAGGCTGACTGTCATAACCACTATCTTGAGAGCTCATCTTCTTGTTTCGCACACCGTTGACGAAATGGGTATAAACTGAACATCGTAGTTCGTCTTAAATTTATACTTTTGTCATTTCCCACTCCTTGCGGTTAAGGTTTGGCCTTTTCAAAAAATATATGTCTACGCGGCGAATCGAAATTGCTATCTGTTGTGTTTGCTATCCATTCCTAACCATTTCACATACATCTTATTGCCTTTTCATCTGAGTAATTTTTCGACCAGGTATATGTCAGGGCTTGATGTTTTCTGCAATTCTTCTTCGTAAAAACCGCCACTAATCGGCGCACCTTGCATGTCTTCGAGCAAATACGTTATAGGATTTGTTATCTTAACTTGTGCAATTTTAAATAATTCAGTAGTCCAATTGGGCGTGTATGCCTTTTCGAAGAAATGTTTTGCCTTTGATACACGTACATTGTCGCCAACTTTAAACTTTCGTGGACCGGCAATCTTTAAATGAGTATAACTTTTATTTAAAATGGCTTTTTCGTTGGATTTGTTAACCTGAGACGGTTTGTATCCTGTTTTACTGTGTTTTGTGTTGTTGTATTCCTCAGTAATTATGGGTAAAGCATCTTACCATTTGTACGATCCACGTAAACTCTAATACTTGTACAACTTTGCTTTTAACGTTCTAATAACTCTTTCGCAAATACCAGCTTTTTTAATCGTGTAGGTGCTGTAATGATTAATTTCATGTTTTTTCATTAAATTTTGAAATTTTCTGTTGTAAAATTCAGTTCCCTGATCAGATTGTAAGTTTTTTGGGACTCGTCGAGTATGAGCGAGAATATCCGAAAATGCCCGAGTAATTTTCTCACCAGTCTTCGTTTTTAGAGGACGTGTCCACACAAATTTTGAAAAACAATCAATTACAACTAGTATTAGTTTGTAATTTTTATTTTCATTTCTGTTCCATCTTTATATCGTACATCGTATGCTTTGCAACTGTTTCTGCAGCAGATTTTAGATTATTCTCCGTATCCTTTTTCAGTGTATTCAAATCATCTTTGATTATTTTGTTCAACTTATTTATACTGTTCTCCGTATCGTTTGTTATTGTATTCTGAGTATCTTTGATTATGTTTTGTAACTTTTGCTCGAGAAGTGGGACCGTAGTTTCATGAAGCCATAATGAAGACATAATGTCATTAGTTTTCTGCTGAAACAGCACACTATGTGTTTGGTGCAGATTACGTAACTCATTGATTTGTCCATCAATGTATTTTTTCGTTGCAGCATCGTCATTGTCTGATGGCTCCTTGACATTGCAAATTTTCACATTTTCGGCATCAATATTTCCGTCAGACGTATGTGGAAATGTAACTCGTGCCACCTTTTGAGCATTACTACTACTACGAGAGTGATGACCGAACTTGTCGATACTCATAGTGGAAATGATACTGACATTCCCAGTTACTCTATTATATTAGCTTCTCTTAGTTTATTGATGATTGCTACGATTTCGTTGTCGAGAGATGTGTTGCCGGCGTCTTTCGAAGCCACCAAGAGTTTAAGACGTTCAACTAACTCATTTGGATCATCCCAATAAATATACTCCATGGGTGCAGTGTTGTATGTTAAACAAAAGTCATCCAATCCCGTTCCTTTGGCCGTAGATGAAGGTGATCGTGTTGTTGTTGTTGTTGTTTTCGTTCAGTGTTCGAGTTCTTTTTTGGATCGAGTTGCATGCTTTTTCATTGCTGCATCAGATGGTTTGAATAGAGTTTTAATATAATAAAATGGTATTTTCTCCGCTGGAACCTTTAAGACGTCCTAAGGTATCCAGATGAATCTCTGTATTTTTCGAAAGTGTTTTATACTTTTGTAAATCCTCATCTTTATACTGTTCAGGGTTTGCATAAAATAAAAGTTGATATAGACCTGGCGTACCACCTAACCTACGTTCTTCTAAATCACGTTCTCGAATTATTATTATGTCTCCATTGCGTTTGTCAAAGTTTATTCAACGTTTTCCCATTATCCAACCACTAATATAATCGTAAAATGGACCATAGTTTTTATCAATTTTATCGTCTTTTATTAAATATTCTTTTGTGTACTTGTGTAACGATGAGTCCAAGCCATCACCGTTAAACCAGCGTGCGCCCGAACCAAGCCAGAAAGGGCTACCAGAACGTCCTGGCCGACGCGCTCTCTAGAGAACCAGTAGATCTGGTTTGCATAATAAACGTAGAAGATGTAGAACCCGACGAATGGTACAATAAAGCTTTAAATAAAATCCAGACAAATCCGCAACTATTTCCAGACTACTCTATCAAAGATGGACTTCTCTATCGACACTTAAATACGATTTAAAAGAGACAGAGGTATCCAACCCCTGGAAACTATGCATCCCAAATCATAAGAGACAACAACTCCTGGCAGAAAACCACAAGCAACCGACCGCAGGACATCTAGGAATAGCCAAAACAATAACCCGCCTAGATAGAAAATACTACTGGCCAGGGATGTTTAAAGACGCCGCAAAGTTCGTCAGGAACTGCAAGAACTCTCAGAAATTTAAGCCGCAACAAAGCTTAACTCCAGGCCGCATGCAATCTACACAAATTCCGCCACATCCATGGCACACCGTTTCAACCGACATCATAGGATCCCTTCCAACATCCAGCAAAGGAAACAAATATATAATGACATTCCAGGACACCTTTTCAAAATGGGTCGAAGCCATACCGATCAGAACAGCAACGGCAAAATCAGTCTGTCAGAAATTAAAAGATAAAATCATTATGAGATTCGGATCACCCAAAGAGCTAATATCAGACAACGCAAGAACATACGATAACAGGGAAGTACGAAAGTTGCTAGACGAATTCCAGATTTCTAAAAGAAACATTCCGCCATATTCACCCCAGAATAATCCAGTAGAAAGAACAAACAGAGTAATCAAAACAATGATAGCTCAGTTCTGCGATAATAACCATAAGAAATGGGACACGAGCCTTCCAGAACTACTATTCGCATATAATACAGCTAAACACGATTCAACGGGTTTCTCCCCAGCCTTCCTGAACTTTGGACACGAACTAGAAATTCCAAGTAAAGTCGTAAAAACCCCAAATGACACACAACATACCGATCAAAACATAAAATGGCATAAACTACGAGAAACATTCGAACTAGTACGTACAAACCTGGCAAAAGCTTTTACAACTCAAAGCCATTACTACAACTTACGACGAAGAGAGTGGAAACCCACAATAATAATTTTTTTAGGGTAACCAAGTACCTGGCAAGGAATAAAAATAAAAAAAATTTTGTTCCAAAATTTTTTTTCCAGGAAGAGGGGGTGTAACGAAGAGTCCAAGCCATCACCGTTAAACCAGCGTGCGCGCGAACCAAGCCATGAAGTAGGAATGTATCGACAGGAGAAAGGGCAAAACTAATAACCAAGCTCCGCTATATAAACCGCAACATTTCCTCATAGAGAGAGAATCGACAGGTGTTGACTGAAGGTTCTCTTCTTCCCTACCCCGGCTTGTGGACGTGTTGAGTTCACAAGTTGTTCCGTCCCATACCGCCGTTACCCGAAGAGCGTGTTGAGCTCTTCACTACTCGTACTCTGAAGCAGTCGTGTTGAGACTGTCGAGGAGTGTCCTATTAACCCGAATCACTTAAGTAAATAGGCCAGGTACTGAGAAGACTAAACCAAATTGTAAATATGTACATAAGATTTTTGTCAATTTAATTTAATGAAGACAATAAAGTTTTATTTTTATTTTGAACTCTGTCTCTGACTGTCTAAAAGCTACCCGGATAGTGACTCCCACGAGAGGACATCACAAATGGCGCCTGAGCAGAAAAATACGTTTTAAACAATAATACCGACCGAATTCCGAATTTTATTTTCATGAGACAGTACTACATTTCAAATTTTAATCAAATACAGGGTGATTCACAGTTCAAAAATGACAGACGCTCCGGAAACGTCGAAGGTTAGTTGGGTGTACCTATTAAAGAAAGACGAACTTATAGCCGAATTAACAAACAGAGAACAGCCGACGGAAGGGAATTTCAGCGAGCTAAGAGCGAGATTAGTTGCGATCATTAAGGCACCAACTCAAAAAGGCCAAAACCCAGAGGAAATAGAAGAAAACCAGATGGAAGACAGACAAAGAAAGATGGAAATAGTACGCAAATGGGGGTTACACTTTGACGGTTCAAGAGACCCAATAGAATTCATAGAACGGTTGAAAGAACTCCAGACAGCTTACGGCCTACAAGACACCCACGTTTTACAAGCTCTACCAGAAACATTAAACGGGAAAGCATTACTATGGTACAGAAACAATAATAAATATTGGAACGAATTAAAAGACTTCGAACAAGATTTCCGCAATTTCTTCGTTTCCTCCGTTCTCACGCAATCTCTGGAAGCTCAAATCCGGAACCGACTCCAACGAAACAACGAAGGTGTAAAAGACTACATCATTGATATTCAAACAATGATCAGAAGACATGTTGAATTCAATCACCAAGAAGAACTAAACAGGATATACACCAATATGAACCCGAAATACAAGTTGTATATAAAGAGGCAAGACGTATCGTCAACACAGGACATCATCAGACTAGCGGAAGAATATGATATGGTCCAAAAAGAAATATATAACAGAAACAATACAAGGTGTGACTGGACACAGGCAAATAGTCGTAATAACAAAATACAGAATTTCGACAGACAGACTTGTTGTTGGAGATGCGGCCGCAGAGGCCACAATAGAAGAAACTGCAGAACTATCGCTGTACTCTTCTGCAGCCATTGCGGAACCCGAGGAACAACTTCCAATAACTGCCAATGTAGAAGCCGACCGGAAAACTCCAACAGGACTGGACAAGAAGGAGGCAACACAGTCAGCATTTAGAGTCCTCCCTAACAACCTCCAGCTACGCACACTATACAGATTAACGACCCCACACAACGATAACGTTCAGCAACGGTAAAAAGTTAAGAGCACTAATAGACACAGGAGCCCAAAATTCGTTTATAGGACAAAAAGGTAAAAAAATATTGGAACAATGTGGAACAAAAAGCGACAGAAAAGCTTTAAAGATCACGCTGGCAGATGGAAAAACCAGCAACATAGAAATCTGTTTTACAGCAAAATGTTCCATAGACAACGTTTGGATAAAAGCCAAGCTACATTTTTTACCAAACCTAGCTTCAGAAGTAGTACTGGGAATGCATGAAATAACAAGATGGGGCCTTGATTTATCAAACATCTTAAATAGAAATCGCGTAAGAAGGAGAGAACAATACCCAACCAGGCCAGAACACGGATCCAGATCGTACAATGCAGACAATAACCGAATACCGACCAATTCCAGGGTCAACGAAACACCAACCGCAAGATATCCGCTCCAACAGAGAAGCAAAATATATAACAAAACGACCTACCGACTACCGACCGATACCGCGGTCGAAGACCAGACCGAAAATATACCGACTACCGACCGATACCGCGGTCGACAACCAGACCGAAGATATACCGAACTACCGACCGATACCGCGGCCGACGACCAGACCGAAGATATTCCGTCATACATACCGGAATTCACGAACAGTCCGAAACGAGAGCAGCTCGACATCAGTACTACACTAAACAATACCGAAAAAAAAACAATTACAGGAATTGTTACTAACAGAATTGGAGAAATTTAAACAAATTAGAGGAACAACACATCTAACCGAACATACAATAAAACTCAAACATAATACACCGATCAAACAAAGATACAGGCCCCGAAACCCGGCAATGCAGAAGATCATAAACGATGAGATAGATAAGATGCTAGAAGAGAACGTGATAGAAAAATCTAATAGCCCGTACAGTTCCCCCATCGTCCTAGTAAAAAAAGAAGGATAACAACGGATACAGATTTTGCATCGATTTTAGGAAAATCAACGACATCTCAGAAAAAGATGCCTACCCATTACCGTACATCAATCATATCCTAGAAAAGTTAAAATCTGCAAAATATTTTACCACGGTAGATCTAAAAAATGGATATTGACAAGTACCACTTTCCGAAGCAAGCAAACCCTTGACCGCTTTAATAGCACCAGGAAAAGGACTATTTCAGTTCAAAGTACTTCCATTCAGATTACACGCCGCCTCCTCTACTTTTCAACGATTACTAGATACAATAATCGGCCCAGAAATGGAACCACATGCATTCGCCTATTTAGACGACATAATAGTACTGGGGAAAACGTTCGAGGAACATATGGAAAACTTAAAAGAAGTACTTCACAGACTACAGCAGGCCAAACTACGAATTAATATAGACAAATGTAAATTCTGCAAAGAAGAGATAAATTATTTAGGCCATGTAGTAAACAAAACGGGAATAAAAGTGGACGACAACAAGATAAAAGCTATAGTCGAATATCCCGCGCCAAAAACCGTTAAACAACTACGCCGATTTTTGGGCATCATCTCATGGTATAGGAGATTTATAAAAGATTTTTCACGAACTACAGCCCCTTTAACAAAGCTACTAAAGAAAAAACAACATTGGACTTGGGACAGAGACCAAGAGGAAGCATTTAACAAAATAAAATTACTACTGACACAAGCTCCAATACTGATCTGCCCGGACTTCCAGAAAAGATTTTTTTTACAATCGGACGCTTCGAACCACGGTTTAGGAGTAGCTTTAGTACAAACAAACGACGAAGGACAGGAACAAGTCATCGCTTACGCAAGTCGAACCCTAACAAATGCCGAAAGAAATTACAGCGTGACAGAAAAAGAACTACTAGCGATCATCTTCGGTGTAGAAAAGATGAAACCCTACATCGAAGGATACCCATTTTCAATTATCACAGATCATCAAAGTCTACGATACTTACAAACAATGGAAAACCCTACAGGTAGAATAGCTAGATGGGCAATGCTGCTGCAACAATTTGACTTCGATGTCATTTACAGAAAGGGCTCCCAGAACGTCCTGGCCGACGCGCTCTCTAGAGAACCAGTAGATCTGGTTTGCATAATAAACGTAGAAGATGTAGAACCCGACGAATGGTACAATAAAGCTTTAAATAAAATCCAGACAAATCCGCAACTATTTCCAGACTACTCTATCAAAGATGGACTTCTCTATCGACACTTAAATACGATTTAAAAGAGACAGAGGTATCCAACCCCTGGAAACTATGCATCCCAAATCATAAGAGACAACAACTCCTGGCAGAAAACCACAAGCAACCGACCGCAGGACATCTAGGAATAGCCAAAACAATAACCCGCCTAGCTAGAAAATACTACTGGCCAGGGATGTTTAAAGACGCCGCAAAGTTCGTCAGGAACTGCAAGAACTGTCAGAAATTTAAGCCGCAACAAAGCTTAACTCCAGGCCGCATGCAATCTACACAAATTCCGCCACATCCATGGCACACCGTTTCAACCGACATCATAGGACCCCTTCCAACATCCAGCAAAGGAAACAAATATATAATGACATTCCAGGACACCTTTTCAAAATGGGTCGAAGCCATACCGATCAGAACAGCAACGGCAAAATCAGTCTGTCAGAACTTAAAAGATAAAATCATTATGAGATTCGGATCACCCAAAGAGCTAATATCAGACAACGCAAGAACATACGATAACAGGGAAGTACGAAAGTTGCTAGACGAAATCCAGATTTCTAAAAGAAACATTCCGCCATATTCACCCCAGAATAATCCAGTAGAAAGAAAAAACAGAGTAATCAAAACAATGATAGCTCAGTTCTGCGATAATAACCATAAGAAATGGGACACGAGCCTTCCAGAACTACTATTCGCATATAATACAGCTAAACACGATTCAACGGGTTTCTCCCCAGCCTTCCTGAACTTTGGACACGAACTAGAAATTCCAAGTAAAGTCGTAAAAACCCCAAACGACACACAACATACCGATCAAAACATAAAATGGCATAAACTACGAGAAACATTCGAACTAGTACGTACAAACCTGGCAAAAGCTTTTACAACTCAAAGCCATTACTACAACTTACGACGAAGAGAGTGGAAACCCACAATAAACGACAAAGTCATGAAAAGGGAATACCAACTCTCAAATGCCTTCAAAAATTTTAACGCCAAATTAGCACCGAAATTTTCAGGCCCATATACTATAACAAAAGTGTGTTCTAATGTAATATTCAAATTAAAACACGACGATAAAAACCGTACAATAACAGCTCATATCAAAGACCTAAAACCCGCATTTACCGATTTCCCTACACCTTAATCAGTCCAAGCACTTACAGTCAACACCAAGTAGTGACAGTATATTTTAATACAGTTTACCAGTAACCTTCAAATATAATGTCAGACACGTTAGAAATATATTACAGTGACATAGAAATGGACGGCACAGTTACTCCGCCACCATACACCGTTCCAGAATTAATATCACCATTGGGGAACACACCAAAACCTAACACCCCGGGCAAAGGCTGCGAGCCCCTGATAAAGGCTATTTCCAAATTTAAAAAGCTTTTCGATGAAACAACCATGGGCATCACAAAAATTCAAAAAGTCCAGTCAATTCCAGTGTCAATCCCGCTGCTCTCACTAATTCCGCCGCAGCATAAAGGAAAAAAATACAGACTGAGACTCCCGAACCGGGTGCTGAGGATAAAAACCAATAATTGAAGCCCCACGAAGGAAGACGATTTTTTTTTAAGAAGACGATATTTATTTTTTTTTTAGGGCGGACATTTTTTATTTCGATGTATTGTAAATTTTTTTAGGGTAACCAAGTACCTGGCAAGGAATAAAAATAAAAAAAATTTTGTTCCAAAATTTTTTTTCCAGGAAGAGGGGGTGTAACGATGAGTCCAAGCCATCACTGTTAAACCAGCGTGCGCGCGAACCAAGCCATGAAGTAGGAATGTATCGACAGGAGAAAGGGCAAAACTAATCACCAAGCTCCGCTATATAAACCGCAACATTTCCTCATAGAGAGAGAATCGACAGGTGTTGACTGAAGGTTCTCTTCTTCCCTACCCCGGCTTGTGGACGTGTTGAGTTCACAAGTTGTTCCGTCCCATACCGCCGTTATCCGAAGAGCGTGTTGAGCTCTTCACTACCCGTACTCTGAAGCAGTCGTGTTGAGATTGTCGAGGAGTGAGAGATCAACCTGTTAGGATTATTAAAGTATCTAGCATACGCTTTGAATGCAACATTAGTACCGGAGCCTTCGATGGTAACAGACCTGCTCACACGATCTACGAATTTGTCATACAATCAAATCCTGGGTACGCAATTGACGAAACTCCACACAATTTGTTGTATTTACCTGTTGTACCGCAACGAGAAATTACCAATATCACAGTGTTGGCTGTTGATCAAGAAGGACGACCTGTAAACTTTAGAGGAGAACAGAGCACATTGGTGCTGAAACTTAGATCAAGAGGGAAATGGGATTAGTAATAAGGCAATCTACTGCCCATAGTACACCATTAGTTGAGCAACCGTCTAAGCGGCAACATGTTACGTCCTCGTCTAAGCGGCAACATCTTACGTTTGCAAACAAATTGTTTTTGCAATCACTTGGTTTTAAACTGAAAACATGACAACTATGTATGGAAAACAATCTCGTTCAAACAGCATAATGCCTCCAATATTTGATATTTATCGTAAGCCGATGTTTGACGAGTCGATTCGAAAGGCCGAATACCGAACATATGCACCATTCATCAAATCATTCAACTGCGATGACATTGTAGAATTTAGCATCAATCAAGTCGACTCGTTTTTTGCAATGAGCGAAACCTTGTTATGCATTAAAGGATCGCTCGCAATAAACGGAACTGGCGACGTCAAACTAGCAAATAATGTGGGTGCTTTTCTTTTCGATTCGTGTACGTACAGCGAAAGCGCAAGGGAGATGGAAACAGTGCGGAAACCTGGTATCGTAAGCGCTGTACGTGATATGACATGTTATACACAAGAAGATTCCAGTCATATGGTAATGGCAGGCTGGAATTACCCTAGGGATCCAATTCTACACGCTGCTGATCATGCATTCAACATACAGATGCCTCTTAAGCATGTGTTCAACATTTTCAATGATTATCCTTTGATTACGTGTGGTCGTCAAACAATAAGACTAGTTCGAGCTCGAAACGACAACGATTGCATAATTGTCAAAGAAAAAACTCAAGGTCATGTTACAACTGTTAAGATTAACATCACTAACATTGAGCTTAGAGTCAAGCATATATTTCCCAATGATGATATTAAATTGGAACTTATGAAATCCATTCAACAAGATCAACCTACATATAGTTATTCCATTTAGAAAGTGGGAATTACATGAATTACCTGCCATTACCAAAGGAGCTAGACGTAAAGTTTGGGCCGTTAAAACTAGCACATCAGTTGAAAGACTTCGTTATGTCATTGCTTCCTTTCAAACCAACAAACGTGACAAGAATTCAGCTGATCCCACCTTATTTGACAATGTCGATATTCAAAGTACCAGATTATCCTTAAATGGAGAATATTGGCCGAACGAGAGAATGCAGTTGGATTTTAGCAAAACTGACTACAATGAGGCCTATTTCAATTATGCTGAATTCTATCCTAGCTACATACATTCCCAACAAAAGCGTCCTCTGCTCGATTTCTCAGATTTCAAGAATCACGCATTGTTTGTCATCGATTGTTTGAAACAAGAAGAAAGCATGAAAGCATCCACTGTTGACGTAAAACTCGATATTGAAGCGAATAATGGTTTTCCCGAAAATACCACTAACGTCTACTGCAATATAATTCACGAATGCGTAATGGAGTACTTCCCTCTCACCGAAATTGTAAAAAGTCTAAATTAGATGCATAAAGTGTCAGTAGTACACGAGCAGTCATCATGATAGTAGCATTCGTAGATATTCAGGGATTCGTTGTGGACGGGTGGTTTGTTCCCAAAGAACTTACCATTGAAATTGGCATGAAACGAAGCCATTACGTATTTCTGCCACAGAAACCATTCAATGCGCTAAGTAACGAGGATAAGAAGACTGTAGCATACGTAGAGAAAAACCTGCTTGGAATTCGATACTCTGATGGGGAAGTTGAACTATCCAAAATAAATGAAATACTAGAAGCTAAGTTGTTGTATGCAGCTGACTGTATCTACGTTCGAGGGGAACAAAAAGCATAATATTTGGATAGGAAACGCCACGTTTTTGAAGTTTTTCCGCTTATTATTGATGTTTGCAAATTTGATGGTACGCCTTGTGCTACTGGAAACGTTGGTCCTACTCCAAACCCATGCCATGCCACTGGATTATTTTCATGCACCGAAAGAACTGTGGATCGTCTACGTCACTGGTTTGCCAATAACATAATACCATTGTAATTTTTTATGTGTATAAATAAATATATTAGAAATTAAACGCTTTTTTATTTAAAACATCTTTATTGATCGAGTCTTATATTACATGAAGATTCAAATTTTCTCTTTACAATTTCAAAAATAATTTTTAAAATTAAGATAAATACAGATGCTAATATTACACAGGATATTGCAAAGACATTGTCTATTTCACTTTTCATATACTCGCTCGTGTTGTTGCTGCTGACACCCGTGGTGTTGTTGCTGACAAACATGGTGTTGGTTGAATACGTCTTAATGGATATGTAGCTGGTGGCAGTTTTCTACGTGTCTTGCTGCTGCTGCTGTCGATTCAACTCTTCGGGTTTCCACGTGTTGTAGTCAAAATGCAGGTTATCCAATTGTCTTTTAATTTGTTTTATATCCTTATATGATTTAATGTCTTTCTTTAACTGATCAAGTTTTCTTTGAAATTCTATTACTCTATGTATGTACTCGATGGGATTCATATTCCTACTGAATATGTCCTATGTAGAATGTCACGTTTTATGTGTCACATAAATGTCACGTTCTGCGTCGAATGTCACATAAATGTCACGTCCTACGTCGAATGTAACATAAATGTCACGTTCTGCATCGAATGTCACGTCATTTCACGTTCTACGTCGAATGTCACGTCCTGCGTCGAATGTCACGTCATTTCGCGTGACATTTCACCTTCTACGTCGAATGTCACGTTCTACGTCGAATGTCACGTTCACTTAGGCACTGTACGGAAAAGAAAAAGAAGAATGTTCATACTGAACGTTGACATGTGACACTTTGTTTTTTGTGTCAAAGTATTCCCCGTTTCCTCCCCGTTCCAACGAGCCCTCGTACGTCACGATCGGACTAATAGAAACGCTCCTTTCCATTGATACCTTGCATGTTGGTGTACGTTGAGTTGTTTAGACATTTCAAGCTTAGTATCCTTTTGGCAATATTTTTACGTTTGCTTTTTATCTTAGCATATTCATCACCAACTCCTCTTTCCATCGATACCTTGCACATTGTTGTACGTTGATTCGTTTGAACGTTACAAGCTTAGTGCCGTTTTGGCAATGCCTTTGCGCTTTATTTTTATTTTAACATATTCGTTATAACCTTCCCTTTTCACCGATACCTTGCACGTTGTTGTACGTTAAGCCGTTTGGACGTTACATCTTAGTGTCGATTAATCATGTTCTATTTCTAGTAATACCTCACACGTTGTTGCACGTTATATCGTTTTCAGCGTCACCTTTCGCATTGTTTCGAGTGAGTTGAGAGAGAGTGAGAGTGAAAGATAGGCTGAAGGAGTGTCTTTTTACGATGACGTGTGCTAGATGTAGCCCACAGGTGGCGTGACGAGATGATGAACTGTAATAGACGTGGAATCCCATTCAAACTAGGTCCAATATATGATATAGGTTAGCCTCACTTTCCTTCAACGTCTATTATGCTAAAATCAATAGCAATGAAGATCCGATATAGTGCCGTTTGGACAATGTCTTTGTCTTTGTTTTTGTGCTAACGTATTTCCCGTCTCCTCCTCCTCTTTCCAAACGGGCCCTCATTCGCAAAAGATCGGATTAAAGCAACGAAGAAACGATGTAGTGACGTTTTCGCAATGTCTTTGTTTTTTGTCTTAATATATTCGTTCTCACCTACCCTTTCCATCGATACCACAAAATTGTTATACGTTGAGTCGTTTGGACGTTACAAGCTTAGTGTCCTTTTGGCATTGTCTTTTGCGTTTGTTTTTGTGTTAACGTATTCGTTACTCCTCCCCCTTTTCATCGATTCCTTACACATTGTTATACGTTAAATTGTTTAGACGTTACAAGCTTAGTGTCCTTTTGGCAATGCCGCCATCTTTGGCGGCAACAAAAGTAGAATTTAAACGGTTGAACGATGTCATACGAAAACAAGAAGAATTGACGCTATCTTCACGTTTGAACGATGACAGTTGACATGACAGTTAAAAACAAGAAGAATTGACGCTATCTTCACGTTTGAACGATGACAGTTGACATGACAGTTGACAGTTATCAGTTGAACGATGTCATACGAAAACAAGAAGAATTGACGCTATCTTCACGTTTGAACGATGACAGTTGACATGACAGTTAAAAACAAGAAGAATTGACGCTATCTTCACCTTTGAACGATGACAGTTGACATGACAGTTAATAGATCACAGTTGACAGTTGTCAGCCGCCATCTTGTGACGGCAGAGTGGGAGTGGAGGGGGGTGGCCCAACCGACCCATACTCTGCTGGCTATTCTTGATATATACATGATATGGGCCTAGATTATTACTATTGAATAAAAATGCTTGCCTTACCTGTTTTGTTACTTTTTGTTGTGTCTCATTCAGATTGGTTGTATTTGCATTATTCATCAAATTGATTGGAATTAAAGTACTTACAGAAATATCCATTTCGGCATCACTTTGACTATCGAATATATTTCCAGATATAGCTGGTTTTGTGGATTTTTGGGGTCAGGGGGTGTCCCCCCGCTATTAACACTCATATGGTAGGTGGTTCAATGAACGATATTGCTGTTAGAATGCAAGAAATTTCACAATTTAAAGCACAATATTAATTGTATTCAATTCAAACAATGGGCGGTTTACTGGAGTCTCGAATGTTGCTGTACCGAAGGCACATCTAATTTCTATGAATACTACTACGGAACTGTATTTAATACTATTTAAATCTCTAAAAATTTATAAGGAACTTCAAAAAGTGCGTTTCAACTTTGACAGTTTTTTGACAGATGTGAAGAGTACTTGAAATAAACAATATTTAGTTTGTATGTATTTGTTTAATGATTATTGACAGGGTTGTCATTCGTAATTTTCATTTTGTTGGCAGTATTTAATATAATTATTGGGTTAAATATTGATATTGGTTAGTTATTGGCAAATATACAAAGATTTTAAGTTATTTACTTTGTATTTATTGGTTTAATTATCGTTGGCGTACGTAATTTTCATCTTATTGAAAATATACAAGGATTTCAAGCTATTTACTGTGTATTTATTGGGTTAATTATTATTGACAGTATTAGCATTCGTAATTTTCATCTTGTTGGCATTATTGAAGTTATTTAATTGTAACTGTTGGGTTAAATATTGGCATTGGTTAATTATTGGTACTATATAAATATTTATATTTAATAATCATGGCGGAAGGTCGTGAAAAAGAGTTAAATAGATCACGCGGCACGATTAAGGGTCAATTAACAACCTTTAGGACTTTTTAAATACATGTAGACTGGATAATAATTTTTTAATTGAATTGGAAAATCGGTTAGATTGGGCAGTAGGATTATTAGATAAATTTGAAGAAGTTCAAAATGAGATAGATAATATGGCCTCAGATGAGGAATTTATAAGGAATGCTTCTGTTAAAAGAGACAAGTTCGAAAATTCTTTTTATAGAGTGATTTCATTAGCAAAAAATATACTACAAGAAAGTCAGTCATTTGGTAGATATGGGAGGATCTCAGGTTGCCTCTAGTTCTAGTAATCATAGTAATCATGGGGGATTAGCACTTCAAGCAAAACCAAGGCTGCCGGCTATCCCTATCCCCACGTATAATGGGAATATAGATATGTGGATCGAGTTTAAAGAAACATATAAATCATTGGTACATAATAACGATGCAATCTCAAGTATTGAAAAAGTTTCATTTTTTAAAACGAGCATTACAGGCGAATCCTGCAAAAATGTTAAAAATGCGTAAAATGATCGCGGAAAATTATGACGTTGTTTGGCAACTGTTATGTGATCGTTATGATAATAAACCTTTGTTAGTTGGGTTTGATATAGATTTATTATTAGTATTCCGGTCATTATCAAAAGAATCTGCGACAGATTTACGGGATATGTTAGATACAATAATTGAAAGTTTGTTTGCATTGGAAAAACTTAATGTTGAGTCAAATTCATGGGATCCGGTCTTGGTACATTTAATGTCAAAAAAGTTAGATCAATTTTCATTGAGTAAATGGGAAGAAATTAGACCTAAAAAAGAGTTAGCAACTCTAGATCAGTTTAAACATTTTTAAAAAGTAGAATAGATAACTTAAAAAATATTGAGAGGATGAGAAAAGAAAAGAACATAGTTGATAGTAAAGCGAAACATTTTCAACCCAATTGGAAAAGTAAATCAAATAAAACATTAGAGGCAATAGAAACAACTTCTTCTTGTTTCTATTGTAAAGAAAAACATTTTATTTATAACTGTTCTAGTTTTTTGAAATTAAACACTTACGGTAGATATAAACAAGCACAAAAATTGGGTTTATGTTTAAATTGTTTGCAAAAAACTAATCATGTTAGTAAAAATTGTCAATCTGGAAGCTGCAGGAAATGTAGGCGGAAACATAACACACTGCTGCATTACGCTAGTGGAAGAGCAGATAATGATGTTACTGGAGTAGGTTATCAGGAAGATATTGGTCAGCTTTCTGCGATACAGAGTAGATAGGCTATATATATCTGAGCACAACCCCTAAATCGCAACCCCTAAAATCGCAACCCCCGGTCGTAAGTTCCAAACGGCTTAACGTAGGATGACGTACGAGGGCTTGTTGGAAAGGGAATGAAAAATGGGGTTGAATGAAATATGTGCCGTGCGCATCGGAGCATGCCAAAAGGTCTTTACGTCATATCTTTGTTTCTATTGGTCCGATCGTGACGTACGAGGGCTCGTTGGAACGGGGAGGAGACGGGGACACAAAAAACAAAGATGGCAGCATTGCCAAATGGGCGCTAGGTGTCAAATGAAAGCGTTGGTAACACACACACACACAGAAGCCATGTCAACGATCAGTATGAACATTATTCTTCTTCTTCTTTTCCGTACAGTGTCTAATAGAACGTGACATCCGACACAAAGACGGCAGCATTGCCAAATGGGCGCTAGAACGTATCTTCGTTGCTATTGGCATGATTTTGACGTATGAGGTGTCAAATGAAAGCGTTGGTGACACATACACACACACACACACAGAAGCCATGTCAACGATCAGTATGAACATTCTTCTTCTTCTTCTTCTTCTTCTTTTCCGTACAGTGCCTAATAAAACGTGACATTCGGTGTAGAACGTGACATTCGATGTAGAACGTGAAATGACGTGACATTCGACGTAGAACGTGAAATGTCACGTGACATTCGACGTAGAACGTGACAGTTATGTGACATTCAACGCAAGACGTGACATTCGACGCAGAACGTGGCAGTTATGTGTTAGTCAAGATGTCGCTTGACATAAAATGTGACATTCTACATAGGACATATTTAGTAGTAATATGAATCCCATCGAGTACATACATAGAGTAATAGAATTTCAAAGAAAACTTGATTGGTTACAGAAAGACATTAAATCATATGATGATTTTAAACATATTACAAGACAATTAGATAGCCTGCATTTTGACAACAACAAAACGTGGAAACCCAAAGAGTTAAATCTACAGCAACAGCAGCAGCAGCAAGACACCTGGGCCTGTAGAAAACTGCCACCAGCTACATATCCATTAAGACGTATTCAACCAATACCATGTTTGTCAGCAACAACAACACCACGGGTGTCAGCAGCAACAACAACAACAACACCAGCGAGTATATGAAAAGTGAAATAGATAATGTCTTTACAATGTCCTGTGTAATATTAGCATCTGTATTTATCTTAAGTTTAAAAATTATTTTTGAAATTGTAAAAAGAAAATTTGAATCCTTATGTAATATAAGACTCAATCAATAAAGATGTTTTAAATAAAAAACGTTTAATTTCTAATATATTTATTTATTTATACATATACAAAAATTACAATGGTATTATGTTATTGGCAAACCAGTGACGTAGACGATCCACATTTCTTTCGGTACATGAAAATAATCCAGCGGCATGACATGGGTTTGCAGTAGGGCCAACGTTTCCAGTAGCACGAGGCGTACCATCAAACTTGCAAACATCAATAATAATGGGAAAAACTCCAAAAACGTGACGTTTCTTATCCAAATATTCTGCTTTTTAAAATCGTAGACTAATTTTCGAAACCAAATTCAAGAATTCCGCTTTAATCTGTGCCTTCTAAGAATTGCAAGGTAAAACAGACGTTGATAAAGATGTTAAGAGCGATATGGGGAATCTAAAAATTGCATTCCACAACATATCTCCTCAACTATGTAACGATGTTATGATCGTTTAACAGTTCGAACCGTGGGAGTGTCAATATTTGCGCATCCACTTCTACAACCTGACGGTGTAGTGGGATTCAAACGGCTATTTAAGGCGTGCGAATAGCGGAATTAGACAGTCTTGTAGCTAGCGCTCTAGGCTCCCTGACTCGCCGGTGTAGTGAACCAGCGGGCCATTCTGGACAGAGATAGTTCCGTATTGAGGATCATACTCTGTCCCTAATCAAGCGGAACCCATCGGTATTGCGTAGTGAGCATTACCGTGGATCTGCACAGAACCAACCGGGACAGAGATTTCCGTATTGAGGATCATACTCTGTCCTTAGCCAAGCGGAACCCGTCGGCATTGTGTATTGAACATTGCCGCGGGTCTGCACAGCTAAATATTTTGTTTGCGAGCATATTCGGAGCTTTCGCTGAATTGAAGCGAAAGCGAGTATATTAGTAGTACTAATTAGTTTCTTTTCTTTTATAGACGTTTGCCGGGGAACTCATTCATCGCGGGACCCAGACGGAAACGTAGAATTCATTTTATTTTTGTTTTATAAGTATACAACGTAGAATTCCTTTTTTTTTAGTTTTTATTTATTGTATATATATACTTAATAGATTTATTTTTATTTCAAACCTGTGTTTTACTGAGTCTGTTGCCCCGAAAGAGCTACCCATCACAAACTGGCGCCCGAGCAGGGACTTAATAACATGCCGACAGATAAAGACACAGACTCAGTAACAGGTACGTCGTGGATAAATCGACTTTGCAAAGAGGAATTGCAGAGCGAGGCCGAAAAATACGGCTTAGATCCCAAGGGAACCGTCGACGAATTGAGAGCACGACTCAGAACCTATTTTAAAAATCGCGAGGAAGCTACAGGAACAATCCCAAAAGAAAAAACTTCCAAGGGAACAGAATCCCACACACTGGCCCAGGAAATTTCGGGCATCCGAAGACAATTACAGGAATTAACAATAACGAAACAAATGGGGCAACCAGAATTGCTACATCAAGTACGAAAGTGGAACACACACTTCGACAAGAAACATTCGGATGCAAAAGAATTCTTAGAGAGGATAGACGAATTAAGCTTGGCCTACGAGATCGATAAACAAGATCTACTAAGAGCATTACCAGAATTATTAGGAGACCACGCCTTGTTATGGTACAGAAACAATAACAAAAATTGGAAGTCATGGACAGATTTCAGCGAAGATTTTAAAAAAGCTTTCTATTCCAGGGGATATTTGCTACAACTAGAAGAGGAAATCCGAAACAGAAAACAGAGACAGAACGAACCAGTAGATAGATATATCACAGAGATTCAAACATTAATCAGACGAGAAGGATCTTTTTCTAAAAACCAAGAACTCGAAAGGATATACAAAAATTTGTTACCAGAATATAAGCTTTATGCTCGCCGCCGGGATTTCGGAAACTTAGCCGAATTACAGGATTTAGCCCAAGAATACGAAGCTCTAGAAGACGAAAAGACCCGAGCAAATCAGATTTGCCGTGGAAACTGGAGACGCACGGAGCAAGCAGAGTACGATGCGAAAACGGCATGCTTTAGATGCAAGATGCCAGGTCACAGCCGTAAAAACTGCAAAAACCCATGGAAAAAGTTTTGTTCGCGTTGCGGCAGAGAAGGGGTTTACAGCAGCGACTGCTGTTTCAGGCGTCAGGGAAACGAATTACAGACTGGAGAAACAAGGAGTCGTCCCAGTCTGTAAAACAAGATTCGACTCCATTCGTTTTCGCCGTTACACAGCCAGCAAGCAATGACATTCGACTGTTCGCATCACTAAAAATAGGGCAAAGAACATACAGAGCGCTCATCGACACAGGAACTACTAAAAATTACGTCGGGGATAGAATAGCTCAGATATACAAGGACTCTCTAGATAGCTACAGCGGGAGAACAAGACTAGCAAATGGAGCGTCAATTGAGCTTAACCAGAAGTTGACAATTGAATGCGAGATCGATAAGTTACAAACCCGACAAACATTCATAGTAATGCCAGGGTTGACGGAAGATGCATTAATAGGAGTGGAATTCCTCAGGAACCATTCTATCGAACTTAAATTCGATAAACATACGACCAAACAATACATACAACATCAAGAAGAGACTTGTAACACTTTAAAAGACTCCACTCAAAATACGGAGTTAGAAAGGTTCCTAAGAAAAGAACTAAGGGAGTTTGAGAACATAACAGGACCCACCAACTTAATAAGACACGAAATAAAATTAAAGAAAAAGTGCGATCCAGTCAAGCAGCCTTACAGGTGGCACAATCCCGCAATGCTACAGATCATCAACCAAGAAGTGGACAAGATGTTAAAAGAAGGAACCATCGAACCCTCCACAAGTGGTTGGAGTTCACCGATTGTACTAGTTAGGAAAAAGGATAACTCGTACAGATTTTGCATTGACTTTAGAAAAGTCAACGAACTATCAGATAAGGACGCATATCCGTTACCCAGAATATCGGAAATTCTGGATAGACTTAAGGAAGCAAATTTTATATCGACCCTCGATTTGAAACAGGGATATTTTCAAATACCCCTAGAAGAAACAAGCCGCCCAGTGACAGCATTCAGCGTACCCGGAAAAGGCCATTTTCAGTTCAAAACCACCCCATTTGGACTGCATTCCGCAGGAGCCACTTTCCAACGCCTACTGGATAAGGTAATACCTCCCGATATGGAATTCGCGTTTGCCTACTTGGATGATATCGTAGTAGTATCTAAAACGCTCCAAGAGCATTTAAATCACCTACATGAAGTTTTCCGAAGACTGAAAGAAGCCAGATTACAGCTGAACTTCGAGAAATGCACGTTTTGCCAGTCAGAACTCAGATACTTAGGACATGTGGTTGGAGCAGAAGGAATAAAAACTGACCCGGAGAAAACCAACGCTATAACCGGACTTACAGCACCGAGAAACGTGCGTCAACTCCGCCGGTTCCTAGGAATAACATCATGGTACCGCCGATTCATAGAGAACTATTCGACAATAGCAGGACCGCTAAACATGCTTCTGAAGAAGAAGATAAGATGGAAATGGACCGATAAGCAGGAAAACGCGTTTGAAGAGCTAAAATCAAAACTTACATCGGCCCCAGTATTAGCATGCCCCGATTTTTCGAAAACATTTTACCTGCAAACAGATGCGTCGAACTGTGGACTTGGAGTTGCACTAACACAGAAATACGACGGCCAGGATAAAGTAATTGCATATGCTAGTCGAACCCTCACACCAGCCGAGACAAAATATTCCAGAACGGAAAAAGAATGTCTATCCATCGTGTACGGGATAAAGCAAATGAGGCCGTATATAGAAGGATACAATTTTAAGGTCATATCAGACCATCAGTCCCTCAAATGGCTGAAGAACCTTAAAAACCCGTCAGGTCGGTTAGCCAGGTGGAGTTTAGAACTGCAACAGTACGATTTCGAGGTAATATATAGAAAGGGAGTCCTCAACAAGGTAGCAGATGCTTTGTCACGACAACCACAAGAAAACCGGAGCGAAGAACCAGAGTCGGAATTATTAGCATCAGAACTGGAATCATGCAGTTGGTACGATAATCTATATAGGAATGTACTCCAGAACCCAGACGATTTCCCGGATTTACAAATATCAAACGGGAAATTATATAAACACGTTTGGAACAGCCGTAATTTAGCCGACCCAGAGTTTAATAACCCATGGAAATTATGCGTACCAAGATATAAAAGGAAAGATATTTTGGAGGAAAATCATGACTCGACCACAGCAGGCCACTTAGGAATTGCAAAAACAATTTGCCGAATAGCGCAAAAGTACTATTGGCCTAAGATGTTTAAACAAATTGCAGACTACGTTAGAGCATGTACGAAGTGCCTCCAATATAAACCGTCTCAAATGCAACCAGCCGGGAAAATGCAACCGTCCACTGTAGAAAAGCCTTGGCATACTGTCTCAGTTGATTTAATGGGACCATTCCCAAGATCTGCAAAAGGAAACATTTTCTTAATAGTCGTGCAAGACCGGTTTACCAAATGGGTCGTCGCTCAGCCAATAAGAGCAGCATCTACGAACTCAATCATCGACACTCTACGATCAAAGGTAGTCATGCAATTCGGTATTCCGAAGAAAATCATCTCGGACAACGGCGCGCAGTTCACAAGCGGAAGTTTTAAGGCGTTCCTAAAATCCTATAACATAAATCACATTCTAACACCGCCGTACTCACCTCAATGCAATCCAGTAGAACGAATGAACAAAGTACTGAAAACGATGATAGCTACTTACGTGGAGGATAACCATAAAGACTGGGACAAATTCATACCAGAATTCTGCTACGCCATAAATTCGTCAAGACACGATTCAACAGGATTTTCACCAGCGCTTCTTAATTTCGGAAGGGAATTAGACATAAAAGAGGCAACAAATGGGCAAGATATACAGGGGTATGCAGAAAACTTAAACAAGTTAGAAGCGTTAAGAGAACTAGCGAAAGTGCACATGGAACACGCTTTCGAGGACCAAAAGAAACATTACGATCTAAGACGAAGAGACTGGCAGCCACATCCAGGAGATCAAGTCATGAAAAAGGAACACCATCTATCATCAGCTAGTGCAGCTTTCACCAGCAAACTAGCGCCGAAGTACTCAGGGCCATACATAGTAGCGTCAGTAATATCACCAGTAATAGTAAAACTGAAATTGGCCGATAGTAGTAGCCGCAAGCAGATGACGGCGCATGTAAAAGATTTAAAACCATGGGAGGGGGGAAACGTTACTACAGAAATCCAATCCCCACCACAACCAAACGGTATTTAAGTGGCAATGCTACCAAGCAGAATTCAGTTCATCAACATCAAACATGGAAGACATATTAGAGATACCGGAAGAGATGACCCCTCTGGGAACGCCAGAGAGACCTGAACTACCCGTGACACCAGGAAAAGACGCGGAGAGGATCATGAAAAGGTTCCACGAACTTTTTGGGACACCACCAACCCCACCGAGGAAGAGGAGCGTACCTGATACCAAAACGGGACAAGAAGCCCAATCCGCGTCCACTCCAGGAGAACCGGAACCCGGGAAACACACCGACCTTATAGAGATCGTCCCAAAACACCTGGTCGAGAGGGGGACCAAAAGATACAGGATATGCTGTAACAATGGGAGGAAGATTGTAATAAAGATACCGAGAGGGATAGATGGCATCACGAGGCTGTAGACACCATATACACAAAAAAAAGGTATGTTACTTTTTTTTTTTTTTCAAAGAGAAGGGGGTGTAACGATGCTATGATCGTTTAACAGTTCGAACCGTGGGAGTGTCAATATTTGCGCATCCACTTCTACAACCTGACGGTGTAGTGGGATTCAAACGGCTATTTAAGGCGTATGAATAGCGGAATTAGACAGTCTTGTAGCTAGCGCTCTAGGCTCCCTGACTCGCCGGTGTAGTGAACCAGCGGGCCATTCTGGACAGAGATAGTTCCGTATTGAGGATCATACTCTGTCCCTAATCAAGCGGAACCCATCGGTATTGCGTAGTGAGCATTACCGTGGATCTGCACAGAACCAACCGGGACAGAGATTTCCGTATTGAGGATCATACTCTGTCCTTAGCCAAGCGGAACCCGTCGGCATTGTGTATTGAACATTGCCGCGGGTCTGCACAGCTAAATATTTTGTTTGCGAGCATATTCGGAGCTTTCGCTGAATTGAAGCGAAAGCGAGTATATTAGTAGTACTAATTAGTTTCTTTTCTTTTATAGACGTTTGCCGGGGAACTCATTCATCGCGGGACCCAGACGGAAACGTAGAATTCATTTTATTTTTGTTTTATAAGTATACAACGTAGAATTCCTTTTTTTTAGTTTTTATTTATTGTATATATATACTTAATAGATTTATTTTTATTTCAAACCTGTGTTTTACTGAGTCTGTTGCCCCGAAAGAGCTACCCATCACAACTAAGCAAAATTCTTAGCGAATTGGTTTCTAGTACTCGTACAGAGTATATCGAAATAAAAAGGAAAAGACAGTTAAGATTTTATTTCACGTATAGGGAGCTTGCACATCCGTTTATACGTATTTCAGCCCAATAGGCATCATCAGAACGGCTTTCGCAAACGCTCTGAACGTGAAATAAATCTTTTCTGTCTTAGGAAGCAACTCTAACATGGCTTCGTATAGACGCAATGTAGCGACATCTAATAATAAAATCGTAGACTAATTTTCGAAACCAAATTCAAGAATTCCGCTTTAATCTGTGCCTTCTAAGAATTGCAAGGCAAAACAGACGTTGATAAAGATGTTAAGAGAGATATGGGGAATCTAAAAATTGCATTCCACAACATATCTCCTCAACTAAGCAAAATTCTTAGCGAATTGGTTTCTAGTACTCGTACAGAGTATATCGAAATAAAAAGGAAAAGACAGTTAAGATTTTATTTCACGTATAGGGAGCTTGCGCATCCGTTTATACGTATTTCAGCCCAATAGGCATCATTAGAACGGCTTTCGCAAACGCTCTGAACGTGAAATAAATCTTTTCTGTCTTAGGAAGCAACTCTAACATGGCTTCGTATAGACGCAATGTAGCGACATCTAATAATAAAATCGTAGACTAATTTTCGAAACCAAATTCAAGAATTCCGCTTTAATCTGCGCCTTCTAAGAATTGCAAGGCAAAACAGACGTTGATAAAGATGTTAAGAGAGATATGGGGAATCTAAAAATTGCATTCCACAACATATCTCCTCAACTAAGCAAAACTCTTAGCGAATTGGTTTCTAGTACTCGTACAGAGTGTATCGAAATAAAAAGGAAAAGACAGTTAAGATTTTATTTCACGTATAGGGAGCTTGCACATCCGTTTATACGTATTTGAGCCCAATAGTCATCATCAGAACGGCTTTCGCAAACGCTCTGAACGTGAAATAAATCTTTTCTGTCTTAGGAAGCAACTCTAACATGGCTTCGTATAGACGCAATGTAGCGACATCTAATAATAAAATCGTAGACTAATTTTCGAAACCAAATTCAAGAATTCCGCTTTAATCTGTGCCTTCTAAGAATTGCAAGGCAAAACAGACGTTGATAAAGATGTTAAGAGAGATATGGGGAATCTAAAAATTGCATTCCACAAAATATCTCCTCAACTAAGCAAAATTCTTAGCGAATTGGTTTCTAGTACTCGTACAGAGTATATCGAAATAAAAAGGAAAAGACAGTTAAGATTTTATTTCACGTATAGGCAGCTTGCGCATCCGTTTATACGTATTTCAGCCCAATGGGCATCATCAGAACGGCTTTCGCAAACGCTCTGAACGTGAAATAAATCTTTTCTGTCTTAGGAAGCAACTCTAACATGGCTTCGTATAGACGCAATGTAGCGACATCTAATAATAAAATCGTAGACTAATTTTCGAAACCAAATTCAAGAATTCCGCTTTAATCTGTGCCTTCTAAGAATTGCAAGGCAAAACAGACGTTGATAAAGATGTTAAGAGAGATATGGGGAATCTAAAAATTGCATTCCACAACATATCTCCTCAACTAAGCAAATTTCTTAGCGAATTGGTTTCTAGTACTCGTACAGAGTATATCGAAATAAAAAGGAAAAGACAGTTAAGATTTTATTTCACGTATAGGGAGCTTGCGCATCCGTTTATACGTATTTCAGCCCAATAGGCATCATCAGAACGGCTTTCGCAAACGCTCTGAACGTGAAATAAATCTTTTCTGTCTTAGGAAGCAACTCTAACATGGCTTCGTATAGACGCAATGTAGCGACATCTAATAATAAAATCGTAGACTAATTTTCGAAACCAAATTCAAGAATTCCGCTTTAATCTGTGCCTTCTAAGAATTGCAAGGCAAAACAGACGTTGATAAAGGTGTTAAGAGAGATATGGGGAATCTAAAAATTGCATTCCACGACATATCTCCTCAACTAAGCAAAATTCTTAGCGAATTGCGCCCAATTCTACTTGCCCATCAGAGTATCGAATTCCAAGCAGTTTTTTCTCCACGTATGATGCAGTCTTCTTATCCCCATTACTTAGCGCATTAAATGGTTTCTGAGGCAAAAAGATGTAATGACTTCGTTTAAAACCTATTTCAATGGTAAGTTCTTTGGGAACAAACCATCCGTCCACATCGAATCCTTGAATGTCTACGAATGCTACTCTCATGATGACTGCTCGTGTACTACTGGCAATTTATGCATCTAATTTAGACTTTTTACAATTTCGGTGAGAGGGAAGTACTCCATTACACAATCATGAATTATAATGCAATAAGCCTTGGTATTTTCGGGAAAACCATTATTCGCTTCAATATCGAGTTTTACGTCAACAGTGGATGCTTTCATGCTTTCTTCTTGTTTCGAACAATCGATGACAAACAATGCGTGATTCTTGAAAGATGAGAAATCGAGTAGAGGTCGCTTTTGTTGGGAATGTATGTAGCTAGGATAAAATTCGGTATAGTTGAAATAGGCCTCATTGTAGTCAGTTTTGCTAAAATCCAACTGCATTCTCTCGTTTGGCCAATATTCTCCATTTAAAGATAATCTGATACGTTGAATATCGACATTGTCAAATGAGGTGGGATCAGCTGAATTCTTGTCACGTTTGTTGGTTTGAAAGAAAACAATGACATAACGGGGTCTTTCCACTGCATTGCTAGTTTTTACAGCCCAAACTTCACGTCTAGCGCCTTTGGTAAGTGCTGGTAATTCATGCAATTCCCACTTTCTAAACGGAATAACTATAGGTTGATCTTGTTGAATGGATTTCATAAGTTCCAATTTAATATCATCATTGGGAAATATGTGCTTGACTCTGAGCTCAATATTGGTAATGTTAATCTTAACAGTAGTAACTTGGCCTTGAGTTTTTTCTTTGACAATTATGCAATCGTTGTCGTTTCGAGCTCGAACTAGTCTTATTGTTTGACGACCATACGTAATCAAAGGATAATCATTGAAAATGTTGAACACATGCTTAAGAGGCATCTGTATGTTGAATGAATAAACAGCAGCGTGTAGAATTGGATCCCTAGGGTAATTCCAGCCTGCCATTGCCATATGACCGGAATCTTCTTGAGTATAACATGTCATAGCACGTACAGCGCTTACGATACCAGGATCCCGCACTGTTTCCATCTCCCTTGCGCTTTCGCTGTACGTACACGAATCGAAAAGAAAAGCACCAACATTATTTGCTAGTTTAACGTCACCAGTTCCGTTAATTGCGGGCGATCCTTTATTGCATAACAAGGTTTCGCTCATTGCAAAGAACGAGTCGACTTGATTGATGCTAAATTCTACAATGTCATTGCAATTGAATGATTTGATGAATGGTGCATATGTTCGGTATTCGGCTTTTCGAATCGACTCGTCAAACATCGGCTTACGATAAATATCAAATATTGGAGGCATTATGCTGTTTGAACGTGATTGTTTTCCATACATAGTTGTCATGTTTTGTTTAAAACCAAGTGATTGCAAAAATAATTTGTTTGCAAACGTAAGATGTTGCCGCTTAGATGAGGACGTAAGATGTTGCCGCTTAGACGGTTGCTCAACTAATGGTGTACTATGAGCAGTAGATTGCCTTATTAATAATCCCATTTCCCTCTTGATCTAAGTTCCAGCACCAATGTGCTCTGTTCTCCTCTAAAGTTTACAGGTCGTCCTTCTTGATCGACAGCCAACACTGTGATATTGGTAATTTCTCGTTGCGGTACAACAGGTAAATACAACAAATTGTGTGGAGTTTCGTCAATTGCGTACCCAGGATTTGATTGTATGACAAATTCGTAGATCGTGTGAGCAGGTCTGTTACCATCGAAGGCTCCGGTACTAATGTTGCATTCAAAGCGTATGCTAGATACTTTAATAATCCTAACAGGTCGATCTAAAGAATGCGTCTGTCCTGGATTTAGTATTGCAGGAGAAAATCCCAATACTGTACCAAGACTGTCAGGTTACTTAAAAGAAATCTTATATTTGCTGAAAATTTGACACTGCAACGTGTTATGGTTAGGTTTTAGACTAAATATCGTTTCGGGTTTAAGCACATTATCAGCACCCAATTTCTGTTGTATGTATTCTTCAATATCGGCAATTTCATAACATCCATCGGGGATATCAAATTGTTGCAATTTGTTTTTGTCATTGTAGTAATAAAACTTGGTATTTTCAATGTTTGGTATACTGTTGTAGGAATGGAAAAATCGAAGAGCTATCTCATAATCTTTGTTCGGATCCAACACGATCGGTGTGGGAGGTTGAAATGAGAATATGTAATTGGTGCTGTCTACTCTCAACAACTGTGACATGATGACTGACTCACGTCCATGTATTAATAGGTTATTATATTAGAAAAACAACAATATTTACTTTAATAGTTTTATTTGTTCCAAAGCAAGTTTACAAAAATAACATTAAGCTTGAGAATCAGGTGGGCCATCCCAGTGAGTCCTCCAATCCGGTCTGTTATAATGTACGAAGCAGGGTAGTATCTTTAGGTTAAATTCTCCTCGATATTCTTCAGGCAATTTATGCCATATTTTTAACAATTCGTAAGGTCGTACAGTTCGTAAAATATAATCTAGCGGTATGTATTTTAGTTCTTCTTCACTGAATTCTGTAAAACATTTTTTGTAAAACATATGGTCCATAAGCAGTTCTGTACTTTTAGTAGGCTCCATTATATAAAAACTTTAAGCATAAATGTCCACAAATAATTCGATTGTATGTTTGATACTGATGGTTATTATAGGAAATGTTGGGACGTGCACCACCCAGATACTTAACAAGTTCTTTGGTCGGCTTCAAATTACCAAATGAATCGAAATACTCTACGTTGTTGTTTATCTTTCTGTATGCTACCCAATGTGTTCCGTTATGTGTGGACACATCCAAGTTTACTATTGCACATTCTCGTTGTCGAGGACCGTCTCTAGGCAGAGCGTCATTCATGAAAACACCTCGAAAGTGTGGTATTTTAAGGATCTTCGCATAATGTGCAATCTCCACATCATATAGCGGACGATTGGGTAGCTTTATTGGAAGTTTTTTTTTCAAATATAAGCCGAATCCACCTCTCGGTTTCTTACGTAGGTACAGACCCGAACCGATGTGTTCCATTGCCCTATTATGGCGAATATCCTCCTCCAATTTCTTTTGAGCATTCTTAGCGTCGACTACTGTCTTCGCCACCCCAGCTGCACCCCCCGCTAAAGCCGCCAAAGCGGAAAGGCCCGCAAATAGAGGTATGAGGGGTAGAAAACCTCCTGATTTTAGTGGTAGCACTCGTGGAACATCAACTTCTTTACGACCACCAAGTCTTTTGATGATGGATTTTGCTATTCGTACAGCCGTCAAAGCAGTATCTGTTAACGATGCTCCTCTTTTCGTGGACTTTGTAATTTTTTAGACAACATCTCGATTGAAAGAGTAACGTCCCCGTCTTCCACGAAGAGAGCATCTCATCCCCAACTTTCTTTTCGTTTTCATTCCGCCAGTTACAATTAAAGCAGCACTTTTTTCACCAATGCTAGCGTCTTTCGACTTGAAGCGCTCCCAAGCTCTATCTTCCAATTCTTTATCGGCCTTGTGACGTTCTTCGAGAGATGAATGCTGCGAATAAGCGATATCGTGTCGTTTGCAAGCTGCGTCTAATGGATTAATTCCTGGATCTCCACGTGCAAGACGTTTTTTTAGTATTGTTCCGGGTCCACAATACTGATAACCAGGAATATGTAGTTCAACTAGAAGTTTATTAATTAGAGAGTGACCTTCTTCTTCAACAACCAACATTGGACTGATGCCATGCAAGTGGTGACATCTATAATATATATTATCGTACTTATGTACTACACTTGCCACATGCTGAAGGTCGTTCAGCAAGAGCAGACGCTACCAATTGATAATTTGGACATTGTCCAAAAAACAACCAACAGTAAACATGGTAAATTGCTACCGAATTCATTCAGAGCGATTATTTGCGGTCCAAGTGGGTGAGGCAAAACGAATGTTATGCTATCTCTTCTATTAAATCCGAATGGCGTCAAGTTTAAAAATGTCTATGTTTATTCTAAATCCCTCTTTCAACCGAAATACCAACTACTGCAAGATGTAATAGCGCAAGTTAAAGGTGTAGGATATTACCCATTTAAAGACAACGAAGAAATTATTAGTCCCAGCGAAGCTAAACCTCACTCTGTGTTTTTATTTGACGATGTTGCATGCGATGGTCAGCAAAAGATTCGCGAGTATTATTCCATGAGTAGGCATAAAGATATCGATGCCGCTTATTTATGCCAAACATATTCAAAAATACCGAAGCAGTTAATTAGAGACAACTGTAACATGATTGTACTATTCAAGCAAGATGAGATAAATTTAAAGCATGTATTTAATGAGCATGTATCACCAGACATGTCATTTGATGAATTTAAAAAAATTTGTTCTGAATGTTGGTGTGATAGGTATGGTACTCTGGTAATTATAAAAGATTTTGCTCTCAATAATGGCCGATATCGCAAAGGATTTGATAAATATATAAAATTGTAAGATAATTGTTTAGTTGTCAACACAATGTCAGATGATACGGTTGCCATTGCCCTTCGCAAGAAGAAAGTCGCCGAATTGGCTAGATCAATTCGCAAAAAATTTTTGGCATTGAAATTAGGCCGAACAGAACAAGATGAGTCCCTAAATAAACTGTTTAAACCACTCTCGAAACCTCTCAAAGATATTGCACAATCATCAAAAACGTTACATCATACTATCACTAACAAGTTTGAACAAGTTAAAAAAGAAGAAGTGAAAAAGGAAGAGGAGGAGGAGGAGGAGAAGAATGGTGATGATGATGATGTATTTCTTGATGCACCTGATCTAGCGATGCCTGATGAAAACATTATTCGAGAACCAATGGAGATTCCGATGGATGCCACAGACGAATATATTGATCAATATCCTTCAATAAGTCACAAGTACATAAAAGAATATTTAATAAAAGACGATAAAATTGATAAAAACTATGGTCCATTTTACGATTCTATTAGTGGCTGGATAATGGGAAAACGTCGAATAAACTTTGACAAACGCAATGGAGACATAATAATAATTCGAGAACGTGATTTAGAAGAACGTAGGTTAGGTGGTACGCCAGGTCTGTATCAACTTTTATTTTATGCCAACCCTGAACAGTGTAATGATGAGGATTTACAAATTATAAAACACTGTTGAAAAACACAGAGATTCATCTGGATACCTTAGGACGTCTTAAAGGTTCTAGTGGAGAAAAATACAATTCTATTATTAAACCTCTATTCAAACCATCTGATGCAGCAATGAAAAAGCATGCAACTCGATCCAAAAAAGAACTCGAACACAGAACGAAAACAACAACAACACGATCATCTTCATCTACGGCCAAAGGAACGGGATTGGATGACTCTCGATTAACATATAACACTGCCCCCATGGAGTATATTTATTGGGATGATCCAAATGAGTTAGTTGAAGGTCTTAAACTCTTGGTGGCTTCGAAAGACGCCGGCAACACATCTCTCGACAACGAAATCGTAGCAATCATCAATAAACTAAAAGAAGCTAATATAATAAAGTAACTGGGAATGTCAGTATCATTTCCACTATGAGTGTCGACAAATTCGGTCATCACTCTCGTAATAGTAGTAGTAATGCTCAAAAGGTGGCACGAGTTACATTTCCACATACGTCTGACGGAAATATTAATGCCGAAAATGTGAAAATTTGCAATGTCAAGGATCCATCAGACAATGACGATGCTGCAACGAAAAAATACGTTGATAAACAAATCAATGAGTTGCGTAACCTGCACTATCCATTAATTCAAACACATGGTGTGATATTGCAGCAAAAAACTAATGACATACAGGATTTAGCAATCGGACTAAACGATGTAAGAAAGGAGCTTCATAAAACTACAGTTCCACTTCTCGAGCAAAAATTGCAGCAAAAAACTAATGACATACAGGATTTAGCAATCGGACTAAACGATGTGAGAAAGGAGCTTCATAAAACTACAGTTCCACTGCTCGAGCAAAAGTTACAAAAAATAATCAAAGATGGCCAGAATACACTAAAAAATGATGCGAAGAACAGTATAAATATGTTGAAAAAAATAATACAAGATGATTTGAATACACTGAAAAAGGATATGGAGAACAATCTAAAATCTGCTGCAGAAACAGTTGCAAAGCATACGATGTACGATATAAAGATGGAACAGAGGATAAAACAAGTGGAACAATCATTAAAAAGCATAGTAGATAGCGTTCATTCATGGGATATAGACAAACGTCTTAAGGTAGTGGAAGGTGCGATGAAAAAATAATGTCTAAAGAAAAGAAAGAGGTGGTGAACGAATTGCATAAACCAGCACGAAAAAACTATCCTCGTCGTCGAACAATAATCAAAGGAATCGATGACTTGTGGCAAATGGATTTGGCTGAAATGCATCCTTATGCACATCAAAATAAAAATTACAAACTAATACTGGTTGTAATTGATTGTTTTTCAAAATTTGTGTGGACACGTCCTCTAAAAACGAAGACTGGTGAGGAAATTACTCGGGCATTTTCGGATATTCTCGCTCATACTCGACGAGTCCCAAAAAACTTACAATCTGATCAGGGAACCGAATTTTACAATAGAAAATTTCAAAATTTAATGAAAAAACATGAAATTAATCATTACAGCACCTACACGATCAAAAAAGCTGCTATTTGCGAAAGAGTTATTAGAACGTTGAAAGCAAAGTTGTACAAGTATTTCAGTTTACGTGGATCGTACAAATGGTTAGATGCTCTACCCATAATCACCGAGGAATACAACAACACAAAACACAGTAAAACAGGATACAAACCGTCTCAGGTTAACAAATCCAACGAAAAAGCCATTTTAAACAAAAGTTATACTCATTTAAAGATTGCCAGTCCACGAAAGTTTAAAGTTGGCGACATTGTACGTGTATCAAAGGCAAAACATTTCTTCGAAAAGGCATACACGCCCAATTGGACTACTGAATTATTTAAAATTGTACAAGTTAAGATAACAAATCCTATAACGTATTTGCTCGAAGACATGCAAGGTGCGCCGATTAGTGGCGGTTTTTACGAAGAAGAATTGCAGAAAACATCAAGCCCTGACATATACCTGGTCGAAAAAGTACTCAGACGAAAAGGCAATAAGATGTATGTGAAATGGTTAGGAATGGATAGCAAACACAACAGCTGGATAAATAAATCGAATATAGTTTGAAGATCTATATTTCGATTCGCCGCGTAGACATACACTTTTCTAAAAAAGGCTTACAATTAACCACAAGGAGTGGGGAATGACAAAAGTATAAATTATTTAAACGGTATTTGAAACAAGAAGATGATGAGCTTTCAAGATAGTGGTTATGACAGTCAGCCTGTTAATTTCGATGATGATAGCAGTGAATTTAGTATAGAATTTGACTACGATGAAGATGGTCAACCGCCTAGTCCTGGCGCCGAATTAGATCGAGTATTGGCAAAATTTGAAGCAGCAGCCAAAAATGAAGTATATTGTTTATTGGAAACTACATATCCAATGAGCTCTCTCCATATAAAAATTGGTCTATCTCCAGCTCGAGATTTTTCACCATCCATCATTCTGTGTCAACATGGTAATTTTAAAAGAGTTTAAGCACATTCGAGTCGGAAGCCATAATTGAGTGGTTTAAAGAAAAAATGAGTGATTTTTTCCAAGCAGATCTACCGACTTATGCGGATGAGTATGATCCCATTGAATTTATGTGTGGTGATTTTTGCAAACTAAGACAATTGGTGATGGAAAATGTAAAGTTGCTAACAATCGAGAAATTTGGGGTCGCATATTATTTGTGGGAAGATGAAGTCAACCAAATTAAAGAAGCAGACCAGAGCATGATGTCGCATAGAGTGGTGCTGTTAAAGAGTTTACAATTTCACGAATACTATTTAAACATTTCAACTTTCATCAAGAACCATTTTGGTGCTATAGACTCTTTACATGGACCAGTTGAAGCATTCGCAGCATATTGCAATATTTGTCCAAACACTTTGTTAAGTTTAGCTTTAAAGGAATTTGTATATTATTACAAGATTAAAGTTGTAAATAATTTAACTGAATAAATAATATTAATAAATATGTTGTCTTTTATTTGTAATCTAATATAAATAAAACCAAAAAATGTAAGATTACACAAATTTATTATTAAAACTTACATTATAAAATTAATACTATTTTTTATATTTACAAAACTACAATGTACAAAAACTTTGCGATAAGTGATCTTTTCTCTTTTTGTTTTTATGAGTAGCCATATACTAAAAGAAGAAAATTATGTATGCATAGTGCATCTACATTGAAAGAACCAAGTAGTATCAAACAAGACATGATCAAACGAATTTTGACACCAATTATCTGTTTTTCTGCAACAACAAATACATGTTATTCAACAAGATAATGTCCCCACGGAAGCGTATTACATGATTTTGGTATTAAGTACCTCTTATCGTCATAAGGACTTAGATCCGTTTTGGATTGCTCGATGCTGAATAATGAGTGTTGGTACGACCGAATACATCTTTGGCTCGCGGTTTGAATTTTGAATTCTTTAAGACATTTTTCATAGTCTTCGTACGTAATTTTATTTCGAACGACGTTATATTTCACTCCTTTTGCCTTTTTCGTTATTCCCAAATTTCCTATGTCACATTCAATTCTCTCTTTGTTTAGTTGTTTTCTTTCTAGACGCTGTCTCTCTTTTTCCCTCTCCTCGTCAGTTATTTGCAGTTTAAATGTGTACATTTTTGATCGTAATCCAATAAAATGTGTAATTATTTTCCCATTTGCCTCATCCTTCATTAATCCGGGGATTTTTTTATTTAACCATTCTATTTCGTATGGGTTGTTTTCGGCATAGTCGGAGGTATCGAATTTACTTGGATGCGCCTTTAAAACCTCTCTATGTGCATCTGAACATTGCAATTCATAAATAAAGCTATCTGTATCCATGTACAGCAATGAACAGTTTTTCTCTCCCATCGTTGGAAGCATAAAGTTGTAGTGAAAATCATACATACATACTTTGGATATATCGAGGATTGCTGCGCCTATATACAGGGGTTTATTAAAACATACCTCTGCTTTCTTTAGTTCAATGGCAACCAAATTTTCGCTAAAGATTGTACGACTATGAAACCGACTACTTGCAATCAGATTTCTGGCTCCGTACCTTCCATGCCATTTTTTACATAATTTTACAATACGATGACGTCTTATGTTCTCCATGGTCTTGCCGAACACAGCATTATTCATCAATTTGAACAAATTTTTCTCGAAGCTACTTGTTGCTTTAGCTCCAAGTTGAGTATTCAAGTTAATGTACGGTCGCAGCCACGCAGATTGATTAAATTTTAAAACTTTATGTATCTTTGTTAAAATTAATCCGTTGGCCAGTGCCTGTTTAAGATTTCTATAATGAATAATATATTTTGTTTTGGGATATAAGGTTGGTATCAACTTTGGTAATTTTGAACCGGGTGGAATGCGGTGTTCGGCAGCAAATAGAAAATCTTTATGTTTGTCGTGTAATTCACGTGGATACTCTAAGTCAACTTGAAAAAAATAGCCTTCTTTCGCATTATCCGGTATTGACATAATATCGATATGACCTTCGGGAAGATTAGTGGAGTTTACTTCAAATTTGGTTACGTCTTCAATCCATTTAAATCCTCCTATTGGTAAAGCTTCACTCATGGCCCAGCCATACAGATTGTTCACGTCTAAGTGCAGGATGTACTTAGTGGGCTGTGTGGTAACATAACGCGATGTGTATTTATTATTAGCTTCCGAATATCTATTACTACAAACAGATATTCCACCTCTTATGCCTTTTTCCATGAATAAAATCATATCAATATCCTTTAATAAATCTAATTTGCATTGTGTATATTTAAGCATACAATCCCACGTATACCCAGGCATAGTATAATACCATGCTGGATCTAGTTTATATGTTTCTCGACATTTTTGTCGAAACTGCTCAAACACATCAGCCAACAGCAGAATATCTGTTTTTAAATACAAATCGCTATATTCTCCCAAATTTTTACAATTAAATTTCTGCCAAACATTTTGCGCATGAGCATACTTCTCTTCACTAATGTATTCATTATTTAACTCATTATCAAAATGGTCAATTTTGGGTAAAGAAGTTTCATCTAATTTATCTATACTGTCAATGTAATCATAGCAAAATACTCCTTTACAAGTTAACAAATTAAATGAATCATCATCTAATTGACTAAATTCTCGTTTTAAAATCTTCTTTTCGGATGTATCTAAAAGTGATGCCAATTCATCCAGTGAAGCTCCCATAAATCTTAGAGAATCAATAAATCGTAATTTAATTTGATGTTCGTTAGATTGTAATGTAAATGAAATGTATTTATTGTAATTTATAAATATATAAATATATTTATAAATTAATAAATTCACCACAAAATGTAGTATTGACTTCTATTCTAAAAAAAGTATTCTATTTGTTTTCAATATAATTTTAATTTTTTTACTAAAAACTGTAAATGCATCATCCAAAAACATTCCTACATCCTTATGACATAAATTTACTATTACCCCGGTTTTAATTCGACTAGCGAAACACAAAATGACATTTTCCCATTTAACTCTATTATTATTGAACGATCAACGTACTTATTATTGAAATTTAAAATAATTTGTCTAAAATGCTTAAAATGTCCTATGTAAGTTTGCAATTTTCTAACTATTCCTACGGATAGTTTACTGTTTTTAATTACATTACTACATCTCCAAATTTGACTATTTAACCGTCTTGTCCAAACTTTACGATCCCTTTCAGTGAATTTGTCAAACATTATTTTACTAAGCTTTTTAATAATGTGCATCAAATCATCAGACTGTTTAATTATTTGTTTATGCATGGCTACTCACACACAAAATAAGAAGAAAAAATCACACCTCTCTAATCTAATTTTCTACTATTCTAAATGATTGGGCTGGATGTTTTCCGGCTGCAACCGTTCCCTCGTATATTATTGAGTATTTCTGTTTGGAAAAGTACTCCAAATATGGGCTGTAGACTTCTGTCACTCGCTCTGGCAGAAACGTGACCCTCTCTGCTAGCTCCAGCAAAACAGCTTGACCAAATTGACTTTTCACTATCTTTGCCGATAGTATTTTCTGTGGCGTATTAAGTGGCAACTGGTTTAGTTTTATTGCCGGTTTTCTCTCTGCAATACACGAGGATGCATTTAATTTATCCATCTAAAATACAAGCAACCATTTTAAGAAAAAAATACTATGTGAAATCGAAATATACAAGAAACAAGAAAACAATTCTTATATAAATAGCAGTCGTGAACTGTTTTAAGGCATACACAATGAAATAAAGGACATAATAAATATATAAAAAGAGAACAACGCTTACCTTTATTAGTTATATTTTGCACTGAACAACTTATTATGGTGTTTAGTGTCTGCATGGATTGCGAACTGTAACAAACGAATGCGCTCCTCGGTCTTTTAAAGACTCGAACTGCACATCGCACCAAGCGAGTCCAAGTTGCGTCAACCTAATGCGCGTACGGTTACCATAGATAAATTACACCTAGATTGGTAACAGGGCTAGCCAAGGTCAAATCATGTTCGGATTAGGCGCCCATTCGCTTGGTGGCGCTGCTAGTCTCGTTCCTGCACGGAGTGAGTGTGCTGTGATCAAGTCAAAGTTGAGTTTAGACAAATACGGCGCCATATTTGTATTTGTTTTATTTTTTATAATTTATTTTATAATTTAAAATTTTTTGTATAAATAGTGCAAAATCGTACAATTTTCGACGATTTTTTATGGAATCGAACACATTACATGGAATAACAATGTAGAGACGAAGAACTGAACAAAAAAGATGTGTTCCAGATTGCATGGATACTACCAAAGAATATAGACGCTTAAGCGTCTATATTCTTTGATACTACTTTTTTAAGTCCAGGACATTATATGGATATGTTTGATAAATGGGTGAATGCTGTTAAGAGCCCTAATTAGAGAATGCTGCAAAAGAAACTATAACAATTTTCGTGTATGCGCTAGTCATTTTAAAGAGGAAGATAATATAGTCAATGTTGGAAATAGCGGTATTACGAGAACAGCCGTTCCGAGTTTGTTTTTACCAGGACCAGGTAAGAACTATTATACCACTGACCTATATTCTTATTCACATTATATCTGACCTTTTACTATAAAATTGGTTTATAAATTTAACCTAAAATTATATATTATAAAACCAGTCTTACTTAGCTTAGTATTTGAATTATTTGTAGGTGGTGGTTCAACAACTATCTTAAAAAGCATCACCTTAGAGAGGGTTGGGCATAAATTTCTACAGGTGTGCGCCTTTCAAAGTTGGATTAGATTAGCAGACCATGACTACACTATCATGGAGAGGTCTATGAGCTTGCCTGCTTTAAGTATGAGGAGGGATCTGTCCCTCTCTTGTGAGTGAGATTGGTCTTAGAGTACCATATTATAATACCATGGTTTGCCTCATCTATGTACTTTTAATGTTCCATTTTGTAGAACAACCTATGGTGCTAATAGCCCACTGAATAGATACTTATCTTTGTTAAACAACCTAAATGTAAATGTATTTAATATGTCCCTCAATAAATATATAAATATTAGTAGAAGAGTTACTGGTACCATAGAGTTTGGAAACTTAACTGTGTAAAATACTTCATGTTTTTATTGTAACTAGGTAATACTTTACATATTTTTTTATTTTTGTTATGTTATTTTTCCATCTTTATTGTTTGTGCTGGATTTTAGAATCATAGAACTAACTGTTGGGTTTATAGGTTTTAAAATGTCATTACATCTTTAATTATATATATATATATATATATATATATATATATATATATATATATATATATATATATATATATGTATGTGTACATGCATGTGTTTGTGTACATAATATATTTTTATTTCACATTATTTAATTTTATTATCTTAAAATACTGTGTACTTAACCACTAAGTTGTAACACTTAATCGGCTTGTCCCGTATATTAGCCTGCATCCACATAGACAGCGGTAAGGCGTTCAGAGTTATGAATAAATAAATTTGAATGTGTTGACAGGGATCTTTCCTATTCTGTTGATGACAGGGATGGGATGTCTGATCTTAAGATGACATACTGGTGAAAAAATCTGTTGATTGTAATTGTGTTTGTCATTTCAGGCATAAAAACATTATTATCCTCTGTTGTTTGGAGTTTATACTGAGCAAATAAAGTTACTATATCAGGTTTTAGCAAAGCTTACATTCTGGGTGAAAACTTTAAGCATACCTTAGAAATAAATTATTTACCTTATCCATTGTTCTTTTTTTTTTTCTTCGTTTTTTCTATTTGCTATCATTCGGTTATTCCTCATTCTTGGGTTTTCTTTTTGCAAGAAGCAATATTTTGTTAATCTAATCAAAATCATAATTTTGTTGATAACCAGAATATTTTTCTGGAACTCATATTATGATTCTGATTATAAGAATAAAAGTATTATCATATAAATATATAACATATAGTATGAGTATAAATGTATATAAACTTCTTTCTAGAACTAAATCATTTAATTGTTCTGTTTCCAACTTAGCAGGGTCCTTGAGTTCTCTCTTTCTGTGAGTAGAACGCCAGACTGTAAGAGTTTTCACTGACCACTGATAGTGTGTGTTATTGCATTAGGATGAAAGTACTACAAAAAACTCAGAATGTCTGATGGCTGTCTGTTGCTTATTATTGGTAAAGCAGTTTTCCATTAAGTGAATTCTAAATTTTTGGTTTTCTATGCTAGATTCACCAATTTCCATATAACTCATTGTATTTTTCGACTTAACCATTTTCTTCATGATTATATGGTGTTGTTCTACTTGAATATATTCCTTTAGAGTGTAGATAATTAATAAATTCTTGTGAAGTAAAGCTAGTTCTCCTTGTTAGATTTGATATATACCGTCATTCTATATAAACCAAATAGTAATATAATCTGTAATTGGTTAGAATTGCTTTTCTACCAGATAATGTCTGCATTTTTTTAAATACTTCAACTCATTTGCTTTTTTTTCAATTGCATGTTTTTATTCAGAATCTGTGAGGGTATGTGTAAAAAAAGCAATTGGTTTTCCAGATTGATTGCTTCGCTTATGTAATCGTAGATTAATTTTTTAAAAGCATGTACTTATCTTTACCTTCTAGGGATTTATCTTTAGATTCATTGCTTTCTAAAAAATTCTTGAATGTTATATACTTACTAATGTTTGAATTCTTTGGTGGAAGTTTGACAGTTTGGACCAGCCTCTAGTTTATCTGGTCTAAAGTACTTCCCCATTGTAAATTTATGCGAATAAAATTGTAGTAAAATGTCTTTTGCAGAATTAGGCTTTTATTCACATAAAACTTGATAAGAATGACAAAACAATTATTTAAATACTGACCCGTTCTTGTCACAACATTAAGAAAACTAAATTATACTACACATGGCTTGTATTATTAATATTTCTTGTAACACATATAACATTTCTTGTAACATTTTTATAAATAAAGATTTTATTCTATATTTTATTCTGTAATTTTTTTAACCACTTTGGCATTTTAATGTAATGGAAAATAAATATAGTCCCAACATAACAAGAAAACCCAAAAAGTATACGAAAAATATTTATTATCGTATAGGATAAGGATTTTTCTTGTTATTTTAGGATTATATCGATTTTCCTTTACTTTAAAATGAGTTCACAATCCTAGGTAATATTACTAAACTTTTGAATTTAGCGCCATGTATATATAGTTATGCGCCCGATCACTAGGTGATGCGCCAATCATTGTTTTATTCCTTAACACGGAAGTTTCAATGCTAGGTGGTAGTGTGCTATGACGGTTACATCGATAGATCCGTTCCAAAGATAAGCGATGTACAATGTTCTGAAAATGTTATATTTTTATGGTTTTATTAGTAAAAACCCAATGATAAAATATTTCATGCAAAATTAAGAATGCGGTTTTTTATCAATTTTCAAACTTGTAAATATGCTTACCACTATCATTATACATTTTACAAAATGTAGCAACTGTGGTTTTTGTTCCGGCGTTTTGAAATGAAAAATAAATTTTGTTATCAGATAATTACGTGTTTTGAATTATGCGGTACCGCGTTATCACAAGGCTTCATCCGGTTTTGCTAACAAATGCACTATCTTTTAACATTATTAATATATTTCTGTATATAATTTCAATTCTTTGATTAATACCAATTTTATCCATATAATATATGCTTTATAAAAATACGGTTAATATTACACAAAAACTTCTTCAGTCAGAAGATGTGTGTGTGTTTGGATTTTTGTATAAATACCTGTATTAACAATTTTTGGAAATTAGTATAAATCAAGGTGCTTGTCTGTTTATATGCCTTATTGTTGCTCTCTGTATCTGTGTGTGTGCAGAGAATAGCACTCTGGAGTATGCTAGTTCTTTTCTTCAACGTTTCGGATACCTCTTCAGAAGTCTCTTACATTTATTCCTCTGGTTAGGAGACACAATGCCTTATGAGACAATAAGTGAAACTATAAAACCTTGCGGTCGTATAGAAATATTCGAAATGAACGATTGGATCGATACTAGGACTAGGTACATATTATGTGAAACATGTAAAGAACAATTGACAAACCTGCGAAATGAAGATCAAAGGAGATTGGAAGCAGAACAAATACTTAGAGAAGAACGACTTTTACACATAAAAACGCAAATTGAGGCATTAACAGACGACGTTCAAATTAAATTACATCACATAATTAAAAATACTGATCGACGAAATACCCTTATACGATATTTGAATAGAGGTTACCTTAGTAAAACGCTACTTGAACTACTAGGTTTTGTGACAAAGGGACGATTTTGGCTGGCATATCCTAATCGCTTACTAAAGATGGAGGAAGATTATAAAGAAGTGCTTTTGGTACTAATGTAATGTAAATAAACAATACTTGTACATGTCTATGTCTTTTTTTTTAATATAAAAGTTTCAGTTTTGTATATAACTTGTATCTATATGTAACTCAATAATAAAAGATATTTTAATGAAAGATATGTTTATTTCTCCTACGCATTACTACTGAATATGTTCTACGTAGAATGTCACGTTTTATATGTCAAGTTTCTAGATAAATTTTATAAAGATATAATTTGTATTAGTACAAGAGAATTGGGAATTTGACGTTGGTTTGTTTTATGATGTTTTTAGTCATAAATAATGATCGTATCGCACTTGGTCGGTAATTTTCGTAATATACATGAAAATACCTTTCTAATGGTATACTGCACGGAGCACTTGGTGCAAAATTGAGCGAGTTAGGGTTTGCTAGAGATCAAACTGCGATAAGAGATTTTTCTATGCCAATGGTTTTGTTTTATTGTTAATAACAATAAATAAGCATTTATAGTTCGACCAAGTTATTACAACGGTCGTTATGACACCTTACCATATATCTTTTGAACGGATAAGCGGAAATCGACGTATGACCCATCAAATTAAAGGATTTTGAATGATGAATTACATTGTGATGTCTAATTTAATAAAATTCTATGTATAAGATCTCTTTGACAGCCTGTTACATTCTGTATCGAATGTCACGTCATTTCACGTTCTATGTCGAATGTCACGTCCTGCGTCGAATGTCACGTCCTGCGTCGAATGTCACGTGACATTTCACGTTCTACGTCGAATGTCACGTCCTGCGTTGAATGTCACGTGACATTTCACGTTCTACGTCGAATGTCACGTCCTGCGTCGAATGTCACGTCGTTTCACGCGACATTTCACGTTCTGCGTCGAATGTCACGTCCTGCGTCGAATGTCACGTGACATTTCACGTTCTACGTCGAATGTCACGTCCTGCGTCGAATGTCACGTGACATTTCACGTTCTACGTCGAATGTCACGTCCTGCGTCGAATGTCATGTCATTTCACGCGACATTTCACGTTCTGCATCGAATGTCACGTTCTATGTCGGATGTCACGTTCTATTAGGCACTGTACGAAAAAGAAGAAGAAGAATAATGTTCATACTGATCGTTGACATGGCTTCTGTGTGTGTGTGTGTGTGTTACCAACGCTTTCATTTGACACCTCATACGTCAAAATCATGCCAATAGTAACGAAGATACGTTCTAGCGCCCATTTGGCAATGCTGCCATCTTTGTTTTTTGTGTCCCCGTCTCCTCCCCGTTCCAACGAGCCCTCGTACGTCACGATCGGACCAATAGAAACAAAGATATGACGTAAAGACCTTTTGGCATGCTCCGATGCGCACGGCACATATTTCATTCAACCCCATTTTTCATCCCCTTTCCAACGAGCCCTCGTACGTCATCCTACGTTAAGCCGTTTGGAACTTACGACCGGGGGTTGCGATTTTAGGGGTTGCGATTTAGGGGTTGTGCTCAGATATATAGCCTATCTACTATACAGGTCTGCGAAGAAGGTGAATGGCAATCAATCAGTAGCTGGACCATCAAATGGTATGTCATTTAGTGTCAATTCTGTCTGGTTGGAAAATGGAGCTGCGGTTCCTGGAGAGGTATTGTTATCAACTGCATTAGTTCAAATAATGAATGAGAATGGAAAAGCTTGAACATGCAGAGCACTGTTAGATTCTGGGTCCCAACCCAATTTAATAGGTGAAGAAGTAGTAAAGCGGTTAAACTTGCCTAGGAAGTCAGTAGATCTTACTTTAACAGGAGTTGGAAGCAATGTACAAATTAGAAATACAGACGGAACTCATAGAAGCTACAAAAGCTCTGTATAAAGAAAATAAAGTGTCCATTAAAATAGAAACAAGAATCATAGGAGACTTCACCACAACAAAAGGGCTCCTGCAGGGTTGTTCCACATCTCCAACCCTATTCAAAATATACTTAGAGAAAGCCTTGACTACATGGAAAAGAAAATGCGAAGGCATGGGAGTACCGGTACGGAACGAATACCTATATACATTAAGTTTTGCAGACGATTAAGTAGTGATTGCACAAGACCAAGACGACCTCAGCTACATGATGAAGAAACTACAAGAAGAATATACCAAGGCTGGCCTAGATATTAACCTCGCGAAAACAGAGTACCTATCTACAAGTGAAGAAGACATAGAAGATCTACAGATTGATGACAACGTAACAATCAAAGGAAAGGATAAATTCAAATACCTGGGGTTTATAATCACGAAAAAGGCAACAACAGAGGAAGAAATTACACAAAGATTAGGACAAACAAGAACAGCAATCCGACAACTTAACTCAGTATGGTGGGATAGACACCTAAATATGAAGACAAAAACGCAGATTTATAAAACATTAGTGCGAAGTATTATGACATATGGGGCTGAAAATTGGATCATAAACAAGAAAACCAGCAGTAAGATAGTAGCAACAGAGATGGAATGCCTGCGAAGATGCTGCAGAGTAACAAGAATGGATAGGAGAAGTAATGACGAAATAAAGCAAAGAACATCAATAGAAACAGACATACTAACATATATAGAACAAAAAAGACTAAAGTGGTATGGACATATAAGAAGAACTAGCGACAGCAGATGGATAAAGAGAATAACCGAATGGAGCCCCATAGGAAGGAGGAAAAGAGGACGACCCCGAAAATCCTGGAGGAACGAAGTAGACGACGTCATGAGTAAGAGAGGACTAAACGATGGAGAATGGAACAACAGAGAGAGATGGAAACGGTTGAGCGAGGGAAGGCAGTGAATACTGTAGAATCCCTAAATATATATATGGAAGCAAGGTCGCACAAGTCAAATATAGATGCAATGGTACAGTTGAATCAATTGGGGTGGGATTTAGGAAAACCGTATCCTTTTTAATAGTTCCACAAATTACTGGAGTAATCCCTAGTCAGAATATACCTACAAAAAGGTTGAATATTCCGAAACACCTTCGATTGGCAGATCCAGGATTTCATAAACCTAGAAAGATTGATCTTTTCGTAGGAGTGGATATATTTTATGAATTATTGTGTGTTGGACAAATTCGGTTGGGTCCAAATCTTCCATTGCTTCAGAAGACAAAGTTGAGCTGGTTGGTCAATGGAAAAATGAGTTTTATTGGAAACACAGCTAATATTACCAATTGTAATCTTAGTGTATTAGCTATCAGTCAGCAGTTGAAAACGTTTTGGCAAATAGAAGAGGTACCAGATGGACAAGAGGTGCTTTCAAAGGAAGATATAGAATGCGTGCAAATCTTTCAGCAAATGGCAAAGAGGGCTCCTGATGGAAAATGTGTAGTTCATATTACACTGAAAAATCAGTAACAGCACTGGGTCATTCTAGGCAATCAGCATTAAATAGATTTTATAAATTGGAACAAAAATTACAAAAGAATGAAAAGTTACAAGAATTGTATATCAAGTTCATACAAGACTATATTGACATGGGTCATGTCATTATCAGATGGTTCGTTGGATACTATTTCATATTACTTTCCACATCATGGGGTGATTTATGAAAATAGTGAGACTACACGGCTGAGAGTGGTATTTATTGGTTCAGCCACTACAGATACAGGTGTATCTTTCAATGATTTGCAATATAATGGACCAAAAGTACAAGAAGATTTGGTTTCTATATTGTTACGATTTAGACAGCACTATGTGGTAGTTGGTGGAGCTGTCGCTAAGATGTACGGGATGATTTGAGTTGTTCCTGAGCAACGGCCCTTACAAAAAATAATTTGGAGAGCATCACCTGATGCAGACTTAAAGGAGTATACACTCAACACAGTCACATATGAAACAAAGTCAGCACCTTACTTGACAAGATGTTTGAAGGAGTTAGGAGGTAAGTGTGCAGAGAACAGACCTGAAGCTTCTCAAACAATTTTAAAAGATTTTTACGTAGATGACCTACTTACTGGTGCTGAATAAGTAGAGGAAGCAATAAGCTTGTGCAAAAAAGTAGATCAAGTTTTACAATGTGGAGGTATGGAGTTGAGAAAATGGATAACAAACAGTAAAGAGGTGCAGCTCGTATTGGCAAAATCAGAAGATAGTTCTGGTTCTGTTCAGATTGGAGAAAAGGATAAAAACAAGACACTGGGGTTGATGTGGGCATTTAAAGAAGACACATTAATGTTTGCAATAGATTTTTCAGCTAAAGACAATAGGCATACCAAACGATCCGTATTATCAGAAGTTTCAAGGATTTTTGATCCCTTAGGGTTGGTGGGACCCTCAGCACTTTTGGCGAAACAGTTGTTACAAAAAATGTGGCAGCAAAAACTTCACTGGGATAAGTCATTGCCTTATCATTTGGAAACAGAATGGAGAAAATTGAGGGCAGAGTTCTTAAATTTAAATAGTCTACGAATTAAAAGACATGTGGTTTGCAAGAATGCTATAACAGTGGACATTCATGGATTTGCAGACGCTTTAAAATTGGCATATGGAGCTTGTGTTTACGTTAGAAGTATAGACCATGAGGGATTGGTAACACTAAATTTGTTGTGTTCTAAAGTGAGAGTAGCTCCATTGAAGGCACAAACAATTCCGAGACTTGAACTCTGTGCCGTATTGGTATTGGTTAAATTAGTTGCAGTAGTTCAAGCATCTCTTACAATGAAAATTAATAATATTTTTTATTGGACAGATTCTACAGTGGTATTGGCTTAAAACTGACGTTTGTAAATTACAAGTTTTTGTCGCAAACAGGGTTAGTCAAATTAAGGCCATTGCTAAATGTGGTAAATTTAGACATGTGAGATCAGAGCACAATCCAGCAGATCTTCTATTTAGGGGCGTGTTACCGTCGAAGATTATTGGTTTACAATATTGGTGGATTGGGCCTGAATGGTTGAAATTGGAAAAGTCAGAGTGGCCAAATTTGGGTCATGAGGCACAATTGGAATTACCAGACTTGAGGTATGCAGTAGTTTCGCACATAGCTACTGAAGAAAACCCAAAACTATTTCATTTTGAAAAATTCAGTTGTTTAAATAGGTTAAGGAGAGCTGTGGCATATAGTTTTAGATATGTTAAAAAGATCAGATCAACAAATTTTGATGTTACCAGTTCACTATCTCCTTTGGAATTGGAGCACACTATGGATGCGTTGGTATTGGTATCACAAAAAGAAATTTTTGGAGCGGATATGATGGCACTGGAAAATGGAAAACCCTGGAAGAAAAGTCTTCTTAATTTGAATCCTTTCGTATATAAAGCAGGATGTTTCAGGGTGGGGGTAGATTAAACTTGGCAAACCTACCTTATTCACAAAAACATCCTCGATTATTAAGTGCTAAACACAGGTTTACCATATTGTTATTTGAAGTGGAACATAATAGGTTGCTGCATTGTGGCCCGCAGCAATTGTTAAGTACTATCAGAGAGAATTTTTAGGTATTGGGAGGACGAAACTTAGCACAGAAAGTTTATCGCAATTGTGTGAGATGTTTCCGATGCAAACCTATTCCTTTGGAGCAAATTATGGGAGTTTTGCCAAAAGGCAGAGTAGAAGTAAATCCTCCACTTTATGTAACAGGAACGGATTATGCAGGTCCTTTTCCAATGAAGACAAAACGTGGTCGTGGTTCACAAATAATTAAATGTTATATTTGTCTTTTTGGGTGTTTTTCAACTAAAGCACTTCATTTAGAGGTGGTATCAGACTTAACCAGCGAAGCCTGAATAGCATGTTTTCGAAGGTTTGTCGCACAACGGGACAAACCACTTAAAATTTATTCAGATAATGGGTCAAATTATATTGGGGCTAATACTGAATTAAAAGAATTACAAAAACTTTTGGTACACGAATCACAAACAATTAGTAATACGTTAGGTAATGAGGGAATTCAATGGCAATTTATTCCGGCACGTGCTCCAAATTTTGGGGGTTTATGAGAAGCGGCCGTGAAATCATGTAAACATCATTTAAGGAGAATTTTGGTTAACATACGAGGTTACATACGAGGAAATTAGTACTCTTATTGCACAGGTTGAAGCGGTTCTAAACTCCCGTCCTTTGGTCCCTCTTTCCTCTAGTCCCGACGACCTTGAGGTATTAACACGTTCTCATTTCCTTATTGGACGCAAACTCACTGCAGCTCCTGATCCGTCTTAAAGAGATACCAGTTAATCATCTGTCTCGTTGGCAACATGTACATATGTTACATCAACATTTTTGGAGTAGTTGATCGAGTGAGTACCTTGCTGGATTGCAACAAAGGCAAAAATGGATGAAGAACTCCAATAATCTTCAAAGTGGACGGTTGGTTATCATCAAGGAGGACAATCTGCCTCCATCCCAGTGGCGACTAGGAAGAGTGAAGGAACTGTTCTGTGGTCCAGACGCAAATGTGCGAGTGGTCTTGGTCAAAACTCAACTGGGAGAATACAAACGTTCTATTTCAAAACTGTGTCCCCTCCCAGGACAATCATAGTAATTAAGTGTTCAGTTTTTTATATATGTAAACGTTGGTTATGTTACAATTTTCTATTTTTCAGTTTTACATGTTTAAGCTTTATGTTGAAATTGTTATTTCAATGTGGGGGGAATGTTTAGGACTTTTAATTTTATATAACCAAGGGTTTTTAGGTCAGTCTGGCAACAGTGTGTAGTTGCAACCTGTAAGACTAATGGACTCACTCGTGTGGGCAATGTACAAGGAGAGTAAGGTTGTAGTAAGAAGAGAGGTTAGAATGGCGGAATACATAGCATTGTAAATTTGTTTTAGTTTTTAATAAAAAAGTTGGAAATATCAGTTGATGATATTAATGTTGGCAAAGAAAAACCCGTAAAGAAAAATTTAGAAATTCTTAACGGAAACACTGGTTACCCATATTAAAAGAGGAAATCAATAAAAAGAAAATACCACTATTAGTGTAGTTAAGTCAATAACATATCGATGATAGATCATTTGTGTTTTTAAATAACATACATATAAAATCAGAGTGTGTTGTTTATTTAGAGTAAACTCAACATAAGACCAATCCCATGTCGGGATAGTATCATGAGGTTTTTTCCTGGTTTTTTCCTCATGATTTACTATGGAATCTTTAACAGGAGAATTTTGTTGCGATCATTGCATGTGGTTGTCTTTTTAAAGACAAATCACATGCTGTGATTTTTCTGATGGGTATTCTTAAGTTAAAGTTTATTTCATGTAATGGTATGAACTACCTTAAAATAAACTTGTCCCAGGAAAGCGACTCAACAATATTGGCAATGCCATTTTAAATCTGCCTACTTTAAAAATGTATAACATGTATTTGAATTGTCAATAGTGAATCAGACAAAAATTAAATTATTATAAGAATTGTTCTCCAAGTAACAAAAAACAAAATTTGTTTCATTTATTAATGTTTTATATTTTGAGAACGATTTCCGAAGTGTAAATCGAAACGTCAAAAATAAAACTTATTTTAAACTTAAATGGTGGCTTATTCCCAATAAAAATAGTAATTGCACGAAGAACATAACATAGAAATAAAACAATAGTTCCACGAACAGCTACGAATAGGCAAAGAAATTTTTTTCTTAGGAATTATTGGTAGACACGCACTCCACCAAAACACTAATCAACTACTAATCAACTTTGCGTGTAGAAAAAAAGAAGTATGCCAGTGTCGTAAAACTTTTTCCAGTGCACCACTGATATACTTAAAATTAAAAATAATTTTTGAATTCCTTGTTCAATTTGTGACAAACAATCTATGACAAAAATATATAAAACATCTTAACGCCTATTTTTCATTTGTGTAACACAATATCAAGATCTATCTAATACAATAACATTAAACCAGAAGATTAACAGAACGTAGCACTAATAGAATTTTTAAAATAGGTGCAAAGCTAGAACAAATGTTAAAAATGACCTTTAAATGTAACACAACGACATGACAAGATTTAAATTCTTCGCCTCGTTACTATAATCTAAGGACTTAATAAAACCCCAAATGCAAAATATAGAGGATTTAAATCCGACGATGGAGCAGGCCAATGTTTTGAATATCCTCTACCTATTTAAGAATTTAAATGGGCGACTGGAGCACCATCATGCATGAACAGTAAGTGTTGTCTCAGCTGTAGAGAAATTTCTTTAATTAGAATAGGTAACTCTTCCTGTAGGAAACTAAGGTAAGATTTGCCTGTTAGGCGGACGGATTAAATGATTATCAATTACTCCAAACCATACATTTACTAAAAACGTATGGTGAAAATAAGCTTCAAAGAACTTTGTAGGCGCAGAATCATTATGTGCCATCACTAAAGATGCTACAAAAACGAGGCTAAAAAAATGGCTGGTAATAATGGCAAATTCAGACTATTAAAATAATCCAGAATATTGATAAAAAACGGAAAATTAAGAAGAGATTGTAAGAAGAGACTGCCCTACACATCCTGCCATCGCAATGTCCTAATTGATATGATGAGGTAGGCATTGACACGAGAGAATTGAAAATAACGGGAGAGATTTACTTTCGATTCAGAGCATCTGCATATGACGCTCTGATGATACCTAATAAGGTTAAAATACGTATAAGCGGATGGCCCTGCATTGAAATTGAATCTAAAACTATCTTTCTATTTAATTTCTTGACTCGGTCTCGAGTACACGAAACTAAATTCACTAAGAATTTTTGCCGTGATAAACGACAAGGGGAATGCAAATTGTACATTCTCTTGTCGACTAATTTATCAATATGTCTGCTTTACAAGTTATAAAATTCACAGTGATAAAATTTGAATTTAGTTTCGACAAGTAGGAAATCTTGAGATTTTTGAATGTTGTTATAACGTTATAAATGTCACATCTTTATTAATTTATATTTAAATAATTATTTTATTTTAAAATTTTTTTATTAAAAATCCTTTATTGTAAGGAAAATATTTTGCCTACCACATGGAGTATTACTATTAGGGGTAGACAATTGGGGACAGAAACTATGGTGGTGGAGATAGGGCAAGCAAAATAAACGTTACTTGTGCGAACGGCACTCAGAGTTTGTTAGGAGAGCTGCGGTCGTGGATAAGTAAATGACAAGGGGTTAGGATTTGGAAACAAAAGGTCATGAATCTCTTGGGACAAATAAAACAAAAAAAAAAACAGGAAACACCTCTAGTAATTTAAAAAGGACGTCACTTCAAGGTACCTTATTATAACTATTCCAACAGCTAGTAATAACTATGGAAATAATTATTAAAAATGAAAAACATATCTTTTTCAAATGAAACTCAAAAAAGGGTTAGTTAAAAAAATAAACAAAATGTTAAAAAAAAATTAAAAATTTATTGTTGTGTCACCACAAATAGTTAAAAAAACAAGACAATGCAAAAATATTACATCAATAGTCGAAAAATATAAAAATACTAAAAAACTTATCCATTTACAAACTTTAGGAGTTGGAGATACTACATAAACTTACAAAAAAATTGTTACTGCAAAAGAGGTTAACCTTTTTTTTTAAAACCAAAACAAACTAATAAAAAAATAATAAAGCTAGCTGTCACACGTTAACATTAAATTTAAAAAGCTGAAAACAAATAAAATAACAGCTAAAGTAAAAACCTTAAATTTACAATTTTAAATTTTACAATTTTTAAATTTTAACGAAAGCAAAATATTATTTAAAAAAATATCTGCCTTTACTTTAAATTTAAACAAAAAAAAGTTACCCTAATTCACCAAAAAATTGCACTAAAATTTCTGGAACCATAACTTTAACTATAACTGGTGTTAGACATGGGCTTCACTCTCTGTGCAACAAACACGAGGGTAGCGGGTGGGTACTTTTCACGATCCCGGTGGAAACAGACCTACTTCAGGGGTTAGCGACCCTGCCCACGCTAGCTCATGATATTCCACCATCCCACACCGTGGAATCTCATGTCCCATAATCTTTATCCTACACCCTCCATATTTATCCCTCCTAGTCCTCAACCCTGGTGAAGGGCAGCAGCGATCACCAGTACCAACGCAAGGCGCAAAAGAAATTATCTTGGACCGGCTTGTTATTGGAATTCCACAGGCATGACTAGGACAGTTTAAATGGCTGTGGTACTGCGGTGTTGAAAGTAACGGGATACCACAACACTACCTTTTTCCCAGGATAACTCATCTCATTATGGTAGAACAAAAAAAAAACAATGGCCCTCAGTCCCGGGCAGGCTTAAGATGGTCAGAGGGTCAGATGGTCAGAGGGTGCGAAGAATCTCCCGGTGCCAAATAGATGATATCCAACGAATTTCAACATGGAATGTTAATAGTCTTTACGAACCAGGAAAACTACACAACCTTATAAAGGAAATGAATCGGCTGAAAATAAATATAATGGGAGTCAGTGAAGTCCGATGGACTGGAACTGGACAGTTTACGAAAGATAAGATTACTATGTATTACTCGTGAAGTGACCCAACAGATAGACATCATCGACATGGAGTGGCTATTGCTCTTGACAGGAAGACCAGTAAATCGGTGACAGATTTTGTTCCAATTTCCGAACGAGTCATGTTGATCAAAATGACAGGTAAACCAGTTAACATAAATGTGACACAAGCATATGCACCAACAGCAGATAAGTCAGAAGAAGAAATAACTAAGTTCTATAAAGATCTGGAAAACGCAATAAGACTGACAAAGAAAGAGGACATAAACATAATAATGGGCGACTTTAACGCCAAGGTGGGTAAAGGAAGATATGAAGACATGAACACATGGTTTCAGCTCCCACCTCGTAAGTTATATACTTGGAAATCACCAGGACACCGTCCAAATCGAATAATTAGAAACCAAATTGACTACGTTTTAATAAACAGAAGATTTCGTAACGCTATCAAAAGAATCGCAGCATATCCAGGTGCTGATATTGCATCCAATCATAATCCGCTAATAGCAGATGTGAGGTTAAAACTAGCAAAAATTAAGAGAACAAATACAAACCCCAGCACGCCTATAAATACAAGAGAACTGATGAGAGACGAAAATCTGAAGAAGAGTTATGCGAATCAAATTAATGAAAGAATGCGAATAATAGAACAAAATGATGATATCGAAGAGATGGTCAATGATATTAAAGGAACGATTCTGGCAGTAAATATGGAAGTTAAAACAAAGATCAGAAAGAAAAAGCATAACGAATGGATGACGGACGAAATTATGGATCTAATGGAAAAGCGAAGGCAACATAAACAACAACGTAATCAAGACAAATACAAACAGATACACAAAGAAATTCGCCAGAAAATTAAGAAAGCAAAAGAACGTTGGATGGTGGAAAGGTGCAACGAAATAGAACAATTGCAGGAAAAAGGAGATAGTTTTGGACTACATAAGAAGGTCAAAGAAATATCGAATATATACAAAAGCCACCACAGAACAAGAATACGCAACGACAGAAACCAATACATAGAGTCAGAGGAGGAGATATCAATGGCGTGGAAAGAATACGCAGAAAGACTTTTTAATGACGAAAGACCAACACAACCAACGCGCAAACTTCCTTCCGAAAACTTATCAGGGCCATCAATAATGCGAAGTGAAATAGAATATGCAGTTAGAACCACAAAGATGCATAAAGCAACAGGTCCAGATGAAATTGATATAGAAGCAATAAAACTGCTAGATGAGGAGAATATCGAAATCTTGGTAAAGCTGTTACATTCCGCGAGAATGGCTGCAGTCATCCTTTTTGATGATCCCAAAAACAGCTAATGCCACAAAATGTAATGAACACCGCTTAATCAGTTTAATGAGTCACTTGCTGAAACTCTTCCTTAGGATATTACACTCAAGAATGTACAAGATACTAGAAGAACTTAGCGGGTCAACACAATTCGGTTTTAAGGGAGGACTAGGAACAAGAGAGGCAATTTTATGTTTGAACACCTTAATACAAAACTGTTTAGATCAACGAAAATATGTCTACCTCACCTTCATCGACTACGAGAAGGCATTTGACAATGTTAAACATGATATCATGATAGAACTACTACATAGGGCCAACATTGACCAGAAGGAGATCAGAATTATTCAGAATCTATACTGGAACCAAATGACAAAGGTGAGGATTGATCTAGACCAATATACGGATGAATTTGAAATCCGGATAGGTGTCCGCTAAGGCTGCATACTCTCTCCGATGCTTTTTAATTTATATGTTGAAAATATATTTGCGGAAGCATTAGAAGACACGGGATTAGGCATTAAGGTGAACGGCATACCAATTAGCAACCTACGATATGCGGACGACACAGTGATTATAACTGATAATTTGGAAGATCAGCAGTTATTACTTGATAGGATGAATAGCATAGGTAAAAAATATGGTCTCAAAATTAACATTTTGAAAACGAAATATATGGTCATTAGCAGAAACCCTCCAGAAAACCCGATAATATGCATAGGTGACGATCGCATAAAACGCGTGAAAACTTTTAAATACCTTGCCACCACAATCAATGACCAATCGGATCCACAACAAGAGATAAAAACCCGAATACAAATGGCAAGACAAGCTTTTGTGAAATTCAGACCGCTCCTATGTAATCAAAACCTAAATTTCGAAATACGCTACAAAATGGTCACGTGCTACATATGGTCCATCTTGCTTTATGGCATGGAAACGTGAACTTTGAAAAAAACATCTATCAACAAACTTGAAGCATTTGAAATGTGGTCATTGAGAAGAATGATGCGCATACCTTGGGTGGATAGAGTTCGAAACGATGACGTCCTTAAGAGAGCCGGCGTGGAACGAGAACTCTTTGAATTATTTAAAAAACGCAAGACCTTGGGCACATATTGAGAGGAGCAAAATATAAAATACCACAGTTAATCCTACAAGGGAAGATCGAAGGTAGGAGAGGAGCCGGCCGCAAACAAATATCCTGGTTAAGGAATATTAAAGAATGGACAGGAATACACAATACAGGCAAGCTGTGTCACGCCGCCAAGAACAGAATTCTAGTAATGAGATAGTCGCCTACGCACTTTGGTGTATGGCATGTTAAGAAGAAGAAGAAGAAGAAGAAACGAACACACGAACAAATTTATCTCCATATTGCCAAAAAGCCTGGAGTGACAACCAGGGAGAAACAAAACGTGGATGGAAACAACTATTCTTCCAATCCTCACTTAAAAATTTAACTAAACCATTAACTTCACACTTCTACATATTTTCTATGAAAAGGGGCAAAAACAGAAACTTGACAAATTCGACGTGAATTTGGACAAAACGCTAAAGACCACCGCTCTTCGCGGCTCCGACGAGAGTGATCCAATATTCTTTTAAATTCATTCGCTTAACTTAGCATAAACAAAACATATAAACTGGAATATTTATTTGAAACGCAGAATATTTAGCAGTTTCGATCAAAGAAAAATATCAAGGTATTTTAATACGTAAGAATGGAAACAGAAATACACTAAGATTATTCTTTGATATTTAACAAATACGAGGGGATTTCAATATATTACATATACGAGGGGATTTCAAAATACAAATCAAAGTACAAATCAAAATTCAATTCAAAATACAAATTTGCTTCAAGGAAAATGCAAATGCTACAATACTCCCACGTAAGAGCGAAAACTGGACAAACAGAGAAAGTTTTCATTTAGGGCAAACAAAATTCAGGTTGGAACAACAGTAGCATTTTCTAACTATTGCAACAATACTTCATGACTTCAGGAAATTAAACAAAACAAAAAAAAGGACATACAAAAATCATAATTAAAAACTATTCATCATAACTGTTTATGGTACTAACATAATTACATAAAAAAATAAAACTGGATGCTCGACTTGAAGAATCGGCACAGGTCGTTGGCTCTTAAGCACAACGACACAATGGCAGATTTCTATGAAAATGGCTCTAGCCTAACCAAAAATGTGAAACAGACCAGTGTTGAAGTTTCTGGAAGCTAAAAAAGGGGTGCTTTTAGTTCAACAAAGGCGGGTGGCCAACAACATAGCTTAAACAAGCTTCGCTATGGTTATCCACTATGTAAATAACCAAGATAGCATAAAACAATAACAAAATTGACTACGATAGTCACCTAATGATTTTTCAACTACTGGTTGAAAATCAAACTACATAAACAGACGAAAACTGGATGGCCAATAGTTCCATAAAAATATCCTCCGGGATCGACACAGCGAAAAATTTCCAAGTCAGGAAACTCCCAAAAGGACAAAAGAAGAAAATAAATCCAAAACGCTAATACACAATATTGGAAAAGAAGAAGAAAAGGGGCACATGGCATACAAACCATAATCGATACTCAAATAGTTCAGTCTCAAACTAATATTTCCAAAAGAACAAAAAAATCGTAACAGTCTTCCAAAGAAAACAAAAAGTTACGACAGTTCTACAAAGGAACAGAAACATCACTACAGTCTTCCAAGGGACAAAAAAATATGTTACAGTCCGTCATCAATAATCAATCTTCCAACTGGGTACACAAATTTCAAACTTCATGGCAGGAAGAGTGAAGAAGAAGAGTATATATATACACAAGGCGAAAACTTATGCTTATCTTCCTTAGAAGCTCAACAGGTCACCTGGCGGACGAATCCAAAACTCATCGCTCTAGCCGTTCCTCTCGTGACAACTAATAAGGTCAAAGACATAGTTTAGGAAAGGGAATAAAAGGGCATATCAAGAAATAAACCTCATCGTTTCACGGATAATAATTGGATACAACATCGTCATACAAATCACAAAGAAATGTTCATCATTCTTCAATAAAACTTGAACAGGGTCATAACATAAGACTGGGAAATTCTTAGTGGGTCATTCAACGGTAGTACTAGAAATAATTCAGATGTTTCACGAACGTGGTCTCATAGTCGACATACACAATTTTTTCACGATACGCGACGGCCAGGTACTTTCACCTCAGCATATAAGAGCGTCACAATGAACAATGCAAGTATTTGGACCTCCGCTTCTGCCAAATCATGAACACTCATCACATACACCACAACAAGAAGAAATGCTATTGAGACTTAGCCAACAGTCTTACATCAACACTTAGAAAGGCTTATCCGTTCTAAAAACTCACGGAAAGGGAATGCTTATCAACAGAAATATCCAAGGATACACAAATCCAGGTCACGTGCCTGTACGTCCTACATGATATTTCAAAAACACATTTACTCAAACCACAATCTAATATATTTTAGTACCATTATCACACCTCTAGTACAACATCTGATCACACAAAGACACGGAAAGACACGGAACTAACTGACAGAAGAAAACATAACAATACTTTCGCTTTGTCACTAACAAATCGGCCTTAGCCATGGACAAAATGAAGTCGCATCATCATTTCCTCCTACTTGTACACAAAAAAGAACCAGGGAGAAATACGGGGAGATACGGGACTAACTGATACAAGAGACATAACAATACTTTCGCTTTGTCACTAACAAATCGGTCTTAGCCATGGACAAAACGAAGTTGTATCATCATTTCCTCTTACATATAAACAAAAAACAATACGGAAACACACGGACTAAACATGGACTGTAAAATCTGAAAACATTTTCTTTTTCGGGGTTTAAAAATTTTTACACATTATCTATGCTAAAATTTTCATCACAGCTCCTGCGCTATGAAATAGTTCACGAAAATATTTGACCTTATTTTTTCGTACGAAACTGGGTCGTCAAAACATCTCAGCTGATTTTAAAAGGTAACAATTCTCTAAACACTTAAAAGAAAGATGAAATAAATAACTTATAAACACTTCAAAGAAAGCCAGCGTTTAGATACCAAATCAATTATTTCACGAACGTAAACAAAATTCAATTTTCACTATGGGATGTTTACTTAAGACGAACTAAGAATAAACAAAATAATATCTCTCACATTTAAAATACCGACATGAAGAATTCTCATGTAAGCAGCGAATGATTATATCATTCCAAATCAAATACGTATTATTTGATTCACAAAATTAAAAATACGACGTGAATATTTCTACGCAATTTTACGAAGACTAAATATGAAAGAAAATGGAAATAGTATTTGGAAATGAATAGCAGTTAAACTTGGGATAGAGACTTGATTTAACAAAATATTACATTAAAGCAAATACACAATGCAACTAAAAAAATGTTTCAAAACAATAGACTTAACAAATTGCACATACAGGGGATACAAAAATACTGACTTAACAAACTACATATACAGGGGTGGGCAAAACAACAGACTTACTAAAATGCACATACAGGGGGTACACAAAAATACTAATTATATTGAAAACTTGACTATTGATTGAGCTACACAAAATAACACAAAATAGACAATTCTTGTTCTGACTACTAAATGAAACTGCTCCTAGTCAAAACTAAACAGCACCTCCGATCACGAGTATACACTTGTGGTCATTCAGATACAAGAAAGGGAACACAAAAAACAATCTCTACTTCTCGTTCACAAATAAAGAGGGACACAGGGGAACACAATCTCCTATTAACCCGTGGCATACAAAAACGCCGTCAGAGATGGACTAATTAGGGAACAAAAGGGGACACAGGGGACTAATTCTCATTCACAATCTCCTACCAACCCGTGGCATAAAACAACGCCGTCAGAGATGGGCTAATTAGGAAACAAAAAGGGACTTACCACTACACAACTGGGACAAAGGGCAAAATACAAATATACAACTGGGAAAAAAGGGCAAAACAACAATACACAGCTCAAACAAAAGTCACTCGAACAATAATACACACTTACTCAAAATGACCGAAAAAACAAAATTACAAAAACCGATTATTCTGTAAAGTCTGTCAAATCAATTAAAAATAAATGCAACCATAACGGTATTATTTGTTAGTGTTAAATAGCTTTTAAAAATCAATTCAATATTAAAACTTCATTTAAAATTCATATTTAATTCAATCTCAAAATATTTGCTTTTATTACCAAATACACATAAAATACATGTACAAATATTTATACAGTACCTTACATAGAAAAAACAAACAACAATATATATGTTGATAAAAAATACATTTATTAATACAAATACATAAACAAACTGTTTGTGAGGCACCAGGGCACTATCTGAAAGACGGGGTTTCATATAAATGGCAGAAAACTAGTGAAAAATTGAAACAGATATGGCTTGGGGAAAACTACTACAGTTGCAGGAATATTCAAAAGCCTGAAAATGGCCCCACGCCAAGGGCGCCAATTTGTAATGAAAATATTTTGCCTACCACATGGAGTATTACTATTAGGGGCAGAAAATTGGGGACAGAAACTATGGGGGTGGAGATAGGGCAAGCAAAATAAACGCTACTTGTGCGAACCGCACTCAGGGTTTGTTAGGAGAGCTGGGGTCGTGGATAAGTAAATGACAAGGGGTTTGGATTGGGGCAACTACAAAAATATGAAACAAAAGGTCATGAATCTATGGGGCAAATAAAACAATAAGAAACAGGAAACACCTCTAGCAATTTAAAAAGACGCCACTCAAATGAAACTCAAAAAAGGGTTAGTTAAAAAAATAAACAAAATGTTAAAAAAAAATTAAACATTTATTGTTGTGTCACCACAAACAGTTACAAAAATAAGACAATGCAAAAATATTACATCAATAGTCGCAAAATACAAAAATACTAAAAAACTTATCCATTTACAAACTCTAGGAGTTGGAGATACTACATAAACTTACAAAAAAATTGTTACTGCAAAAGAGGTTTACCTTTTTTTTTAAACCGAAACAAATTAATAAAAAAATAATAAAGCTACCTGTCATACGTTAACATTAAATTTAAAAAGCTGAAAACAAATAAAATAACAGCTAAAGTCAAAACCTAAAATTTACAATTTTAAATATTACAATTTTTAAATTTTAACGAAAGCAAAACATTATTTAAAAAAATGTCTGTATTTACTTTAAATTTAAACACAAAAAATTACCTTATTTCACCAAAAAATTGCACTAAAATTTCTGGAACCATAAGTGGAACTATAACTGGGGATAGACGTGGGCTTTACTTTCTGTGCAACCAACACACGAACAAATTTATCTCCATACTGACAAAAAGCCTGGGGTGACAACCAGGGAGAAACAAAACGAGGATGGAAACGACTATTCTTCCAATCCTCACTTAAAAATTTAACTGAACCATTAACTTCACACTGCTACATATTTTCTATGAAGAGGGGCAAAAACAGAAAACTTTACAAATTCGACGTGAATTTGGACATAACGCTGAAGACCACCGCTCTTCGCGTCTCCAACGAGAGTGATCTATGATCTAATCCAAATTTAACTTAAAGATGCAGTAGCAGTAATCAAACCAAGACAGATACATAATATCCACCTCATAAACTATATAAATAGACATCGTATACGAAACTCAAGTAATAACAGCATACCATATGATTTAGTAGTCCTTATTCATTTATATTTATAATAAATGTTATCATTTATATTTTATGATCAGAAGAATAACAAAGATAAAATTAAATTAATAAATGTTAGAATGAGGTTTTCCGACAACGTAATATGTGAATTCGTTATTGTAATGCATTGAATTAATAAAATTAAATTAAATATGTAAAAATTGTTTTAAAATTAAATGTAATATTTAATGGCGGTTTCCCACCAAACAGACAAAATAAAAACAAATCACAAACTCGTGTCCAATAAAACAAAATAGCAACTTTTCACAAACTTTTTAAAGAATGGCGTGTTTTGAAACAGTTCGTTTTATTTTTCGAGTCCCGAGTTTTTGAAACTCGAGTCTGTTTAGTGGAAACGGTCAGTTGTGTTTATTAATGGACTACCTCACCTCTGACGTCACAATGGGCGGGGCTTCGAAAACCTTTCTAAACATTTCTACACTAAATACAAGATAGAACTGCAGTAAGTATAAATAAACCGTCAACAGTATGAATGTTACGAGGGGCACTCCCTATATATATTTAGGGATTCCACAGTATTCACTGCCTTCCCTCGCTCAACCGTTTCCATCTCTCTCTGTTGTTCCATTCTCCATCGTTTAGTCCTCTCTTACTCATGGCGTCGTCTACTTCGTTCCTCCAGGATTTTCGGGGTCGTCCTCTTTTCCTCCTTCCTATGGGGCTCCATTCGGTTATTCTCTTTATCCATCTGCTGTCGCTAGTTCTTCTGACACTCCTACATCATGATTTTAAGGATGTATAAACCTATATTTTCCTGTATTATGAAATACATATGAAAATATGAAGTACACATCGTAGCATGCGATGCAAGTTGCGGCCGACCGTATGATTTATAGTCATTGAATTTATTCATATAAATTTTCTGTTCACAGGAATAACAGAACGGAAAATAACTGAATAAACATGTTAGAATGAGGTTTTCCAACAACATAATAATGTGAATCCGTTATTGTAATGCACGGAATTAAAATACAATTACATTAAATGTGTGAAAATGTTTTAAAATTAAACGTAATATTTAAGGTTGAAACGGAGTTGCCACTAGTGAACTGAACTCTTAATGGCACTCCATTCGTTGGTTTAAGAAAACGAAATTTCAAAGCAAAAACCTATGCAAAGGTCAGAAAAATCTTGTCAAAAACATTCAACATATCTGACTAATAAATAAAACAAAAAACTCAAAGTGTAACTTAGGTAATATTTTACTCAGAATCTACCTCGAGTGCCTGTGAATGCCTTCTTTTTTCTTTACCCATTTCATCTACAATATGCTTACAATAGTGTATTCTTTTTTTTTACTTATACAAATGGCTCTGGAGGGTTCCAAAGCTATGGTGAGAATAGATGGAGATATGACGCAGGCCTTTGATATTGAAAATGGAGTTAGACAAGGGGATGCCTTATCAACAACACTTTTTAATCTAACTTTAGAAGCTGTTGTTAGAAAACTGGATAGAAACGGCAGTATTAATACAAGATCTATGCAAATATGCGCATATGCGGATGATATTGCCATAATAAGCCGCAACAAAAGGGTATTAAGCGAAAAAGTTATAGAACTGAAACGAGAAGCTGCTACGTTTGGTCTATATATAAATGAAAGCAAAACAAAATATATGGAGTGCACAAAATCGAAGGAACATGAGAATCTGAAGGTAGACAATCATACCTACAAATATGCCTCCACTTTTCCTTACCTAGGCTCAATAATAAATGACAACAACAACATCAGTCAAGAAATACAAGCACGGATTCTTAGCGGTAATAAGTGCTTTTATGCATACAAATACTTAATGAAAAGTAAGTTACTGAATCGTGAGTCTAAGCTGAGAATCTACAAAACAGTAATTAGACCAGTGGTCACATGAAAATCAACTGAGAATATTTGAGCACAAAATACTAAGGAAGATATTTGGACCAAATCAATGCAGCGATGGTTCGTGGAGAATTAAAATGAACCACGAGCTGGATGAACTAATGCAGGGCGCAGATATTGTCAGATTTGTAAAGTCACAAAGACTAAACTGGCTTGGTCACCTAGAAAGAATGCCAGATAATCGAGCTGTACTACTAAGTAGTCCAGAGATGGAAGCCCCAAGGAAACAGAACAAGAGGAAGGCCCCGTAAAAGATGGATAGACGACGTAGAGAGGGATCTTAAAACCATGAACATCAGGCAGTGGCGAAGGAAAGTATCCGACAGGGCAGAATGTAAGAACTATGTTAAGCAGGCCAAGACTCACAAAGGGTTGTAGTGCCATTAGAAAAAGAAGAAGAAGCGTATTCTTTTTATGTTTATTCACAATAGTCAAAAGCTCGACTTTTAGAACTGAATTGTTCAAAGCTTTTGATCACAGCCACTTTTGAATATCCGCTTTCTTCAACTCGGTTGTCGATATTTATTAAACGAGGAGAATATAACGAATATATTAAGATAGAAAAAAACATGGCGACTACCAAAAGGGCACTACACAGGATCTTGATTATATAGAACGTATAGTTACGTACGAGATATCATAAGGCACTATGAATGAAAATAAATTTACTATAAACTAAAAATGTGGTCGCCAACCTCCGTTAATGGGGACGGCTTAGGAATAAGAAGAAGAGACTTAAGGAAGGCCTCTGGCTGAGTTCAAAATAAACAACTGATCGAATCCTAACATGCGACTTGTATATATATATATATATATATATATATATATATATATATATATATATATATATATATATATATTGAGATGATATTAAATATAGGAGAAACAAAGATAGTGTTCAAAAAAATAATTTATAAGTTATATACTAGATAATATTAGTTATAAAAAAATATTTATGTGAGGGCATTCTTAAGGAATTAACATTATAATAAGTTTAAAAAGTGTTTAAGTTGCAATGTATTTGTTTATTTTCATAATTATGATATTGTAAATATATTTGTGTGCACCATCTTTGTAGGCAACCAAGTATACACTAAAGTATATTTGACTATGAATTTAAAATAGTGTCATTTAATAATTTAAAATGTGTAATTTATATATAAATTTGTATTCTGATCTGAAAAGCCTAAATTTCCATAAAATTCTCGACAGAATTTTAGTTATAATAGTAGTTTTCTAGATAGCATAAAAAGAATTATCTATAGAAAATGTCACACCGAGAGTGCAGTACGGCTAATATAGAAATGCACAATTGCCGGATTTCACGCCTTGTGCTTGGCGATACAAACAGGTCCAAGTGGTAGTCACAGAACCGTACCCAGATCTCTACGCCGGGCTCTGTTATTTATTATAAAATAATATATTGATAAAATAATTGCCTTCAAGTAGCCAAATAAGAGGCATGAATTTGAATAAGAAGACCTTAAGTTTTTAGCGAGAATTTTATTATAAAACTGTATACTTTATTAAACTAACAAATGTACTTTAAATGACATTTCTTGATAGCTATAAATATACCGGGTGAAACCTCCGGTAACTCGATTTCCATGCACCCAGCCCAATATCCAAGAAAAACTTTTTCTTTTGTAAATATGTGAAAAAATATCAGGAACGGGAATATCGAAAAAGCTTTGCACATTTTTTAATCCCGGCGATGTTATTAAAAAACAAGTTGCGCACTTGAATTACTGCGAAATTTTAACACCTACTATGAAATTTTTTTTTGTGGAAATCTGAAGTGCAGTTTTTGTCCTTGTTAAAACATAATGCAGTCTCGCATTTTTTACACACAACATAAGTTTACCTAATTCCTTGGCGTAGCAACCTGGTAGTTTTTAGCGAAACCTTGTGTTATTCCATATGGGATAATGGTTTTCCTTGCCCAAACTTGACCAGATGAGCAGGTATAAGGTTTATAGTGTAAGTTATTTAACATTATATTATATTTATACTTTATTAAACTAACAAATATATTTTAAATTACATTTCTTGATAGCTATAAATATACAGGGTGGAACATCCGGGAACTCGATTTCCGTGCACCCAGCCCAATATCCGAAAAGCCCATACTCTGATTGGACTGGTAAATGCATTTTATTGGTTATACAGTGTAAAATAATCGAGGTTACTCATAGATATTCAATTAATTATACTAAAGTCGTCCTCTACATCCGAGATGTCGGATTCGCTTTTGCTACTCTCCCCTGTATTCGCGTGTATTATCAATTAGTCTACGTCATCTTGCAGGATGTCCGCAGTCCACATCTCAGTTTCCGTTTTCTCAACAACATGAGTGACATAATTGCGCCAATTTTGCTCTGTGACGCGTGCGAAACCGTCGTCGATCAACTGGCGTACCTCGTCGTTTTTAAAAGTGGTATTATGGGTACCTACATATCGCTTAACTTGGTTCCACACCATTTCTATAGGATTCAATTCGCAGTGATATAGAGGAAGCCTTAAAATATAAACATTATGTTGTGAAGCATACTCATCAAGATGATACTTATCGTATTGATCTTTAAAGGCACGCGCTGCTTCTAATAGCTCGGATTTCAAATAACACTCCTCGAAAAAAATGTCTTTTTCCACTAGCCATTCCTTGATTGCAGCTTTATTCCAGGAATTGTTAGGGAATCTCTACGGGAGTGGAACGATGCATTGTCCATTACAATGACATTCATGCGACCATTATTTGGCAAATTTGATATTAATGTCTCCTTAAACCACGACTCAAAATATGCGGCATCCATTTCATCGTGATAGTCGCCATCATTTTTCTTTGCCAGAAAAACACGCTGTGTGCCAGGAAGGAAACCTCCTGAAAAATCTGCATGCAATAAAACATATCGTGGACCTCGTTTAGTAGGTGCTTTTAAGCCAGTACTTAAACCTTTGAGAAAAGCATCACGACTGTTTTGTATCGTAGTATCGCACCATTCGTAATTTATAGATTGGCCAACATTAACCCACGATTCGTCCAAATATATGATATTGCAATGGCCTTTTCGCAAACGTCGTATAGTTCTCAAATAATTATGGCGCCAATGAATAATATCCTCTTGCTCCACCATGTTGCTTCTTCGGCCACGTTTCTTATAAACAAATCCAATATGTTTCAGAAGTCTGTATAAAGTAGAAAGAGACAACGGCTGTATATTCTCATTACCTTGTATATGCTTTAAGAATGGCGGCAAATTTTTCATGAAAAATTCACAATGAGAAGAATTCACAATTCTCCATAGAATACTTCTTACACCCTCGTCATATGTGAATATTCTAGAATTTGATTGACACACTCGTTTTTTACGTTTTTTTGGCGATTTCAACGTTCCACTCTGTTCTTTTTCTTTTTTGAAATTGTAAATGCTTCTTTCGCTAACACCAGTCATTAACGAAGTACGTCTTACAGCAGCACTTACATTAAGTTGTTCCGTATTTTGTAAAAAACACAACACATTTAACACTACGAGTTTAGCGCAACCGTTAAATAATTCACCGGATTTAAACTTATGGGACTCCATGCTCTCTGTTAAAACTCGGACTAAATTTTGAAGTGTAGTTTCGTTTTCCAAAAACACTTTCACCCTAAGGATGGGTAGGGGGTGAAATTGAGAAACTTGGAGTTTATCAAATACTAATTATGACAAACAAGTTTATGGCCATATTTACGTGATTCTGTTAATGATGGTAATTTGTAGCAGAAGTTTTACAAAAGAAATGAAGACCTATTTATAGAAACAACATCAGCATTTTTAATATTTTACATACAATAGAAAAAATCCAATTTCTATGAAAGAATTGGAAATTTGAATATTATATACAATATCTATAAATAATATCATTTAAAAGTTTCCAAATTCTTTCCTAGAAATTATGTAGTTTTTTTCTATTTTATGTAAATCATTAAAACTACAGTTATTGTATGTTGTTCTTGTAAAGAGGTGTTCAAATGTTACTCTTATGAATATGATTCAATTGTATATCTCATGTTGACGTTTTATATGCAAAATTCATAGTTTTCGTTGTCAATAACTCATCAATGCCTTTTTATTCTTTTGTATACGTATACACGATATAGAATATTTTACTCGTACTGCCGGCAGATGCATTTTATCCAAGCCGGTCGTGTGAGACAATGAGCAATCAACAGCTGGAAAAAACCGACGACCCTGCGAGTTTATTCTCCATAAGAAAATCATTGCCGTATCTTACCCGTACTGCACTCTCAGTGTGACATTTTCTATAGAAAGACGTCAATAGACAGAATTTAACCTTTGTTCGCACTAGAGTCTTCGCGAACATGGTTATGTCTATGAAATAGAAAGATTCGAACAGATATTTTTTCAAGAACATTCGTGAAAAAAAATGATATAAATATGATGTGATTTGGATTTAAGATGGCCAGTTGGGGAGATTTTCAAGATAGTAAAGTCAGTATAAGGTCAGTTAGTCAGATTTTCAATATAGTCAGTCAGTTGGTGAGATGTTCAATATAGTAAGATAGTAAGTTCAGTAAGTCAGAATAGTTCAGTCAAGATACACAGTTATCAGTGATTCAGTATATTGGATGAAGATTAAGAAACAGAATAAAGAGAATATTATTGAAGATTAAAAATTATGTTATGTATATTGTGATTGGAGATATATTTATTGAAGTTAATGTATGTTGGATTGGAGTTAATATATGGTGATTGGTGATTGGAAGAAAAAAAAAGATTATTAGAAAGAAGAATAAATAGAAAAGAGGAAAGAACAATATTTTACTGATTTTTAAATACTATTAAGAAGAAAAATATTCTAAAATGGTGGAAGCTGATAATTAAAACATTGTGGAGTATTTGGCAAGGCAAGTTTACAAAAAAAGGATAACCGAGATTCACAACGAAGACATTGAGTGGTGATTAAAATATTTTTTGGAGAAAAGTTTCATTTAGGCATTCAGTGACAGAAAAGTACAAAATTTTGTTAATATAATTTAATTAGTGTCATAAGAATTTCAATTTAAAGATAGTTTGTTTTAAATTTACATTGTCTCTGTTAAATATATATGTGTGTTTCATAATAGATATAATAAAGATAATTTCAAAAAGTGCTTACAAACTAATTCTTTGAGAACGGCGATAAAAACCATATATATATATATATATATATATATATATATATATATATATATATATATATATACATATATATGTAGATATTATTAAAAAAAACTCATTGCTCATTAAAACATCATTCACAAACAATACGTCATCACAATTTGGCGCCCACCGCGGTGGCTCTCTATTTAAAAGAATTAGTTTGGGAAGATAAGTGCTCTCATATAATTAAATTAATTTTCATTAGAAAGAAAAAAATTATAGAATTTATTTTTAATTATATTTGAACAAGTAAAGTCTCAAAATGTCTCAAGGAAAGAAAGGTACAAGAAGCAAAAAGAATGAAAATGATGTGGAAGTAGAAATACAACCTCTACAAGAGGAGATTTTAGTTCAAGTTCCACAAGATACTGCAGAAATGAATCCAGAAAGAGAGGAAAATATCAATATGTCAGCTTTGATGTCATTAATGATGCAGGTGAAAAAGACAATGGAAGAGAATTCGAAAGAAATCAAAGAAGACATGAAAAAAATGGAACAGAAAATGGAAGAGAATACGAAAAAAATGGAAGAAAATTATAGAAAATTAGAAAAGAAAATAGAAGATAATAATAATAAAATTGTAAAACAAATAGATAGAGGATAGAGGATAGAAAATGAGAGGACAGAAGTAAATAGGATTATTCAAGATAATAAGATAGATATAGAACAGAAAATAGAGTTGCAGAAATGTTAGAAGTAAAAATTAACGAAGACAGGAGAAACACAGAAGAAAAGTTAGAAGATATACAACAAAATATCCAAATAAATAGTAATCAAATAAGAAATGTGGAACAGAGAATAGATGATATTTCACAAATGAGAGACATAGGGAGACCTTGCTTAAATTTAACAAATGAGACTGGGATTAAATTCTCTGGTAATATAAAAGATCTGCATCCTAGAGTATACATAAATAGTTTAAGACATAAATTAAGATTAATGAATAATATTAATGATATTAAAGATTATATTAGAATGACATTAAGTGACACTGCGGCAACTTGGTTTGCTAGTATTGAAAATGATTTAGATAATTTTCAAACATTTGAAAATACATTTTTAAATTATAATTGGGGTGAATTAGAGCAAGCCAAATTTAGAGAAATTCTATATTTTGGAAAGTATAATCACAATTTAAGATCAAATATGGTAGATTATGCATTAAAACTAATAACGGTTGCAAAATATTTAGAACCACCACTTAGAGAGGATGAAACAGTCTTAAATGTATCTAGACATTTTGATGCTGATGTTGTGCAAACAGTAACTGTACAAAATATTCAAACAATAGAGAGTTTTATTAATTTTATTCAAAGAATACAAAGAGGTAATATAGCAAGTAATAATGATAACAATGATATTAGGATGAATAATAATAATAATAATAACAGAAAAAACAATTATAACTTACAATATAATAAGAATAATTATCAACAATATAGACAATCATACAATAATACTAGATATGGTAATAATTTACAAAATTTTAATAATATTAACAATAACCAAAACAGACAGAATTTTAATAACAATACTAGTTATAATACACAACATTTTAATAACAATACTAATAATAATAGACAAGATTTTAACAATAGAAGAAATACAGAACGACCTAATTACAACAGACAGGTAAATTATGTACGAAGGAATAGAAGCTGCGAAGATAGGGAACGAAATAGTACAAGGCAAGAAAATATGAGTAGAAGTCATAGTAGTGAAAGACACAGGACATTAGATCCAAGTGGTCAGACACAATCTGACAATTCTAACAATCCAAATTTTGTTCAGTAAACTTTCTGAATTACAAGTTGGACCATTGCCATTATGAAAAACCTTCTGAATTTATTTCTTTAGATGAAGATAAAATTATTGAATCTATTAATTTAATTTATATAAATGCTTATATGCTAAATATATAATGGCCAAAAATAAAATGATTAAGGTTATGATAGATACTGGTTCAGAAAGTACTTTAGTCTCGGAGAATTTTATTTTTAATACATTAAAACTATCAGATAAAATAAAGATTCCAAAAATTAAAATTATTGGTGCAAATAATAAGAAGTTGGGTGAAATTAATAAACTAGCCAATTTTAAAATTAATATTCTTAATAAAGAAATTAATATGCAAGGATTTGTTGTAAAGGATTTATGTGTTGATATATTAATGGGAAATGACGAATTGGAAAAGAAGAAAGTAAAGATAGATTTTAAAGAAAAAATGGTAACTTTGGAAGGGCAAATAATTAAGTTTATGCAGAAAGATGAGGTGGAAGAAGAAATAAGAGTTGATAGGATATTATTAAAAGAAAATAATGATGTTTATGAAGAAGAAATGTATTTTGATGATAGGGAAATGTCCCAAAAGAATGTAAAGAATAATTGTAGTGAATATTTAAGGAATGGAAATTTTAAGCAGATGAATGCCTACGAGGTGGAGTGCGTAAAATTGGAAGCAAGGAATAATGAGTACATAATGAAGAATAATTTTATTTGCAAATAATAAGATGTGATAAAAATTAATTGCCCTGAAGAATATAAATCAATAGTCGTTTCCATATTGCAGCAACACAAGGGACTTGTCAATAAAGAAAATAGAATTGCACAAAATTATATCCATAGTATAAAAGTTAAAGAAGAAAAAGATTTTAAAACAAAATCATACCCAATACCATATAAATACAGAGAAGAAGTAAACAGAACGATTATTAATATGTTAGAAGATGGAATCATTGAGAAGGCAGATACACGCTTCATAAACCCTATAGTAGTAGTACGTAAAAGATCAGGCGAAATCAGGTTATGTTTGGATGCAAGGAATATTAACAAGATCACTGAAAAGCAATTTGAAGCACCAATGAGTATAGATGGAATACTAGGAAGAATTAAAGGAATGTCATTTTTCACTAAAATCGATTTACAGCATAGTTTCTGGTTAATACCTCTAGAAAGAAAAAGTAGACAGTATATGGGATTTCAGATAGATGGAGTAGTATATCAATTCAAAGTAGTACCATTTGGACTTCAATCATCTTGAAGTGCTCTATATAGATGTCTTCATGATATTCTGGATCAATATGAACATTTTGTTATTCACTACATTGATGATATATTAATTTTTTCTAAAACGGCTGAAGATCATGATAAACACCTAAAAATTATAATCAACAGATTAGACAAAGTTGGACTAAAAATAAATCAAGAAAAATGTACATTTTTTTAAAAAGAAGTAATCTATCTAGGTTATAAACTTAACACTAAGGAAATCGAAATGGATCCAGAACGGACACAGGTTATTCAGGAATATAAAACACCACACAATCTAAGAACTTTAAGAGGATTCATTGGAATAATTAATTATTATAAAAGGATGATACCAGATCTAAGTATAAAAGAAATTCCATTACTTGAACTTCTGAGGAAAGGTGTAAAATGGAGATGGAATCAGAGAAGAGAACTAGCATTCCAAGAAATCAAAAACATTTTTCTGTCAAATTTAAAAATATAATACCCTGACTACACAAAGCCATTAATATTAAGAACAGATGCATCAATAGAGAGATTTTTAGGGGTATTATTACAAATACATGATGGGGTCGAATACCCAATACAGTTCATTTCAAGAATTACAAAGCCACATGAAAAGGGTTACTCAGTTTCAGAATTAGAACTAGCAAGTATCATACACTGTGTCACAAAATTAAGATTTTATTTGTTGGGTAATGAATTTATCATAGAAACAGATCACCAAGCTTTAACATCTATATTAAATAACAAATATGGAAACAGTAGAGTACATCGGTGGAGTCTAATACTGAGTGAATACTGCTTTGAAATCAAATACATTTCTGGAAAATCCAACATAGTGGCAGATGCTTTGTCAAGGTTAAAAAATACATCACAAAAAGGGCAGCGAACAATAAAAATTGGATTAAATCAGTTAGTAGAAAGCACTGGATTTTATTCTAAAGAAGAAATCATAAGAGATCAGATCAATTTGAGTGAAAAACAAAAAGTCCTTAGAAAAGATGGGGTGTATTATAAAAAAATAAGTAGAACTTTGGTAAGGAAAATATTAAAAAATTTACATAACAATTACATGCATATTGGTTCAAGAAAGCTATAGATGCTATTTAGGGACAATTATTTTGCAAAGAATGACATAAATATAGCAAAAGAAATTACTACCCAATGCGAAATATGTCAAATAAACAAAGAAAAGAATTTCAGAAATCAGAACACATATAGATCTAATGTTGTATATAAAAAACTAAATACAGTTTCCATGGATTTCATCTCAAATTTAGTTCCAAGTCCAACAGGAAAAAAGCATATACTAGTGATAGTTGCTTTATATACAAAATTTATTAAACTATATCCCTGCTCAAGAACAAATATTAAAACATTGAAATTATATATTAATCAATTTTTCGAAGAAATAGGACTATTTAGAAATTGCATAATAGATAACGCTACATATTTTAACAACCAAAAATTTCGGGCATTTTGTGAGAAAAAGGGAATCAACATTCATTTTACAAGTATCAGACATCCTCAGGCAAATCCTGCAGAAAGATATATTAAAGAAGTTATAAAATATTTAAGGATAGTATGCCAGGATCAACATGAGACATGGCAGCAACATATACCACAAGTAGAATATTTTTTAAATAATACACATAATTTAAATACAGAGGAAGTACCAGAATATTTAATGTTTGGCCATATAGGAAACAGAAAATGGATTAGTGAATATAATCAGGATATGTTAGAACAAGTAATGCAGAAAGTGAATAACCGAATTAGGAGGAAAGCTGAAAAATATATCAGAAGACAAAATCGAAAAATAAAAAGACCAATCACATTTCAAAAAGGAGACAAAGTGTTAATTCGTTCACTTAGAAAGGGTAATGTTAGAGAAAACCGTTGTAAGAAATTACAACCAATGTTTGAAGGTCCATATAGAATCGAAAATCAGAATGGACTAAATAGTTATGTGTTGATAGATGCAGATAATAGACTTAGAGGAATATTTCATATCAATGATATGTTCAAATATCATGAAGAGATTGAATAATGTCTTCTATATTTTTAACACTGATAGCAGTAACTAATAATAACAACACTAACAGTTCACTGATAGATCCATTTCATTATAAGATATTCATAAGATAGACTTGATTTGTTGATAGATGGTAGATTTCATTGTTGTGAATCAATTTGACATCATACTTGTTGATGTTGTCCATATGGAAATTGTTTGTGCCCTAAAAATCATAATTTGGGGTTAGATAATAAATTGATTCTATAAATGTTTTTCTAAAAATAATATGAAAAGTGTAAAACTTACCATTAATATTGATGAAAGCCTTTTGAACGAAAATGTTTACTTAGATCTTGTCTATAAATAAACAGAACACAATATAGATTATATTTTTAATTAGGTTATATTTTTATTCTCTGATATAGCCTCCATTGCTCCATTTGACATGACAGTTTGACATAGACAGGGAACAGGGGTGTATTTAATAGAACAATTTTAAATAAAAAATTGAATTATTTAATTTATTATATTTACTAAGGTATGTGAATAAGAAAATTAATATGTAAAAAATTAATATGTGAATTATTTCTTTTAAAATTAACTTTGGGGTATTGAGATGATATTAAATATAGGAGAAACAAAGATAGTGTTTAAATAATAATTTATAAGTTATATACTAGATAATATTAGTTATAAAAAAAATTTATGTGAGGGCATTCTTAAGGAATTAACATTATAATACGTTTAAAAGTGTTTAAGTTGCAATGTATTTGTTTATTTTCATAATTATGATATTGTAAATATATTTGTGTGCACCATCTTTGTAGGCAACCAAGTATACACTAAAGTATATTTGACTATGGATTTAAAATAGTGTCATTTAATAATTTAAAATGTGTAATTTATATATAAATTTGTATTCTGATCTGAAAAGCCTAAATTTCCATAAAATTCTCGATAGAATTTTAGTTATAATAGTAGTTTTCTAGAAAGCATAAAAATAATTATCTAGAAAGACGTCAATAGACAGAATTTAACCTTTGTTCGCACTAAAGTCTTCGCGAACATGGTTATGTCTATGAAATAGAAAGATTCGAACAGATATTTTTACAAGAACATTCGTAAAAAAAAAATGATATAAATATGATGTGATTTGGATTTAAGATGGTCAGTTGGTGATAGTCACTCAGTTGGTGAGATGTTCAATATAGTAAGATAGTAAGTTCAGTAAGTCAGAATAGTTCAGTTAAGATACACAGTTATCAGTGATTCAGTATATTAGATGAAGATTAAGAAACAGAATAAAGAGAATATTATTGAAGATTAAAAATTATGTTATGTATATTGTGATTGGAGATATATTTATTGGAGTTAATGTATGTTGGATTGGAGTTAATATATGGTGATTGGTGATTGGAAGAAAAAAAAAAAGATTATTAGAAAGAAGAATAAATAGAAAAGAGGAAAGAACAATATTTTACTGATTTTTAAATACTATTAAGAAGAAAAATATTCTAAAATGGTGGAAGCTGATAATTAAAACATTGTGGAGTATTTGGCAAGGCAAGTTTACAAAAGAAGGATAACCGAGATTGACAACGAAGACATTGAGTGGTGATTAAAATATTTTTTGGCGAAAAGTTTCATTTAGGCATTCAGTGACAGAAAGGTACAAAATTTTGTTAATATAATTTAATTAGTGTCATAAGAATTTCAACTTAAAGATAGTTTGTTTTAAATTTACATTGTCTATGTTAGATATATATGTGTGTTTCATAATAGATATAATAAAGATAATTTCAAAAAGTTCTTACACACTAATTCTTTGAGAACCGCGATAAAAACCCTACATATATATATATATATATATATATATATATATATATATATATATATATATAGTCAATATATATCTATATATATATATCACAATATATATAGATATATATATATATATATATAATAATAGTCTCCCGTTTTATACCGCTGTCGCGGCTTTGGGAGTATAGCAGGGTAGTCTGCTATATCTAGGGCCTACGGTATACAAGGAAGGTAACATGGCCAGTGCTACGCTTCAACCGTCTATTATTACCCCTGGTTTTACCCAAGGTACTCATTTTTATTCAGGCTGAGTCGACCTGGGGCCTATAGACATTTTTAAAATGTCTAGATGTTCTTGCCGGCGGTGGGATTCGAACCCCGGACCACCGGCTTGCGAGGCAAACATCCTACCGCTTGCGCTACGCAGGCCCTAGGCCGCCAGATATATATATATATATATATATATATATATATATATATATATATATAGTTACATATGAGATATCATAAGACGCTATGGATGAAAATAGAAATACTATAAAACAAATTTTGATTATCGACTCAAGGAAGGTCTCTGGTTGAGTTCAAAATAAACAATTGATTGAATCCTAACATGCGACATAGAAAATGAAAGGGGAGGTGAAAAAGATTATATTAAGATAGACAAAACAAACAAGATTACTACCAAAACGGCAGTACAGCATCTTCGTTATTAATGGACGTATAGTTACATACGAGATATCTATGGATGAAAATAGATATACTATAAAACAAATTTTGATTATTGACTCAAAGAAGGCCTCTGGTTGAGTTCAAAATAAACAACTGATTGAATCCTAACATGCGACATAGAAAATGAAAGGTAAGGGGATAAAGATTATATTACGATAGACAAAACAAACAAGGCGACTATCAAAAGGGCACTACACAGCATGTTCGTTATTAATGGACGTATAGTTACATACGAGATATCATAGGGCACTATGGATAAAAATAAATTTACTATAAGACAAATTTTGATTTATTGACTTCAAGAAGGCCTCTGGTTGACTACAAAATAAACAACTGATCGAATTCTCACATGCGCATAGAACATTAAAGGGTAGAGATAACGGTTATATTAAGATAGAAAAAACAAACAAGGCGACTACCAAAAGGGCACTACACGGCATCTTTGTTATTAGTGGACGTATCGTTACACCTGAGATATCATAGCGCACTATGAATGAAAAAAAATTTACCGTAAGACAAATTTTGATTTATTGACTTAAAGTATATCCTTATAGTTATATCCAGCCAGAAGCCTTCTTAGTCAATAAATCAAAATTTGGCATACGGTTTTGCTTTCGTATTAAATTATTAAAACAATATGTACAATTACAGTTTTGTTTACCATGAATAACAAATATAAAATAATATGCAATGTTAGTATGGTTTTCAAGGAAATTCAATGCAGCAAGTTAAAATATTTGTCATAAACAAAAATTTTATATTAAAAAAATTATACTAAAAAACAAAAGTTACCGCTGGTTTAAATTGTGAGAATTGCGACGCCTATGTTAATTAGTCGTTTTCTATTGATTTTACAGTTGCTACTTGTTTTAGCAAAAATCTTTGAGTCTAAAGGCGGGGTCTCAGCAGTCACGCTATTCCGCGCTGCGCCGCTCTGCGTCGAGCAGCGCGGAGCAGAACTACACAGAGCGGCGCAACTTAGCGCATGTGATTCTAGAGGAGCAAATAAGTTCCAGTTTTTATTTACGCGCGCACGATGGAAACAAAATTAGCAATAGCAAGTGCTGCTGTTATAGTAAATAACCATTGTTTACAAGAAAAACGAAAGACCCGGAGGAAACGTCGTTATTAGGTTACACCAGTATTTAAAAGTAGACAAGTTTATAATGGAAATAATCTTTTAAGTGATTTAGTTGCAGGACAGTTTTAAAATTTTTGTCGTATGTCGTTGAACGATTTGGAGTACCTGTTAACAATGATTGAACCAGTAATAAGAAAAAAGGATACTAATTACAGAACTGCTGTATCTGCTAGGGAAAGACTGGCTATAACTTTATGATTCCTAGCAACAGGAGATTCATTTAGCAGTCTGATGTATACATTTAAAGTGCCCAACAAACTATATCACGGAGTGTTATGGAAGTTTGTTGTGCTCTCAATGAAACACTAAAACAGTATATACGAGTAAGTAAAACTAATTTTTATAGAACATACATTATAATAGATAATAACTTCAAATTCAAATAATAAAAATCACTGTTTATAATAATGGCTTTATTTACACATTAAAATTATTTACATATTCCTGAATATGAGAAAGATGTGAGGAAGGAACAGAGGAAAGTGATGTATGTGAATTTTGTGAATGTACCGACATAGAATGTTCTTGTGGAACAGGGGTAGGCGGTGCAGGCGAATGAGATGTCGAAAGTGAGTGGTATTTAGTATGATGATTTTGGGAAACATGAGTGGGGATAATGCTTGAATGAATTACTAAGGCAGCATCATGTAGTGACGTAGGACTTTGTTGGGGAGTATAGCCAGAAGAAGATTCTGAATTAGCTGACACATACTGATTCTTGGAATACAGTTCCATTTCTGCGTCATAAATAAGATGGTTTATTTTATGCATCAGTATGCTTCTTTTGTGCTCTGTAAATGTTCGAAGCTTCTCAGTGATATGTTCCCCAAATATTGAACACTCATCCCGTGATACATTGGTAACACTATCTAAGATGTTAAACGCTCTACTAAGCCGGGGATCGTCGGTATTTTTTTGTTTTTTTTTTACCTGTTTGGAGTAGCAAGAACTTGCCGTTTAGGCGAACCAACCCTGTTTGATGGGCCAGGGTGCTGAATAGCATTTTTAGTTGCTTCTTCTGTAGGCATATGGCACATATTTTCTTGAGATTCATTCATTTCGTCTAATACTCCTGGCATGTCATGTTCGATGTCTACGTTATCGGAAACCTGTAAGTATTCGCTCCGTGCGTGACCATGGTAGGGGTACTTTGAAACGATGCCAGCGTGCGTAGCGGCGAAATATGACACAATTGGACCTACCTTTTTACGCATAAATTTTAGCAAAAATGTGTGCAAATACATATTGCATAAGTAATTGTGCTAATAATAGAAAAAATAGTAAGTGTAGTTTTTATGAGTTCCCAAAGATTACATATAAATTAGAGAAAAGAAAAAGATGGATCCGTGCTATTAATATGAAAAAGTTAATATCACATAACTTCATTTTTATGCAATTGAAATAAGAAAAATTTAAATAATTTACCTTAAATGATATTTTATAAGGCTTCAAGCTAACTGCAGAGTGCCTGATGACTTTAGTTTTTATATCATAACTTTTACTATTACTCTTTTTAAATATATGCTCTTTCACGTGAAAAACTTGATTTGCCAGTACTAGATTTTTTCCTTTCTTTTCCGTTTGTGGTTAAAAAGATATATTATTATGATGAATTTTGAGAAACCCAGTTTTTAATACTACATTTATGTTGTACATAAACTGAAAAAATATAATTAAAAAGTTAATTATTAATAATTGTCAATTTCGCATGTATTTAACAATGTCAAACATATGTCATATGTTTAACCTGAAAATTGGTAGGTCCAAAACTGTCAGATGAAGGCGGTAGGTGTCGCGTCAGTCACGCACGGAGCGAATACATATAAGGTTTCTTTTGATAATTAGTAACACAACTGAGTTTCTGAAATTAAAGATTTATTAAAACATGTTCTATTTACATTATTTACACAAAATTTTAACTGAAATTAAAGAAACGACATTTAATGTCACTAACTCTGGATGTTTAACATTCTTAACCACAAAATAAAATCTGACAAGGTGACAAGTTTTTAAATATAAAGATGACAGAAGTGGTTCTGTCTAATATTCCAGATAATGTGCTCGGTAGAGCGCGGCAATATTTGAATGATGAAATTATTATTTCATTACATCCCCTTTCCCAGAGGAGAAAATATTCATGCCTTGAAAGTTTAGTAATCGTCTATGTCTTCTTCATCTTGTTCTTCATCTTCAGATGTTGAGATTTGAGTCAGCTTGGATATGTGGAACAGATTGGACTCTGATGTTCTTCGGTTCAGGTTTATTCTGTAAATTGAATTTGACAATTTTTCCGTAATTTCATACGGTCCTATTTTCAGTTCGTCAAGTTTGTTCCTGTTTAATTTGTTTCCATTTTCCACATATACCAAATCACCTATCTTGAAATCAAAATGTTTACGGTTTTTGTCATAAATTTGTTTATTATAATTATGAGATTTGAGCGTTCTATCTAGAGCAATATTTCTATTACGAATCCAATCTTTCTCAGAAGTTAATTTTTTTAGTTCATTTGGCAACATTGCAACATTTTTGCCATACATTAAGTATGATGGTGAGAAACCAGTGACAGTATGTTCTGTTTCATTGTATTTGCGCACACATTCTTGTGCTATTGTTGTCCAAGCAGTTTTTTGTTCTTTTTCGTTAATTTTACATCTGATTTTATTAATTACATCTGATTTTATTAATTAGGGTCTGATTTAATCTTTCATTTAAGCCATTAGAAAATGGTGAATTTGTGGCAGTGAAGATTATTGGTATAAATTTTTCATCTAAAAAATTTTTAAAATTTTTTGAATTTATTCCTGGGTATTGGTCTGTTAGAATCATACCAATCTGATCTGTCTCTGATATGCTTTTCACAAGTTTAATAAAAGCATTTTCAGTTTGAGTTTTCGATGTTAGGATATATGCATATCGTGTAAAGTGATCCACTAGAAGATGCAAATATTTTTTTGTAGATCGAGAACCCCCAAAACCTCCAATTGTGTCTATGGAAATAATTTCGAAAAGTTTTGTGGCTGGACCTAAATGTGACATTAATCCAAATTTTCCTAGTCCTCTTGATTTGTTTCTAGTACATACTGCACAGCTTTGACATATTTCCTTTATATTATTGGTTAAATTTTTAGCTGTATAGTATGGTCCTATCATCATATGCATTTGTTTTATTCCTATATGACACAAGTTTCTATGTACATCTTTTAAAAATTGTATGCTATAATCTTCGGTTTCCTCTTTTTTTCGTTTCCTCTTAATTTTTTGTAATAAACATTATTTTTAGTTACTAGTTTATTATTATGTTTTATATCTTTATTTTTTTCTTGGTCTTTCAATATATCTTCAAGCGTTATCAAATTTGTAACTTTCAACTGCTCCTCCATATTTTCATCGGGTTCTAAGACAGGATTTCTGCTAAGGCAGTCAGCTTCTAAGTTATATTTTCCAGGGCAATATTTCACCACAAAATCATATTGCCATAAATAATATGTTAAATCACCTAGTTCTTCATCTGTTCTATACTTTATATTCATATTCTCCAATGGCTTGTGGTCAGAAAAAACAGTAAATTTCTTACTTATTAAGTAATGTTGCCAATATTTAACACATTCTTTAATTGCTAGGCACTCCAGGTATATAGCTTTTTTTCCTCTTCTGTACTTCATTTAGTTTCTTTGAGAAATAGGCCACTGGTTTTTCTTCATTGTTTTCCTGTGGTTGTTTTAGCACCCCTGCTATTCCTAGTAAGCTAGCATCAGTATATATGTGTATCAGTAGAGTTGGATCAAAAATAGTTAGTACAGGTTGAGTTAACAATACATTTTTTAAATCTTCAAATGTTTTTTGGAATTCTTTAGTCCAATTAAATGGTTGACCTTTTCTCAGAAGATTATGCAAATGATCCAATTTTATTGCTATTTTTGGCACATATTTATGATAAAAATTTTTCTTCTCTAGAAACTGTCTAACATTTTTCTGTGTTTTAGGTATTGGAAAGTTTTTTATTGAAATCAAGTTGTACTTCAGTGGCTTTACACAATTATTTTTTATTACATGACCCAAGTATTTTACTGATTCAGCTGCACACATGCATTTTACAAATTTTAATCTGAATCCTTCACTTTTGATTGCTTTAAATAGTTGTGATAGATGTCTGATCTCATTATTCTTTGGAATATTGCTGGAGATGTTTTTAACCCAAATGGTAAACAAGTCCATTGAAAGTGTCCTTCTAGTGTAACAAATCCAGTTTTGTGCCTATCTGTAATGCGCATAGGGATTGACCAAAAAGCAGAGTTTATGTCCAATGTTGAGAAAAATTTGCAATTTCTTGTCTTTACCATTAAATCCTCTATAATTGGAAAGGGTTGTGATTGGGGTACTACAATTTTATTCAAGTCTCTGAAATCAATGCACAATCTTGACTTTGTATTTTCATCTCTTTTATAAGCTAATGTAACTGGGGCTGCAAAAGGACTGTAAGATTCTTCTATTAGATTCTTGTCTAGTAGCAATGCAATTTGTTTCTCAATCTCCTTTTTATCATCAACTGTGGTTCGATATGGCCTTTTGCTGCAATATTTCTCTTCTAATAAATCAATGTGTGCTTCATATTCCTTCACTGTCCCTACATCATATTTGTCTTTTGCAAAGACAGATTTGTTTTCACATATTAACTCATTTATTATTGATTGTTGATCATAATCTAAATGGTCTACATGAATTTTAAAATTTGTCTCATCAAAGTGTTCATTGAAATTTATTAAATATTTATTTTTTATTTCATTTATACTATTAATTTCATTTGTTTCCTTAGAATCAAATTTTATTTGTTGATTATTATCTCTTACTTTCTTATAAATGTCACAATTTTTTAAAATTGTTTCAATTTCCGTAGTAACATCATTTTGAATAGGCACTTTTTGACTTATTTGCAAGTTTTCATTTTGACACAAATAGAATTTTTTTATACAGTCTAAACCAATTAAAAAATCGTAATCAAAATTATCTTTTTCGATCACAAAGACTTCTGTCTCTTTTTCTATATCAAAAATTTTTACATCTAATTTTACCATACCACTAGTTTTTTTAATGCCATTCATAGTTTTTAAATTAGTATTGTTAAAATAAATTGAATTATTGTTATTTATTTTTAATAACTTTGAATTTATTAATGAAACGTTTGAACCTGAGTCATATACTCCAAAAAGCTCAATATTTTTATTCAACACTAATTTTATTTTTATTAATGGCAGTATTAATAGTTTTTTGAATTAGAATGTTGTAGTTCACATTCTAACTCTGAATTATTGATAAGTTTAATTTGATCATCCTTATTAGTTTGATTATCCTTTGGTTTAAACCAACAAGTTCAAGTTGGTAGCGTGTTCCTTTTTTAAGTTTTTCACAGATGGTACATTTATGCTTTTGCTCTCTGTCCAGTCTTTGTTTCTAATTTGTTTTTCGTCAACATTTCTTTTATAGTGTAAGAATACTTTTTCACTTTCTTTATTTGCTAAGTGTTCATTCTTGTTTAATTCACTGAAAAGGTGAGTAGTTGAAGTCAGTGAATCTTTATCAAGTCTGTTCATGATGTTTTCTGGTAAACCTAACACAATCAGGTTTATTAGTGTGTTATTGTCAATTAACTTCTAATATTAATCTTTCTTTTTTTGTGGCATATTCTAATAGAGAACCAGTTTGATATTTGAATGTAAAAGCATATTTTATTTGGGACCAACCTTTGTTTTCATAAGTATCACAAAAGTTTGTTTTCCAAGTTTTCCAATCTGATTTCACTGTATATTTAATTAACATACTGCCATACCAATCTAAACATTGTTTTTCAAGTAGATGTCTCAAACTTTCTATTTTATCTTCATCATTTTTTTTTATTATAACTAATAAATTAACAATCAGAATAAAACAATGTATTCTATAAGTTAATGTGATGATAAATCCGTAAAATAGTTTCGAAACACAATTCAGATAACTGCCTTAATTTGAACCTTCTATAAATGCAAGGTATAACAGACGCTGATAAAGATGTTAATAGAGACATGGGGAATCTAAAATTTGCATTCCACGACATGTCTTCTCAGCTAAGCAGAAATCGTTAGCGAATTGGTTTCTTGTACTCATACAGAGTAGATCCGAATAAAAATAAAATTAAAGACAGTCAAGATTTCCCTTCACGCAAAAATAGTCTATGTATCTGTTGATACGTATTTCGCTTTAATAAAGCTCATCAGAACAGTTATTCATAGGCTTTCTCAACGTGAAAATTAATCTTTTCCTGTCTTTGTGAAGCAATGATAAAATGGCTTCGAAACGGACGCAATAGCGACATCTGAAATTAAATCCGTAAAATAGTTTCGAAACACAATTCAGATAACTGCCTTAATCTGAACCTTCTATAAATGCAAGGTATAACAGACGCTGATAAAGATGTTAATAGATGTTAACATCTTTATCAGCGTCTGTTATACCTTGCATTTATAGAAGGTTCAGATTAAGGCAGTTATCTGAATTGTGTTTCGAAACTATTTTACGGATTTAATATCAGATGTCGCTATTGCGTCCGTTTCGAAGCCATTTTATCGTTGCTTCACAAAGACAGGAAAAGATTAATTTTCACGTTGAGAAAGCCTATGAATAACTGTTCTGATGAGCTTTATTAAAGCGAAATACGTATCAACAGATACATAGACTATTTTTGCGTGAAGGGAAATCTTGACTGTCTTTAATTTTATTTTTATTCGGATCTACTCTGTATGAGTACAAGAAACCAATTCGCTAACGATTTCTGCTTAGCTAAGGAGACATGTCGTGGAATGCAAATTTTAGATTCCCCATGTCTCTATTAACATCTTTATCAGCGTCTGTTATACCTTGCATTTATAGAAGGTTCAGATTAAGGCAGTTATCTGAATTGTGTTTCGAAACTATTTTACGGATTTAATATCAGATGTCGCTATTGCGTCCGTTTCGAAGCCATTTTATCGTTGCTTCACAAAGACAGGAAAAGATTAATTTTCACGTTGAGAAAGCCTATGAATAACTGTTCTGATGAGCTTTATTAAAGCGAAATACGTATCAACAGATACATAGACTATTTTTGCGTGAAGGGAAATCTTGACTGTCTTTAATTTTATTTTTGTTCGGATCTACTCTGTATGAGTACAAGAAACCAATTCGCTAACGATTTCTGCTTAGCTGAGGAGACATGTCGTGGAACGCAAATTTTAGATTCCCCATGTCTCTATTAACATTTTTATCAGCGTCTGTTATACCTTGCATTTATAGAAGGTTCAGATTAAGGCAGTTATCTGAATTGTGTTTCGAAACTATTTTACGGATTTAATATCAGATGTCGCTATTGCGTCCGTTTCGAAGCCATTTTATCGTTGCTTCACAAAGACAGGAAAAGATTAATTTTCACGTTGAGAAAGCCTATGAATAACTGTTCTGATGAGCTTTATTAAAGCGAAATACGTATCAACAGATACATAGACTATTTTTGCGTGAAGGGAAATCTTGACTGTCTTTAATTTTATTTTTAATGTGATGAGTTTAGATCCTGTCCCTTGGTTCTGGCGTGATGTGGTCCCCTCCAGTGAGAGAATCACGGGTCCATGTTACTGGTCTGTTGGCCAACGTCGCTTTAGTCTTCTGATAACTCGATGTTGAGGTATTGCGGAAATTAATGGATTGGAGTGTGTGTTCACTTTTTGAATGTATTGTAATTTCTTTTGCTGGTATACTTCTTTCACTGTTGAGATATTGAGATCCTTATAGATTCTTTGGTTGGTTACGTACCAGGGTGCATCAACAATTGCTCTTAAGATTTTTGATGAGCATCTTTCCATAATAGCAATATTAGATTTACTACTACAGCCCCATAGCTCTATGCCATATGTCCATATTGGTTTGATAACTGTTTTATAAATTAGAATTTTATTATTTATTGACAGCTTGGAGTTTTTTCCAATTAACCAATTGATTTCTTTTTGTCTTAGTTGTATTTGTTTTCTTTTTTTGGTGATGTGTTCTTTCCAACACAGGGTTTGGTCCAGGTGTAACCCTAGGTATTTGGTTGTTTTAGTCCTGGGTATTTCCTCATTGTTGATATATATTGGTGGTGGTGTTTCTCGTCGTAAAGTAAAAGTTACGTGGGTTGACTTGTTTTCATTTATTTTTATTTTCCATTGTTTTAGCCAGTTTTCAAGCTCATACAAATAGTCTTGGAGTTGTTGTGTAGCTATGTTAATGTGTTTGTGACTTGTAAGTGCTACTGTGTCGTCTGCAAATGTGCCAATTGTTACGTTATGTGATGTTGGTAGATCAGACGTATATAATATATATAATAAAGGTCCCAGGACGCTTCCCTGTGGAATTCCCGCCTTAATGAGATGCGTTTTGGATATTTCTCCATTTAATTTTGTTCTAAACTGTCAGTTTTCCAAGTATGATGTAAGTATTCGAAAGAATGGTGGTAATATTTGTTTAATTTTATTAAGAAGTCCTTTATGCCAAACCTTATCAAAAGCTTGACGTACATCTAGTGATACCATTGGGCAATATTCCTTTTCTTCTAATGCGGAATTGATTTAATGGGTTATTCGGTGGCATTGCTGGATAGTTGAGTGTTCTCGTCGAAATCCAAACTGATAATTTGGTATCCAATCTGCGCCTGTAAAGTCTGGATCTATTCTTTTTATTAAAAGTTTTTCTAGTAATTTGGAGATTGTTGATAACAGACTGATAGGTCGATAGGATGAAACTTCACTTGGTTCCTTTCCTGGTTTTGGGAATAATAGTATTTCTGCAATTTTTAGATTGTTAGGCCAATAATTACATCTTAATATTGCGTTAAATATATATGTAAGGATTACTATACCCTTTTTTGGTAATTCTTTTAGCATTTTTGGTGTTATTAGGTCAATTCCTGGTGACTTTTTGATATTCAGTCTTAAGATTTCTTCTTTAAGTTCTTTGGGTGTTGTTAATTTTATTGGATTTACTGATGGTTGTTCTAATTATTAATTTCTTGATCTTCTTCATTGTTGTGTGGTTGGAATACTGTTGCTAAATGTTCAGCAAATAATTCTGATTTTTCTTTATCGCTTCTTGCCCATTGGTTCTGTGTGTCTGTAGTTTTTCTTACTGGTGGGGATATTGCTTGAGGTTTTAAGGATGATTTGATTGATTTCCATATTAAATGGTCATATCTATTAAGTTGTGTTACATATTTTTTGACTGACTCTTCTCTTGCAATTTTTAGTTGTGTTTTTAATTTATTGGTTAAGCGATTGTAAAACGTTTTATCCGCTGGGTTCCGACTTTGTTGCCATTTGGCTCTTGCTCTTCTTTTTTCGGCAATGAGCTTTTTAATTTCTAATGGAATATTTATTCTTTTCTCGATTTTATTTTTATCTGCATCGTTCGGTTTCGCTTCTTTTGCAGCGTTTTGCAATAAAGTTATAAGGTTGTTTGTAGCTGCTTCTATTTCTGAAGGGCTTTTTAGTCTTACATTTAGTTTAATGTTTTCATCCAGTATTTGTCGGTAAAGGTTCCAATCTGTTCTAGGTCCATGCAGTTTTGGAGTAGGTTGTTTGTTAATAATGCATGTGCTAATTGTTGCAATAATTGGTGAATGATCTGAAGATAGATCATAACTTGGAACTATGTCCATAAAGGTGTTAGATATTCCTTTTATGATGCAAAAATCTAAGAGGTCTGGTCTTTTTTTTTTGGGTCCGTTGGCCAGTACGTTGGTGTTCCTGTTGATAAATATGAGTATTTATTTTCTTGCATTAAGCTATAGAGCTCTCTCCCCTTTGTTGTTATTAATCTTGATCCCCAGTAAGTGTGTTTACTATTAAAATCACCAGCTGCGATAAATTTTGGACCTAGAGTATTGAAGAAGGATCCGAAATCATTTTTTTTAATATTGTGCTTTGGAGGGCAATATACTGCTGCTATTATTATTTTGTAAGGTAATGAGCAAACTTTAATTACTGTAGCTTGGATACAGTCTGTTGTATAACTTTTCATCATGAAATGTTTAATTGATTGTTTGATCAAGATTGCTGTACCTCCATGGGCTGTCTTGTGGTGGTTAGTATGGTACGTTAGATAATGAGGTATTTTAAAATACGATTTGTCTGTAAAATGTGTCTCACTTATTAATAATATATCTATAAAATTTTGTTGTAGAAATATTATCACCTCGTCCTTATGATTCAGCAGGCGATTGGCGTTCCATTCAGCTATTCGTAAAAAGAATTTTATTTGCATACGAGTTTACTTAGCATGTTTATTACCATGTTGTTTTGTTGCAAGATTTGATTAAACATCGCTTTGAATTTTTCTAAAAACTTCATAAGAATAGTGTTTGAATCTTGGTTATCTGAAGGAGCAGCAGGAGGTTGTCTATTATCTGCATAGCTTACATTTGGTCTTACTGTATTGGGTATAAAGTTTCTGTTACGTGCTTGCGACATATTTTGGTGATGACTATATGTAGTTTGTGCTATATTTTTATTTCTATTTAAATTACGATAATATTCGCATCCTTTATAGTTAGCTGGGTGATCTCCTCCACATAAAGCACACGTAGCTGGTGTGTTCTTGTTCTTTTTACAACTGTTTGTACTGTGCTGCCCTCCACATTTCACACAGACATATGGTCTATTGCAATATGTTTTTGAATGGCCATATAATTGACATCTCATACATTGGATGATATTTTTGTTTTTTATGGGTGGTTCAATTTGTATATTGCAGTGTTGTAATTTCTGAATTTTATAAATATCTTGGTTATTGTCTGATAGTTCAAGGTCAACAAAGAACATATTTACCGGCTCTTTTGTAATCCTATGTTTAGCATTAATGATGTTTCTTACTTTATGACCCAGTTTTGTCAGTTCTTCTTTGATATCTTCTGTTGCATGTGAATAGTGAAGGTATTTAATTACGACTCTATAGGCCCTTTCTTCGTTTGGTTGATATGTGTGATGAATAATGTTGTTCTCTCTCATATATCTTGATAATTTTCTGTATATTTCTGGATCGCTACAAATTATTTTGACTGTATTATTTGCCATAGTCCTGGTTTCGTATTGTTCAGCTTCAGCTATTTCTGTAAATTTTTTCCTCATTTCTGGGAAGTCGCTTACACCGTAAACAAATATTGGTGGTGGTTTAGGTTTTCTTGGCGCTGTTTCATTTTGATTGGTTTCATTTTATTGGGTATCCGTTAGTGTATTATATTTGTTCGATAGTGTAATGGTATTATCTTCTTTGTCTGTTTCTACATTTGATCTGATTTTTCTGCGTTTTGTAGTTTTAACTACTTGCCATGAGTTTTTTGTTGACACATTTGCACTTTCTGGTTCGTCATCGCTTGTTGATGACATTCTGTAGTATTGCTGGCTATTTCTGTTATTTATATTGCTGTTGTGTGGCGCGTTTTGTTGATTTATATATTGTTCTTGATTGGGCGGAAATATCATATTCGTTGAAGAATTGGTGGTTGGTTGATTTATTTGCATATTGTACATACCTGGTGTTTGTGATGAGATTTGTGGATAACCCTGTATATTGTTGATTTGTGATTGACCCTGTGTGTTGTTTGGAATCTGCATTTGTGGGTAACAATTCATTTGGTTTGATGGATACTGGATTGGTAATGGCTGGCTGTTTACATTTTGCATTTGTTGGCTAACTATGTAGTTGTCGAATCCTGGTCTATTCCCCGTTGGAAACATTATAAATAAATTACTGAATTGTTTTTAAATTTAATTTGATGAGTTTATTGTTTTTAAGTCTATTACTAATTGATTGCTTTTTAATCACTTAACTTTTACTTATCTGTTCAATTCGATAAAACCGGTCGCACGTTGATAACGGAGAACCACCTAACGTCCGCTCGGTTTGGAGTATCGATGTGAACTCTTCATCATTTAAAATTTCAAACCTTTCACATTATTTTTCAAATGCTTCCATCCATTGTCTAACATTTGGCATTTTAATGGAAGATTTTTCAATTAAAAACTTTTCTTTTAACTTCCCCACATTTTGAATGTTTGGCAAATCTTCATAGCTAATAATCTATGAATTTTTATATAATTTCAATGCATTTCTATTATATACGGTAATTTAATTAATACTATTAATTTTTTATATCATTTTAATCAATTTTATTCTATATGCATTTGATTATTATCTTTAACTAAAATCTATTAATTTTTGTATAATTTCAATGCATTTCTATTATATACGGTAATTTAATTAATACTATTAATTTTTTATATCATTTTAATCAATTTTATTGTATATGCATTTGATTATTATCTTTAATTTAACTAAAATCTATTAATTTTTATATGCATTTCTATAATATTATGTGAGAGTATGAAAAAACTGGAGACTTGGCAACTCTGACACCATTTAAGAATATGTTAAATGTCATATAAGAGCTTGGTTAGGTTAGAGTGCACTAAAATGCGTAAAAATAAGTCTTGGTGAGGAACCATACCAAAGGGAACTTCGGCCCCACCTGGACGGGGCCCCACACCATCCTCAGAGTGGCAGGCGGCCATACGTACGAACATCAGGCCAGCTCCACCACCACGGGACGCTCCCGTATAAGCCCCACGTAAGTGTTTAAACAGACTAATAATTCTTCTTTCTTTTAAAAATTTTTACAAACTTTTCTAAGTGTAAATCGTTAAAACTCTTCATCATATTTACAAACTTTGCCAAGTGAAAATTGAATTTAACATTTTAACCGCGAAATTTTACAAGTGTTTAAACACCACACATTGATATTTTTATATTTTTCTACATTTTTGTATTTTACCTAATCCCCAAAAGACAATTTAATATTGAAGAATTTCTCTTTTTCTTTTCATATTCTAAGTATTTTTATTCTTTTTACAACTATATTTGAAGATTGCAGAAATCAATTCTACCTAATTTTATTTACAAGTAATATATTTTCAGTTAAAACGTTTTTTTTTTTTGGTCTTTTCTGGCAACTTCTCAATAAAAGTGTAAAAACTTATAAATAAAACGTAAAAACGTAAATAATTTCGAGGCTGATTTAACCGGCGAAAAGATTGGGTTATACAAGTCAATTTTTTCCAACACCTCCAAAACAAATTATTGTACTTTTACGTTAAAATTTCTTAAAACTTTTTTTTTAACATTGTTTCCTTGCAGGAATATTTGCATAACATATATTTCAAGTGGGTTTTTTTTTGGCGGTCAGACTATTTGGAGATGTGTAGTGTCGCTCCGAAATTAAATTCCAATTTTGGGTGGTTTCGAGTGTAATCTGCATGCAAATTAGTGTAAAGTGTATTTAAAAAGGACCTTTATGTAAGTAAATAATCAGTTATCTGATTTTGAACTGTATTAAATTAATAGTTAGTTTTAATTGCCCTACGGATAAAAGTGAAACTTCTGAGTGGTCGAAACGAGTTGAGCTTTTTGCGCTGGACGGGTGATTAAGAACGATAAACAATAATAATTATCAACAAAAACAATAGGTCTGTTATTCAGGTTTCGGTAAAACTATACAGAATTATAAAGTCTGAATTTATTTGCTGTTTTGATATTGATTGTATCTTTGTATTTACAGTGGTAGAAGTCGAAACTGGTTAGGATCGAGAATAATTGCTAAAATTTAACTGTAGAGGTAGGCGCGGCGCTTGTCGAGATCCGTAACCGTTACTTATAATATTTATATTTATAAATACTTTAATTATTTGAATAAGAAGAAAGATGGCGGATGGTAAGGTTGATGAAGATGGTAAAAGAAAAAGCAAAGAGGAGATAGACATATTTAGCAGGAGCAGATAAGTGAGCCGAACGCCAGACAGGTCGAAACCAACAACGAATGAAACCAGCAGCCAGAACGAAATGATGGAACTAATGAGAGAAATAGCAAGCGATAATAAAAAGAAAAACAAGGATCTGGAAGAGATAAAAAATACAATGGGTAATATGATTGAGGAACTAAAAGAAATTAGGAAGGAAAATAGTGAATACAAATTGCAAATGGAAGAAATAATAAGAGAAAATGAAAATCTAAACAAAGAAATGACAACGATGAAACAAAAAATAGATAAAATAGAAATAGCCTTGGAAGCATGTCAGAAAGAAAAGAAGAAAAATAACCTAATAATGAGAGGCTTACCAATTGACACAATAGAAGTAGAGCAACTGGAGAACTTCATAGAAACAAAAATGGGAGTAAAATCAGAAATAAATAGGGTACAAAAGATAAATGAAACAATGTGTGTTAAGATAAAATGAAAATACTGAAAGCCAAGGGTAAACTAATAAACTATAAGCAACATAGAGTATATATAGAATGTGACCTAACATTAAAAGAGATAGAGATACAAAGAAATCTTAGGAAGATAGCAGCAGATGAAAAGACTAATGGGAAAAGGACAAAAATTGGATATGGTTTCATAATTATAGAAGGCATTAAGTGGAAATGGAATCAAAAAACAAGCCGGATAGAAAAAATAACATGCAATACAGAACTAACTGGTTAAAAAAACTAGCTGAAGAAAACACAATGACGGACCGAGAAACAAAACAGGCACAGTACAGGGACATGAGCAGATCTAAAGATAATAACACAAACGGAAGTAAAAACAAATTGAAGTACAACTTAAACACAGAAAAAAACAAAACAATTTGGAAAATGGCATCATGGAATGTGAGAGGTATAAATGGGAAGGAAATAGAACTGGGGGAAGAAATTAGAGATAAGTACATTGAAATAGTAGCTATAACAGAGACAAAGAAAAAAGGATCAATAATATTAGAAAACGGAATGTTACTAATATACAGTGGAGTGGAAGAAACGAAGAGAGCTCAGGCAGGAGTAGCGTGCATGATAAAGAAGGAGAGTATCAACAAAATAAAAAATTGGATATATTACAACGAACGTATACTAAGAGTAGACATAGATATGGATACAGAGGAAACCAATACAAACCTAATCATATGTTATGGACCAGATGAAGACGCAACAAAAAACGAAAAGAATGAATTCTGGGACAAATTACAAGAAGTGATAAATGATTGTACAGAGAAAATTGTTATCACAGGAGACATGAACAGCAGAGTGGGGAAAGAAACAGAAAAATGGAACAATGTCATCGGACCTTATGGGGAGGACAAACTAAACAAAAATGGAAAATTACTACTCGAATTCTGTCTAGACAATAACCTGGTGATTATGAACACACACTTCCAACATAAAAGGATACACAAGATCACAAGAGAAGTCAAATCAAGAGACGAACAATCAATTATAGACTATACTATAGTGCAAAAAACAGAGAAGAACTGGATAAGAGACGTAAGGGTAAAAAGGAGTTATGAAATTGGTAGTGACCACTATCTACTAGAAACCACATTCAAAAGCAAAAGAAAAGAAATAAAAAGAAATGAGAACATAAACAGAAAACACAAAGAAATAATAAAAATTTATAAACTAAGGGAAGAAACAACGAGAATGAGATACTCAGAAGGACTAGAGAAAGACTGGACAATGAATATAAAATAACAGAAACAATAGAAGAAGAATGGGGAAAATTTAAAAATGCGATGATAAAAACAGCTAAATCAATATGTGGAACCACAAGAAATAACAACAGAGGGAAACGAACATCTTGGTGGAACGATGAAGTGAAAAGATAAATAAAAGAAAAGAAGAAATTATGGAAAGAATACATCCAAGACAAAACACAACAAAAATATGAAAATTATAAGAGACAAAGAACAAAAGTTAAAGAGATAGTTAAGAAAGAGATAAAGAAAAGTTGGGAAAAATTCGGGGAAAAAATGGAAGAAAACAGCAAAGAAAACGTAAAATTATTTTACAGAACACTGAAAAACCTAAGAAGCAACAAAGAAACGAAACTGAAACAAATAATGAACAAGGAAGGAAAAATAATAAACGACGATAAGACAATAATGGAAAGATGGAGGGAACATTTTCAGCTGATACTGAATGGAAATCAAGCGAATACAATGGAGAAGGAAAGTCACAACAGGAGAGTATCCATGAGAAACACGGAAAATCCAGAAACTATAGAAAAAGAAGAACTGGAAGAAGCAATAAGAAAGATAAAGATTGGAAAAGCACCAGGAAGCGATGAAGTAGCACCAGAAATGATGAAATATATAGGAGTAAAAGCAAAAGAAAAATTGTTATACATATATAACCTAATATGGAAGAGAAAAGTAATAACCAGAGAATGGACAAATGCAGTAATTACACCTATATACAAGAAAGGAAACACAAGAGACTGTAGGAACTATAGAGGTATATCACTACTATGTGTAGCAGCAAAAGTATACGAAACCATAATAGAAAAAAAAATTAGAAAAGAAATAGAACATAAATTAGAGGATGTACAAAGTGGATTCAGGAAAGGACACAACACACAAGACCATATATTCACCATGCAACAAGTAATAGAAAAAGCCTTAAAGAAAAATAAAGAAATACATCTGAGCTTTATAGACATGGAAAAAGCATTCGACTCAGTCAAAAGAAAAGATATATATGGGAAAGCCTAAAGAAGAAACAAGTAAGTGAAGAACTGATAGAAGCAACAAAGAGTATATACATGAAAACAACAAATACAGTAAGAATGTTAAATATAAAGTCAGAACCATTTGAAACAACCCAAGGAGTTAGACAAGGGGAAGTCCCAGCCCAGTACTATTCATAAATGTAATAGATGAGATAGTGAAAGAATGTAAGAAAACATTCAAGAAATACTGCATCGGTTGGAACAAAATGCGAATGATAAATGCTGAGATGTGTATATTTGCAGACGACATAGTATTAATTGCGGAAACTGCAGAAAAACTTAAATACAACTTAGAGAAATGGAACCTAGAAGCAAGCAAATACAACTTAAACGTAAACAAAGAGAAGACTCAAATAATGAAAATATCAAGGAAACAAAGGACGGAAGATCAAATAGAAGTAATGATAGACCAACAAAAAATAATACAGACAAATTCATACAAATACTTAGGAACAGTAATCAAGACCAAGATGAAAATATACAAAACAATATATAGACCTACAGTGACATATGGAGCAGAAAATTGGATATTAAACAAAAGACATCAGAGCAGAATTCAGGCAGCAGAGATAAAATACCTCAGAAGAACGATAGGAGTAAAAAGAACTGATATAATCAGAAATGAAGAAATAAGAGAAAGACTCAAAATCAAACCGATACTCGAGTCAATAAAAGAGAAAAAATTGGCATGGTTCGGACATCTAACCCGGCTGGACAATAATAGACAAGTAAAAAGAGTGTGGGACGCCAAACCAATAGGGAAGAACAGAAGAGGAAGACTCATTAAAGAATGAAACAGTGACATCTCGCAGATACTGCAGAGTAAGGGTAAGACTTGGCAGGAAGCTACACAGATGGCATCCAATAGTAAAGAATGGAGAAAGTTCGTTAAGAGCTAGGACACCTCAGAAGACTGTCAAATATTGTAATTTAAGGAATTGTATTGTAAACGGCCCAACACCGAAAGGTACAAATGGGTTCTACTGATTAAGTAAGTAAGTAATATTTTAAGTGAAACTATATATTTTATATTATCGTTACAGCTCTACGAGTGTCACAATCATTTCAAGTTTTATAAATTTTTCATGCCTTAAAATATTGTACAAGGCGCATTTCAAACTTGGACAGACACTCTGCAGTAACCAACCAAATACGTTTCACGAATTTATGCACTTTGGTAGATACCAAGTCGATATTCCCACCTTTTAACAATTTTAACACTGTTTATTAATTGTCATTTTATCACAATTTGTTTGTTTTTATATATGTCCTATTCTAACCTTTGGTTTATAACCTGAACATTTAATGTCTTAATTATGACTATTTTTATTTGAATTAATGGCTTAGTGATAAGAATTCTTCTTTGCCACATTTATGTATTATAATTATATAGTATCAGTGTTTTACCTATGTATACTAATTACCAATTCATATGTTTACTGAGAAAAAATTGTAAATTTTCTTGTTTTTTTCAATAAAAAACACCCTACCAACAGGTCTTCGGAGGGGAGGGAGTGTCGCCAAGGTAACCAATCACGACAAAGATTGTTACTTTGGCCGGCCAACCACAGCGCATGTTATTAACTGCGCCGTCATTGGCCTCTCGGCGGAAATGTGCTGCAAATGCTCAAACACGATGTGTATAAAAGAGCAGCACATTTTCCTATCGTGATCCAGTCGCTTTTCACTACTAGCCCCGTTAGACCTTGTTGGCTCGGTGTGCTACTACGCTACCTTTGAGTTTTATTATTTAACCAATATCCTGCTATCGTCGAAGACGTCGAAATTCAAGAATAATTATCCAAGAATAGTTATCCATTTTAGAAGTTAAATCATCAAGTGTGCAAGACCCGGCGTGTCGACTACAAAACGCTTCCTGTAGTAGAACACGACTTTCTGAGATAAAAAAGACATTGGTCTTAGAACTATTTCAAATTGTGTCAAACTGACCACAGCGTTATTTGGGCCTGTCACGGTAAAGAGCGAATGAAAGCCCCGACGGGGACTTGTAATTGCTTTTCCGTTCAGGTTGAGTTGTAATAACACTTCGGCTCCAGAACCTTACGCAAATACTAACTATAAGAAGTACTGTTAACGAAAGGTAGCAATACGAAGCGATTGGCAACAGGAAGAGTTGACATTTTCGGCATTCTTGTACCTCTCTCGAGGAGAGGGAACGCGGCTACACGAAGTAAGAAGGCCGACATCTCTGTGGAATTTGAGGTATACACTACGCATCAGAATTCTAACACAAATTAAGTCATTGTAAGAAATATTGTCTGTAAGAAAGTTCGAAACTATTAGAACTATTAGAGAATTCTGATTACCGGTGGCCCCTCACCTACCACAAAGGCTCGGCGGAACTTCTTGACCGTACGACAGCATTTTATTTTAGAAATGAGATTCCTACTGTAGACAAAGTTTTAAGAGAAGTTAATGAGGATAATGATCTGCCTAATTTAAAAAAAAACAACATTTTATAAAGTTTTTAAGACACTTAATTTTAAGTATCAAAAACGAGAAAACCAGAGCATGTTGTTAGAAAAAGATGAGATTGTTTTGTGGAGGAGGGAATATTTAAAGAAAATTAAAGCTTACCGAAATGATGGTCGTAAGATATATTACTTAGATGAGACGTGGGTTAATGCTGGACATACGAAATCTAAAGTTAGGGTCGATAAGTCTATCGTTTTTCGAGGCAAGCCTTTCTGGATGGTTTGTCGACTAGATTAAAAAATTTATCAGGTACGTTTAAATGTCTGTTGAAAGTTTCACATCCAGTAACTGCAAAACAACTTTCGTTGCACATCATCTCATTAGAACGTATGTTACTGCATTATATCATTAAATAATGGTAACAGTCGGTTTCACTTTAAAGATACGAAGTTATGAAGTTAAAAATTATTCTTCGTTATCGTTTATAGATAATGTAAGACAGTATCATATGTTTTAAGGTAATGACGTGTAACGATAAATGTCTTGCATTTACTATAGTAGTTAATTTCCAGTTCAAGCGTAAATTAAAAATCGCTTTATTTTTAGGTAAAGGAAAGAGGTTGATCATTTGTCACATTGGTAGTGAGGACGGGTTTATTAGTGATGCCTTATGGGCTTTTGAGTCAAAAAAATCTGGCGACTGTCATGAAGAGATGATTGGCGAGTCATTTGAAAAGTGGTTCTTTTCGATATTAGAAAAATTAGACAACAATTCAGTTATTGTTTTAAACAATGCACCGTACCACTCAAGAAGAGTGGAAAAAATACTGACAACCGCGACGAAGAAAGCGGACATTTAAATTGGCTACGATCAAAAAATATAAATTTTGACAACTCGCTTCTTAAAGTCGAGCTTTGGCTATTGTAAATAACCATAAAAAAGAATATACTAAGTATATTGTAGATGAAAGGGCTAAAGAAAAAATCAAATAGTATTGAGGCTTCCGCCATACCACTGCGAGCTTAATCCAATTGAGTTAATTTGGGCAGACTTAAAAAATTATATTGCAGAGAAGAATACTACGTTTAAATTTTCAGATAAGAAAAATCTTTTTCATGAAGGAATTACGAGTATTACATCTGCCAAATGGCAAAAATGTATACAGCATGTTCAGCAGAAAGTCCAACAAAAGATGTGGGATCTTGACAATATCATTGAGACTCAAGTTGAACCACTGATAATTAACGTAGTTAATGAGAGCAGCACGTCAGACTCTGATTCTGAATAAAATATTAATTTAAACTGTGAGTTTTTTGTTTTATTTATTAGTCAGATATGTAGAATGTTTTTATTTTTGACAAATGATTTTCTCGGACATTTGCATAGGTTTTTGTTTGAAACTTCGTTTTCCTTAAAACACGAATGGGGTGCGATTAAGAGCTCAGTTCATGACTGGCAGCCCCGTTTAAACCGGAAGCTCTTAGATATTAATACTCATAATTTCAACGCAATTTAAGAAGTTTTTACTTCTGGCGGCACTTCTCCAAGTGCAATACCTTATTTTTTAATACAAAATGTTCGTTTATGAAAACATTTTAAGTTAAGGTATATCTGTATTCAAATTTACGAAATTTATATAAAATGGGATTTCAATTTCTGGTAACATTTGTAATCTCGATCACGTACCTAAGTTTTATTGTTTTTCAAATAAAAACTGAAAACATAATAATAAGTTACTACTTTTGATGCGAACTAACACACAATTTACTTTAAAAAATAAGTGTATTTGATGTTTCGATTTCGATCGTTTAAGTGTCAAAACAACGTTGCAATTACTGCTTTATTATGTTTGTCAAACCATAAGTTTCTTTTTATTTTACAGTAGGGAAGCTAATTTTGAATTTCCTTGAAAATAATACTAACATTGTATATTTCATCTTCGTTGTTCATAGTAAACAAATCTTTAATTGTACATACTGTTTTATTAATTTGATAGGAAATAGGAAATATGAAAGCAAAACCGCACGCCTATGGAGTCTTACGTAGCATAGCCTGGTTTTGTTTACGTTTAATGCACGTCGAATTTGAATGAACATTAATATTCTTTTAAATTCATTCGCTTAACTTAGCATAAACAAAACATGAACAAAACTGGAATATTTATTTGAAACGCAGAATATTTAGCGGTTTCGATCAAAGAAAAATATCAAGGAACATACGCAGCTGCGAAATAAATAAACAACTCTAAGATGGTTTATATTAACTCGAGCCGACCTAAGAATTAACTGAAATATATTTCAGGTATTTTAATACGTAAGAATGGAAACAAAAATACACTAAGATTATTCTTTGATATTTAACAAATACGAGGGGATTTCAATATATTACATATACGAGGGGATTCCAAAATACAAATCAAAGTACAAATCAAAATTCAAATCAAAATACAAATTTCCTTCAAGGAAAATGCAAATGCTACATTATTAAAGGTATATAATATAAAAACTCAATCGGACTATATCACTAGAGGTTTTCGAAATCCATATTCCATCATCAGTGCACCTAAAAAGTATATAATCGCTTAATTAAAAAGAACGTGAAATTTAAATTTTAACCAGGGTTAATATAAAATGTGGTTAATACTACTAGGTATACATGTATTGAGCCACTAAATATGTGGGTAAAAACCCATTAAAAATTGTTTGTTTAAATTTAGTTAACATTATATGGTATTAAATATTACGATGTTAAAAAAGTTACCAGTGGATTTGGTAACATGGCTACATATGACTTCACATGAAGTTGCTGGACCTGAGACGATGTGTCTACGAGGTCTTGATGAAAGCAACTGATTGAAATGACAATCTTGACAAGTTAGGACGGAAGTCCGAACAAAGCAATGAGTGTAACTTTATGTGTTAGTCTGATTAAGACAGACGCCAACGCTATTTAAAAATTGAAAAAGTTAAAATTAAAGTAATATAACAGTAGCAACAATTAATGTTGTTGTTTTAAATTGTTAATTTGTCCTGAATTTATTTTTAAGAACATGGTGAAAATTGTTTTATTAATTAATGTATGTGGTGGGAAATATGTGGGTATTGTTAGGCAACCAACTATACATACGTCTAAAAGTTGTGTAAATTAGAGATTCTAATGTTTTTTCAATATTTGGCTCCTTATGTTTTTTCAATATTTGGTACCTGGAAAATGGAAACTAGACATATGTGGGAAGTTGGAATCTTGCAAATTTATTGTTGATTTGTGAAATAGAATTTAATATAGTTTTTATTTGAAGGTGGTGTTGAGTGAATAAAATAAAAGCTTTTATAATATAATGTTCATGTAATATTTAACTTATAACTTAAGCATAGAAGGCCATGTTAAAAAACAACATTTAGTAGCTGGTAAATGTAAAACTTTTTAAGTTACAAGTTCATGAAAATAAATAACTGATTAGGTGTTAACGGAAGAAATTGGTTAGTTGTTTTGTGTGTGTTGACAATTATATGAGATGAACAAAAATTGATGGTTGGGACGTGGTTTTGTAATATGATGATCATACAGTACTCAACTTATATTAAGAAGAAAAGGCCCTATCTGTTATAAAGCAACACTAAGTACATGAGATATATAAAAGGATAAGTTATAAATTCATGAGCATATTAGACTATTGGTATATATTGACAATAACTGTAAAAATGATGGTTTTGGAGTGAACTAAGGAAGATAAATAGTTGACGAGCGAATAATGATAAATATAGATTTTATTGTAGGAGTAAATTAAGGATGTTGGTTATGAGAATAGTTAGCTATGGAGAGGGAGGAAGTCTCGATTGAATAAGACATGATGATTAACAAAATTTGGACATTTTTGTTTTTCTTTAAGAATTTCAAGGTCTTCGTATAAGTCTAGTTTGAGGAAGTTTTTTTTGGGGGATATTGTGAATAAGTGAAACATCTTCTGGGATATTGAGGGTGTGGTTTTATTCTTTGAGATGTTGAGAGAAAGTGGAAGTGTTTTCTCCTTTTGTGTGCTCTAGAGAGCGTGAAGACAGTGATCTACATGCTCTACCTATGTAGGTGGCATCACAATCTGAACATTTCATTTTAGTTTGTAAACACCACTACGGTTCATATAATTGATGGGATCTTTGGAATTAGATATGTGCTTACCCAAATTATTGGGTACTTTAAAGGGAACATGGATATTTTCAACTGAACGTTGGATGAGATTTCAAATATCGCCAGAAAGACTTTCGTAGTGGTATGGGAGTGAAACGTAATTAGATTTGGTGGTAAGGTCTCTGGGGAACGCAGTCTCCTGCAGGGTCTTAAGGCGTCTTTTGTGGATGAGTTTGTTGATGATGTTGTGATCATATCCATTGTCGACTGCTATTTGTCTGAGTATGTTAAGGTCCTTTTTGTAGTTTAAATCTGAAAGTGAAATGGTTTCTAGGCGATGGATGTAACTATGAAAAGATGCGTATTTGTGCGATATGGGGTGGTTAGATGAGAATGGTATTACGTGGTCAGTCTGTGTGGGTTTCCTATAGATACTGAAGTCGAAGTGGTCATTTAATCTGGTAATGGTGAGATCAAGAAAATTGATTGATATGGATGATTCTAGTTCCATGGTGAACTTGATATTGGGGTGAATTTGGTTAATTTTAGAAAGTAATAGTTCAGCTGAATTGGAGTTACCTAAAATAAAGACTAAACAATCGTGTGTATTCTAAATGATCCATAAATACATCAGCTAATAGAGGGGTTAAGCAGCTACCCATATGGCTAAGCCATCAGGTTGTCTATAATATTTGTTGTTAAAAACAAAGAAATCTTGATCTAAGCAAAGTTGTGATAGTTGGATAATGGAGTTAGAGGTAATGGAGTTGGTTCTTAGAAGAGAGTGAACCAGATTAATTGTTTCTTGTTTAGGGACAGAGGTGAATAGATTGCTAACATTAAATGAAAGCATAGTAATGTTGGGGTGAAGATTAATATGTTGTAGGTTATTGACTAGATGACTAGTATTTTTGACTGAGAATCGAGGGGTAGAGTTCGTCATGTTGTTAATAAGAATATAAATTTTGATAGGATGAAAACTGGAGTCTTTATGAAACTAACAACTGGACGAATGGGAATGCCCCCCTTGTGAATCTTAGTTAAACCATACAGTCTGGGTGTCAAAGGGTTGCTTGGAATTTTTTAATATGGTGCAATATGTTTTTGGAAGAAGTCTGTAAAATGTTTGATGTTTTGTTTTAATTTATTTATAAACTGTTTTGAGGCGTCTGTTGTAAGTAAAGTGAAGTTATTATTATTGAGGAAAGTAGAAACTTTATAATTATATGAAGTTTGATCTAAGATCACTAGACAGTCAGCTTTGCTGATAATTAAATTTTTGGATTTGATTTTGTTCTTAATGAATTTGAGGGTCTTAAGGTGGTTATTACGTTTGTTTTAAGAGAGTTTATGAAAATTAGGTGTGAAATGAATATTCTGGTCGGTGGAAGAAAAGTTAAAAGATGAAGGGGTGTTGGTATTAAGTACTGTTGAAGAATTAGAAGAAGAATTTTTGTTTTTGAATTTGTTGATAGTATTAAAGCAGGAGTTTTTGATTGAAGTTTTTTGATTTAATGGAACAGAGAAATTTTGTAACTTTAGAGAGTAACTAAAGAGAGATTTTTTAATCTTGGGAGAAAAGAAAATACTTATAGAGAATTTACTATTGGTATTGCTGTTACTATTGGCTAAACTAAACTGGCTTGGTCACCCAGAAAGAATGCCAGATAATCGAGCTGTAAAAGTAGTCCAGAGATGGAAGCCCCAAGGAAACAGAACAAGAGGAAGGCCCCGTAAAAGATGGATTGACGACGTAGAGAGGGATCTTAAAACCATGAACATCAGGCAGTGGCGAAGGAAAGTATCTGACAGGGCAGAATGGAAGAAGATTGTTAAGCAGGCCAAGACTCACAAAGGGTTGTAGCGCCATCAAAAGAAGAAGAAGAAGAAGATTGCTGTTACTATTTGATGAATTAGATTTATTTTTAATAAGATTGTTTAATTTTGATTTAAATTTTCATAAACTCTCTCAAAACAAATGTAATGAACTCTTTAAGACCCTCAAATCCATTAAGAACAAAATCAAATCCAACAATTTAATTATCAGCAAAGCTGACAAAGGTAACTGTCTAGTGATCTTAGATCAAACTTCATATAATAATAAAGTTTCTACTATCCTTAATAATAATAACTTCACTTTACTTACAACAGACCCCTCAAAACAGTTTATAAATAAATTAAAAGAAAACATCAAACATTTTACAGACCTCTTCTCAGAACATTTTGCATCATATTAAAAAATTCCAAGCAACCCTTTGACACCCAGACTGTACGGTTTACCTAAGATACACAAGGAGTGCATTCCCATTCGTCTAGTTGTTAGTTTCGTAAATACTCCAGTTTCCATCCTATTAAAATTTATATTGAATCTTATTAACAACATGACGAACTTTACCCCTCGATTCTCAGTCAAAAATACTAGTCATTTAGTCAATAACCTACAACACATTATTCTTCACCCCAACATAACTATGCTTTCATTTGATGTTAGCAATCTATTCACCTCTCCCTAAACAAGAAACAATTAATTAAACGTCTAACTCCATTATACAACTATTACAACTTTACTTAGATCTAGATTTCTTTGTTTTTAACAACAAATATTATAGACAACCTGATGGCTTAGCCATGGGTAGCTGTCTGTCCCCTCTATTAGCTGATGTATTTATGGATCATTTAGAATCCACACACATCATAAAAAATCCTGAAAGACTCTATTGGTTTCGCTATGTTGGCGACTGTTTATTCTTCATTTCAGGTAACTCCAATTCAGCTGAACTATTACTTTCTCAAATTAACCAAATTCACCCCAATATTAAGTTCACCATGGAACTAGAATCATCCATATCAATCAATTTTCTTGATCTCACCATTACCAGATTAAATGACCACTTCGACTTTAGTATCTATAGAAAACCCACACAGACTGACCACGTAATACGATTCTTATCTAACCACCCCATATCACACAAATACGCAGCTTTTCATAGTTACATCCATCGCCTAGAAACCATTCTACTTTCAGATTTAAACTACAAAAAAGAACTTAACATACTCAGACAAATAGCAGTCAACAATGGATATGATCACAACATCATCCACAAAAGACGCCTTAAGACCCTGCAGGAGACTGCGTTCCCCAGAGACCTTACCACCAAACCCAATTACGTTTCACTCCCATACCATCACGAAAGTCTTTCTGGAGATATTCGAAATCTCATCCAACGTTTGGTTGAAAATATCCATGTTTTCTTTAAAGTACCCAATAATTTGGAATCAGTATATATCTAATTCCAAAGATCCCATCAATTATATGAACCTTAGTGGTGTTTACAGAGTAAAATGTTCATATTGTGATGCCACCTATATAGGTAGAATATGTAGATCACCGTCTTCACGCTCTCTAGAACACAAAAAGAGAAAACACTTCCACTTTCTCTCAACATCTCAAAGAATAAAACCACACCCTCAATATCCCAAAAGATGTTTCACTTATTCACAATATCCCCCAAAAAAAACTTCCTCAAACTAGACTCATACGAAGACCTTGAAATTCTTAAAGAAAAACAAAAATGTCCAAATTTTGTTAATCGTCATGTCTTATTCAATCAAGACTTCCTCCCTCTCCATCGCCAACTATTCTCATAACCCACATCCTTAATTTACTCCTACAATAAAATCTATATTTATCATTATTCGCTCGTCAACTATTCATCTTCCTTAGTTCACTCCAAAACCTCTCTTTCAATACATCATACTCTCCATCTTTCCCCACTTCTTTGTATTCAACCTAAACTTCAAGTCTGACCCCTATACCTAATGTTTTTCATGTTTCTTTTCGACACCTCTAAATTCAGAATAGATTATTTGTCATCCCCGTCCTAAACTATTAAGTTCTCATTTTACTTATTCACATAACTCCCTCAGGGTTTGGTTTCAGATCTCTGGAGACCTCAGCCTTCTGTAGTCGTTCCTCTTTTCACAATTTTTTAAAAACATCACAATTTTTTTCTTTTTTACTTAAATTTAACAGAGCCACCCTCAACCTTTTCATTTTTACAGTTGTTGTCAATATATACCAATAGTATATTAAGCTCATGAACTTATACCTTATCGAAACTATTTTACGGATTTAATATCAGATGTCGCTATTGCGTCCGTTTCAAAGCCATTTTATCGTCGCTTCACAAAGACAGGAAAAGATTAATTTTCACGTTGAGAAAGCCTATGAATAACTGTTCTGATGAGCTTTATTAAAGCGAAATACGTATCAACAGATACATAGACTATTTTTGCGTGAAAGGAAATCTTGACTGTCTTTAATTTTATTTTTATTCGGATCTACTCTGTATGACTACAAGAAACCAATTCGCTAACGATTTCTGCTTAGCTGAGGAGACATGTCGTGGAATGCAAATTTTAGATTCCCCATGTCTCTATTAACATCTTTATCAGCGTCTGTTATACCTTGCATTTATAGAAGGTTCAGATTAAGGCAGTTATCTGAATTGTGTTTCGAAACTATTTTACGGATTTAATATCAGATGTCGCTATTGCGTCCGTTTCGAAGCCATTTTATCGTCGCTTCACAAAGACAGGAAAAGATTAATTTTCACGTTGAGAAAGCCTATGAATAACTGTTCTGATGAGCTTTATTAAAGCGAAATACGTATCAACAGATACATAGACTATTTTTGCGTGAAAGGAAATCTTGACTGTCTTTAATTTTATTTTTATTCGGATCTACTCTGTATGAGTACAAGAAACCAATTCGCTAACGATTTCTGCTTAGCTGAGGAGACATGTCGTGGAATGCAAATTTTAGATTCCTCATGTCTCTATTAACATCTTTATCAGCGTCTGTTATACCTTGCATTTATAGAAGGTTCAGATTAAGGCAGTTATCTGAATTGTGTTTCGAAACTATTTTACGGATTTAATATCAGATGTCGCTATTGCGTCCGTTTCGAAGCCATTTTATCGTCGCTTCACAAAGACAGGAAAAGATTAATTTTCACGTTGAGAAAGCCTATGAATAACTGTTCTGATGAGCTTTATTAAAGCGAAATACGTATCAACAGATACATAGACTATTTTTGCGTGAAAGGAAATCTTGACTGTCTTTAATTTTATTTTTATTCGGATCTACTCTGTATGAGTACAAGAAACCAATTCGCTAACGATTTCTGCTTAGCTGAGGAGACATGTCGTGGAATGCAAATTTTAGATTCCCCATGTCTCTATTAACATCTTTATCAGCGTCTGTTATACCTTGCATTTATAGAAGGTTCAGATTAAGGCAGTTATCTGAATTGTGTTTCGAAACTATTTTACGGATTTAATATCAGATGTCGCTATTGCGTCCGTTTCGAAGCCATTTTATCGTCGCTTCACAAAGACAGGAAAAGATTAATTTTCACGTTGAGAAAGCCTATGAATAACTGTTCTGATGAGCTTTATTAAAGCGAAATACGTATCAACAGATACATAGACTATTTTTGCGTGAAAGGAAATCTTGACTGTCTTTAATTTTATTTTTATTCGGATCTACTCTGTATGAGTACAAGAAACCAATTCGCTAACGATTTCTGCTTAGCTGAGGAGACATGTCGTGGAATGCAAATTTTAGATTCCCCATGTCTCTATTAACATCTTTATCAGCGTCTGTTATACCTTGCATTTATAGAAGGTTCAGATTAAGGCAGTTATCTGAATTGTGTTTCGAAACTATTTTACGGATTTAATATCAGATGTCGCTATTGCGTCCGTTTCGAAGCCATTTTATCGTCGCTTCACAAAGACAGGAAAAGATTAATTTTCACGTTGAGAAAGCCTATGAATAACTGTTCTGATGAGCTTTATTAAAGCGAAATACGTATCAACAGATACATAGACTATTTTTGCGTGAAAGGAAATCTTGACTGTCTTTAATTTTATTTTTATTCGGATCTACTCTGTATGAGTACAAGAAACCAATTCGCTAACGATTTCTGCTTAGCTGAGGAGACATGTCGTGGAATGCAAATTTTAGATTCCCCATGTCTCTATTAACATCTTTATCAGCGTCTGTTATACCTTGCATTTATAGAAGGTTCAGATTAAGGCAGTTATCTGAATTGTGTTTCGAAACTATTTTACGGATTTAATATCAGATGTCGCTATTGCGTCCGTTTCGAAGCCATTTTATCGTCGCTTCACAAAGACAGGAAAAGATTAATTTTCACGTTGAGAAAGCCTATGAATAACTGTTCTGATGAGCTTTATTAAAGCGAAATACGTATCAACAGATACATAGACTATTTTTGCGTGAAAGGAAATCTTGACTGTCTTTAATTTTATTTTTATTCGGATCTACTCTGTATGAGTACAAGAAACCAATTCGCTAACGATTTCTGCTTAGCTGAGGAGACATGTCGTGGAATGCAAATTTTAGATTCCCCATGTCTCTATTAACATCTTTATCAGCGTCTGTTATACCTTGCATTTATAGAAGGTTCAGATTAAGGCAGTTATCTGAATTGTGTTTCGAAACTATTTTACGGATTTAATATCAGATGTCGCTATTGCGTCCGTTTCGAAGCCATTTTATCGTCGCTTCACAAAGACAGGAAAAGATTAATTTTCACGTTGAGAAAGCCTATGAATAACTGTTCTGATGAGCTTTATTAAAGCGAAATACGTATCAACAGATACATATACTATTTTTGCGTGAAAGGAAATCTTGACTGTCTTTAATTTTATTTTTATTCGGATCTACTCTGTATGAGTACAAGAAACCAATTCGCTAACGATTTCTGCTTAGCTGAGGAGACATGTCGTGGAATGCAAATTTTAGATTCCCCATGTCTCTATTAACATCTTTATCAGCGTCTGTTATACCTTGCATTTATAGAAGGTTCAGATTAAGGCAGTTATCTGAATTGTGTTTCGAAACTATTTTACGGATTTAATATCAGATGTCGCTATTGCGTCCGTTTCGAAGCCATTTTATCGTCGCTTCACAAAGACAGGAAAAGATTAATTTTCACGTTGAGAAAGCCTATGAATAACTGTTCTGATGAGCTTTATTAAAGCGAAATACGTATCAACAGATACATAGACTATTTTTGCGTGAAAGGAAATCTTGACTGTCTTTAATTTTATTTTTATTCGGATCTACTCTGTATGAGTACAAGAAACCAATTCGCTAACGATTTCTGCTTAGCTGAGGAGACATGTCGTGGAATGCAAATTTTAGATTCCCCATGTCTCTATTAACATCTTTATCAGCGTCTGTTATACCTTGCATTTATAGAAGGTTCAGATTAAGGCAGTTATCTGAATTGTGTTTCGAAACTATTTTACGGATTTAATATCAGATGTCGCTATTGCGTCCGTTTCGAAGCCATTTTATCGTCGCTTCACAAAGACAGGAAAAGATTAATTTTCACGTTGAGAAAGCCTATGAATAACTGTTCTGATGAGCTTTATTAAAGCGAAATACGTATCAACAGATACATAGACTATTTTTGCGTGAAAGGAAATCTTGACTGTCTTTAATTTTATTTTTATTCGGATCTACTCTGTATGAGTACAAGAAACCAATTCGCTAACGATTTCTGCTTAGCTGAGGAGACATGTCGTGGAATGCAAATTTTAGATTCCCCATGTCTCTATTAACATCTTTATCAGCGTCTGTTATACCTTGCATTTATAGAAGGTTCAGATTAAGGCAGTTATCTGAATTGTGTTTCGAAACTATTTTACGGATTTAATATCAGATGTCGCTATTGCGTCCGTTTCGAAGCCATTTTATCGTCGCTTCACAAAGACAGGAAAAGATTAATTTTCACGTTGAGAAAGCCTATGAATAACTGTTCTGATGAGCTTTATTAAAGCGAAATACGTATCAACAGATACATAGACTATTTTTGCGTGAAAGGAAATCTTGACTGTCTTTAATTTTATTTTTATTCGGATCTACTCTGTATGAGTACAAGAAACCAATTCGCTAACGATTTCTGCTTAGCTGAGGAGACATGTCGTGGAATGCAAATTTTAGATTCCCCATGTCTCTATTAACATCTTTATCAGCGTCTGTTATACCTTGCATTTATAGAAGGTTCAGATTAAGGCAGTTATCTGAATTGTGTTTCGAAACTATTTTACGGATTTAATATCAGATGTCGCTATTGCGTCCGTTTCGAAGCCATTTTATCGTCGCTTCACAAAGACAGGAAAAGATTAATTTTCACGTTGAGAAAGCCTATGAATAACTGTTCTGATGAGCTTTATTAAAGCGAAATACGTATCAACAGATACATAGACTATTTTTGCGTGAAAGGAAATCTTGACTGTCTTTAATTTTATTTTTATTCGGATCTACTCTGTATGAGTACAAGAAACCAATTCGCTAACGATTTCTGCTTAGCTGAGGAGACATGTCGTGGAATGCAAATTTTAGATTCCCCATGTCTCTATTAACATCTTTATCAGCGTCTGTTATACCTTGCATTTATAGAAGGTTCAGATTAAGGCAGTTATCTGAATTGTGTTTCGAAACTATTTTACGGATTTAATATCAGATGTCGCTATTGCGTCCGTTTCGAAGCCATTTTATCGTCGCTTCACAAAGACAGGAAAAGATTAATTTTCACGTTGAGAAAGCCTATGAATAACTGTTCTGATGAGCTTTATTAAAGCGAAATACGTATCAACAGATACATAGACTATTTTTGCGTGAAAGGAAATCTTGACTGTCTTTAATTTTATTTTTATTCGGATCTACTCTGTATGAGTACAAGAAACCAATTCGCTAACGATTTCTGCTTAGCTGAGGAGACATGTCGTGGAATGCAAATTTTAGATTCCCCATGTCTCTATTAACATCTTTATCAGCGTCTGTTATACCTTGCATTTATAGAAGGTTCAGATTAAGGCAGTTATCTGAATTGTGTTTCGAAACTATTTTACGGATTTAATATCAGATGTCGCTATTGCGTCCGTTTCGAAGCCATTTTATCGTCGCTTCACAAAGACAGGAAAAGATTAATTTTCACGTTGAGAAAGCCTATGAATAACTGTTCTGATGAGCTTTATTAAAGCGAAATACGTATCAACAGATACATATACTATTTTTGCGTGAAAGGAAATCTTGACTGTCTTTAATTTTATTTTTATTCGGATCTACTCTGTATGAGTACAAGAAACCAATTCGCTAACGATTTCTGCTTAGCTGAGGAGACATGTCGTGGAATGCAAATTTTAGATTCCCCATGTCTCTATTAACATCTTTATCAGCGTCTGTTATACCTTGCATTTATAGAAGGTTCAGATTAAGGCAGTTATCTGAATTGTGTTTCGAAACTATTTTACGGATTTAATATCAGATGTCGCTATTGCGTCCGTTTCGAAGCCATTTTATCGTCGCTTCACAAAGACAGGAAAAGATTAATTTTCACGTTGAGAAAGCCTATGAATAACTGTTCTGATGAGCTTTATTAAAGCGAAATACGTATCAACAGATACATAGACTATTTTTGCGTGAAAGGAAATCTTGACTGTCTTTAATTTTATTTTTATTCGGATCTACTCTGTATGAGTACAAGAAACCAATTCGCTAACGATTTCTGCTTAGCTGAGGAGACATGTCGTGGAATGCAAATTTTAGATTCCCCATGTCTCTATTAACATCTTTATCAGCGTCTGTTATACCTTGCATTTATAGAAGGTTCAGATTAAGGCAGTTATCTGAATTGTGTTTCGAAACTATTTTACGGATTTAATATCAGATGTCGCTATTGCGTCCGTTTCGAAGCCATTTTATCGTCGCTTCACAAAGACAGGAAAAGATTAATTTTCACGTTGAGAAAGCCTATGAATAACTGTTCTGATGAGCTTTATTAAAGCGAAATACGTATCAACAGATACATAGACTATTTTTGCGTGAAAGGAAATCTTGACTGTCTTTAATTTTATTTTTATTCGGATCTACTCTGTATGAGTACAAGAAACCAATTCGCTAACGATTTCTGCTTAGCTGAGGAGACATGTCGTGGAATGCAAATTTTAGATTCCCCATGTCTCTATTAACATCTTTATCAGCGTCTGTTATACCTTGCATTTATAGAAGGTTCAGATTAAGGCAGTTATCTGAATTGTGTTTCGAAACTATTTTACGGATTTAATATCAGATGTCGCTATTGCGTCCGTTTCGAAGCCATTTTATCGTCGCTTCACAAAGACAGGAAAAGATTAATTTTCACGTTGAGAAAGCCTATGAATAACTGTTCTGATGAGCTTTATTAAAGCGAAATACGTATCAACAGATACATAGACTATTTTTGCGTGAAAGGAAATCTTGACTGTCTTTAATTTTATTTTTATACCTTATCCTTTTATATATCTCATGTACATAGTATTGCTTTATAACAGATAGGGTCTTTTCTTCTTAAGTTTTAAGTTGAGTACTGTATGATCATCATATTATAAAACCACGTCCCAACCATCAATTTTTGTTCGTCTCATGTAATTGTCGACACACAAAACAACTAACCAACTTCTTCCTTTAACACCTAATCAGTTATTTATGTTCATGAACTTGTAACTTAAAAAGTTTTACATTTACCAGGTACTAAATGTTGTTTTTTAACATATAGGGCCTTTTACGCTTAATAGCCCAGGGAAATAAGCATTTTTTTCATGACACTCGTCCGGCCATGCAAGCGACAGTTGTTTTGAGTAGTATGGACCTCTGTAACAAAAACCTATATGTTTCCTGCAGTCGATTTTTTGGACTTATTTAGTTATTACCAAATTAAGGTCAAAAAACGGACAATTTTTGCTTTTTTCGTCCATAAAATGGCGTTTTCTAAATGTTTCTATTCTTATTTGTTGCTTGGAAATTTGCAAAATAAGTCAAAAATTTCGGTTTTTTATAAATGTTAATAACTTTTCTTAAAATAAACTTATAACATTTATATTGCATGGAATGCTGTGTCTTGTAGTGCTTAAAATATGGTCAAAATTTTAAATTGTTCGGTCAAATAGTTTAAAAGTTATTTTATTTGTTTATTTCAAATTAATTTTTTTTGCAACAATATAAGTCAAAAAATTATATCATTATAGTAATTGTAAGGGTAGTTTCTAGAAGAAGAAGACCTGTTCTATTATTAAAAAAAATTAAGAAAATTAATTTTAAATATTGAAAAATAATTTTGCAAAAACATGTCGCTTTTTTTAAAATAAACTTATAACATTTATATTTCATGGAATGCTGTGTCTTGTAGTGCTTAAAATATGGTCAAAATTTTAAATTGTTCGGTCAAATAGTTTAAAAGTTATTTTATTTGTTTATTTCAAATTAATTTTTTTTGCAACAATATAAGTCAAAAAATTATATCGTTATAGTAATTGTAAGGGTAGTTTCTAGAAGAAGAAGACCTGTTCTATTATTAAAAAAAAATTAAGAAAATTAATTTTAAATATTGAAAAATAATTTTGCAAAAACATGTCGCTTTTTTGCTTATAAACAATTAGAATAACTTTTTAACCATTGCCTGCAAGAATATTATTTTTTTTTATATTTAAAAAGCCTGAATTTTTTCACAAATTTAAAAGAAAAAAAATTGGTGCTAAAATAATTTGGGACAAAGTTAGCCTCTTTTTTTATTTAATTCATAGCAGCTTTGTTTATAATAATTAAGAAATCTAATTAGCGTTATTTAAAAGAATATACTTTATAGTTTTAACGTACTACATGTTAAAAAGATTGCCTTTCAATAAAATTCTCCACAAAGCTGCAAAAAGTGGTCCTTAAAATCGGCTGGCGTCGAAACTAACGGGTGCCAAAGGGAGGGGGAAGGAGCTGTTAGCTGTATCTCTGGTTCTTATTTATAGACGTTCCTGTTTTTAATTTGTATGTAGTGTTTGCGTAGATTAGGAATATGCATTATTTCAATAAATAAATTGTTAAATAAACTATCTAACTTTCTTACAAAATTTTCTTTTCAATTTTTATTGTAATATTTGAGATAATTTTTATTTAAAAACATAAATATTAATTTATACTTTTTTAATAAAATTGTAAAAAATTTATTTATAATAGATTTTATGAAAAGAAGTATAAATTAATTATAAATATTTATGTTTTTAAATAAAAATTATCTCAAATATTACAATAAAAATTGAAAAGAAAATTTTTTAAGAAAGTTAGATAGTTTATTTACCAATTTATTTATTAAAATAATGCATATTCGTAATGTACGCAAACACTACATACAAATTAAAAAAAGGAACGTCGAAATCTATGCATATTCGTAATGTACGCAAACACTACATACAAATTAAAAAAAGGAACGTCGAAATCTATAAATAAGAACCAGAGATACAGCTAACAGCTCCTTCCCCCTCACTTTGGCACCCGTGAGTCTCGACGCCAGCCGATTTTAAGGACCACTTTTTGCAGCTTTGCGGAGGATTTTATTGAAAATCAATCTATTGAAAATCAATCAAGTACGTTAAAACTATAAAGTATGTTCTTTTAAATAACGCTAATTAGATTTCTTAATTGTTATAAACAAATCTGCTATGAATTAAATAAAAAAAGAGGCTAACTTTGTCCCAAATTATTTTAGCACCAATTTTTTTTCTTTTAAATTTGTGAAAAAATTTAGGCATTTTAAATATAAAAAAAATAATATTCTTGCAGGCAATGGTTAAAAAGTTATTCTAATTGTTTATAAGCAAAAAGCGACATGTTTTTGCAAAATTATTTTTCAATATTTAAAATTAATTTTCCTAATTTTTTTTATGTTAATAATAGAACAGGTCTTCTTCTTCTAGAAACTACCCTTACAATTACTAAAACTATATAATTTTCTGACTTATATTGTTGCAAAAAAAATTAATTTTGAATAAACAAATAAAATAACTTTTAAACTATTTGACCGATCAATTTAAAATTTTGACCATATTTTAAACACTACAAGACACAGCATTCCATGAAATATAAATGTTATTGGTTTATTTTCAAAAAAGTTATTAACATTTATAAAAAACCGAAATTTTTGACTTATTTTTCAACTTTCCAAGCAATCAATAAGGATAGAAACATTTAAAAAACGCGATTTTAAAGGTTTTTATATAACTTACAAGTTTCTTCTCTTTTAAAATTTGTTTAAATTGCTTCACTTTTGCTGATAGACGAAAAAAGCAAAAATTTTCGGTTTTTTGACCTTAATTTTTTAATAACTAAATAAGTCGAAAAAATCGACTGCAGGAAACATATAGGATTTTGTTACAGAGGTCGATACTACTTAAAACAACTGTCGTTTGCCTGGCCGGACGAGTGTCAAAAACAGTACTTTTTTGCTTATTTCCCTGGCCTATAAGTTATAAGTTAAATATTACATGAACAATATATTACAAAAGTTTTTGCAAACAGTATATTACAACACCACCTTCAAATATAAAATATATTAATTCCTATTTCACCCATCAACAATAAATTTTCAAGAATCCAACTTCCCACATATTATTATGTCTAGTTTCCATTTTCCAGGTACCAAATATTAAAAAAACTTTCGTTATATAAGAATCTCTTATTTACATCACTTTTAGACGTATGTATAGTTGGTTGCCTAACAATACCCACATTATTCTCACCACATACATTAATTAATAAAACAATTTTCACCATGTTCTAAAAAATAAATTCAGGACAAATTAACAATATTAATGGTTGCTACTGTTATATTATTTTAATTTTAACTTTTTCAATTTTTAAATAGGGCTTATGTCTTAATTAAACTAAGACATAAAGTTACACTGACTGCTTTGTTCGGACTTCCGTCCTAACTTGTCAAGATTGTCATTTAAATCTGTTGCTTTTATCAAGTCCTCGTACACACATCGTCTCAGGACCAGCAACTTCATGTGGAGTCACACGTCGCCATGTTACCAAATCCACTGGTAACTTTAACATTAAATATTTAATACCATATAATGTAAACTAAATATAAACAAACAATTTTTAACGGGTTTTTACCCACATATTTAGTGACTCAATACATGTATACCTAGTAAGTATTAACCACATTTTGTATTAACCCTGGGCAAAATTTAAATTTCACGTTCTTTTTAATTATAGTATATTTGAAGAATAAGCTGCAGTAAATTCTCAGAAAAAAAAAACTAAATTGTTAAGCATATTTTAGTACGTGTGCTTTTCGTACAACGTCAATATTTTAGCTTATTTTACGTTGGGTTTGACTACCGTGATAGAAATTTTTCCATGTCACATGGACTATCGTAAAATTTAAATACCTGCTATCGTTAGAGCTGTGTAGGCTAGGGATGATTCAGCCGGTCATAGACGTACTTTAAGGGTATTATATTATTCGTTTCGGTTTGTTAGATATTTAAACCATTTTCAAAGCATATTATATTTATATAAATCTGTTTATTTTAGTAACATACATATTAAACACAACACTCAAATTAACAACCAAAGTGATAACAAATAAATTGAATGAAATGATAACACTAGCAGAAAAACAACAGGGTTTTAGGTCGGGAAGATCATGCACCGACGCTATATTTATAATGAAGCAAGTGCCAAAGAAGTCATTAGAATACAACAAACCGGCATATCTATGTTTCGTGGACCTTAAAAAGTCATTTGACCGGGTCAACTTAAAAGATGTTATCCACTTACTGGTTATTTATGGTTATTTTTGTCGTTATGATAATGACCCATTAAATAACAAGAAATAAAGAAACTCTTAAAATACATAGGTATTTAGTTAATGGTCTTTTGATAGTTTAGATAGAAAAAGTCGATTAGCGAAAGATGGTTTCTGATAAATGTGAACGCTATCTTAAGGCTTCTTTCAGACAGACGACATTTTGTCGTTGTCGTGCAGTGTCGTGTCGTGAAAAAAAGTTTGGCTTCTTTCACACAGACATTTTGTCGTTGTCCTCCTAAGGTACAGAGGACCAGATATGACCAAACTACTACTAAAACTAATTAAAAAAATAATGGAACAAAACAGAATTCCTCAAGAATGGAGATCAAGCATCCTAATACCTCTCTTCAAAAAGGGAGACATATCGGACCCTGAAAATTATAGAGGTATTAATTTATTAAATACAACACTCAAATTAACAACCAAAGTGATAACAATTAAATTGAATGAAATGATAACACTAGGACTAGAAGAACAACAAGGTTTTAGGTCGGGAAGATCATGCACCGACGCTATATTTATAATGAGGCAAGTGCAAGAGAAGTCATTAGAATACAACAAACCGGCATATCTATGTTTCGTGGTCCTTAAAAAGGCATTTGACCGGGTCAACTTAAAAGACGTTATCCACTTACTGAATGCAAAAGACATACCTCTAGAAATATCTACCAAAACAACACAATAAAAGTAAAACTAGAAGAAGAACGAACCGACCCTATTGAAGCTGGCAATGGAATAAGACAGGGAGATTCCCTGAGTCCTCTATTGTTCAACCTGATTATGGATGAAATAATAAAAAAAGTAAGAACTAAAAAAGGATACCAAATGGAAGAAAAACAACTTAAAATAATCTGCTATGCAGAAGACGCAATACTACTCTCTTAAAGTGAAGATGATTTACAACGTATGCTGCACCGATTTAATATAACCGCCAGAAAATTTAACATGTTAATTTCCCCAACAAAGACAAAATCCATGGTTATAACAGCAAATTTACTAAGATGTAAATTGGAGCTGGAAGGTCAGATCTTAGAACAAGTGATGGCGTTTACATATCTAGGCATCAAACAGATCCGCAGGCTGCCTAAACAAAACAATATGAAGAAATAAAAATATCGGGAAAGAAACTAAAGGCAGAATTTACAAAACAGTCATCAGACCAATAAGACTTACGCGGCAGAAACAAGACCTGACACAGAGAGGACAAAAAGGATGTTAGAAACAGGAGAGATGAAAACACTTAGAAAAATTGATGGTAAGGCACTATGGGACAGAGCTAGAAGTACAGATATACGACATAGATGCAAGGTGGAGAACATCAACAACTGGATAAAAAACAGAAGAGTAGAATGGAACGATCATATAAGGCGAATAAGAACAAATAGAGTTGTAAAGACGGCAAGAGACGGTTCCCCAATAGGAAGACGATCAGTAGGAAGACCACGCAAACGATGGAATGACAACTTACTGGAGGCGCATTGAAAAACAGACAGAGTCATGTCTATATAAAAAGAAGAAGAAGAAGAAGAAGAAGAGAAAATTTTTGTTAATTTAAATATTTAATAAATATTTTTAAATCTAAATTCACTACCACTGTTTAGAATAAATCACGATTTTTTCGCCTACGCACGACAAGTGTGAAAACTAGAATGGACTTGCTTGTACCACTGCAGTCGTTCACGACCATGACATAGTGTTGTCGCAGTGATCCCACCGGGGTACTACGACAGTCGTATACGACTACGATTTTAAATCGCGTCGTGTGAAAGTTTACATTTAATCAATGAGTTAACTGCTATACACGATATCGTTGCCGTACACGACTACGACAAAATGTCGTCCGTCTGAAAGAAGCCTAAATAGTATAAATTTCGATTTTGTTTGGAAAACCAATGATTAATAAAATGGTTAATGGTCTTTAAATAGTCATTCATTAATATCAAAAAATTTTTGTTCAGTCGATTATAAGCGATTGAAGAGATCTAACATAGTTGTTTGAGTGAATACTGAGTTTATATACGTGTGATTATATACCAGTTAAAAAAAAGTTGAATTATTTATCACTTAACGAATATAGTGTTATCTTTAATGTCTACAATTATTTTAAGCAACACAATCCTTCCAATACTGTTGATAGCATAGTTGACATTTGAAGACCAAAATTGTCGAAAGTGAATGTGGATGAATTTTTCAAAAATGCAATTCGTAGAATGGTCCACTCATTTTTTTTTTAACAAATACCAACTTTAGATAAAGTTTTACAAGCTATTAGCCACGATTCCGATTTACCCATAATAAGTAGGGACAAACTTTGGAAAGTTTTGCATTTGTAGGGAGAGTTTGGAAAGACAAAACTATAAAAAAATGTCGACAAGCATTTCTGGAAGGATATTCAACTGGTTTCAAGGAACCAACAGGTAAAGGTCAACGATTAATTGTTACCCATATAGGTAGTATGAATGGATTTCTTAAGGAGGGTTTACTTTTGTTTGAATCAAAAAAGACCTATGATTATCACAAAGAGATGAACGGAGACGTATTTAAAGAATATTTCGAACAGATGATGGAATTCATACCTAAAAATGCAGTTATTGTAATGGACAATGGGCAATGTGGTTAACTTCTAAGAATTTAATCTTTGACGATACAATGACAAAAGCAGAATTATAAGAGCTTGCTAAAAAACCCATTAAGGGCCGAGACAATAAACAAAGAGAAATTTGACAATTGATTTATTAGATTGGATTAAAAACACATAAATTAAGACTAATTTACAACCAAAAAGAATTTTTTTTCTCATGAAAGGAAAAACAGGTGGGTGCGTATACGCACCTTTGGCCGAATACGTATACAATTTTTAAAAAAGGAACATATTGTATCTTAACTGTAAATTAAATTTTAAGATGAAAATTTTCGAAACATTCGGGGTGTAGATGCACTGTACACTTTTTACATAAATAAATAGTATTACTTTTGCACATCCGACATTTTCTTCTTGCACTATTATCGTCTCTTTTTACAATGTGGCCATTTTGCACGAATGTCGCCCGAAATATGGAACCATTTCCTCGTCAATGGAAAGATTTTTTGCAAAGACTCCAAATTGTGCAAACTTTCGGTTAATTAGTTCAAAAATTGGTGACAATTTTGCAAATTTATCATTTTTATTCAGTAAGGTGTTATCTGACAAATGTATGTTCTGTTTGATTGAACGAAATCTATGTCGGCTCATGCTTTCTCTTACAATGTGCACTTCTTTATCCTCATCCTTCGACCAATACATATCAAGTTGAGGCAGACTGTGATAACCAGATAATATACATATGCCAATAAATTTTTTTAAATCTGTGGCGGTTATTCTGCGATGCATAAATATTTGTAAAATATCGAATGCTCTCACTTGGTTCTTTATCAAAAAAGAGTAAAAAAACTTCAATGTGACTTGCCTCCATGGTTGGCTTTTATATTTTCTAAATATCGATCAGACTGATGTTGAATTACTGCCGAGTACGAAGGAGTATCTGTTTTTACCCAACTTGGGACAAATTTGGATTTATTATTTTTGCCTGGTTCTTTCTTTGGACGTTTTGATCTGTGGTTCAGAGGAATATCATCATCAGAATTCCCATTCACTTGTATTTCATATATACCTGCAATATCTGTTTTTATTCCTTCTGTACCAATAATATTATCATCAATGTCTTCTACATCGGAAATTTCATCTGTTTCCGGCAGCACATAAACCACATCAAGTGAGTCAGCATTTTCACAGTCTGAGTCTTCTTCTAACAAAGCCATTAACTCTTTAGTAATTAGTGCCCTTTTCATTACCTATTTCGAGAATTTACTAAAATAAACAAAAACATGCACTACTAAAAATATACTACTACTATATACACGCATTCATATGATAATAATTTAGCTTACCTTATTTCAACTTATATGGAATATAAAACAAATAAACACAAGGAAACTTTCAAACTGATTTAAGTCAAGAAAAAAGCAAATATAATAGTATTGACTATTGACGAGATCGTAATTTCAGATTGTTTAGTCTACGAAAAAAATATAATATGGTGTCGGCCAAAGGTGCGTATACGAATCCATCGTATAAACATGCAAATGCAATTATAGACCTTATTTTTAAAGTATGAATGAATAAGTTTTTAGAATAATAAAAATTTCAACATATTTTTATAATTATAGAATACAAAATATGAATTAAGTTTATAATTAGTATCGGAAAAATTTTTTGTATGAAGATGTGCATAAATCACTAAATTATGCAAAATTATAATAATCTTAAAATATTTAAAAAGTAATATTTTTATCAAAAGAAAAATGATACTATATACCTCAATCTATTGAGATGTTACTTCAATAAAAAGAGAACATTAAAAAAATTATTTTCGGGCCAAAAAAAATTAACAATAAAGGTTGCGTTTACGCACCTTTGGCCGTAAATGGGTTTTAATAAACAAAATTATAAAAAATATGTCATTGAGGAGATAGCCAAAAAACGAGGAATTGAAATACTTCGCCTACCACCGTATCATTGCGAGCTAAATCCGATTGAATTAGTATGGGCTGAAGTTAAAGGTAATGTTGCTCGAAATAATACAACTTTTTAATTGTCAGATGTTACTATTCTTTTTCATAAATCAATATCCGAAGTAACGACTGAACATTGACAAAAATGTATTAATCACGTTATAAATGTTGAGAAAAATATGTGGGAGCTTGATCATATAATAGATTGCAGTATAGAACCTATAATAATTCATCCCGGATCGAATAACACTTCGTCCGAAACAGAATATGAGGAAGCTTAACTTTAAACTGTAGCTCAGAAGTTTATTTTACATTTGAACTAGTTACCGTCAACTTCATTGTTTATTTTTTTATTTATTTTTTATTGCTAATATAATTTTCATTCTTATTTCCAATATTATTAGTACTAGGAATATTATTATTTATTAATAGGAATATAAAAAAACTTACAGTTTTTGTGTATGTATTTTACGTTTCAGTATAATTTATTGTATTTTATTATTTCATATTAACTATATGTTTCACAAATAATAGAATTTTTATTCTTTTTATGTGTATCTTTTTATTTTAAACCAGTATTGGATTGGATTAATTTCTTTGTTCTAAATATCCAAATAAATTTAACGCAAACTTTTCTTTTAAGATTACGTTTTAGTTAGAAGATGTGCACGCCTATGTATTTCGAGGTTCGAAGATAAGTATTCTGAGAATTTATTCCAGCTTATTCTTCCAATATACTATAAGTGATTATACACTTTTTAGGTCCACTGACAATGGAATGTGGATTTCGAAAACGTTTTGTGATATAGCCCGATTGGGTTTTTAAATTATATACCTTTTATTAGGGATTTTTAATAAATTTTTTTTAAAATAAAATAATTATTTAAATATAAATTAATAAAGATGTGACATTTATAACGGTACAACAATATTTAAAAATCCTAAGATTTCCTGCTTGTCGAAACTAAATTCAAATTGTATTACTGCGAATTATATAACTTGTAAAGCAGACATATTGATATATTAGTCGACAAGAGAATATACAATTTGCATTACCCATGTCGTTTATCACGGCAAAAATTCGTAGTGAATTTAGTTTCTTGTACTCGAGTCCTAGTCAAGAAATTAAACAGAAAGACAGTTTTAGATTTAATTTCAATGCAGGGCCATCCGCTTATACGTATTTTAACCTTATTAGGTATCAACAGAGCGTCATATGCAGATGCTCTGAATCGAAAGTAAATCGCTCCCGTGATTTTCAATAACCTCGTGTCAATTCCTACCTCATCATATCAATTAGTAAATTGCGATGGCAGGATGTGTAGGGCAGTCTCTTCTTACAGTCCGCATACTCTGCACCATGGTTCATTCATCTTACCTCGTTTGTATAGGTGTTTTCTTAAAGAACAGCAATATCCAGTCACCATTTCGGTGATGATTTTAATCTCTCGTTTATTGATGTTAATCAAATTTTCCATTTTTTATCAATATTCTGAATTATTTTAATAGTCTGAATTTGCCCATGATTACCAGCCACTTTTTTTAACCTCGTTTTTGTAGCATCTTTAGTGGCGACACAGAATGATTCTGGGCCTACAAAGTTCTTTGAAGCTTATTTTCAGCATACGTTTTTAGTAAATGTATGGTTTGGAGTAATTGATAATCATTTAATCCGTCCGTCTAACAGGCAAATCTTACCTTAGTTTCCTATAGGAAGTTAAAGAAATGTCTCTACAGCTGAGACAACACTTACTGTTCATGCATGATGGTGCTCCAGTTCATTTTAGCATTAATATATGTAATCACTTAGATACGGTATATTCAAGTTCTTAGATAGGTAGAGGAGGTTCAAAACATTGGCCTGCCCCATCGTCGGATTTAAATCCTCTATATTTTGCATTTGGGGTTTTCTTCAGTCCTTAGTTTATAGTAACGAGGCGAAGAATTAAATCTTGTCATGTCGTTGTGTTACATCCAAAGGAGGTCATTTTTAACATTTGTTCAAGCTTTGCACCTATTTTAAAAATTCTATTAGTGCTACGTTCTGTTATTGTTCTGGTTTAATGTATTAGATAGATCTTGATATTGTCCGATTGGCTTTTTAAATTATATACCTTTTATAAAGGATTTTTAATAAAAAATTTTGTGCTCTATGGTATACAGCCAACTACAGGAACTTGGATTCCTTGTGTATTTTATTTTAATTTCTTTATTAATTTATTAATTCCTTTACCTTCAGTTTCTTTGTTACTATTTTTTCCTCAAAAAGTAGTTGGCGCCCTCTTTCTCTTTCTGTCTCGTAGAATAAATATTCGCCCTATCTTTTTCTTTTCTCTCTTTTTCTTTCCGGTAAAATAAATATTCGCCCCCTCTCTTTCTGTACGCTAGTAAATATTCTGTTGTATGTTAACAGAAGAGCTAATTCCATCATAGACATACGTCTTATGATATCATTGCTAACTCCATTGTAGTCCCTTCCTACTTTCTGTCAATCACCTTTCATGGTGGGATTATATTTTGTCTATAATTGAAATTTATAAAAGAAGGTAGGAATTATTATAAGCTTCATTTTATGGTCTACAGAATTATCTTGAGGTGAGTGCTTAATTTGTAATCTATATTCTATAATTCTGACAGCATTTTTAATAATCATAAACTTACTTCTTTCAAAGCCACGTTTTCAATTTTGTGCATGCAGGAATATAACAAAATTTAGCTAATTTTAATAATAATTATATTTCATTTTATCCCTGCCATCTGCAATTTGTTTGATTGTAATTTTTTAAAATGGCAAGGAAATTAAACCCCCTTTAATTTTTCTCTAACACAGGCTATTTAATATTCTAGTTTATGAGAATTTTATGGGATATTTCTGAAACACTTTATTGTAGAATTTATGGGATATTTACTAAATATAATATGGAATAACTGCAGCTGTCAGGAGTACCTAACCATCTAATTGGAAGACCACACATATTTAGAATCAAGCAGTGAAGCAGTCCATCAATACCAGAAGTATCGTTCAAATTTATTGAATGTAAAGCATTAGAAAAGGTTGTTTTTGCTATTTAAATATCAACCCCCTTTAATTTTTCTCTAACACAGGCTCTTTAATATTCTAGTTTATGGGAATTTTATGGGATATTTCTGAAACACTTTATTGGAGAATTTATGGGATATTTACTAAATATAATATAGAATAACTGCAGCTGTCAGGAGTACCTAACCATCTAATTGGGAGGCCACACATATTTAGAATCAAGCAGTCCATCAATGCCAGAAGTATCGTTCAAATTTATTTAATGTAAAACATTAGGAAAGGTTGTTTTTGCTATTTAAATATTATTTTTTATGTGTTAAATAAATATGATTACTTAAATAATTGTTTTATTTGCTACTAGCTTAAGGTTCATGGTTTAATTCATAGTTTAAGACAAGACGAAGTCACACTTGAAAGACGAAGACTCTAGGCGAAGCATAGACGATAAGCTTCCATGGTTGAGTGATGTATTATTTTTATAATAGTATTTCAATTCTATTTGGTAGTCTTATCGTTACATTGTTATTAGATGGTGTTGATACGTCTAAATTTTTATAATTATTGTACTATGACGGGAGAGATTTAATTTCGATTCAGAGCCTCTGCATATGACGCTCTACTGATACCTAATAAGGTTGAGGAACTTATTAACGGATGGCAGATGTCCTGTATTGAAATTAAATCGAAAACCCTCTTTCTGTTCTAATAATATTGATTTATTAATTGGTGCGAATTTGTATTTTCATATTTTAATAGGAGAAATAATCTCGCTAGGGGTTAATCTCTCTACGCTAATGAATACTCAATTACAAGTAGAACATGTTATTGCGGGTCTACTTATATCAAAGAAATGTTTAAGTCATACCAACGCATCCTTTGTACCGCAAACATTTCCTTTTTATTTCGAGAAAATACGCATTGTATTCAAGATAGATATGAAGAAAACAACGCTAAAATCGACAAAATGTTAAAAAAATTTTGGAAAGTCGAAGAATTTTCTTTTACGAAATCTCGTATTAATGAAGAAGAAAATGTAGAGACACTTTTTCAAATCACCACGCGGATTTTGGTATTTAGGATTTATGAAGTTGAAATGCCTCTTCGACACTTGAAAAATAAAAAATTAGGCAGTTCCTTTTTTACTGCAAAACAAAGAGTTTTACGTTTAGAGAAAAAAATTGAAAATGATCAAAATTTTTATAATAAATATAAAAAAGTTATTGAAGAAGGATTGATTGGCGGTCAGACTAGTAGGACGTGTGTAGTGTCGCTCCGAAATTAAATTCCAATTTTGGGTGGTTTCGAGTGTAATCTGCATGCAAGTTAGTGTAAAGTGTGTTTGAAAGGGACCTTTATGTAAGTAAATAATCAGTTATCTGATTTTGAACTGTAATAAATTGATAGTTAGTTTTAATTGCCCTACGGATAAAAGTGAAACTTCTGAGTGGTCGAAACGAGTTGAGCTTTTTACGCTGGACGGGTGATTAAGAACAATAAACAATAATAATTATCAACAAAAACAATAGGTCTGTTATTCAGGTTTCGGTAAAACTATACAGAATGATAAAGGCTGAATTTATTTGCTGTTTTGATATTGATTGTATTTTTGTATTTACAAGTGGTAGAAGTCGAAACTGATTAGGATCGAGAATAATTGATAAGATTTAACTGTAGAGGTAGGCGCGGCGCTTGTCGAGATCCGTAACCGTTATTTATAATATTTATATTTATAAATACTTTAATTACTTGAATAAGAAGAAAAATGGCGGATGCTAAGATTGATGAAGATGGTAAAAGAAAAAGCAAAGAGGAGATAGATATATTTAGCAGGAGCAGAAAAGTGAGCCGAACGCCAGACAGGTCGAAACCAACAACGAATGAAACCAGCAGCCAGAACGAAATGATGGAACTAATGAGACAAATAGCAAGCGATAATAAAAAGAAAAACAATGACCTGGAAGAGATAAAAAATACAATGGGTAATATGATTGAGGAACTAAAAGAAATTAGGAAGGAAAATAGTGAATACAAATTGCAAATGAAAGAAATAATAAGAGAAAATGAAAATCTAAAGAAAGAAATGACAGCGATAAAACAAAAAATAGATAAAATAGAAATAGCATTGGAAGCATGTCAGAAAGAAAAGAAGAAAAATAACCTAATTATGAGAGGCTTACCAATAGACACAATAGAAGCAGAGCAACTGGAGAACTTCATAGAAACAAAAATGGGAGTAAAATCAGAAATAAATAGGGTACAAAAGATAAATGAAACAATGTGTGTTATCGAATGTAAAAAATTCGAAGATAAAATGAAAATACTGAAAGCCAAGGGTAAACTAATAAACTATAAGCAACATAGAGTATATATAGAATGTGACCTAACATTAAAAGAGATAGAGATACAAAGAAATCTTAGGAAGATAGCAGCAGATGAAAAGACTAATGGAAAAAGGACAAAAATTGGATATGGTTTCATAATTATTGAAGGCATTAAGTGGAAATGGAATCAAAAAACAAGCCAGATAGAAAAAATAACATACAATACAGAACCAACTAGTTCAAAAAACTAGCTGAAGAAAACACAATAACGGACCGAGAAACAAAACAGGCACAGAACAGGGACATGAGCAGATCTAAAGATAATAACACAAACGGGAGTAAAAACAAATTGAAGTACAACTTAAACACAGAAAAGAACAAAACAATTTGGAAAATGGCATCATGGAATGTGAGAGGTATAAATGGGAAGGAAATAGAACTGGGGGAAGAAATTAGAGATAAGAACATTGAAATAGTAGCTATAACAGAGACAAAGAAAAAAGGAAAAGGATCAATAATATTAGAAAACGGAATGTTACTAATATACAGTGGAGTGGAAGAAACGAAGAGAGCTCAGGCAGGAGTAGCGTGCATGATAAAGAAGGAGAGTATCAACAAAATAAAAAATTGGATATATTACAACGAACGTATACTAAGAGTAGACATAGATATGGATACAGAGGAAACCAATACAAACCTAATCATATGTTATGGACCAGATGAAGACGCAACAAAAAACGAAAAGAATGAATTCTGGGACAAATTACAAGAAGTGATAAATGATTGTACAGAGAAAATTGTTATCACAGGAGACATGAACAGCAGAGTGGGGAAAGAAACAGAAAAATGGAACAATGTCATCGGACCTTATGGGGAGGACAAACTAAACAAAAATGGAAAATTACTACTCGAATTCTGTCTAGACAATAACCTGGTGATTATGAACACACACTTCCAACATAAAAGGATACACAAGATCACAAGAGAAGTCAAATCAAGAGACGAACAATCAATTATAGACTATACTATAGTGCAAAAAACAGAGAAGAACTGGATAAGACACGTAAGGGTAAAAAGAAGTTATGAAATTGGTAGTGACCACTATCTACTAGAAACCGCATTCAAAAGCAAAAGAAAAGAAATAAAAAGAAATGAGAACATAAACAGAAAACACAAAGAAATAATAAAAATTTATAAACTAAGGGAAGAAACAACGAGAATAAGATACTCAGAAGGACTAGAGAAAGAGATGGATAATGAACATGAAATAACAGAAACAATAGAAGAAGAATGGGGAAAATTTAAAAATGCGATGATAAAAACAGCTAAATCAATATGTGGAACCACAAGAAATAACAACAGAGGAAAACGAACATCTTGGTGGAACGATGAAGTGAAAAGAGAAATAAAAGAAAAGAAGAAATTATGGAAAGAATACATCCAAGACAAAACACAACAAAAATATGAAAATTATAAGAGACAAAGAACAAAAGTTAAAGAGATAGTTAAGAAAGAGAAAAAGAAAAGTTGGGAAAAATTCGGGGAAAAAATGGAAGAAAACAGCACAGAAAACGTAAAATTATTTTACAGAACACTGAAAAACCTAAGAAGCAACAAAGAAACGAAACTGAAACAAATAATGAACAAGAAAGGAACAATAATGAACGACGATAAGACAATAATGGAAAGATGGAGGGAACATTTTTAGCTGATACTGAATGGAAATCAAGCGAATACAATGGAGAAGGAAAGCCACAACAGGAGAGTATCCATGAAAAACACGGAAAATACAGAAACTATAGAAAAAGAAGAACTGGAAGAAGCAATAAGAAAGATAAAGATTGGAAAAGCACCAGGAAGCGATGAAGTAGCACCAGAAATGATGAAATATATAGGAGTAAAAGCAAAAGAAAAATTGTTATACATATATAACCTAATATGGAAGAGAAAAGTAATACCCAGAGAATGGACAAATGCAGTAATTATACCTATATACAAGAAAGGAAACACAAGAGACTGTAGGAACTATAGAGGTATATCACTACTATGTGTAGCAACAAAAGTATACGAAACCATAATAGAAAGGAAAATTAGAAAAGAAATAGAACATAAATTGGAGGATGTACAAAGTGGATTCAGGAAAGGACACAACACACAAGATCATATATTCACCATGCAACAAGTAATAGAAAAAGTCTTAAAGAAAAATAAAGAAATACATCTGAGTTTTATAGACATGGAAAAAGCATTCGACTCAGTCAAAAGAAAAGATATATGGGAAAGTCTAAAGAAGAAACAAGTAAGTGAAGAACTGATAGAAGCAACAAAGAGTATATACATGAAAACAACAAATACAGTAAGAATGTTAAATATACAGTCAGAACCATTCGAAACAACCCAAGGAGTTAGACAAGGGGGAAGTCTCAGCCCACTACTATTCATAAATGTTATAGATGAGATAGTGAAAGAATGTAAGAAAACATTCAAGAAATACTGCATCGGTTGGAACAGAATGCAAATGATAAATGCTGAGATATGTATATTTGCAGACGACATAGTATTAATTGCGGAAACTGCAGAAAAACTGAAATACAACTTAGAGAAATGGAACCTAGAAGCAAGCAAATACAACCTAAACGTAAACAAAGAGAAGACTCAAATAATGAAAATATCAAGGAAACAAGGGACGGAAGATCAAATAGAAGTAATGATAGACCAACAAAAAATAATACAGACAAATTCATACAAATACTTAGGAACAGTAATCAACAACAAAGGAGACATCGAGGATGACCTTAACAACAGAATGGAAAACACAGGAAAACTATTCCAAGCACTAAATAGAGGATTCCTTAATAACGAAGAAATATCAACAAAGACCAAGATGACAATATACAAAACAATATATAGACCTACAGTGACATATGGAGCAGAAAATTGGATATTAAACAAAAGACATCAGAGCAGAATTCAGGCAGCAGAGATGAAATACCTCAGAAGAACGATAGGAGTAAAAAGAACTGATAGAATCAGAAATGAAGAAATAAGAGAAAGACTCAAAATCAAACCGATACTCGAGACAATCAAAGAGAAAAAACTGGCATGGTTCGGACATCTAACCCGGATGGACAATAATAGACAAGTTAAAAGAGTGTGGGACGCCAAACCAATAGGGAAGAACAGAAGAGGAAGACCCATTAAAGAATGGAACAGTGACATCTCGCAGATACTACAGAGTAAGGGTAAGACTTGGCAGGAAGCAACACAGATGGCATCCAATAGGAAGGAATGGAGAAAGTTCGTTAAGAGCTAGGACACCTCAGAAGACCGTCAAATAGTGTAATGTAATGAATTGTATTTTAAACGGCCCAACACCGAAAGGTACAAATGGGTCTACTGATTAAGTAAGTAAGTATTGAAGAATATATAACAATACAACACGTAAAAGTTATACGTTTAAACTTATATATTTGATACCACATCGTAAAGTGATTAGGGCACAGGCAACATCAACGAAACTTCACGTCGTATACGAGTTTTCTATTAAATCTACTTCGGGATATTCGCTTAATGATCTTACACTAAAGGGTTATCAAGTACAGGATAATTTATTTGATATTTTTGCCGCTTTAGGGACTTTAAATTTATTTTGACTGCAGATATAAATATGATGTGTAGAGTAATCGAAATGTCGCCCAAATAACGCTATTTACAAAATATTTTGTTAAGAGGTTCGCCCTCTGAGGATTTTAAATGCGTTAAACTATCTCGTCTTAGTTTTGGACAAAATGGTTCTCCATTTTTGGCCACCTACGTTATTAAAGATATTTCACAAAATAACCCTTTATTTTCACTAGCAGCTAGCGCTTTGCTATCTCAAACATATATGGACGATATCTTAGGTGGAACCGCTCGATTTTCTTAGCTTGAAGTACTCTAGGGAGAATTAAATCAAATATTTAACAAACATTGATTCACTTTGCAATAATGGTCGTATAATTTGGCTTTTTAACTGAAATTTCTGATCAAAACGCTGTGGAACTAGATTTGAAATTTGATAATGCAATTTGAAAAATTTTTGGTTTAAAATGGAATTCAAAAACGGATCATTTAAAAATTGATGTAAATAACGGTACTAAATTGCAACGTATTACAAAACATCAAATTCTTTCATGTAGTAGTTTTTGTTTTGACTAGTTAGGTTTGGTAAACCCTTCAATTGTGAAGGAAAAACTATTAATGCAAGAACAGTGGCAGATGAAACTTTCATGAGATGAACCGATAATTATTTCATGCATAATAGTTCAGTGGAGAAAAATTTAATGAAAATTTAGCTCAAATCTCTCATATAAAAATTCCTTGTTTCGTCTATTTCGACTTAGACATTCTTAGCATCGATTTACATAGACTTCGTGGTGCAAGTCAAGTTGCATACGGCGCTTGTAAACTGGATCAATACGCCAATAATTCCTTGTCATCAAATCTTGTTGCCGCAAAAACGTGAGTCGTACCTTTGAATAATAAACTTACCATTCCAAACTAGAATTAATAGCCATGCTAGCCAACTTTAAGTCAAATTAATTGAAAAAATTATATAAAGATCTTTAAATACTGTGTAAAGATTAATTTTATATACGCATAGATTCATAAATTGCTCTCAGCTGGATTAAACATCCAATAATAATTATAATACGTTTGTTTCGAATAGAGAGTAGCCAATATTCAGAATTTTAGTAAAAATCTAAAGTGGAGATATATTAAATCACAATTAAATCCTGCAGATGTCCTGCGATGTATTTAAACAAAAAACATTTTCGTTTTGGTTACAGGGATCTGAGTGTTTGCTAAATCCCAAATTTTATTTTGATCAATTTGGTACCTTTGAGCAAATTAAAAGTTTACCGGAAGTAAAGAAAATAGCTCTATTAGTTGTTAATCCTTTACCAAATAATTGGATAACTATGTTTGAAAGATTGTCTAAATTTTCAAAATTACAAAACGCAGTCGCTTACGTATTTAGGTTTATATATAATATGAAACATGAAAAAATTAAGGGTATATTTACACGTAAAGAAATTTCAAATGCTCATGATTCCATTATTAAAACTATTCAGGAATAATATTTTGCAAAAGATATAGCACGTCGTAGACAAGAAATTGCTCCCTCTTAATCCTTTTTAGACTCCTCTGGAATTGTACGTGTTGAAGGACGCTTACAAAAGGCAGATATAAATTTTAATAATAATTTCCCTATATTGTTGCCAGCAAATGATCGTGTTGTTTCTTTGCTCTTTAAAAAGGAACATTATAATATACTAGGACACAGTGGCCGTCAAAATGTGTTAGGCAATTTACGCCTACGCAAATAGTGGCCTTTAAGTGGAGTCAAGTACATATGTTAAACACATTATCAAAACGCGCATATATTCAACGCGCAAGCTGCATCACAACTTATATCTCCACTCTCATTGTATATAGCCAGAATCTCGCGCGCCTTTTACACCGTAGGTAGATTTTGCAGGTCCTTTGTTTATTAGGGCTTCTAGATTACGCAAGGCCTGAACAATGTTATTTTACAATTTTTATTTGCATGGCTACAAAAACCATTCATTTAGAGTTATTTAGTGATTTATCCCCTAACGCTTTCTTGGCAATGTTTAGACGATTTATTTCTCGCTGAGGTAATCCCCACACTATATATAGGGACAAAGGTACCAACTTTGTTGGTGTCAATAAATAACTTAAGGAATTCAATAATTTCTTTAAATTAGAGCTAATTTAGCTCAAACCGAGATTCAGTGGAAATTTATTCCTCCTCGATCACCTCACTGTATTTGACTTTGGGACTTATCTGTAAAAGTAGCAGTTTCATTTAGTATGCCTAATAAGTAATTCAGTGTTGACTTTTGAGAGGAATTATATACCGTTTTAACCCAAATATAAGCTATTTTAAATTCTCGACAGCTGTATGCGTAATCTACCTAATAAATGACCCTAATGATTGACAACCGCCTACTCCTGGGCATTTCTTAATCAATACTTCCTTAACCGCATTTCCTGATATTGATGTTACTAATACGTTTGCTAACAGACTGCCTATCTGGAAACAAATTTCGAAAATATAGCAATCGTTTTAGAAACGTTGGTCGGTTGAGTATAACTTACAGCATACACCACAGAATTGAAAGTAAATGATCTAGTTCTAATCACAAACGACAATACACCTCCGTTACGGTGACCCTAGCAAGAGTGATAGAACGAATTAGCAGCAAAGATGTAAAAGTTAGAATTGTCCGTGTCCGTACTGCTGATGGAGAATATATTCGCCTTGTCATTAAACTTGGAGAAATTTCTGTAATAAATTTATCCATGTATTGTTACGAAGATGTTTTTACCCACCAAAAACTTGTACCCAGCAAATCGCGGGTAGCAAACATTCAAAAAGGTGGTTTTACCTAACTAATAGAAATTTCGAAGTCCCCTCCAACCCCCTGGTAGTCATTGCAATTATAATTTGAATAGAGCTAGTAAGCAGTTAGAATCCACCCAGGATGGACGGTGCGTTTATTAGCGAGTATCAACTTAGAAACCAATCAGTTTGGATGCTCCATTTTTTAGTTTAGAGTAATAACTCTCTCGTATTTGTATTATCGGTATCAACTTAAATCCAGCGAGATCTGGGCGCTTTCAGTTTAGAATAAAACCAGAGAACAACCCAACACAGGGTTATGTCTCTGTTATTCTAGGATAAAACTCTTACGTATTTTATACAGGTATTGTGTGTCTCGCTTATAAATTAAAATTTACACGTTTCACAAACGTTTATTGTTAATTAAATTTATTAAAACTAAAAAACAACATCCATTGTTTGTAAAAATTTTTTTGACTATATCTTAATTTAGTTATAGTAACAAAATTAGTCATTAAATTACATATTTTATTCCCACGTTAGTGGGTGACCCTTCGAAATGGAATTTATTATATTGCTTTTTACGCTTTAAATGGTAGTAAGATCTTCATCCTAATTCATTGTTTATCTTCCTACATGTTTGTTGGTCTTCGAGCCAAAACTTTGAATCAATCTTCTATCAATATGCATTAACATAACATGATAGTATAATAAAAAAATGTAATCATGATCACATTGAGAATTCTAGCATTACATTGATTAAATATACGGAAACATTTATTATTATTAATAATATAAATTTTATGCAATAATTGTTTAAGATTAATAATCCAAAAAATAATAATTTTAATTAAATATATTACACAACCGTACGCCAGTGATACTGGTATACGATGAAACTAAAATGATATTTGGGTGTATGGCAAGAATGTTTACATCGTTAACGATAATTTATAATCTTATAGTAAGAAGGAATTCGGTTTATTTTTGTTTTGATTTGTTTATCAATTTGATTCGTAATATATAATTTTAATAAACTTTATTATAAATACAAATAAAATGTAGCTTAATAGCTTTAAAAACTAATTACTCTTTTGTATGGTGTAGGGAGCTGATTGCATCTTTAATAGATTAACAGACTGCACTTTGACAAATTAACAAATGTAGACAGAACGATTGTTCTTAAGAAGTTTATTTTATTTTAAATAGTTTATTTTAAATAATCTCAACGACTAGTAAGTTGCACTGACGAATTGTGATATTTTGTAAATGTTTAGGTACACATTTTTATTTTATATACATTGCAGTGTCTTGAAAAAGGAATAAAACCATTCCGAAAGCTCGACAAAAAGTCAAAAGAGTGTTTCTCTAACATCTCGGCCAACCTTCTGACTGCAGCACTAATAAATTTGTGGTTTTTGTATGTATATATATATATATATATATATATATATATATATATATATATATATATATATATATATATGTATATTGTTACGATAAATATCATGGCCTAAAATAACTGTAAATATTATGACTAATTCTGTTATGTTGTAGATTGTACGACACCTGAACGAAAGCTTCCAAAAAAACAACATTTCGAAACTTCTGGACGACCGATGTGAAAATACCCGTTTGCCTTTACCGTTATAATTTCGCCGCTAGTCGAGAAGGCTGTCGATGGTTCTAGCTTAACGGCACTGGCGTATATTAACAGGACATTTTATTTGGAAAGTTCAGTTAGTTTTGATGATTCGCGGTCGCGATTTAATTGTACCGTTCGGATACATAAATTATGTAATTATTAATCAAATAAATTGTTGATATAAATTATCGTGCTTTTCAATAAATTAAAATAAGAACCTTTTAATAAAGACATTATAAATTAAATAAAGACATAAATAAATATCATTTCAATGGTGTCGGAAGGAAATCAAAGTAAATTAGACTTATAGTAATCAATCATAACGTGTTGTTCCGAAGAGAATAAAATAAATTGTGAAAATGACTACGATTTATGAGCTGACAGTGACCAATTTAAGAAGACATCTTGAAGACAGAGAATTAGCTTCTACCGGAAAAAAGGCTGAGTTAGTCCAACGACTAAAGAACGCTTTGCTAGAAGAAGGACTAGATCCAGAGACTTATATATTTGAAGATGCATCATTAGAGAACAAAGTTTTTGGCGATATTTCGAAAGTTTCCGGCGACATCGCTTCTTTAGAAAGCAAAGTTTCTAACGAGATTTCTTCTCTGAAAAGCAAAGTTTCTGCTAACATCTCTAAAGTCACTTCTGAGATGTCTGCTCTTGACGATAGAATGTCTTCGTTAAAAAACCAAGTTGCTGCCGATATGTTGGCCTTCGAAGAAAAGATATGGAAGGAGATGGAAAAGAAGCTGGAGGAAACAGGGACAGCAGAGAGAGGAAACAATCAAATTATAGTAGAGATAAAAGAAGACGAGACGAAATGTAAGTTGGAAACACGGCCGAAATTTGAAGGAAGTGAAAGTTCTGTGCATGTCAAAGTCCCAACTTTTGACGGAAAATCGTCATGGAACAACTACATGAAACAGTTCGAATCAGCTGCAAGAGCGAATGGATGGTCTGAAAAAGAAAAGGCTGTAAACCTGACTATCGCTCTTCGAGGAGATGCCTTAGATGTGCTTCAGACCATAGCCGTAGAGGAGACCGATGATTTCGAACAACTGAAGAAGAGGTTAAATATGCGATATGGCCACGAACATTTGGAGCATGTATATCAGTCGCAGCTTAAAAATCGTAGACAGAAGAAAGAGGAGGCTCTTCAAGAATATGAGGTAGATATTGCCAGATTAGTACGATATGCTTATCCAACAGCTCCCGAAGACATGATGGAAAAGTTGGCCATTCAAACGTTTATTGATGGTCTTCGTGATCATGAAATGCAGAGAACACTGCGATTAGCTCGTCACAAAACGCTGGTTGATGTCTTATCCGCCGCCCTCGAGTACGAGTCAGCTACGCAGGCCTCTGGCGGGTACAGTAAAGTTAGAACTGTAAAAGAGGAAGGAGATGAAGATAAACTTGACCAGCTCGTTAATATGATAAAAAGCATGACATACAAGAAAACGAAGACCATCAGATGCTGGAATTGTGGCGAAATAGGACACGTACGAAGCTCCTGTAAGCACCCTAGATACGACGCAAATCGAGAAACTCACCATCAGGAAAACTAGAACGGGTCAGCCTTAGGGGGGCAGCTTCGACCCAGAACTTTTCCAAAGACCCTCTCATACTAATAGCTTCTTTGAAATGTCGTGAAGATAGTGTATATGTAGATGGAGACATAAATGGTAAAAAGCATACGCCCGACAGTTATAAACAGCCGAAAGAAACTGTTACCAACGAGGTTGCGACTTCGGACCGCTACAGGTGAAAATGCCAACATTCATGGAGAAATCCAGGTACAATTGGGAATTGGAGCAGAAAAGTTCGTCCATACTGTTATAGTTGCTGACATCGAAGAGGATGTTATATTAGGAATGGACGTCATGAATATGCATGGATTCCAATTGGATTTTAAGAATAAGGTAATCAAAGTTGGCAACGAGGAGGTATTTCTTCATCCACATAATGACAACACTGTGCAAGCAGCCATTACAGAAGATACAGTCGTGCCTGCGAGAAGCGAAACGATCATAGTAGCGCGACTACAGGGAATTGTAGACGAAGGGACACCTGTTATGATGGAGCCTTGGAACCACGACGATGAGGTTGGCCGTGGAATCATAATTGGAAAGGAATTGGTGACTTCGGCTAAAGAAATTCCTGTGAGAGTTATCAATGTCAACGACTACCCAGTGACCATAAAGAAGGAGACAAAAGTAGGAACTTGTATACCTGTGACATCCATAATCCGTCAGGCGACAACATCTGATAATTCCAACGACAAATTCGACCAAATGGTTGCAGTTGCAGGACAGTCTCTGAATCAGATTGAGAAAAGGAAATTAAGGGAATTTCTTCGGCAGTATCGTGATATTTTTTTACCGAAAGGAGGAAAGACGGGAAGAACTACCGTTGCTAAGCATAAAATTGATACTGGTAATGCTAAGCCAATTCGTCAAACAGCTCGACGATTACCACAGGCGAAAAGAGAGGAAGCTGAAACGATTGTTCAGGAAATGAAGAAAGACGGGGTGATAGAACCTTCTACGAGCCCATGGGTCTCTCCGGTGGTCCTGGTTAAGAAGAAAGACGGAACGACGAGGTTCTGTGTGGATTACCTTTTGCTAAACAACGTTACCAAGAAAGATAGTTATTCTCTGCCTCGGATCGATGACACATTGGACACATTGGCTGGAAGTAAATTGTTTTCTACTTTGGATTTGAAGTCTGGATACTGGCAGGTAGAAATGGATTCAGTTGATAAAGAAAAGACAGCCTTCCATGATGGAACCTCCAAATGGACCATGCCGCCCTTAAGTGGTTGATGCAGTTTAAGAATCCAGAGGGTGAGATAGCAAGGTGGATCGAACGACTCCAAGAATACGATTTTAAGATTAAGCACCGGGCCGGAGTTAGCCACAGAAACGCTGATTCTCTTTCCAGAAGGCTATGCCCAGCAGAGTGTTCCCACTGCAACAAAACGGAATCCAAGGAAGCAGCAGTGCTAAGAACGACAATTGTCAACGACGACTGGACGCCTACTAAGATAAGAGAAGAACAAGAGAGAGATCCAGTTATACAGATAATCCGAAAATGGAAAGAGGAAAACCGTCGACCACCTTGGCAGGAAATATCAAACCTATGCTCAGTAGTTAAGACGTATTGGGCCCAGTGGGACTCATTTATCATCGAAGATGGCTTGCTCAAACGAGTCCTAGAAAATGATGACGCTTCAGAGAAGAGAAGACAGTTGGTGATCCCAAAGAGCAGAATAGCCGAAGTACTTCGTCAGTTACACGACAGTCCATCGGGAGGGCATTTTAGTGTAAAGAAAACCCTTCAGCGAATTCGAGAACGGTTTTATTGGATGAACAGTTCCCACGATGTAAAAGACAAGATGGTGTAAGAAATGTACTATTTGTGCCACGAGTAACGGGCCTTACCGAAAAAGGAGAGCTCCTATGAGACAACATAATGTTGGAAGCCCGTTTGAAAGAATAGCTTTGGACATTGCTGGGCCATTTCCAGAAAGTAAAAGTACATGTTGGTAGTAATGGATTACTTCACTAAGTGGGTCGAGATTTACGCACTTCCAGACCAGAAGGCCGCCACCGTTGCAGATAAGTTGATCCAAGAATATATCAGTCGAGTTGGAGTGCCTTTGGAGATACATAGTGACCAAGGCAGGAACTTCGAAAGCGATCTATTCCAAGGAATATGTGATAGACTAGGCATGAAGAAAACAAGAACTACCGCGTATCATCCGCAATCGGATGGTATGGTAGAACGAATGAATAGGACAGTTGGCAAGTATTTGACAAAGATGGTGTCCGATCATCAGCGAGACTGGGACCAATACCTTCCGTTCTTCACAATGGCCTACAGATCTGCTGTTAACGAATCAACAGGCCAGACACCAGCCAAAGTCCTATTCGGACGCTAAATGCGACTACCTTGTGATCTAGAGTTTGGATGTCGACCTGGAGAAGATGTAGCAGGTGAAGATTATGTGATCGAATTACGAAAAAGAATGGACGATGTACATGAGTTGGTCCGTTCCCACCTTCAGATCGCTTGCGACAGAATGAAAAAACGGTACGATCCACAAGCTGAAAAGGGTTGCTTTAAGAAGAACGACAAAGTATGGCTGTATAATCCCAAGAAACGAAAAGGTTGTTCTCCCAAATTGCAGCAGTTTTGGGAAGGCCCATACTTAATTATGGAAAAGATCAACGATGTCATCTACCGAATAAGCAAAATTCCGAGGGGAAAGGCGATGATAGTACACCATAACCGACTGGCGTCTTTCGAAGGTGACCACGACGTAGATGAAGAAGTGGAAGTAAACCAAGTCCAAGATGTGTCTGGCCTCACGTTTGAGGAATTCATGGGTGCCTATGGGGGTACCGGTAAAGCAAGACATGGTGTTACCACTGAAGAAAAGCAAGATCTACTCGCGCTCCTCGATGACCACTCGCTGGCCCTTACCATCCCGGCCAGTATCAAAGACGCACCAGGGTTGGCATCCGTCTTTCGAAGGAAGTTTGGTCGAGTTGCAGAACTTCAATTCCAAGTGGCAGCTCCCGGTAAAACCTTGAAACTCCAAGATGCATCACGTTGCCTTTTCTACCTGGTAACAAAAGACACTGCCCGTGACCAACCTACCTACCGAGATGTATGGGAAGCCTTACTTCAATTGAGAGAGCACGTACTAGAGTCCGACGTGCAAAAGTTAGCCATGCCAAAGTTGGAGTGCCACCAATTAGATTGGAGGGATATCCGAAATATGGTGGAGGAGATCTTCAAAGACACCGAAGTCCAGGTGTTAGTCTGTTGCAATCCGCATAGTTACTGGTGCGGAGAGAAAACCGTCCCTTGTCATTTTTATACAACTGGAAGTTGTAAAAGAGGGTCCAGTTGCCGATACCAGCATACAGTTCCGGTTCCAGTCCCGACAAGGTTCCAGGAGGAACCATCTTTTAAGAGGGGGGCAATGTTACGATAAATATCATGGCCTAAAATAACTTTGAAAAGGCAAGGGTCCATTTTTATGTACTAGCATGTTTTTTAATGCATTGGCACTGAAACATTTATTATATTATAAATGTACGTTCCGATGTTTCGATTGCTACAGTTTATGAAGAATAAAATATTTGTTTCATGAAGTAGTAAAATTTGAATTATAACAATTTATAAATCATTCTTAAAATTCCAATTTTTTACTGTCTAATTTCAGTATTTCGATTTTTAAATGTAGGGAATTCAATATCCTGTATACTATATTTTAGATACACATAAACACATAGATACACTTATGGCAGATACTAAAAGAAGAAATATTTCGGTACCTTAGTGTAACTTGATTCTCGGCAACATATCTATTACAATTACATATAATATGTTCGGTCTTATTGTTTTAAATGCTTTGTGCTTGTACAAGCTATCATTATTTCAACTTTAAATAATTGTGTTTTTGTATCTTTCACTGTCAGGCATATCAAAATTTAATATTTAATTTAGAAGTGAATGTATATTTAATATTCATTTTTTTTGTCATTTGGTTTAAATATAGATCACTTATATTCTTCTTGTTTATTTATTTTTATTCGTAATACTTATTAACGTACTTAATAACGTACCCGTTTTTGCAAAAAGCAACAACGGGTACAAAAGATATCGGGTATCAGGGGTGGTATTTGTCAATATAAATGCCACTTACGACGTATTAAATTAGAGGACATTTCTCCAAAACTGTATGACATCGCCTTAGATAAAAACATCACGTGTTTTATCCGCGTATATCTACAGAACAGAAAATTTTTCGTATCATTCAATGGTAAGATGAAGAACGCAGATGAATGGTCTCGCTTGGGGTAGCGTAATGGCACCTACACTGTATTACATTTACACAAATGATTAACCGATACCAGTAGATACTAGGACTTTCATGTAGACGATACATTGCACAACCAAAACTTTTGTTGCTGAGGTGGAAAAAAATCTAAATGATGCCTTAAATATAATGAAAATAAACTACGAATTAATTTTAAGCCAAACCCCGAAAAATCTTAGGAGCGCTCCTTTAATTTGTCTAAGACAGGCGCTTTCACAAAACTGAATATCTAATCTAATATAAATCTAATATAATCTATAATCAAATAAAAATACCTTTTTTTTAAACGCATCTACCACGCAGAGGCATTAGCGTATTTAGATTAATGTTACACTTGATACAAATAGTGTATATATATTAGTTTACAATTAATAATAATAATATGTATGTGTATTACAATGTACGTTTTAAATCTTATGAAGAAGTTGACAGTCTTTAAGCTAAGAAATTATTCTTTGGGTATCTGTATTTTCTTCTAGGGCAGTTGGGTATGCTATATTTGAGTCGTTCACTGTTATATTTAGGACACTGTATTAAAAAATGTTTTACTGTTAGAACATGGTTGCACACTTCACAAACTGGTTTATTTTTGCGCTGTAGTAAATAGCCATGAGTAAGTCGTGTCTGGCCGATACGGAGACGGGTGTCACCAGGTGCCACCAATCACGCACCTCGATGTGCATCGCCCTTCCTTCTGGAACTTATAATTAAATTTAATTGGTTGAGAAATGAAAAAGTTTCATATAAAAGTTAATTTATCTTTAAATATGGGACATTTTCGGATCTCAAGTCAGTATGGTTTTACCCGTCTAGGGTAGTTCCCTAGAGCACTTTGCTCGAAGGGCTCTGCGAATTTTCTAAGACTCTGAAGCTGAGTTTTTTTCTTCTTAGAAAACCTGTGTTTTATTTCTACAAAAGTAAATAAACCATAAAGGCATTATCTTTTTCAAGACAATGCCACAATAAGGGCGTACCGGCTAACTACGCAATATTGCAACATATTGCGCAATAGTTTGAGACATTAATAAACATGGAAACTTGCACCAAGATGCTATCGACTTTTCATACGTTTATTAATTACACCGGAGACGACACGGGTAAGCATCACATGCTCTCTTCTGTCTTTTACTTTTAGTTTCCAAAGATATGGATGTTTGTTAACTTCGTATAGCCTTAATGGAGTGTTGTTCCAAGTTTGTTGCCATTTTTGAATTATTTTTTGTTTTAAGTATGGTTTTAAATCGTTTTGTACTATTATGTTACTTTCTTCGGACATCAGGTTAGTTGGTGCGTTTTTAGCTAGTTTATCTACAACTTCGTTACCTTCAATTCTGACATGAGAAGGCACCTATAAAAAATGAACTTGGATGTTCTTACTTGAAATGTTTTTAAGTTCTTTTTTAATAAGAAGTAGAAGGGGGTTGTCTTTTTGGAATTGCGAATAATTCAGCCGAAAAGATGGTTGTAATTGACGACAATTTGAAACTAACTGAGATAGGTTTGTTAGACTGATGTCGATAGCCGGAATAGATATTGTCCGTGGCGCAGGGTTGCGGATTAAGGAGGTATCATAAGTTTTTGGAAATTGAAAATTTAATTTAGATAAGTATGAGCGTATACGAAAGTAAAAAGGATGATCAATTTGATGTGTTTGAAAATTTATTTGTAAATCGATCAGCAAAAACGTTATGCAGAACTGGATTAGTCGGTTTCATGACACCGCTGCTGCATATGTTAGGCTTATTGGAAAATAGGAATTTTACTACAACGAAATATAAACAATTTATGAAAATTTGATGATTTGAAGGAAAAAAATGTCAAATTACGCTAGAGCAATAACTGAAACAAAAGAATCAAGTGGGAATAATATCGAATTAATTTGAAAAATTATAATACCAACATAAAAACAAAAATAAAAGAGGCTCTTTGAGAAAGAAAAATAGACACACTTTATTAAAAGAGGTAAAAGTAAAATACTAAGAAAAAAAATGCTTATATAAAATTTAGAACTAAAAGTCCGCCGGACGGTTTGAAACAGATGTGAAAGAGGGCAAAAACTAAATCAAAGAATTGATTGAGATTAAGTACATCCCTAGAGAAGAATGAATAACATATCTCAGATAAATAAACGGAACAACAGAAACTGAGTATACACTTGTAACTCCAGAAATATCATTAAATTAATTAACGCAAATCGTACGAACTGAAATACAAGAATCCATCACACAGTTAAAAAATAGAACCCCCACGAAAAAAATACAGTAGAGTATAACTACTTTTGTACTCTAGCATTATGGTAAGAAGTTAAAAATATAAATACCTACATAATTATATTACCGAAAAGTTAATAAAAACTTCTGTTCGTTAGCGGCAAGAGAAAGCGTATATCAGAATGTATTATGAAAAATTTTGTTAATAATACAGTATGCAATATAATATAATGACAAGAATACTTTTATATCTTTCCTTATGGCATATTTTTAAAACAAAGCTTCTATACTGGCATTGTATTACTTTTTCTCTCTACAGTAAAATGCTGAGGTGAGCGTCACGGAACTAGCGCCACAAGATGGCGTCGTGAAGGGTAGCTTCATAGAATAGCGGCTCTTGGCATCGATTCACTACTCTTGATCAATTCGTTTTTAGTCATCATATATTTACTCTAAAAATAACTAACAAAATATAGACATTAAATGAGAAGTAAAAATTAAAAAAATAATATGTTACTAAAAGACTTGATTTGTATCGATTATCAAAATTTAATAAAAGTCATACATGTCATCCGGTTAATAACAACATTAAATCGTCTGTCAATAAAAAATGTGAAGAACAATTGGACAACACATAGTTTGGATTTAGAGGTGGATTGGGAACAAAAGAGGAATTGTGCGCAATGGTGGTACTATTACAAAAATGCAGAGATTAAAATGAAAGCGTATTCTTGTCTAATATAGATTTTCAAAAGTATTTGACACAGTTCAACCTGGTAAGCCCATACATGCATTAAAACACATAAACCTAGATACCAAGATATTAATTTAATAAAAAATCTACTAAAATCAAACAGCGGTCATGCGGGTGAAAAATGAGACAAATCAAGCAGAAATTCAAAAAGGAGTCAGCCAGAGATGTGTGTTGTGATGTGAAATGTCACCACAATTATTTAATGTGTACTCCCAACTAATATTTTAGGAAACACTATGGGAAAGAAGTAAGGAATGGAGTGAGCATCATTAATAACAAAAAATTTGCATACTAAACCCCAATTATGACAGAAAATATAGATGATTTACAAATTCTTATATAAATCATTAACAGATAAAGCAAAAAGATAGGACTAAACTAAACAGATAAAAGTCAATGTTTACAAATAAGAAATTGAGTATGGTTATTAGATTGAGATCGTCGAATGTTATGTATGGTCGCAACTGCTCTATGGGGTAGAAGCTTGGACCCTGAAAGCCAAATCTGTAAACAAATTAAAGGCATTCAAAATGTGGCTATATAGGCGTATTCTTAAAATTCCTTGGACTGTAAAAGTCTCAAACGAAAAAGCGTTAAGGCGAATTGTCTATCTGGACATCGTATCTAGACCACATAGTTCGAAACGATAAATACTCTCTTATACGCGTCATCATGCAAGGAAGAGTAGAGGGAAGAAAAGTCTTGGGAAGAAAGACAAAATCTTTAAATCTCAAAAAGAATATCTAAAGTCAAATGTAATACGCTTTCATGCCTTGTAGTGAAATTTTGTTTCTTATTACAATACCGGGTCCTGGAAAATTTTAAATACATTAAATTAAATCTCTCGTAAATTATAAAGCCTATTCTTAGATTAAAATAACAGACTTCTTAGTATTATGATATGTAGTATTGTGATAATGTATAGGTGTCAGTATTCTTTTAAAAGAGATTTATAGATTGGTATATAAATTTCACGGTCATGTTTCATACGGTTTTATCTTTCATACAAACATTAAAAACCTTAAAAAGTTTCATTTTACATACAATTAGCACGTTGGCTCTGAAAATGACCTATAAATATGCATTGTTAAAAATCGTATAGATTTATCAATTTAAAATGTTCTTTGTCGTCTTGATTATTTATCTCAATTCGTTCCTAATTAAGCAGATATTGTCCACAATGTACCTCTCTCATTTTTTAATTACTACTTTTTTTCACCTTTTGCCATAGTTTTCCTCATTTTCTTTATTCATATCGATTTCACTCATAACGAATATTGGGTAGTTTATTGTTTCATGAAACTTTCTCCTTATATGTCCGTATCATACAAGTTGTCTAGTTATTATAGCGTATATAATGTCGTATGTTAATTCCATTTTATTTAACTACAAAATACTAAAAACTTTGTTTTCAAAACTTTCACCAAATTAATTGTATCTTATCACTACAGCTGTTTCGGCAGAGTGCCTTTCTCAAGTCTCAAGTTTCTCGAATCCATCAATCATCTATTGTATTTGTTATCAAGATTTTGAAGCAGCTGTGCTCCATTAGTCCATTTTTGTTGCTTTTTGTCACTGTTTCTTTTTTTTTCTTTATTGTCATCATTACGTAGCGCTAACTACAACACTGGGTGGGTCTTCGCTAACTACAACTTTTTTCCAAGTTGATCGATTTTCCACGAATCTTCAATGAAATGTTAATATTCTAAGATATGATTTGATGTTTTCTCTCCATTGTATACTGAGACACCTAAGTGGCATTCTTCTGTGCTAAGTTTCTTCCATACCAGTTTTACAAGTTTGACATCTTGGCGTCTATGCATGTGTCCAATCTACCTTAAGCGATTTATTTTCCTGAACAATATCGTTATAAGAGCTTTCTTTATTCCGTATATGTTCTTATTCTATACGGATTTGTAGTGATATAATAATGAGGTTAAAAAATTTTAGAAGAATTATGCTCTGTATTTCTTTAGTGACATTATTATTAACCGTGATTATTGATCTAAGATATTTAAAGTATTCCATACTTTCGAAATTGAAGTTGTTGACTTTATTATTTTATCTAGATGTATTGAATTGCTCTCTTCTTTTGATTCGCTTGTATTTGGTTTTCATTTTGTTGATTTTAAGTGAAACATTTTTCGTACTCTCTTTACTTTGTTAATGTCGTTTGCGGACGGGAGAGACTTTCTTATGAAATCAATATCATTAGCATATGCTAGGAGTGCTTTGTACCTTGGTCCATTAATGGATTGCATTTTAAATATGCGTTATTTCTATTTTAGTAAGCTGTTCATAAATTTTTTGAATATTTAAATCGAGAATCTGTATTTATTCGACTGTTTTATAACACAGTTTCTTGGCGCCTATTTTAATCTCTGTTTTTTTGGTTCGGTTATCATTATTACAAAGATTTTGCGGGATATCGACATAGGGAACTCGGTGGTATGTCCTTAACGTTTCCATAACCAAGGTTCGAATATTTGTCTTACTGTAAAGTCATGACCATTTTACTAGGAAATATAGTGCTATTTAATAATATTAAAGTTCAAGCAACAATTCCTATATGCCTTAACTTGGTACTGATATCTCTGCTCCTCGATCCCAGGTAGCAGTCACGAAAACATTAAAACTGCTACACTCATGTTTCCTATTATCCAACGATTAGCCAGTCCAGGACTATACGCCTTATTATATTACTAATATTGCTTCTTCCCCTCATAAGTGAATCCCCCTCATCCATTGTATTTCTTATACTTTCATTTCAATCCCTTCCAATCAAGATTTTGAAGCAACTTTGCTCCATTAGTCCATTTTTGTTGCTTTTTGTCACTGTTTCTCCTTTCTCTTTATCATTATCGTTACGTAGCGCTATAACATGGGGTGAGTCTTCGCTAACTTTTCTCCAAGTTGGTCGATTTTCCACGAATCTGTAATCAAACGAAATGTTAATTTTTTGAGATATCATTGGAAGTTTTCTCTCCATTGCATACTGAGACGCCCAAGTGGCATTCTTCTGTGCTAACTTCTTTCCATACCAGTTTTACAAGTTTGACATCTTGACGTCTATGCATGTGTCCGATCTACCTTAAGCGATTTATTTTTCTGAACAATATCGGTATAAGAGCTTTCCTTATTCAGTATATGTTCTTATTCTATACGGATCGGTAAGCGATATGATAATGAGGTTAAAACATTTTTTTTATTATTTTTCTTTCATATATTCGTAGTTCTTTCCTATTTTGTCCATGATTCGCATCCATGTATTAAAATAGGTCTAAAGTTTGAATTATGCTCTGTGATTCTTTAGTGGCAATATTGAAGTTATACTTCTATACGCACGGTCGGCGTTGGAAATTTGCACGGGAGTGAATCTGTGAAACCATTACATATGTAAGATAATGAGTAAGAGAGAGACATAAGATATATTTTCTCTTTCTTCCTACCTCGGGAATAAAAATGTTCCTTTTGTATATATATTTAATATTATAAATATATTATATTATATTATATAATGTTATATACTTATATAATATAATATATATTAATATTATTATTTATGTGATATGTTTTGTATTATTTATTAAATGTTCATAATTATTTTAGGCTTTTGCATTTCACAATAATCACTGTATGACAGACAACTGTCAATTTTGAAATTCGTTAGTATTATGTCTAATTGGCAAATCTTTTACGTGTTTGGTTCATACGCTAGTGTACGTGAGTTCGAATCCCAATATGAATTTCCTTTTTTATTTTTGAAATATTTAAAAACCTCACGTTAATGATATTAAATATATGTAATATACGCAAAAATGCTAAATTTGAAAATTAAATGAAAATTTACAACATAATTCGAGTTGTTGGTTTTTTATTTTTATCTTCGTAAAGTAAGTTATGTATATTGGCAGTTTTAAATACTTATGAATATTGCATTTTAATTTGTATTGTATTATTATATTGAATTATGTTGCAGTGTATTGTATTGTAATTTTTATATTAATAACAAAATAAACAATGCATTTTACTGCAGAGTATGCGTAAAAAAATTTTTTTACATTCAACTCCTTTTATACATATATGAAAATAAAAATATATATTTTCATTAAAATATTGATACAATCCTCCATTTACTATACTCCTATTACAGGTCAAATGTTTATATACAGCAAACGATGCACCATATACCTATATACCTAATTATTTTTCTCTTTCTGCTCTCTCTTACCTATAGCATTAAATATGTAATGATTGTGCAGATTGACTCCCATATAAATTTGTAACGGCGAACGCGTGTATAGAAGTATAACTTCTACCGGCAGTCCCACTGGACTGCAACACCCGTTTTTTTTTATTAACCACGATATCTAAGATATTTAAAGTGTTCCATATTTTCAAAATTGTAGTTGTTAACTTTAATATTTTATCGAGATTTATTGAATTGGTCTCTTTTGTTGATTCGCTTGTATTTGGTTTTCATTTCGTTTATTTTAAGTGAAACATTTTTCGTGCTGTCTTCACTTTATTGAAGTTTTTGGACGGGAGAGTTTCTTATTAGAGTTATGAGATATATATCATTAGCATATGCTAGGAGTGCTTTGTCCCTTGTGCCGTTAATGGAGTACTTCTTAAATAGGCGTTATTTCTATTTTAGTAAGCTGTTCATTAATTTTTTGACTATTTGAATTGAGAATCTGTATTTTATTCGACTGTTTTATAGCACAAAGTTTCTTGGAGCATATTTTCATCTTTGGTTTCCCGTATTATTATTACAGAGATTTTGCTGGATATCGATATAGTGAACCCGGTGGTATGTACATGATGTTTTCATAACCAACGTTCAAAAATTTTTCTTACTGTAAATTCATGATTATTTTACTAGGGAATATATTGTTGTTTAATAATAATAAAGTTCAGGCAATAATTCCTATATTCTCGGTATATAACTCGGTAATGATAATTCTGCTCCCCGATACCAGGTAGCAGTCCCGAAAACATTAAAACTACTACACTCATGCTTCTTATTATCCAACAATTAGCCAGTCCAGAACTATACGCATTATTATGGTACTGATATTGCTGCTGCTCCTCATAAGTGAATAGAATATGCAAGGAAGGTTTTGACAATTTAATAGGATTTTGTATGTTAGAATATTATTTCTCTGAGAAAGTGAAGAATACCTATTTGCTATCCGGATTTAATCCATAAATTAAATAATAGAATGCTATAAAATAATGCTAGTAGCAGCAAAAAAAGCGGTCTAATAGTCACTAATGAGAAAATCAAATAAATGTTCTTTAACATGCAAAAGAGAGAATCTAGATTAGGGCATAACGGAACAATAAAGGCATATAATTTTGAAAGATTGCAGCGTCTTAGATATCGTAGGTAACGTTGTTACATAAGAAATAAAAGGAAATATTCAGGTGGCTAACTGATGTATATGTATATATAACCCTCTTTTAAATCCAGAAGTCTAATTCGAATCCCTAAAATTAGGGTATATAAAATAGTGAGCAAACCCGTGCTAATATATGGAGACGTGACGAGAACGTATTAATTAGACCAGGATTGCTAGAAAAGCCATCAGAGTTATTTTCCGACTTACAGAGGTCCGAGTACTAACCAATACCGAACAGAACTAATTCCAAGATCAAACACATATATAAAGATAGCAACGTCGTACAAGAAACTAAATCTCAATGCTAAAGTTGCGCTGGCTTTATCCAAAGACTCTATAATAACTGCATTGCCAAGTTAAATTGGGAGGATGCCCCAAGAGAAAAAATGTCCTTAGGATTTCCACAAATGAAGGGGGAGGTAACTAATGGTCAGATTTAGGAATAATAAGACTACCTACCGACCCATCATATTTATTAACACCTGCTATCCTACCTACAATCAATACTTATCTGTTGTGGACTATCAAATCAATTACATATAATCAAACGAACTAGGCTTAAAAAAATTATCCTAGAAAAGGCACTTCAGAAATATTGACATAAATTTTAAAAACGCCATTTACGTGGCTGTATTTTCAAAAAGGCAATAGAATCTTGTTGCGTTCTGACTATACGATGACGATGATCTTTATATAGAAAATATAGAAAATAAAAGCAAGAGAACTATAATTATGAAACGAAAAGATTACGAAATGAAAAGATTATATAAATCCCTTATATTTACACAGACTGGTTTACAAAAGGTGAACGAATGAGCATAAAAACACAGCTGTTTTAAAAACTTAATATTATTAGACGAATTTAGGATCAATTTCACTCAAAATATGATATGCTAAAATATGATACGACAGAAAAAAAGGCAATGACTTTTACAGCTGATTGCCACATAAATATCAATGTAAATATGATAATTGAAATATGAAACCCAAATATGATGATTTTGCCACAGCATATGAATATTGTCTCGTACTCTTATATAGCAATTTGTTGTCACATTTTAACCTGTTTATTTCCTTATTATCCATATATGAGTTGTAAACCGATATTACAAGCTCATTTACTTTTCACAAAGAGACTATATAAGTACAGTTATTACTAAACAAATCTGACTCGAAATATCGTCTGTAAGTAACAGTATCTAAAATTTAAATTTTTATGGAGTTCAAAGTAGAAGCCTTCACGAAATTTGAAGTTACAATAAGACCACCGCAATCGAGCGTACTCTTACTCTGGATAATGAATAATTATTTAATCGGTTAATTCTTCAATCACCCGTTCAATATGATGTTTGTCAAATCGGTCCTTTTTAGGACCAACTATTCTACTTATGTCTATAAATATTAAGGACATATCTACAGATACACACACTCTACTTTACTTAAGCTTATCAGACATATACGCTTAACACAAATGTGACGTATATCTACTGCAGGAAGCAAATAGAGGGCCAAACCTAGGGTATTTGGTATTAAGCTTATCGCTGAAAATAACGAAATAAACATAATAAATGCCGGCAAAGAAGCAAAGAAAAACTTAAAATAAGAGAGGACAAAACCAGTCAGCTGAGGAAACCATTTAACGATGTTGAGTTTGGATCCACTATCCACGTATATTATGAACAATATTACGGCTCCTGACTGAGGATCTAAACACAAAACTAATTATAAAATTTGGACAAAAAAATACAACAGTGGCTAATATCCAAAGTCTGTAGACAATCAAAGTAAAGACAAAGTTGTTGCCTTGCTTAAACCTGACAAAAACCCCAACGACCACAAAAGCTATCGGCCAATATATCTATTTATTTTTTCAGCTATACACAATACTTCTGCATATGATCCTTAATATAAACCGATAATAAAAGGAAAACTTAAATTTAAAGATAAAAGTGGCTATATATGACAGGGTAGATCATGTTCGTCACACATACTACATCTTACCCAACACAACGAAGACGGATATAAAAAATATCAGACATGAGGAGTGGTATTTGTCAATCTAAATTCTGCTTACGACACCTTAAATTAAAGGACATTTTTCCAAAATGTATGTGATATCCCCTTAGGTAATAGAACAACAGAAGATTTTCCGTATCACTCAAGGGTAAGAAAAGATGAAGATTGAGAACGTAGAAGAACGGTCCCCTTTGGGGTACCGTAATGGCACCTACACTGTATAACATTTACACAACCCATTCCAGTAAATACTAGGACTTTTATTATGTAGACGATACATCTATTGTTGCAGAACCACAAACTTTTGTTGCTGAACTGGAGAAAAATCTAAATCATATCTTAAGCACAATAAAAATAGATTATAAATCAATTTTAAGCCAAACCCTGGAAAAAGTCAGGTGTGCTCCTTCAATGTCCCTAACAGAGACGCTTTCACAAATTTGAACATATACCTGAACCAATAGTGTCATGAAATCATTAAACACACTTTGTAATTTACAGAACTTTGTTTAAAACTAAATGGCAAACTAGAACCAGAAAAATAGTATTCTCCGCGAACTTGTCAGCTAAAAACGGGAAGCACATCCTTCCACTCTTAAAACGTAGACGCTTAAACTCTATGCTTCTGCTGCCAAATATACCTAGCTTGTATGGGTGACATCAATACATACTTGACTCGTAGATTTAGCTATAAATTAGTCAGCCAAATTAAGCGGATATTAAGACTCTCATCCATACATAAGCTCTACAACATCGTAGTTATCAATCCACCTAATATCCGAAGATAAGTAGCTAGAGAACAAAAGAAACAAAGTGTAGATTCGCAACATTCACTCCACGAATAACAACCCATTTTATGACTAGAATCGAGGAAAAACTGGCTAGATCAACACATCTTCAAGATATACAAAAAAAAATAAGCTGCTTCTCGCCATCTGAACCCTCAAAAGGAACTTCCTTATGGTAGTTATCTTCCTTAAATCTGCCAGGAAGACTCTTGCCTGCAAACAGTGGTTAACCTGTGTGAATCTGGGGTGATAAAAGATTCATTACACTTTCTTCGTTGACTTTGCCATTCAAATCGCTCTTTTCTGAAGGGACAAGGTTTATTTATTTGAACTCAACATGTAAAGTACAGTCAGTAAGCTATTACTTATAAAGATCATTGCAAATTTGACACTAGCTACACTTATATTGACTACATATTACCCCTAAATAGGAAATAAAACATTCAGAAGTATGTAATATGGGTGAAGTGGTATAATTCTTGTTAGATAAATTAAGCATTCTTCCCTTTTTTGTGCACTACTATCCATTTTTACACAAAAATATCTATTTAAGCAAATAAATATTTATTTTGAGATAACCTTCTATCCAGAATTATATGTAGTACACAGATAAAACCAGAAATAAAATAATAAAAATCTGTATACAAGATATCATAAAACATTAGATGAAATAAAAAAAGTTCTTATTTATCGAATTCTCAAATAAAACGTATGAAGACATACTCACGTTAACAAAATACATTAGAAAATTTCCGCATATAAAAAAAATCCAATTTGGTAACGAAATCCTTTTGTATCTATAAAGCTATTTTTAGAAAAGCACGTACCTACCAAAAACAGGTAGTTAATAGTATACATATCTGTTACATACTGTAATGCGTATGAACCATAACAAAAATAAGGAGTCCATATTAACCGTTCAGACTATACGCGAGAAGTATACAGCTTAATGGCAGAGTTGCCAAACTATCAGAGCTTACTTAAACCGATATACCTATGGTTCCAATATACAGTGAAAAAGATCTGAACGACCCCTATAAGATATACACGTGAACTATGCAATATACATTCATGATACAGGGGTACTTGAGGGCTCCACAAAATTTTTAAAAATTATGAAACTATACATGTTGACGAATCGACAGAGCCAATATTATGGAATGGTCAAGTGAGCTCCGTATATCGGTGTCCAGTTGACCACGGAGCTCACTTGAACCTGAATTTTAACATGGGCGGAATTCACTTTATGCCGTAGATATATATATATATATATATATATATATATATATATATATATATATATATATATATATATATATATATATATATATATATAAATATATAACTGTTTTGGATGGGTTGGAGTCAATAATTATATTATTGACTCCAACCCATCCAAAACAGTTATATATTTGTTCCAAACGAGTCACAAGTACTTCTTTTTTCTTATATATATATATATATATATATATATATATATATATATAAATATATATATATATATATATATATATATATATATATATATTATATGTATGTATGTATATATATACATACATATATATATATATATATATATATATATATATATATATATATATATATATGTATATATATATATATATATATATATATATATATATATATATATATATATATATATATCTACGGCATAAAGTGGACTCAGCCCATGTTAAAATTCAGGTTCAAGTGAGCTCCGTGGTCAAGTGGCCACCGATATACGGAGCTCACTTGACCATTCCATAACATTGGCTCTGTCGATTCGTCAACATGTATAGTTTCACAATTTTTAAAAAATTTGTGGAGCCCCTAAGTACCTCTGTATCATGAATGTATATCGCTTAGTTCACGTGTATATATTATAGGGGTCGTTCAGATCTTGTTCCGTGTATATTGGAACCATACGTATATCAATTTAAGTAAGCTCTGATAGTTTGGCAACTATGGGATTAAGCCGTTTATTTCCAGCGTATATTCTAAACGGTTCATATAGACTCCTTACTTTTGTTATCATTCATACGCATTACAGTATGTAACAGATATGTGTACTACCAAATACCTGTTTTTGGTAGGTACGTGCTTTTCTAAAAATAGATTTATAGATACAAAAGGATTTCATTACCAAGTTGGATGTGTTTTTTCATATGCGAAAATTTCCTAATGTATTTTGTTAACGTGAGTATGTCTTTATACGTTTTATTTAAGAATCCGGTTAATAAGAACTTCTTTTATTTCATCCATTGTTTCATGATATCTTTTATACAGCTTTTTTATTATTTTAATTCTTCTATTTTATTATTTTATTTTTTTCTGGATTCTATTTCTTATTATTCTATTTTTTAATTTGGGATAGAAGTTTATCTCAAAATAATAATTTAAGTGCTAAAATAGATATTTTTTTTGTTAAAATGGGTAGTAGTGCACAAAAAAGGGAAGAATGATTAATTTTTCTAACATGAATTATACCACTTCACCAATATTACATATTTCTGAATGTTTTATCTCGTATTTAGGAGTAATATGTAATCAATATAAGTGGAGTTAGTGTCAAATTTGCAATGATCTTTATAAGTAATAGCTTACTGACTGTACTTTACTTGTTCAGTTCACATAAATAAACCTTGTCCCTTCAAAAAGAGCGATTTGAACGGTAAAGTTAACTAAGAAAGTGCAATAAGTCTTGTACCACCCCACATGCACACAAGTTAACCGGTGTTTTCAGAAAAGCTACTATAAACAACGACACGCCCCCTCAAGCCGAAACCAGTGGAGGGGAGGCGAGTGGGAATTATAAATATTGCCTCCGTAGTACAACGCGTCGTCAGTTTCTGCTTACAAGCGAAGCATCAACATCTCCAGAAGATGCCAACCCCTAGTGTTGGCGAAACGTCGAGAACAAATCTCAACAGAAGACAACGGCCCAACAGCCCGAATAAACAGTTTAATAAGTTACCATAAGAAAGTTCCGTTCGAGGGATCAGATGGAGAGGAGCAGCTTATTTTTGTTTGTATATCTTGCAAATGTGTTGATATAGCCAGTTTTTCCTTGATTCTAGTCATAAAATGGGCTGGTATTCGTGGAGTGGATGTCACGAATCTGGACTTTGTTTTTTTTTTCTCTCTAGCTACTTATCTTCGGATATTAGGTGGATTGATAGCTACGATATTGTAGAGCTTATGTATGGATGTGAGTCTTAATATTCCCTGAATTTGGCTGACTAATTTATAACTAAATATTTTATAAGTTATTTAAATAACTATTTATAAGCGGCATTTAAATTAACAAATACCACTACTCATACCTGATATTTTTCGTACTTCTCTTCGCTGTGTTGGGCAAGATTTAGTATTTGTGACATATATGATCTAACCTGTCATATATAGCCACTTTTGTCTTTTAATTTGAGTTTTTCTTCTATTATCGGTTTATATTAAGGATCATGTACAGAAGTATTCTGTATAGCTGACAAAATAAATAGATATATTGGCCGATAGCTTTTGTGGTCGTTGGAGTTTTTGCCAGGTTTAAGCAAGGCAACAACTTTGTCTTTGCTTTGCTTGTCTAAAGACTTTGAATATTAGCCATTGTTGTATTTTTAGTTCAAATTTTATAGTTAGTTTTGTGCTCAGATCCTCAGCCAGAAGCCGTAATATTGTTCATTATATACGTGGATAGCGGATCCAAGCTCAACATCGTTGAAAGGTTCTCTCAGCTGACTGGTTTTGTTTTCTCTTATTATAAGTTTTTCTTTGCCTGCATTTAATATGTAATTTTCAGCGATTAGCTTAATACCAAATACCATAGGATTGGCCATCTACGTGCTTCCTGCATTTTGTTGAGCGCATAGTGGAGTGTCTTTATCTCTAGATATACTCTTAATATTTATACACATAATTAGAATAGTTGGTCCTAAAAAGGACCGATTTGACAAAAAACATATTGAACTGGTGATTTAAGAATTAACGATTACTTAATTATTCATTACCCAGGGTACGCCCGATTGCGGTGGTCTTATTAGTACTTCAATTTTCGTGAACGCTTCTACTTTAAACTTCATAAAAAATGACTAATCTTTCACTTTTCTGTTACTGTTATAAGACGATATTTCGAGTCAGATTTGTATAGTAATAACTATAGTCAATATATAGTCTCTATAAGTAAATGAGTTTGTGGTATCGGTTACAACTCATATATATTGATAATGAGGAAATAAACAGGTTAAAATAGGTGTAGAAAATTTTACCTACATATATCGGCACCATTGTTCAGGAGATGGGTTTATCCCAGAGATCAAAGGTTACATACTTTTACAGGCGTATTCTAGGTTCTATTTATATATTTTTATTACTAAAAAAGTATATTTATAATAAAGGCCTTAAGCTATCTGTAGTTTCCATGAATATTAGAATCTATGGAAATTAGCAAATTAAAAAATACAGACATAATTCTGAATGACCAACTTGAGACAAACAGTTATCCCCTCCTCAACTTATTCAGCTACAAAATATGACGTGTAAACGCATACCTGTTTAATTGTTAGATAGAATGAATTTCCATCAAGTAACGGTCGAATCTATCACTTACTAAAACAGTACGAAAAGACCTGCTTATGCTTTAGAGTATGGGTACTTTTGTACAAAGTACCCTTTGCTTTTGCCAATTGCTTTGTCACTTTCTCAGCGATGGGTCTCCCTTTTGCTCATCAATAATGTTCCCGCTCGATATAGTTATTCTAAGATATTCAGATTTCACTATATGCTCTACATTTGGCTTTATCTCCTATTAATTTACAACTACGACGAAATCTTTATAATATATCTGATGCATTGATATTAAAGTGGAGTAGAATACTTGGTAGATAATATTTATTTGTTTTGAGTATACTTATTTTACGACCTAGTACATAAAAAAATAAATACTTGTGTGCTCAGTGCTTTCTAAGTCTGTAAAACATAAACATACTTCCATATTAGATTATACATTTATTAAGAATGTCCACTCTCTGAATTGAAGTTTTTATCTTAAAATATGACTGTGACACAAAAGTTATTGTTTTCTGAAATTTTCTGATTAAGGTTCAATAGGTTTTTATATTTTGTTTCAAGTTTTAATCTTTAAATCGGAGTTAATTTTTTGAAAAACTATAAACATGTGACAACAAATTGCTATATGAACGGCGTTATGCATCACTAGACCCAGCCCCAATTTCTTAAATTGTGGATTATGGCGCTTTCTGGTGGAAAAGAGGAACAACAGGATAACATCAGATGTAGACCAAACAAAAGAAATTAGGACACGCATTGAAATAGCACGTGCAATATTTTTTAAACTTTAAAAGTTTCTTTGTTTTCGGGATATAAAGTCAGAGCCTGAGAATGCTTCGATGTTACGTGTTCTCTACTTTTCTTTATGGCTTGGAAGCGTGAACACTAAAACAAGTCCATCTGAATAAGTTGGCCGCCTTTGAATTTTAGTGTTACAGAAGAATCCTACGAATATCATGGATTCAAAGAATGTCAAACGTGGAAGTAACTAGAATGATAGGAAATGGGGCGGAAATATTATTAACTATCAAAAGACGAAAACTTGAGTACTTAGGACATGTGATGAGAGGGCAAAAATACGCATTATTACAACTTATTATGCAAGGCAAAATCCGAGGAAAGCGAAATGTGGGAAGACAAAGAATATTCTGGCTTAAAAACTTAAGAGAATGGTTTGAAAGCAGTAGTGTAGAACTTTATAGAGCGGCAGTCAACAGAGTCCGTATAGCCATGAAGATTTCCAACCTTCGATAGAAGATGGAACTTAAAGAAGAAGATAGAAAAAGGCATAAACTATCTACGTAATAAATCCCATTAACCTGTTAGTAACGGATAACCAGATATATTTAAAAAGATTAAGTACCTTTCTTTTTATTTTGGATTTTGAATTTTGCATAACTAGAGCAAGCGACTAATTTTTGTCTATTAGTTTTGAACCAAGCGCCTCTTGCGAGCGTTTTAATGATTGTAAATCGAATATTTGGAAACATATGTACATAAACGTGGTTAACAATGGTGACATTGGCAACTTGTTGAGGCGTTTAGGTTAAGAAGTAGTGGCAGTTATTGCTTAAATTTTTCTATAATAGTCACATTACAGAAGAGCTAACACAGAAAGAGAATACTTAACAAAAGACATAACATTAAGTAAAATGTATGAATTGTATATTGAAGAAGCAGACAAAGACCTTGTTAAATTTTCGTTTTACAAAAAAATGTTTTTAACACGATTTAATCTTCAAAGAAAAAAGTTGAAAAAAGATACTTGTAGTAGATGTGATTGTTTCGAATTAGAAATTAAAAATTGCGCAGATAACGAACAATTAAGCGTTAAAAAAAGAAAAAATGTGCACTTAGAAGAAAGAAAGCTAGACATGAAGATAAGCAACGATCAACCAGAAGTGGAAACCTTTTGTTTTGATTTAAAGAAAAACTCTTCGCCTTTCGAGAATTCTAATAAATATTGTATATTATAAGCGTCAATTATGTATTTACAACCTTGGTATCCATAGCGCCAAGGATAAAAAAGTCATTGTTATATTTGGATAGAAGGTGAAGCTGGTCGGGGAGCCAAGGACGTAGGCATTTGTCTTTAGAAACACATTGAAGAAAATGTTACTTCTGCAAAACATGTAATTTTGTGGTCAGACTCTTGTGGCGGCCAAAACCGCAGCATTAAAATAGTTTTAATTCTGAAAATGATTTTGGAAACTCATCCTACCATTGAAAAAATTACATTACGCTATTTCTTTCCTAGTCATAGCTTTTACCCAATGGTAGTGATTTTGGAGATTTTGAAAATGCCCTAAAATTTCAACAACGTTTATATACCGTTGATGATTACCTAAACGTGATGAAAAAATTCCGTAAAAAGAACCCACTAGTAGTTCACAGAATGAAAAAAGAAGAATTCGTCAAGCTAAGAAGAAATACAAGCGAATCAACAGAAGAGACCAATTTAATAGATCTTGATAAAATATTAAAGTTAACAACTACAATTTCGTAAATATGGAACACTTTAAATATCTTAGATAAATAATCACGGTTAATAATAATGCCACTAAAGAAATACAGATCATAATTTAAACTTTTTACCTATTTTAATACATAGATGCTAATCATGGACAATGACTAAAACGGATAAGGAAGAACTACAAATATTTGAAAGGAAAATAATAGGAAAATTGTTTTAACCTCATTATCATATCGCTACAAATCCGTATAGAAGAAGAACACATCCTTAATAAAGAAATCTTATATAACGATATTGTTTAGGCAAATAAATTGCTTAAGGTAGATCGTACACATGCATAGACGCCAAGATGTCAAACTTGTAAAACTGGTATGGAAGGAAGTTAGCACAGAAGAATACCACTTGGGCGTCTCAGTATGCAATGAAGAGAAAACATCCAATCATATCTCAAAAAATTAACATCGTGAAGGTTCTTCTCTGAACCCCATAACAAATGGCTAATCTTTTACTTTTCATTAAAAATTTAAATTTTAATAAGTCACGTAAATAACGTTTTAAAAGTGCCTTTCCTGAGATAACTTTTTTTTAAGCCTGGTTTGTTTGATTACATGAAATTGATTTGATAGTCCCCAACAGATGAGTATTGACTATAGGTAGGATAGTAGGTAGTTGAACAGGCATGTGTTGATAAATATGATGGGTCGATAGAAAGTCTCATTATTCCTAAATCTGACCTCATGTTACCTTCGCCCTTCATTTGTGGAAGTCCTAAAGGCATTTTTTCTCTTGGGGCATCCTCCCAATTTAACTTGACAATGTAGTTATTATGGAGCCTTTGGATATAGCCAGCGCAACTTTAGCATTGAGATTTAGCTTCTTACACGACGTTGTTGTCTTTATATATGTGTTTGGCTTGGCATTAGTTCCGTTCGGTATTGGTTAGTACGCGGACCTTTGTAAGTCGAAAAATACTTCTGATGGCTTTTCTAGCAATCCTGATCTAATTAATACCTGAGTTTTATGTACATTGTTTTGTTAGCGTTCTGGCCACATATCCACACATTAGCACTGGTTTAATCACTGTTTTATATATCCTGATTTAAGAAAGTCGTATTAGACCTCTGAATTTAAAAGTATTATAAGAGTTATATATACATCAGTTAGCTACCTGAATATTCCCTTTTATTTCTTATGTTACAACGTTATCTACGATATCTAAAATGTTGCAATCCTTTAAAATTATATGGGTCTACTGTTACGTTATGTCCTACTCTACGTCATCTCTTTTGTATGTTAAAGAACATTTATATGCTTTATTACTGACTATTAGACCGTTTTTTTATGCTAATATCATTATTTTATAGTATTCTAATAATTTATGGATAAAATCTGGATAGCAAATTGATATTCTTCACTTTCTCGGAAAAATAATATTCTAACACACAAAATCCTATTAAATTGCCAAAACCTTCCTTGCATATTCTATTCACTTATGAGGGGCAGCAGCAATATCAGTACCATAATAAGGCGTATAGTACTGGACTGGCTAATCGTTGGATAATGGGAAGCATGAGTTTTAATGTTTTCGGGACTGCCATCTGTTAGCGGAGAGCAGAGATATTAGTACCAAGTTAATGCATATAGTAATTGTTGCTTGAACTTTATTATTATTAAACAACACTATATTTTCTAGTAAAATCATCATGACTTTACAGTAAGACAAATTTTCGAACGTTGGTTATGGAAACATCATGTATATACTACCAGGTTTCCTATGTCGATATCCAGCAAAATCGTTGTAATAAGGAGACGGCAAACAAAAATCCAGAGATAAAAATATGCACCAAGAAAGTCTGTTTTATTCAACAGTCGAATAAACTACAGATTCTTGATTCAAATAATCAAAAAATCAATAAACAGCTTAGTAAAATAGAAATAACGCCTATTTAAGATGTAATCCATTAACGGGCCAAGGTACAAAGCACTCCTAGCATATGCTAGGAGTGCTTTGTACCTTGGCCTTAGAGGGAGAAAAAGGGAGAAAAAGGGGGAAAACCCTTTTTCTCCCTTTCGAGTTCTAAATTAAATATAAACATTATTCTCTCTTTCTCCCTATATGTTATATAAAGATCATCGTCATTGTATAGTCAAAACGCAACAAGATTCTATTGCCTTTTCTTCTTTTTGTCTTCCCTTTCCTATTGAAAATACAGCCAGGTAAATGACGTTTTTAAAATTTATGTCAATATTTCTGAAGTGCCTTTCCTTGGATAATTTTTTTTAAGCCCAGTTCGTTTGATTACATGTAATTGATTTGATATTCCACAACAGATAAGTATTGATTGTAGGTAGGATAGCAGGTGTTGATAAATATAATGGGTCGGTAGATAGTCTCATTATTCCTAAATCTGACCATATGTTACCTCCTCCTTCATTTGTGGAAGTCTTAAAGGCATTTTTTCTCTTGGGGCATCCTCCCAATTTAACTTGGCAATGCAGTTATTATAGAGTCTTTGGATAAAGCCAGCGCAACTTTAGCACTGAGATTTAGTTTCTTGTACGACGTTGCTATCTTTATATATGTGTTTGATCTTGGAATTAGCTCTGTTCGGTATTGGTTAGTACTCGGACCTCTGTAAGTAGGAAAATACCTCTGATGGCATTTCTAGCAATCCTGGTCTAATTAATACGTTCTCGTCACGTATCCACACATTAGCACTGGTTTGATCACTATTTTATATATCCTGATTTTAGAGATTCGAATTAGACTTCTGGATTTAAAAGAGGGTTATATATACATAAACATCAGTTAGCTACCTAAATATTCCCTTTTATTTTTTATGTAACAACATTACCTACGGCATCTAAGACGCGGCAATCTTTCAAAATTATATGGCTTTATTGTTCCGTTATGCCCTACTCTCGATCCTCTCTTTTGTATGTTAAAGAACATTTATTTGCTTTTCTTATTAGTGACTATTAGACCATCAGTCAGACTATCAGTCAGACTATCAGTCAGTCCCCCAGATTCTGGGGGGGGGAGGCAAAATTCTGACATATTTTAGAAAACCATCTAACAGATATATATCTTTAAAAATTGGAACTTTCAATGCAAGAACCCTGCTATCAGAAGAAAAATTCATAGAAATGGAATCTGAACTTGATAAAATCAATTGGGACATTGTTGGAGTCGCTGAGGTCAGAAGGAAAGAAGAAAGCCTAACCACTTTAAAATCCGGTCACATTTTCTATCATGTCGGAGCAAACTATGGGAATGGAGGCATTGGGCTCTTTATTAATAAAAAACTAGCTGAGAATATCATATCAGTACAAGCAGTTTCCACAAGAGTTATACTTGCAAAATTACAACTTAACACCCGTTACTCCATAAAGATCATTCAAGTCTATGCACCAACATCGAGTCACGCTGACGAAGAAATAGAACAGTTCTATGATGACTTGTACACAGCTGTTTCAGAAGACCAAGAACATTTTACGGTAATATGTGGCGACTTTAATGACAAAATAGGAATAAGCACTGACCCAGCTGAAAATGCCCTCGGAAATTTTGGCACACCAGGTAGAAACGAAAGGGGCGAAATACTCTTAAATTTCCTATAAGAAAACAATCTATATTTAATGAATAGCTTCTTCTATAAGAAGATCCATAGAAGATGGACTTGGAAGAGCCCCTATGGTAAGACAAAAAATGAGATCGACTTCATCATCACTGATAAAAAACATATAGTCAAAGATGTTACAGTGTTAAATCAATTTTCGGTTGCAAGTGATCATAGAATGGCCCGAGCAACTGTAGAAGTCAATATTAAGCAAGAAAGACTGAAGATGATAAAAAGTAAAAAATTCAAACCTTGGATGCGCCCAACGAATGAACTTGAGTTTGAAAAATATATCACCAGTAACTTACTCAGAAATACAACAAGAGAAGACATAAATAACCTAAACGAAGAAATAGTAGATACATTAACACAAGCTCAGGAAAAATTTGGCCCTAAACATGGAAAAGAACAAAAAAATAGTAAAGAAACGAAACAAAAAATGGAAGATCATAGAATGGTGAGAAGTCAAGGAAATGTTGACTCACAAGATATAAACAACATAAATAAAGAAATCTCTAAAGCCATCAGACAGGATATTAGAAAATACAACAACGAGAAAATTATAAAAACCATAGAACACAACAAAAGCATGAAAGCATTGAGGAGAAAAATAGAAAATGACAAAAAAGAAATCTTCCAACTTAAAGACAAAAATGGAAATATTATCTCAGATAGACCAAGCATATTACATATAGTGGAAAGTTTCTATGAAACATTATATAAAAGTCAACTTATTCCAGAGCTTATCGAAAAACCAATACAAAAGGTACATAATGTAGGATCGGAGGATATACCAGATTTATCACGAGAGGAAATTCAACATGCCCTCAAAAATATGAAAAATAATAGAGGTCCGGGGGAAGATGGTGTGGTCATTGAGACAATTAAACTAGGAGGTCCACTTTTGATGTCCCGAATCCAAACACTTTTTAATCTATGTCTGCATAGTGAAAACATTCCAAGTAAATGGAAAAATTCGGTTACAATCATCCTCCACAAAAAAGGGGATAAAGCAGATCTCGAAAACTATAGGCCAATTAGTTTGCTTAACTACCTATACAAGCCCTTTACTCGAATACTGACAAACAGATTGGAAGCAAAACTCGATTTCTATCAATCAGAAGAACAGGCAGGATTTCGAGCGGGACACGGAACAAACGACAATTTGCAATGCCTTAAAACTCTAGCTGAAAAGTCTATCGAATATAACAGACCCCTTGCTCTTATCTTTGTCGACTTCCACAAAGCATTTGACACAGTCGAAACAGTTGCTATCTTAAAAGCACTATCAGAATGCAGAATATATCATAGGTGTGCAAATATTATTCGAAATATATACGAAAATGCGACAACAACCGTTAACCTCCATTGCACTGAGAAGATAAAAATTGGCAGAGGGGTGCGGCAGGGAGATACCTTGTCGCCAAAACTATTTATAACAGTTATGGAGTACGCATTTAAAAGGCTAGAGTGGGAATCAAAGGGTATTAGAATCGATGGAAAGATATTCAATCATCTCAGATATGCCGATGATATTGTTCTCATAACAGACAACTTAGGAGAAGCCAGAGTTATGCTACAACAACTACAGCAAGTGACCCAGAAAGTCGGTTTAAAAATAAACTATGGAAAAACAAAAATGATGACCAATCTCGTCCCTAATGAGCTAATAGAAATCAAAAAGTCGCCCATAGAACTTGTAGAAAAATATGTGTATTTGGGTCACGAACTAAGGTTAACGCGAGATAACCAAACATGCGAGCTACTCAAAAGAATAAGTCTGGGTTGGGCTCTGCATTCGGAAAAATGAGAGACGTATTTAAAACAAATATACCGATCCATTTAAAAAGAAAAGCTTTTAACCAGTGCGTTCTACCAGTCCTCACATACGGAGCAGAAACCTTAACTCTCACAAAAACATCAGCCGAAAAATTGAGAAGGACACAACGAAAGATGGAGAGATCAATGCTTGGAATAAACTTAAGCAATAGAATAAGAAACGAGGAAGTTCGTAGACGAACCGGAGTGAAAGACATTATCGAACATATTACAAAAAAAAATAGAGATGGGCAGGACATGTTGCAAGAATGAAAGACAACAGTTGGACAAAAAAATTGCTTGAGTGGAGACCACGGGCTGACAAGCGAAGCCGAGGAAGACCCCCAAAGCGATGGACCAACGACCTCAAAAGAATCGTGACCAATTGGATACCAGAGGTGCAGAACAGAAGCAGATGGAAAAGTCTAGAGGAGGCCTATGTTCAACAATGGACAACTCAAGGCTGATTGATGATGATGATGATGACTATTAGACCCTTTTTTTTTGCTGCTACTAGCATTATTTTAGAGCATTATATTATTTAATTTATGGATTAAATCCAGATAGCAAATAGATATTCTTCACTTTCTCGGAGAAATAATATTCTAACACAAAATCCTATTAAATTGTCAAAACCTTCCTTGCATATTCTATTCACTTATGAGGAGCAGCAGCAATATCAGTACCATAATAAGGCGTATAGTTCTGGACTGGCTAATTATTGGATAATGAGAAGCATGAGTGTAGCAGTTTTAATGTTTTCGGGACTGCTACCTGGTATCGGGGAGCAGAATTATCATTACCGAGTTAATGCATATAGGAATTGTTGCTTGAACTTTATTATTATTAAACAACACTATATTTCCTAGTAAAATAATCATAAATTTACAGTAAGAAAAATTTTTGAACGTTGGTTATGAAAACATCATGTACATACCACCGGGTTCACTATGTCCATATCCAGCAAAATCCTTGTAATAATGATACTGGAAACCAAAGATGAAAATATGCTCCAAGAAACTCTGTGTTATAAAACAGTCGAATAAAATAAAGATTCTCGATTCCAATAATCAAAAAATTAATGAACAGCTTACTAAAATAGAAATAACGCCTATTTAAGATGTAATCCATTAACGGCCCAAGGGACAAAGCACTCCTAGCATATGCTAATGATATAGAACTCATAACTCTAATGAGAAACTCTTTTGTCCACAAACTTCAATAAAGTGAAGAAAGAGAGCACAAAAAATGTTTGACTTAAAATCAACGAAATGAAAACCAAATACAAGCGAATCAACAGAAAACCAATCAACCAATTCAATAAATTTAGAAAAAACATTAAAGTCAACAACTACAATTTCGAAAGTATGGAACACTTTAGATATCTTAGATCACTAATCACGGTTAGTAATAATGCCACTAAAGAAATACAGAGCATAATTCAAACTTCAGACCTATTTTAATACATGGATGTGAGTCATGGAGAATGACTAAAACAAATAAGCAAGCACTCCGAATAATTGAAAGGAAAATAATCAGAAATTTTTATTTAACCCCATTATCATAACTACTATTTAAATGGGAATAAGCCACAATTAGAGGTTAAAGTTAGTTTGTTGACGTTTCAATTTCCACTTCGGAAATCATTCTCACTAATGTTTGTATTTTGAGAACGATTTCCGAAGTGGAAATTGAAACGTCAATAAACTAACTTTAAGCTTTAATTGTGGCTTATTCCCATTTAAATAGTAATTACTTTAAAATGCCACAAGAAAATAGCTTCAGAACTCATTATCATATCGCTACAAATCCGTATAGAATAAGAAAACATACTGAATAAAGAAAGCTCGCATAACGATATTGTCCAGGAAAATAAATCCCTTAAGGTATATCGGACACGTGCATAGACGCCAAGATGTCAAACTTGTAGAACTGGTGTGGAAGGAAGTTAGCACAGAAGAATGCCACTTGGGCATGTCAGTATACAATGGAGAGAAAACATCCAATCATATCTCAAAAAATGAACATTTCATTTGATTGCAGATTCGTGGAAAATCGATTAACTTGGAGATAAGTTGTAGTCAGCGAAGACCTACCCAGTATTGTAGCGCTACGTATTGATAATGATAAAGAGAAAGGAGAAACAGTGACAAAAAGCAACAAAAATGGACTAAGGAGCAAAGCTGCTTCAAAATCTTTGATTGGAGAGGATTAAAATGAAAGTATAAGAAATGCAATGGATGATTGATGGATTGGAGAAACTTGAGACTTGAGAAAGGTACTCTCCGAAACAGCTGTAGTGATAAGATAGAAATAATTTTGTAGAAGTTTTGCTGTTTTATTGTTAAACAAAATGAAATTAACATACGACATTATATACGCTAAAATAACTAGACAACTTATATGATACGGACATATAAGGAGAAAGTTTAATGATACAATAATCTACCCAATATTTGTTATGAGTAAAAACGATTAGAATAAACAAAATAAAGAAATCCATGGCAAAAGGCAAAAAGAGTAATGATTTAAAAATGAGAGAGGTATCCTGTGGATAACATGTGCTTAATTAAGAACGAATGGAGAATGTATATTTATAGGTCATTATTAGGGCCAACGTGCTAATTTTTTGTAAAATAACACTTTTTAAGTTGGATCGGTTACAGTACGGTGGAACCAAATACACCCAAAGTTAAAAACTATCGATGTTTATATGAAAGATGAAACCTTATGGCACATGACCGTGCAATCTTGACACCTACACATTATCACATAATTGTGAACGGTATATTGTACCTAATTACTAAGAAGTTTGTTATTTTATTCTAAGAATAAGTTTAATAATTTACGGGAGATTTAATGTATTTAAAATTTTACAGGATCCGGTATCGTAATAAGAAGTCAAATTTCACTACAACTCCATTAAAACGTGTTAAATTTTACTTTGGATATTCTTTTTGTGAATATATTAAGTAAAAATACAGTAAGTTTCATCTTCTTATTGTGCCGTATTCTAATTAAGGTTAGCGATTACTTCTTTAAACGCTTCCCATAAATTATTATAGTTTAAATTTAACTACTTTATGAAACAAATATTGCACGTCATAAATTGCAGGAATTGAAAAATTACAAAGATCTCCTGTTTACAGAGTTTCTTTTAATTTTATGTAGTTTATTATAATCCTACCGAAGGGCTTCTACTTTCTTAAACTGTTACACGACTACTCTACTCGATGTTAGTACATTTAGAGACTAAATGTTTAAGTGCATATTCATTTTAACAAAAAATAATAATAAATAAAACGAAAACTAGCCATTTCCAAGCTTATAATAAATACTTTTTTAAGTTTGAAAATAATTAAGGCAAGTAATATAAATAACCACCATAAAATATTTAACTACATTAACCGAGTACCTATTTGTGAAATTTCTGGATGACTAAATTGATTGATATTTAAATAAATTTGAAGTTCCAAAATGTACCTGCTGTAAAATTTAAAAATCTACGACTAATCAAATTATTGGCAACATCGGAGGAGTTTAGTTGTGTACGCAAAGAAATGTATACGGATCCCAAAAGTGTTTTAACCTATTACGGAGTCCACTTAATCCGACGTGTTGGTCGGAGTCCACATAAAGCGCTACCCAGATAATAATATACACGATGTATATTCGCCTGGAGTTAGTATAATACCGTTTTAGTCCGGAGCCCCCATTAACCGCTAGATCTATATATATCTATATATATATATATTTATATATATATATATATATATATATATATATATATATATATATATATATATATATATATATAGAGAGAGAAAAGGAGTACGACCGTCAATCCAAAATAAACTAAGGTACACTCGAAGAGTTGTGGGTTTTTCGGTCAAAGTGGAGAAATAAAAGACAAAGAAGGTGGCTACTTCATCTATTTATTGAAGACGTTTCGCTTTCTGCTCAGAAAGCATCATCAGTTCATCTAAAAAGAACAATATGAAACCAAAAAACATCCAAGGAGAAATTACAACAAAAGTGTGTTACCTTACAAAGACATGTAGCAGTCAATGATGTTAAAAATATGAAAAAACTTACGAAACTGGACATTCAGAGTTAACGTTGTATAAAATAATTAATTGAAACTAGGTATAGTTTGCAATTTAACAAAATTAGCACAGCAAAAGAACATGTGGTAAAAATACATGTATTAAAAAGTTATAATAAAAACTTAAGTAAAAAACATTAAGGTTAATTTTAAAGTGTAAAGAACCAAAAAGATCATACGAATGCACTTCCAACAATTTTATTTAATAAATTAGCTTTTAATTTTAACTTTAGGTAACATTATAAGTTATTAAGAATAATAGTAATAAGATAAAATGAAGTTACCAGTCTTTAGCTTAATGAGACTCGCCGATAAATGAATTTACAAGTTTAACACCCACGAAAATAGGTGACCTTGAGGTCAAAGTGACATAAACAGCAAGGCAACCTACCAACTTCTATTTATATTAGGCGGTATATTCAAAATTTGTGATAAATTTGGTTGACAGCTTGTCGTTAAAAAACCAAGCAATGAAAGGAAAAGGTGGTTAAAATCACCACTCACCCCAACAGTGATTGATCTGTCAACACAGAACAAAGCATGCGAAGTCAATCCAAAATATCATATATTATAATATTATGACGTCACTAGTTAGCCAGCTAACAGGTGAAGATTAATACAAATTTCCACAGTCTGTACTTGTACATAACACTGTTCTGCCTAATACTGTACTTGGGAATCAAACTACCCATTACTCATCTTTACCTTATTTTCCTCAAGTTACTGAGAAACTCGTTAAACTGTACAAACATAACAACGTACCGGTTAAAATTTCTATTAAGAATGCTAAGACTGTCAGGAATTTGTTTTCTAAAACTAAAACACCTCTGTCCCTTCTGGAACAAGTTAATGTAATATATCATATACCTTGTGCTGAGTGTGACTCATGTTACATCGGTCAGACAGGGAGATCACTGAGAGGGCGTCTCACGACTCACCGCAGTGATATTAATTTATCTAAGCATACTTGTGCTCTTGCCCAACATGCTATCAACACTAAGCACGAAGTAAACTTTAATGAAGTTAAAATTCTTGGCACTGAACGCAATCTCGTAAAAAGACAGTTTTTAGAAATGTGTTCAATATTAAAACATCCTAATACCCTTAATAAGAGAACCGACATTAGTAATTTGAGTCAAATTTATCATGCAATAATTTTACAGAATTGGGCTTGATATGTTGTTTACTTAAATTTTGTCCCACATTGGGGTTTTTGTTATTACATTTTCAGATAATAAATTTAAATAAAATAAAATAAAATAAATTATTCCTTCCTTAACTTAGTTTTATCAACTTATATGTTATTAATATTTGTCAATATCACTTTTACATAATTAAGTAATTGTTCTTTTTGATAAACTTGTTTGATAAAACTAAACTGAAATTGATTCATAGAATCTTTCTCATACGGTCCTAAATGTTTGAGCCTTTGGACTGTGGAAATTTGTATTAATCTTCACCTGTTAGCTGGCTAACTAGTGACGTCATAATATTATAATATATGATATTTTGGATTGACTTCGCATGCTTTGTTCTGTGTTGACAGATCAATCACTGTTGGGGTGAGTGGTGATTTTAACCACCTTTTCCTTTCATTGCTTGGTTTTTTAACGACAAGCTGTCAACCAAATTTATCACAAATTTTGAATATACCGCCTAATATAAATAGAAGTTGGTAGGTTGCCTTGCTGTTTATGTCACTTTGACCTCAAGGTCACCTATTTTCACGTGTTTTCGTGGGTGTTAAACTTGTAAATTCATTTATCGGCGAGTCTCATTAAGCTAAAGACTGGTAACTTCATTTTATCTTATTACTATTATTCTTAATAACTTATAATGTTACCTAAAGTTAAAATTAAAAGCTAATTTATTAAATAAAATTGTTGGAAGTGCATTCGTATGATCTTTTTGGTTCTTTACACTTTAAAATTAACCTTAATGTTTTTTACTTAAGTTTTTATTATAACTTTTTAATACATGTATTTTTACCACATGTTCTTTTGCTGTGCTAATTTTGTTAAATTGCAAACTATACCTAGTTTCAATTAATTATTTTATACAACGTTAACTCTGAATGTCCAGTTTCGTAAGTTTTTTCATATTTTTAACATCATTGACTGCTACATGTCTTTGTAAGGTAACACACTTTTGTTGTAATTTCTCCTTGGATGTTTTTTGGTTTCATATTGTTCTTTTTAGATGAACTGATGATGCTTTCTGAGCAGAAAGCGAAACGTCTTCAATAAATAGATGAAGTAGCCACCTTCTTTGTCTTTTATTTCTCCACTTTGACCGAAAAACTTAGTTTATATATATATATATATATATATATATATATATATATGTATATATATATATATATATATATATACCGGGTTGTCCAATAAGCAGATCTCTCGGCTATATATCAGAAACTATTCATGTTATAACTTTAGGAGAAAAAATTCCTTAGTTAAAGTGGCCAAGAGAAATCTCTGGAAATAACTTTCAAGTTTCTGGCTTAACCGCTAGTGGGCGTAACCTGTGAAGAAAACTTTGAAAACCAATTTTTTGGGAAATATGCCCAATTATACCAAGTGTTAAATAAGTAAACTAGAAAGAGGCCTAAATTTTGCACAAAGTTGTTTAAGTACTTTTTTTATATTTTCAAATCAAGGGTGGGGGAGAGTGGGAAAGTATTTTTGGATAAATACCTATAACTTTGGTATGGATCAACCGATTTTAACGAAATTAGTGTCATTAGAAAGAGTGTGGATAAGTTAATTTACATCTACTATAAACTAATTGCATTTAGTTTTAATTGTCATAGGTAGAGGGTAATTTCGAATAGAAAAAATTTAAATTTGTTTTTCTTCAAAATGTTTAATGGAAACACCTATTTATTGTAAGTCATAATGGGACTGGATTAAATTAGTAACAAAATGGCGCAAACCGCATGTTAATAGTTTTTGTCGAACTCGAGATATGAATAAAAACGCATAAACATAAGTAAGTATAGTATTGACTCACCCTGTATTATAAATTAAATTAAAAATAAGTCAGTAGGTAGTTTCAAATTTTTGATAGCAGAAGAATCTTTGATACCTATTTTGACCATTGTCATTTCATATGATTAAAAATAGTTTTTTCGAAACTAAGTAGGCTACGACAATGGATTTGACGGGGAATTCATATTGTTTATTTATTGACACCAGTCAAAACATGGTTAAGAAGTGTTATATTATAATTCGAATTGAAGATTGCACTTTTTTCAATAAATATTAATATTGGTAATATTAGTAATTAATTATCAGTACAGTCTGTCCCAAACCCTTCTTTCAGTGCGTCACAAATTTTGACGTAATATAGGATTTTAAGAATGTCGAGAATTATTGCATGACATTTTAGTTAAATCTGACAGTTGAAGGATCGTAATCGGCTAAATGCGCTAAATGTGAAAAGGTTATTTTTTAAAAATGTGTAGTAAAAACTTTAACAATTCAATTTTTTTTTTAATTTAGATATTAGAGGTCCCGTCCTGTATAAAAATTTTTATTGCGCATTATATTCAAACGGCAGTTTGTCATAATTCCTATTCTATACATTCCAAGGAAAGTGCTTAATTAGCTAAGATTTATTTATGTATTTATTATTATTTATTACAAACACTATGGCTAAAATGTATAGTATTTAAACTACTAATATGACTATTTTTTTTAATAATTTAAAACTTACTTCACGAACGGCAGAAACTGGTAATAAAGTTGTCCCAGCCTCTTTTTCTAATTGAAAATAATTTAATAATTTTAATATTAGTCTTTGTTCATTCTCGGTATATCTCGGCATATTTAAAATATTTTTATGACAATAAATACAAAATTAAATTTTCACTGTAAAATGTCTGAAAATACTAACCTGGAATGACAATTATCATCTTATCAGTTGATATTGTCAAAGTACTGTCACTATCGAGACCATCTGCGTCAAATTATATTTATTCGCATCATTGATTGGATATCTATTTAGCGTATTCTAAACTCCAACCAATTATATATTCGTAAGTAGAAGTCGCTTTAATATGCAAATACCTTTGAACGATACATAATTTTCCAAGTTCTATGTATAATAATCACAGACTCACGTTTTTTTCTGTCACCTCTAGCTTAATGCGTAAGAGAGAATTCGATCAACTGTGACGCACTGAAAGAAGGGTTTGGGATGAACTGTACTAATAATTCGTGATGAGTATATCAAATGAAGAATTGTATGATATGATTGGAGTTTATTTCGAATGTCACAAAAATGCCGCTGTTGCCTCACGTATATATTCTGTAAGATATCCTGACAGGAGACATTATGGCAAAGAAGTATTTGAAAGAAAGGCAAGAAGATTACAAGAAACTGGTAGTTTTCATCGTCCTTGTTTTAAACGACGTAGTAGAGGTATGACCGAAGGTAATTCAATCAATGATCTTGCTTTAATTCAACAGAATCCACATATAAGTAGTCGACCCAAAACTACTGTTCTAAGGATTTTAAAACATCACAGGTTTGTTTTTCATATTATAAAGTGAACGTTTAGGTCAGAAACTTGGAATTCCCTTTAAACTTTAGATTCAACTGTTATTTTAATATTCCGACGGCAACACGGCGCTATTATCCTTTTAAACGTTTCTTAAAAATACTTATGCACGATTTATCTTGTGAAACAATTGTGGATTTTTCAAAATTTTTGAGTTTTAGTAAATATAGTGGTTTCTTTTTCACCAATATTTGTTGTTCTGTTTTTTAGATTGCATCCTTATCATATAGTTCTTCACCAAGCTTTACATGAGAGAGATTTTGATGCAAGCCTGGATTACTGCAATTAGATGTTAGGTCTGCTAGAAGAACAACCGCATATCTTGTCAAAGATTTTGTGGACAGACGAGGCTACGTTTAATAGTGCGGGTGGTGTTAATCTGCATAATATGCATTATTAGGCTGAAGAAAATCCGCACTGGATACATGAGGTGCAGGCTCAAGGTAGATGGAGTCTTAATGTTTGGTGTGGTATAGTTGATGGAAAGTTGTAGGTCCATATTTCTTTGATAGAACTTTAAATGGCGAAACATATTTGGATTTTCTGGAAAATCAGTTGCCTATTTTATTGAAAGATATTTACTTACAAACAAGAAGAGATATGATATTACAACATGACGGGTATCCTGCGCACTGTTGAAGACGAGTTCAGGATTATTTGTATGCAAGTTATCCAAATAAATGGATTGGAAGGGCAAGTATATTTTCATGGCCAGTTAGATCTCCAGACTTAACATGTCCGGACTTTTATCTGTGGGGAAGATTGAAGGACTTAGTGTACCAAAGTCGACCAACTACGCGAGAGGACATGAAACAGCGCATTATAAACGCAATAAATAGTATATCAACAGCTGAGATTGAAGCAGCTGTTATGTCTACGCACGAAATATTACATCTCTGTGTGGACAACGATGAAAAAAAATTTGAACATTTAATTGAACATTAAGTTTTAATAATCGAGATATTTGCATGATCTTTCACATATTTAATTTTATGTTATAATAAAGGGTGAGTCAATACTATACTTACGTATGTTTATGCGTTTTTATTCATATCTCTAGTTCGACAAAAGCTATCAACATGCGGTTTGCGCTATTGTATTACGAATTTAATCCAGTTCCATTATAATTTACAATAAATAGGTGTTTTCATTGAACATTTTGAAGAAAAACAAATTTTAATTTTTTCTATTCGAAAGTACCCTCTACCCATGACAATTAAAACTAAATGCAATTGTTTTATAGTAGATGTAAATTAAATTATCCACACTCTTTCTAATGACACTAATTTCGTTAAAATCGGTTGATCCAAACCAAAGTTATAGGTATTTATCCACAAATACTTACCCACTCTCCCCCACCCTTTATTTGAAAAAATAAAAAAAGTACTTGAACAACTTTGTGCGGAATTTAGGCCACTTTCTAGTTTACTTATTTAACACTTGGTATAATTGGGCATATTTCACAAAAAACTGGTTTTCAAAGTTTTCTTTACAGGTTACGTCCCCTAGCGGTTAACCCAGAAACTTGAAAGTTATTTCCAGCGATTTCTCTTGGCCACTTTTACTAAGGAATTTTTTCTCCTAAAGTTATAACATGAATAGTTTCTGATATATAGCCGAGAGATCGGCTTATTGGACCACCCGGTATATATTATATATATGTATGTATATATATATACAGGGTGGTCCTTAAGTAATTGTACAAATGGAAACCGTAGATCCTACACTTTAAACTATTACAATTTAAGCCAACTTGATTTAATAAAATGTTGATATTAAGAAAGATACAGGGTGTTAAAGTGGAAATTTAAAAATAAAATTAAAGACGTCTCCTCAGCTAAGCAGAAATCGTTAGCGAATTGGTTTCTTGTACTCATACAGAGTAGATCCGAATAAAAATAAAATTAAAGACAGTCAAGATTTCCTTTCACGCAAAAATAGTCTATGTATCTGTTGATACGTATTTCGCTTTAATAAAGCTCATCAGAACAGTTATTCATAGGCTTTCTCAACGTGAAAATAAATCTTTTCCTGTCTTTGTGAAGCAACGATAAAATGGCTTCGAAACGGACGCAATAGCGACATCTGATATTAAATCCGTAAAATAGTTTCGAAACACAATTCAGATAACTGCCTTAATCTGAACCTTCTATAAATGCAAGGTATAACAGACGCTGATAAAGATCTTAATAGAGACATGGGGAATCTAAAATTTGCATTCCACGACATGTCTCCTCAGCTAAGCAGAAATCGTTAGCGAATTGGTTTCTTGTACTCATACAGAGTAGATCCGAATAAAAATAAAATTAAAGACAGTCAAGATTTCCTTTCACGCAAAAATAGTCTATGTATCTGTTGATACGTATTTCGCTTTAATAAAGCTCATCAGAACAGTTATTCATAGGCTTTCTCAACGTGAAAATAAATCTTTTCCTGTCTTTGTGAAGCAACGATAAAATGGCTTCGAAACGGACGCAATAGCGACATCTGATATTAAATCCGTAAAATAGTTTCGAAACACAATTCAGATAACTGCCTTAATCTGAACCTTCTATAAATGCAAGGTATAACAGACGCTGATAAAGATCTTAATAGAGACATGGGGAATCTAAAATTTGCATTCCACGACATGTCTCCTCAGCTAAGCAGAAATCGTTAGCGAATTGGTTTCTTGTACTAATACAGAGTAGATCCGAATAAAAATAAAATTAAAGACAGTCAAGATTTCCTTTCACGCAAAAATAGTCTATGTATCTGTTGATACGTATTTCGCTTTAATAAAGCTCATCAGAACAGTTATTCATAGGCTTTCTCAACGTGAAAATAAATCTTTTCCTGTCTTTGTGAAGCAACGATAAAATGGCTTCGAAACGGACGCAATAGCGACATCTGATATTAAATCCGTAAAATAGTTTCGAAACACAATTCAGATAACTGCCTTAATCTGAACCTTCTATAAATGCAAGGTATAACAGACGCTGATAAAGATCTTAATAGAGACATGGGGAATCTAAAATTTGCATTCCACGACATGTCTCCTCAGCTAAGCAGAAATCGTTAGCGAATTGGTTTCTTGTACTCATACAGAGTAGATCCGAATAAAAATAAAATTAAAGACAGTCAAGATTTCCTTTCACGCAAAAATAGTCTATGTATCTGTTGATACGTATTTCGCTTTAATAAAGCTCATCAGAACAGTTATTCATAGGCTTTCTCAACGTGAAAATAAATCTTTTCCTGTCTTTGTGAAGCAACGATAAAATGGCTTCGAATGGAAATTTAAAATTTTATTTTTCGCTATAACTTATACGTTTGTGAATATTTTTGGACAAAAATTTAAAGTTAGATGCTTTTGAGTAGGATAAATTATAATTTTATACTTGCTTTAATGTAACTAATAGAGGGCGCCACATATGCCACATGGGTGGCATAAATTTGTGCTTAACTTTTTTGCTGTTTAAGTTAGCTCTATTTGTGTTAAAAAATATTTAAGATACATTATTTTTACAAAGAAAAGGTGTACTTGTTAGTAACCTGAAAATTAAACCGTTTTCGAGATAATCGCATTTTATAAGTCAGCTGCACAATAATTCTTAGTTTCATATTTGTGTGGTCAAGCACTGAATACCTGTAGATAAGCATAATTCATAGTTTATTCTTATTAAAACAACTCAAAGATGATAATGTATTATCACAAAATGCTTTGTTATGGGTGCTAAATGTCTAATTGGAGAAAAGATTCTTCATCTTCTTTAGGTGCCGTGTCCGTATTCAGACGGTGGCCGTCATTATGTTTACAATTTCCCTTTTTTATCGCTTCTTAAGTTTCTATAATGGCGTTGTATTACTTTTTTTCTATTGTAAAATGCTGAAAATCCAAAATATGTGGTTTATGTAACATGGTACACCACCACATTCTAGAGAGAAGGCAGTTAGAACATACTTAAATACAACTTTTCTGAACGTTGGATTGGTCGTGGTAGTCATACTCTTTGGCAGTGTGATGAGCTATTGATATAATTATTTAATTCATAAAAAATCCGAAAAGAATACTTATTATTCATTACGTAAATTGTTTACCCATTTTTATTAGGATAAATAGAAATAAGAGCACAGGTATTGAATAACACATATGTGTCTTGTTTCATAATACTTTTGCTCAAATCTAACCTTAAAGACTCAGCATTTTTACAAAAACATCATCGTTGGCCTAATCACCAATATTGTTATACATATAGTAGACACACAGGCAATTTAGTTCAGCATAATATTAGTTCGTTAGTAAATCCTAATAGTCCATTTGTTCGAGATGTAATTATAGTTACTCGTAAGCTGCAACGTAATCATATAAATAAGTAATGTCATGGATAGTTTATTCCGTGTGTATATAAGTAACCAATGAACGAGATAAATCACAGTTTATTACATTATTTAACCTCTGCGACAAATAAGATGTAGTTCCATAATATACCATAAGATTTGGATATGTATCCAAATGAATATATTCATCCATTATACATTAAAACAACGTGTCTATTAAAAAATCCCATAAATATTCGCAACCAACTATGGGAAGAAATAAATACTGCAGCAGTTTCTTTAGAACCAATGATGCTGTTTAATATGAGACGATCTTTTATGGAATATATTGACAAATGAATTAAAGAAAGTGGTGGACACATCGAACACCTACTTTGACAAAAAGTTATGTTATTTAGTTTAACTGTTTCTTAATTTGATTTGTAAACCACCCTGTATATATATAACTATATATATATATATATATATATATATATACATCCTACTATCATTTTCGCATCGATACATTATGCTTTTACCATCAATTTAGCATCGTCTTGCAAAGTAGCATCTGTATATCGACGCTACTTTACAAGACCTTAATAACTGTTTTCCCGTACTTGTTACAAGAATTTTAACCATCTCATTGATTAGTCTTGATACCGTGTTGGTATTTTAAAATATCCGCTTTCTCTTTTTATCCCTTACTAAGTTATATAAGTTTATTCCAGAAAATGTTTGAGTCTAAAATGATGGTACAGTGAAAATATTATATATATTTAGTTCAGGGTTTTACCGTTTACTCGCTGCCATTATATACATGAAAATGTATATCCCACTTTCATTATCAATCATTTTAGCATCAGAAATTTGGCATCGTTGTTGAATATAATATTACCCACGACGAAATAGTAAATTTAAGAATATATATATATTTTTTTCATCTACAAATCATTCTGGCATCATGTTTGGTTAAAAGTAACGGGTTATGATATATTGCAACTACCTATTGTATCTTCGCTCCAATTCGTCCAGTCGCGACGTACAGCACCTCAAATGATAGGATTTAACCAATAAAATACAATAAGACAGAAAAATCAAATATAGCAGCATGTCAAAAAGGCCTTAATTATATATCTTCGTTTCTATAAGTCCAATCGTGACGTACAGTATCTCAAATGACAGGATTTAACCAATTAAAAACAATGAAATAAAAAAATTAAATACAGCAACATGTTCAAAGGGCCGTAGTCACGTATCTTCGGTCCTATTAGTCCAATCGTGACGTATAGTACCTCTAATGATAGGATTTAACATAAATAATACAATGGGATAGAAAAATCAAATGCAGAACAATGTCAAAAGGGCCTTAGTTGTGTATCTTTAGTTCTATTAGTCCAATCATGACGTGCAGTACCTCAAATGAAAGGATTTGGAACCAATAGAAATCAAATACAGCATCACGTCAAAAGGGCCTTAGTTACGTATCTTTGTTTTTAGTGGCCCAATCGTGACGTACAGTACCTCAAATGATAGGATTTAACCAATCGAATACAATAAGATAGAAAAATAAAATACATCAGCTTGTCAAAAGGGCCTTAGTTATGTATCTGCGGTCCTATTAGTCCAATCATGACGTTTCGTACCTTAAATGATAGAATTTAACTAATATAATACAATGAGATATAAAAATTAAATAGAGTAGCTTGGCAAAAGGGCCTTAGTTATGTATCTTCGATCCTATTAGTCCAATCGTGACGTAAAGTACCTCAAATGGTACCATTTAACTAATAGAATACTACGACGTACAAATCAAATACATCAACACTAAAAGGACTATAGGTATATGTCTTTGCTCCTATATATTTTATGTCAAAAAAGGCTTAGTTGCGTAAACGAATTAACGCACAGAAGTGTGTGGCATATTCCGTGACAGGATTATTAGCGAATACCATACGATTACGTCATACATTTCTATGCATACGTCCACTTTTAGTTAACTACTTTGTATGTATTCAGTACTTTGCTTTACGGTTGTTGAGGCATTAACTCTTAAACAGAAGAATGTTAAAAATCTTGAAAGCTTTGAGATGTGGTGCTACCGCCGTATACTAAAAATAAGTTGGGTGGATAAAATTACAAATGAAGAGGTAGAATAAATAACGATCCAGAAGTTATACTGAATATAAAAAAGAGAAAACTTGAATAGTTTGGCCACCTGATGAGAGGACAAAAGTACACATTCCTACAAAATATAATGCATGGAAAAATCCAAGGATGCAGAAATCCAGGCCGTAGAAGAATGTCCTGGATGAGAAATTTAAGAGAGTGGTTTGGCTGTACCACCAACGAATTATTCAAAACAGCAGTAAATAAAATTAGAATCGCCCTAATGATATCCAATCTCCGATAGCAGAGGCACTCAAAGAAGAAGATATGATAAACTCGAAAAATCTCCAACGTTCACTGTTAGACATATGCCTCCCGTTCAGTACACACATTTACTGCTCCTTGACGCTGTGACGAGAATGAGATAGGATTTAACAAATAGAATGACAGAAAACTAAAAAAGACAATGTGTCAAACGTGGAATGCGTCGCAGAACGTGAAATATTAGCGTACAATTATATGATGCCATAGACGGTTCTTTAATACCCAGCAAACTCGCTTTGTAAAGTTACATAGCAGGGATCTGTGCGAGAAAAAGTCGATCATTCGTTTTATAACCCAAAGGGGACCATAAAATATTCAACGTTAAAATTTGACATAATGTAACGGTATGACAAATCTTTTTTCTCCCGCATGTGCTTGCCTGTGTACCTATACAAGGGGAGTCGTGCATAACCTTTAAGTTGATCGTAATACATAACTGCAACAACAAGTATGTTGACGACTTGGGTTAGTATATACAGTGCATTCCGTACGTTTTTTAAACATGGTTAGGAAATTGTTTACTGGAGGCTATTAAAGAAGTTCTTAAAATAATTGCGGGTCACCGCCTTTTCTGTAAATGGAGTGAATATTGTTTACTCCAATATGTGAATGTGAATAATTTTTTTCTTCAGTTGAATAATTCCTTCTGGTATTTGGTCTAAGCTTACTTCTTTTTCTCATTCAAACTGTTTCATAGCTAATTTTACTTCCTCTTTATAGTGCCCTGTTCACCTGTTTTGGTAATTTCGGACTATTTCATCTCTTATAACATAAAACAGTTGTTTCAGATATCTTTATCGCGTTTCCTTTTTTTTATGGATGAATATGCTGCCGTTTTCATCTCCTACTATTTCATATGGAGCTACACGATTAACAATTCCAAATCAAGAAAAGACAAATAACACTCCGAATTATATTATACAACTAATAGTCGAAAAATAAAGAGCAAGAGGTAGATAATCAGACAATTGAGATGAGCGCTACATGATGTACGCAATGCCACATTTGAACACTACATTAGTACATTGTCTAAAGAAGATCATTCACTATGGATAGCAACAAAACACTTAAAGAGACCTGATCAATACAACCCACCAATTAAGAAAGATGACGTTAGTTGAGGGAGATCAGACCAGGAAAAAATGTCAACATTTTCAGAATACCAGATAATAATAATCAAGCAATAGAACACTGAAAACTTTTGTTTTTAACTGTAGGCCCGTGAATGACTTATTATTTTTTAAATAACACTTAATATTGCACTTTTTTATTGTATTTTTTTCATCTTTCAAGATAATTCTTATAGGAATATATTTATTTATAACATACGGTCTTATGGGAACAAGAGTTGCAGTAAAAGATTTTTCTAAATATAGAATGTAAACCATATTTCCAATATATTTGTGAAAAAGAACCAGTTTATAATATTCCGGACGACGTAATAAAACCTTATTTTAGACTATTGGTCGATGAATTGAAATCATTGTTCAAGAAACGAATTATTCATGTGCAGATGTTTTACTATAAAAACATGTAAAACCAAAATCTCGATTAAAAAAATTGCAACCAGTTACTCACGATGAAACTTAACCCCATTATTGATTTTACAAGTAATAAAATGGGTCGACAAAAGACCAGTTTTAATCCTTACAACATTTAAACATAATAGTTATATCTTGGTTTAATCAGATGAAAAGAAAAATTATACACAAGTACTAAAACCACAAACTATTCTCGATTATAACTTGGTGAAAAAGAGTGTTGATTTTAGTAATTAAGTGGCTTCTTACCAAAGCCCAATACGCAAAATTCTGAAGTGGTACCGGAAAGTGGCAGTGGAATTAATATTTAATACCGCATTTAATACCGCAGTAATAAATGCTTAGTTGCCAAATAATAGAAAACGTAAAAAAGCGACAACCTATCCTTGAGTTCAGACTGGAGTTCGCGAAGGCATTTGCAAATAAAGAAATGTTGTAACCCTCACGAACAGTTACACCCAAAAATACCATCTCAGGCAAAGCGATGTAGATAATACAAAGAGAAGAAAGTGTACAAGATGTAACAAAATTTTAAGAAGAAGCATGACTAGTAGAAAGGACGATAGAAAAGTTAAAAAAGTTAAAACATACTCTGAAGAATGTGATGGCAAAACTGGAATATGTCTAGTGTGCTTCAATGGAGCACATTAAAAAACAATTTTACTTCTACAGGAACTATTATTGAGTAAAAACGTATTACACCTCAAGTGGCCTTATAGTATTGGAAGTCGTAAGTTGATAGTTTTAGTAGAACATTTTAATTGTTAATTACCTCCGTAAAAGTGAGTTATAGTATTTATAAAAAGATGGATGTAAATAATATGCCTTCGACATCTAAAAAAGCTAAATGTGAATATAAACGTAGATTGACCACTGCTGAATTACAATCATTGTTAGAAGCATCTGGCGAGGACGATGTAGATTAAATGAATGGTGGAAGTGACTCTGATTGACTCTGACGAAATATTTGCACAAAGTCGTTCAGAAAAATCGAGGATTGCGTTTTGGAAAGAAACAACACAAACAGAATTTAAGACTTTTCTCGGACTTATGTTCCATATGGGGACAATTAAGATGAACCGTCTGAATGACTACTAAAAAAGTATGGGTAACTTCTATAATAGTGTTGACTTGACTAGATAATTGCTCATAGCCCATATTAAGAAATAAGCGAATAGATGATCCTCACTTGTCAAAGAAACTGAAAAAACGTGAAGTGGTCTAAAAACTAAAAAGTCCCCTATTCAAACTGGTTTTTAATAAAAAATTTAATAATATGTTAAAGTTTTTTTAATATACCCTAAAACTAAAAGCGAAAAGAATCGATTGCAAGTTACAAAATACTTGTAGAGTCATACTGTTTGGACAAGTACAGTTGTTTAAATAATCGCTTTCTGTCATAAACAAATTGAATAAATTGTAAAATATTTTTTGATCTGCTTGATATTTAGCACACTTTAATAACTCATCAATTGCCATAATTGCCTGTTGTTAGGCCAAAAACAAAGTTATTAACATTATTTATAAATTACTACAAACATAATATTATAGAGTTTACGGTTTTTTGGAATTATATCAATTATTTATGTATTTAAATTTGGTATTTCTCTACATAAAAAACTTTTTATGGTCTACAACTATTATTTGAATTATTTTTCTTTAGAATGTATACAAAACGTTTTATAAGCAAAAAATTATTTTTTTTTTGCCTTTTAAGATTGTTTAAAAAAACAAAGCAAAATCAACTGTACGTCTTTACGAACTTTTCGTCAGCTACCCCTCATACTACTTAGAATTTAAATTTCTGTATAAGATTTTTTTAAATTATTTAGCGAGGTTCCGTGAACTACTTTCTTATGGCATGGTCAAAGTCAAATATTATTTTTTTATGTGATTAAGCCACAATTATTGGTCGTTATTGAGATGAAAATTACATTTTTAATTAACTAATATTTAACGTTTTGATTTCCACTATTATTTTACAATAGCTTTGTTTATTGTACTAATTATGTAAACATGTGTATACACATTTTGTACAGAAAAACGTTGTTTGAGAACGATTTCCGGAATGGAAATCAAAATTTTAAACATTATCACAATCACAACCAATAATAAAGGCCTTAATCCCATAAAACCATAATATTTATCTCAAACTATTCATCGATAGCTTCGACTAAACAGGTTGTAAATTAAAATTTATGTAAAATATTCCCCTACACGATTCTCTGGGCAAAAATATCTAGGTTAAATAAATATAACATCTAAACGAAGAAAAAAACCTGTTGAGACTGCAACTTGTGAGCAGGTAGTTTCAATGTCGTTATTCGAACTTGACCCAAACAACCGATCGATATTTAGGTATCTAAAATATTATTTTAAGGATTAATACCGGCAACATCTACTGGCTCTAAAATGATGCCAAATACAGTGATTTTACCGCTCGATGTTAAAACGTAGGTTTGATGTAAAAATTAAATATATAAAAAAAATCGGAATATTAAAAAACCGACAACAGTGCCAAGCCTACAAAGGTGCCCTAAACGAACATACACAATTTATAAATAGAAAATGATAGCAATTCTTGGTGATGCTAAATTACTGCAACGTGAAAAGAGTTCTAAAGGATAGCGGGATGTATATATATATATATATATATATATATATATATATATATATATATGTATATATATATATATATATATATATATATATATATATATATATGTATATATATATATATATATATATATATATATATATATATATATATATATATATATCGAGAAAAGGAGTACGACCGTCAATCCAATATAAACTAAGGTACACTCGAAGAGTGGTGGGTTTTTCGGTCAAAGTGGAGAAATAAAAGACAAAGACGATGGCTACTTCATCTATTTATTGAAGACGTTTCGCTTTCTGCTCAGAAAGCATCATCAGTTCATCTAAAAAGAACAATATGAAACCAAACATCCATAGAGAAGTTATAACCAAAGTGTGTTACCTTACAAAGACATGTAGCAGTCAGTGATGTTAAAAATATGAAAAAGCTTACAAAGCTGGACATTCAGAGTTAACGTTGTATATAACAATTAAATTGAAACTAGGTAAAGTTTGCAATTTGACAAATTTAGCACAGCAAAAGAACATGTGATAAAAATACATGTATATATATAAAAAAAATTTTATAAAAACTTAGTAAAAAACATTAAGGTTTATTTTAAAGTGTAAAGAACTAGAAAGATCATTAGATTGCACTTCCAACAAATTTATTTAAAAATTATATTTTAATTTTAACTTTAGGTAACATTATAAGTTATTAAAGATTAATAGTAATAAAGAAAAAAAAATGAAGTTACCAGTCTTTAGCTTACTGAGGCTCGTTGGTAAATGAATTTAAAGGGGTTTGACACCCACGCACAACAACGTGAGTAGAAGTGGCCTTGAAGTCGCAATGACATAAACAGCAAGGCAAGCTACCAACCTCTATGTATTAAGGCGGTATATTCAAAGAATGTGATAAATTTGGTTGACAACTTGTCGTTAAAAAACCAAGCAGTGAAAGGAAAAGGTGGTTAAGATCACCATTTAACCCTACAGTGATTGATCTGTCAACAAAGAACAAAGCAAGAGAAGTCAATCCAATATATCATATATTATAATATTATGACGTCACTAGTTAGCCAGCTAACAGGTGAAGATTAATAAAAATTTCCACAGTCCAAAGGTTCAAACATTAAGGACCGTACTGAAAAGGATTCTATGAATCAGATTCAATTTAAAGTTTTATCAAACAAGTTCATCAAAAAGAACAATTACTTGATTATGTAAAAGTGATATTGACAAATATTAATAAAAAGTAAGTTGATAAATCTTAATTAAAGAAGGAATAATTTATTTATATTTTATTTTTATTTTTATTTAAATTTATTATAAGAAAATGTGATAAAGAAAACCCCAAAATGGGACAAAATTTAAGTAAACAACATATCAAGCCTAATTCTGTAAAATTAATGCATGATAAATTTGGCTCAAATTACTAATGTCCGTTCTCTTATTAAGAGTATTAGGATGTTTTAATATTGCACACATTTCTAAAAACTGTCTTTTAACGAGATTGCGTTCAGTGCCAAGAATTTTAACTTCATTAAAGTTTATTTCATGCTTAGTGTTAATGGCATGTTGGGCAAGAGCACAAGTATGCTTAGATAAATTGATATCACTGCGGTGTGTCGTAAGACGCCCTCTCAGTGATCTCCCAGTCTGACCGATGTAACATGAGTCACACTCAGCACAAGGTATATGATATATTACATTCACTTGTTCCAGAAGGGACAGAGGTGTTTTAGTTTTAGAGAACAAATTCCTGACAGTCTTAGCATTCTTAATAGCAATTTTAACAGGTACGTTATTATGTTTGTACAGTTTAACGAGTTTCTCAGTAACTTGAGGAAAATAAGGTAAAGAGGAGTAATGGGTAGTTGGATTCCCAAGTACAGTATTAGGCATTAATAACACATAACATATATATATATATATATATATATATATATATATATATATAGAAAAAGTAGTCCAAAATTTTTGACTAGTTTGGAAAAAATATATGTAAATACTCTTTTCTTTTGGGTGTGGTAGTCAATAAAAACAGAGCTTTGCTAAGGCGTACTATTTATTCTGAATCCAAGCTTTCGGTGGTTTTTTGCCACCTTTATCAAGGTCTACAAAGAAAATTACTGTTTTAAACAGTTTGAATGGTGCCAAAAAAAAGGCTATAAAAAGTATAAAAAACTTACCCGAATGTAAGATTCGTGGCAGAAACAACAACGTTAAATAACATGATATACTGAAGTTGCAATTACACTTTAAAAAATTACTGTTAAAAAAACACTTTAAAATTTCTAAATACGTTAAAAGTTAAAAACAAAATTAAGGACGACATGTTAAAACAGTCGTCGCTGCAGGCTTGATTTCAGTCACATTTCACGAGCAGAAAGAGAACCCAAGAGATTGTCCACCCACGTTCTTTTTCTGCTCGTGAAATGTGACTGAAATCAAGCCTGCAGCGACGACTGTTTTAACATGTCGTCCTTAATTTTGTTTTTAACTTTTAACGTATTTAGAAATTTTAAAGTGTTTTTTTAACAGTAATTTTTTAAAGTGTAATTGCAACTTCAGTATATCATGTTATTTAACGTTGTTGTTTCTGCCACGAATCTTACATTCGGGTAAGTTTTTTATACTTTTTATAGCCTTTTTTTTGGCACCATTCAAACTGTTTAAAACAGTAATTTTCTTTGTAGACCTTGATAAAGGTGGCAAAAAACCACCGAAAGCTTGGATTCAGAATAAATAGTACGCCTTAGCAAAGCTCTGTTTTTATTGACTACCACACCCAAAAGAAAAGAGTATTTACATATATATATATATATATATATATATATATATATATATATATATATATATATATATATATGTATATACCACTTTCTATTTCCTTTTTGGCTTTCCCAGCCTTTTTTAACATTGAATTATCTCTAATTTAAATGCAATATTACACAATAAAAGTTATTAATTTATATAGTGCCCCACTGTTTGAGTTTTAAAATGTACTTAAAAGTATATATTTTTCTGAGATCTATTATAATATTATGGATTAAACGTATTTCATTTTTCACATTATTAAAAAGTGAATTTTCTTCCAATTTAAAATCCAAAATCATTTTAAAAATCCAATTGACTAGTGCATTCTTAAATATTTAATATTTAGAAAGTTCCTTACTTATTTACTATTAATCCAGTAAAATAAGGCAAAAAAGGGGGCAAACCTCGGAATGAAAGATAATAAGCTGAAAATTTGCATACGTCTTTATTTTGATGGTATAAAACTTACCTCAAAAGTCTCATATAATCACGTGTCCGCGACTTAAGATATTTAAGGTCAAATGTTACGAAAATGAGTTTTCTGCAAATATCTCGTTTCCCTTACACTTTATGACATTTAAGGTGGTAAGAAAAATTGTAGAATGGAAAATTCTCTTCAATTTTTGTCTCAAGTACTTTTATGTACCTTCAACCCTTCTTATGATAGAGCGCAAAGAGTAGGGGACCGCTTACCTGTGTATACGGTAATGCGAAGTCAGCCAGTAGGATTCAATAAATAATAAGTTATATAGTTAATTATTCACTTAAAATACTATTATTATCATTAAACTATATTTATAGATATTAATTATAAATACCCTCATTCTAAGAAAGAAACACATCTTATTTTTACACGCGTTTAGTGGATGTGATACGACTTCTGCGATTTATAGGAAAGGTAAAATATCGTTTATTAAAATGTTCGAAAAAAATCACCATTTACATCAGTCACCTCAACTATTTCAACAAAAAAACTGCTCTGTACAAGAATTATTTGAAAATGGAGTACGTATTTTCTTAGCAGCGTATAATGCTCCAACATCAGAAGACGATATAGACTCTTTTCGATACACCCAGTTCATCAAATCAACAAGACTCAACAAACCAGTGCAGTTATCAAGTCTTCCACCTTCAAGTGCAGCAGCTCGTCAGCATATCATTCGTGTCTATTATCAAACCCAAATTTGGTTGGGAAATGATTTAGAACCCCAAGAATTTGGCTGGGTAATGCAAAATGAATTTCTGGAACCAATAACAACATTACCGCCAGCACCAGAAGAACTGCTAAATACAATATTTTGCAATTGCAAGAAAAGTTGTGGTTCTAATTGCGGATGCAGGAAATCAGGATTGCAATGTACTTTAATTTGTGGGCAGTGTAATGGACAATCATGTTTAAACGCTTCATCAACTTCAGATGATTTCAATGAAGAAAGTGAATATGCACCTGATATTCTTGAATATTTTTATTCTGATACTTTAATAAACGAGAATGATGATGATGAATCCGATATTGAGCAGTCAGAGGAAGAAGAAGAAGAAGAAGAGGACGACGGAGAAGAAAATTAATACAAAAATTTTAACCATACATAATAACAGAATACATATTATATTTGTAACTTTAATAAATCGATTATTGGATTAATAAATAGATATATAATTTAAAAAAATAATAAATATGATTTTTTCAATATTCAATTAAATATAAAAATGATTATTGTTGAATTCTGCACTTGATCTTAATTTATCGTATATACAGCTGGTAAAAATATCATTAAAGTTCATTTGAAATATTTCATTTAATATTGTATGTTTGTTAAAAATAAAATAAATATTATATAAAAAATATATATATTATAATTAATATTTATAAATATAGTTTATTAAATAATAAATAATAAAAATTTAATGAAAATAATAGTATTTTAAGTGAATAATTAACTATATAACTTATTATTTATTGAATCCTACTGGCTGACTTCGCGTTACCGTATACACAGGTAAGCGGTCTCCCACTCTTTGCGCTCTATCTTAAGAAGGGTTGAAGGTACATAAAAGTACTTTCGACAAAAATTGAAGAGAATTTTCCATTCTACAATTTTTCTTACCACCTTAAATGTCATAAAGTGTAAGGGAAACGAGATATTTGCAGAAAACTCATTTTCGTGACTTTGACCTTAAATATCTAAGTCGCGGACACGTGATTATATGAGACTTTTGAGGTAAGTTTTATACCATCAAAATAAAGACGTATGCACATTTTCAGCTTATTATCTTTCATTCCGAGGTTGCATCCTTATTTTACCGGACTATATTACTATTCTAATAATTTGGAAAAGCTGTGGGGTTCTGATGTCGTAAATCTTAAATGATGTAACATGATTTTAATGTGAAAAATTCTATAAGCAGATTTTTCAATGTCATATGTTTTCGTATTACATCTCGCGAAATATAGTTTCTTAAGAAAATAAAGTGTTTCAATTCCAAATAATTATTCTCTTTTTTTCGATGTTGGAATGATTTTACAAACAAAAAAATGATACAAAAGTGTCAATGAAACTGAAGAAAAATTCTATAAAACTGCCATAAGAACTGAATGTTGAGCAGTTAAAAAGAAATAGGAACAATGATTGCATGTGCTGGAAATAAGAAAACTTAGACGGATGAATGGAGTAACAATAAAGGATAATAAAGAGAAATTAATATTGAGTCTATTAGAGAAACCTAGAGGTGGCAACCATTCAAGCCAAAATGTGAAAGTATAAGTTAAGATGGTTTGGGATTATTCAACATCGAGACGCTAAATATTTTATATGAGGAAGATTCGATAGTTTTTGGAAGCAGTAGGAGATGAAAACCTAAAGAGAGCCACTTAGATAATAAATATATTACGGAAATTTAATTTAATTAATAGTAGTTAATATTTTAGCAAAAATTTTATTTCGTTTATTTATTTTTTTTTATATAAAATATGCTGCTTATGACGTAGAGGCATGTTTTTTATATTAAAAAAAACTAAGTTTTTTTCTTAATATGTTGATATAAGGTTGCCTGAGAAAAATGGTGGCGTTGCGCGAGTTACAGTACAATGACCGCTACCATCCAGTAAGTTCCACCACGTGGATTCCAACACGGGGCTACCGCTTGAACATTCTGGACTAAATTGCGACGTATTGAACAGCAAGATCAGCAATTAATAAATTATAAAAACTTCTTCTTCTACGGCACTACAGCCCAAAATGAGCCTTGGCCTCCTTTATTTTTTGCCTCCACCCTTGTCTGTCTGTGGCTGCTCTTCTCCATACACGGACTCCTAAAAGTGCTTGTGCGTCGCTGCTTACTGTGTCTTCCCAGCGCTTTCTTGGCTTTCCAACTGGTCTCTTTCCCTGCATTCTGGCATTCAGTGCTCGTTTTGGTAGCCTATCCTCTCCCATTCGTATCACATGTCCGGCCCATTGCAATCTTTGTATTCTAATGAAGTCTGACAGGGGTGTTTCCTTATACAGTTGATAGAGCTCGTTGTTATATCGAATTCTGAAGATTCCGTTTTCCCTCACAGGTCCTAGTATTCTCCTCAGTACTTTTCTTTCGAATGTGTCGAGTTTGTTTTTGGATGTTTCTTTCAGGACCCATGCTTCGCTGCCATAACATGCTATTGGCCGAATTAAAGTTTTATAGATAAAAAAATTCTAAAATTCAAATTATAAAAACACCATGTTAAAATCAATATTTTTCAGTCTGATTTAAAATATAGTCTGATTTAAATTATTATTGTTGTTACTAAAATCTTTGTCAGTCGAAATAAAAGTTTTAATTGTGAAGTTCAGTTTTTAAAAAAGTGTTTTTCCCAAGAACATTCATAATTGGCGCAGAGTCAGTACGGAAGTGGAAGAGTCTTTACAGATCCTCGTCACTTTTAAGTGTTTGTCCACTGTTCCAAGAACCAGCCCCAGGGAAACCGTCTGCAGAGTTCACCCGAGGGAATTAGAAGTTAGAAGAAGCCTTCAGGAGCAAAGGAATGCACATCGGCATCCTCTTTATCCTGTAAGCGATTTTATTATTACTTAGAATTAAGAAGATTAGATTTTGAAAGAATTCTTAATAAATCAGACTCTTCTGAGTCCTTAGATTGAATCAGAGCTAAATTAGAAGATAAATAAAACAAAGATTTGAATAGATTAACACAAAGATTAAAGTAATTTAAAAATATCTCCTCTAAGTCCTTAGATTGACTTTAGAGTCAGATTTAGACAAAATTGAATAGCTTAATAAATACTATATATTAATAAACATAGAGATTAATAAATAGAAAATAAGTAGATTAAGATTGATATATTTATATATAGATTATTGAAAATTACTATACCGATTTGACTATTGACTATATATTATATTAAAAATTTTTAAAATATGGCAGTTTCACAATTTGACGTTAAAAATTTATGCATTCTTCCAAATTTTGACGGAAATCCAAATGAATTACATGAATTTATTAAAGTTTCTACAATACTTCTAAACCATTATTATGACAGACTTAATGCAGCTAATATACAAAACAAATTTTTGCTTCATGGTATTATCAGTAAATTAACAGGTAGAGCCAAGGAAGTTATATCTGTTTATGGATGCGAAAGTTGGGACGAAATAAAAAACGCATTAATTCAAAATTTTGGAGACCAGAGAGACGAAAATTCGCTTACAAGAGATCTAGTAAATTTAAGACAAGGCTCAACAGAATCTATTATGCATTTTTATGAAAAAATCATGGGACTTTTAAGTTGTATTAATAATTACCTAGAATTACATACGATAAATGCCGATATTAAAAGAAGCAAACAAGAATTTTTCCGTCAACAAGCTCTTACAACATTCTTAGCAGGCCTACGAGAACCAATGGGCTCTGTTATTAGAGCAATGAGACCAGGAAGTTTAGCCACGGCAATACAATACGTACAGGAAGAAAATAATGTTCGATATCTTCAAAAAAATCAAATAAGTCAACCTTCAACATCAGGAAGAAGCGAAAATTATCAAGAACGCCGACCTCAGAGACAGCAGATGCCTGCACAAATCCAGAAACCATTGTACCAACAGACAAATTTTGCACCTCCACGATGGCAGCAACCAATGAGACAATTCCATCCGCAGAATCAGTTTCAGCAACCACATCGGCAACAAAACTTCGATCAATTTAGACAAAATTCAAACCCTCCAGCATTCAGGACCCAAAACCAGTCAAATGTATGGGCACCCAAACCCGGACAGTCAAAACAGTCTAGACCAACACCTATGAGTGGAATATCAGAAACCACAACCAGAGGCCGTCAAAATTTTACACCAAATTACCGAGCACAGCCAAAATTCACGCACTTTACAATATACAATGCCACGGAGATGAGCAAGAAGAGAATGCCAACTACAATGATTACTACGAACCTGAATACGACAATTTTCTACAAGATACATACGAAAATCAACCAACCGAATACGAAGAAAACGTAAATTTTCGAGAGGACCCACCAGAAGCAATCGGAACGTAATTGAACTTCATTCATTTCCCGATAAGAAGGAGCTACCCTACATCGAAATTTCTAAGCCTTCTTTACGATTTTTAATCGATACAGGATCCACAAAGTCATTTCTTAATCCAGAAATAGCTTCTTCATATTTTCCAAGTTACATAAAACATGAACCCTTTGTCGTCACATCAATTTTTCAAAACTATTCCCAAAAATATTGTGCCGAAATTCCTTCATTTTCAGAATTTAATTCTGACAGCAAAATGAAATTTTACCTCTTTAAGTTTCACAAAACTTTCGATGGTCTTATTGGCCTCGATAATCTAAAACTCTTCGAAGCCCAATTAAACTTCCCTAAATCGCTTCTAGTTACAAAAGATTCTACAATCCCCATTAAATATTACGAAACAAATAAAACACAATTTTATTCCATTCATTTGGAAGCAAATTCTATTAGCCAAGTGAAAATTCCTGTCAAAGAAGAAAAAGGAACCATCATTATTCCTACCCAAAAAGTACAAGGCGTCGTAGTACGAGAAGCCCTTACTAACGCCGAGAACCACCTCGCCTGGACCGAAATTGCCAACTTCACGTCAGAACCCATTCATCTTTCTCTTATGGAACCACTCGAAAGCAATAAAATAGACATTCAAGATTTCCATATATATTCCATGGAAACAACCTCCGGACCAGACTACAGACAAGATATCGACGATTTAATTAAAACCGAACATCTTAACGAAGAAGAAGAGGAACAAGTTCGCCACCTATGTCGAAAATTCTCCGATATATTTCACCAACCAGACACTCCTCTCAGCTTTACTAACGAAGTTAAACACCACATCAGAACCAAGGATGAAGAGCCTGTATATACGAAATCATACCGGTATACGTATGTACACAAGGAAGAAGTAAAGAAACAAATATCTTCAATGTTAGAGCAAGGGATCATTCGACCAAGTCAATCGCCATGGTCCTCGCCCATTTGGGTCGTAGCAAAGAAACCCGATTCATCCGGTAAAATAAAGTGGAGGATAGTAGTAGATTATAGAAAGGTCAACGAGAAAACAATTGACGACCGATACAGAATCCCTCACATTACCGATATTTTGGACAAATTGGGAAGATGTCAATATTTTACGACTCTTGACTTAGCAAGCGGATTTCACCACATCGAGATGGCTGAAGAAGACATTCCCAAAACAGCATTTAATGTGGAAAATGGACACTATGAATATTTAAGAATGCCATTTGGACTTAAGATCGCTCCGTCCACGTTTCAACGTATGATGGACAACGTATTGAAGGGACTTCAAGGAGAAATATGCCTCGTCTATATGGACGACGTAATAGTATATTTAACATCACTACAGGAACACATAGTAAATCTCACAAAAGTATTTCAACGATTAAGAGAAGCCCGACTAAAAATCCAAGTTGACAAATGCGAATTCTTAAAGAAGCAAGTTAATTTTCTAGGACACATAGTCACACAAGAAGGCATAAAACCGAATCCAGCGAAAATTGAAGCAATAGAAAAATACCCAATACCGAAAACAGCAAAAGAAATAAGAGGATTTCTTGGACTACTATGATATTACAGAAAGTTTATTCGAGACTTCGCAAAAATCACGAAACCTCTAACAAGATGCCTGAAAAAAGATGCAAAGATCGAACATACACCCGAATTCGTAGAATGCTTTGAAACGTGCAGGAAATTATTAATGAGTGAGCCGTTATTGCAATATCCAGATTTTTCCAAACCGTTTAACCTCACAACAGATGCCAGCAACTTCGCTATCGGTGCAGTACTTTCCCAAGGACCAGTTGGCAGTGATAAACCAATTGCCTTTGCTTCCAGGACACTAAATGAAACCGAAACCAAGTACTCCACAATAGAAAAGGAAATGTTAGCAATGGTGTGGGCAACTAAGTATTTTCGACCTTACCTATTTGGAAGAAAATTTAAAATACTTTCAGACCACCGTCCTTTGCAATATCTATTCTCCCTAAAGGAACCCAACTCCAAACTAGTACGTTGGAGATTAAAATTAGAAGAATTTGACTACGAAGTAATTTACAAAAAAGGCAAAGCTAATACAAATGCGGACGCACTGTCTCGAATCGAAATACACACAAAGGAAACTAAGGACATCGATTCACAAATTAAGGAAGTCTTTGATGATTTAGTAGACATGGAAGACGATGGATGGTCAACGACTAATAATCCAGATGCAGATCGAATAATCGACGAGATTGTAGAAGAAAAAGCAACAGAATTAATTCCAAAAAACATCCCAGAAGATACTGTTGAAAACGAAGATCAAAACATGGACGAAGACGGAAATGAAACAATACATACAGCAGTAGAAAACCCAATTCTTGGTATACCTATTTCGGAAAAACCACTTAACTTCTACAATAACCAAATTATAGTCAAAATCGTCAACTACAATCCACGACCTCCAGCAATTATACAAACCTTTCCGAATAAAAGACGTTATCATATCCAGCTGTCGAAAGATCAGTTAAAAGCTGATACCATAAAAATTTTTAAGGAACACCTCAACCCGAAAAAGAAATATGCAATTTTATTTGAAGCAGAAGAAGAAATTTTTGCAGAAATTTGCGAAATTATCAGGAAAACTTTTAAAAACAACGCATATGACTTAGTAAAGTGCAATCTTTTATTGGAAGATGTTAACCTAGAAGAACAACAAAAAGAGATTATAAAAAACTATCATGAAGGAAAAACGAACCATAGAGGAATAGCTGAAACAGAAAGTCAAATAAGGAAACGATATTACTGGCCTAATATGAAGAAGGACATAGAAGATATCATAAACTTTTGCGATATATGTCAAGAAAATAACTACGACAGACTTCCTCCCAAACCAAAATTTATGGTTACACAAACTCCCACTAAACCACTGGAAATAGTTCACATTGATTTATTCCAGGCTGATGGACAGAAGTTTCTAACCATAATAGACGCATTTTCGAAATATGGGCAAGCCTACCCAATAAATGGAGGAAATGCAATCAATGTACTCAACGCCCTACTGATTTTTATAACACATCATGGACTCCCAACAATGATAGTAGCCGATAATGGTACGGAATTTAAAAATGGAGTAATACAAGAATTTGTAGACTCTCATAAAATCTCAATCCACTATACAACACCAGAGAATCCGCAATCCAACGGGATGATTGAGAGATTTCATTCTACGTTAATCGAACATCTTCGAATCCTAAGGAACACCAAAGCAAAGCTCTCGATTAAAGAACAAATGCTATACGCTATAATTGGGTACAATAATTCCATACATTCAGCAACGAAGTTAAGACCCATCGACATATTAAACGGACATATCGACGCAAAAGATCCCTTTGACGTTGACATACAGAAAGTAATACTGAACAATTATATCCAAAATCATAGAGAGATAACAAAGGAATTATACAAGGAAGTAAACCAGCAAATACAAGAGAATAAAAATAAAGTCAGTGAAAATAGAAATAAATCAAGACAAGACCCTATTACGTATAAATCAAGCACAAAAATCTATACACGAAAAACAGTTACCAGAAATAAATTACTTCCGCGATATTCCGCAAAACATATAAAAAGAAATAACGAAGTTACTGTAAAAACATCAAAAACTACAGTTCACAAGAAAAACATAAAACATCAACCTAAATCAAAAACTAATTCTAAACCGTCCGCACAGGATCACCCTGACGATGAGAGAAGAAGAGAAGATCAAGGACCTGAAAGACAACCCAGGATTAATTCCCCTCAACCTGGAACAAGCAAAGATTCATCTAGTACACACGATTTCATATACTTTTTCAAACTACTACCAATAAAAGAAGAATTTGATAGAATTGAAACCAGTACGACGCAAAGACCACAGCAGTTCAAAATGGACTTAGCCATTACCTTTTTCGTGTATTATATTTATCCTTCATTTTCTTGTCCTATCTTATTAATCTTAACTTATCCGTCCAAACTTATCTCATCAATCTTCCGCCCAGATACAAATTCAAAACCCCAATCCAGAGTTACATAAATTTAAGGACAACCATCCCAGAGCAACCGCTAATGCTTCCCAAAATAAGGACCATAGATATTCAAACAGCGATTAAATTCAAATCATTAAGGATTTGAATCATCAATTCTCTAAGGAAGATGAACATCTAGAGACAATTAATCCGAAATTATGGAACCATAGCCATAACCATTTTTGGATGACTCCTTTATATATCTTTATTACAATAATCTGCCTCTATATATGTTACAGGTATAAAGCAAATAACAAAAAAACCCAACTCTAGCGACGAAACTCCAGAAGAGGCCAACTCAACAGTTCTGTTCGTCCCTCACAAAACTTCTTCAGGGGATGGAGTAGTTACAGTACAATGACCGCTACCATCCAGTAAGTTCCACCACGTGGATTCCAACACGGGGCTACCGCTTGAACATTCTGGACTAAATTGCGACGTATTGAACAGCAAGATCAGCAATTAATAAATTATAAAAACACCATGTTAAAATCAATATTTTTCAGTCTGATTTAAAATATAGTCTGATTTAAATTATTATTGTTGTTACTAAAATCTTTGTCAGTCGAAATAAAAGTTTTAATTGTGAAGTTCAGTTTTTAAAAAAGTGTTTTTCCCAAGAACATTCATAATTCGCGCTAGATGTCTTTTACTTTATCTTTGATACCTCGAGTTTTTAACAGCTGGCATCCCTAATTTGCGACCATTTTTCTCAGGCAACCTTATATCATGATATTAAGAAAAACAATTACATTATGAACCTAGTGATCCAGCAGTAGAATCTAAGACTATTATGGAGAAATGTAATTAGGGTAGCTGACCCGCAGAGAGATAAAGATAATGACTATGAGTTAAGAGAATTATGAATATTAAAATTATAGAAATTTAAAGGTTAAAATCAATTTTATAGTTTGTTTTTCTAACGATCAGATATCGATAATTTTCCATTATTAATTTTTTATAGAAACCTAATAACGTTGCTATTTTCATATACACTACTCAACAATTGAAGTGGATAATTTTAAAATTCCTAAAACTAATATATAAAACTATTTTTAAAATAATTGCTTGTACTATACTCTATTATGCTATCTTTATTCCCAATATTTTTTGAATGTGTTTTTTTTCTCCCTATTCTTATCGGCGCTTATCTCGTACAAAGAGAGACATGTTGTTCCAAACATGAATATATCATTCGTATAAAAGTGCTTGTATTGGCTTTACCAGTTGTCAATAAGTCAAGAAATCGATTTATCACAAAAACATTACGCCGCAAAAGACGTTTAGAACTAGTGCAGCACGAGCAAGTAGTTCGTTGGATCCTACAAGGCATAACTCAATAAGAGGTTGCTATGAGGCTAAATGTGTCGCAAAGTGTGATAAGTTGTGCATGGAATCGGTATGTAGCAACTGGATCTGGAACATACAGGCATGGAGGAGGAAGAGAACGATCTACAACTCGTCGGCAAGACCGTTTCGTAGTTCTGAGGGCAAGAAGAAACCCAACATTCACGGCTTCCAGAATTAACAGTATCTTCAGGCATGCTACTGGACCAGCGATTTCCAGTCAGAAGACGGTTACATGCATCCAATTTAAGGGCTAGACGGCGCGCTAGCCATCCACGATTAACTAGGGAGCAGCGTGCATGCAGATATCGCTGGGTGATGGAACACTATCAGTGGAATTTCGAAAATTGGAGGAATTGTCTCTTTACTGACGAGTCCAGATTTCGTTTGTATACGAATGATGACCGAATATTGGTGTGGAGGGAAAGAGGACAGCGTTACAATGAAAATCTGAGAGTCTCAACCACTCTTTTTGGAGGTGGATCCGTTTGCGTGTGGGGAGGCATATGTTTTGACGGTCGCATGGACTTAGTCGTCTTAATTAATGTTATAGTACCAATAGTTGTTCCATTTTTTGGTGCAGTAGGCGAACAATTTGTTCAGATTGATGATAATGCTCGCCCTCACCGTGCGAGAAATGTCAACGAGTGTATAGAAGCTCATGGCATTACAAGAATGGAGTAGCCATCGTGTTCACCTGATATGAATTGCATTGAACATGTTTGGGCCTAAATATCTGAGCAACAAAACAGGTTCCTTCAACCGCCCCAAACCTTAGATCAGTTGGCCAATATATTACGTGCGATTTGGGAACGTATACCGCAGCAGTTCATCAATAATTTAATAAGAGGTCTTCCAAATAGAGTTAGAGCACTAAGGCGACACAGAGGTGGGCCCACACACTATTAATTTTTCTTTTAGGGATATTAGAAATTGAGCAGGAATAGAAATTTTAGGTTGTTAATTTTCAATTTTTGTTTATTTTCTTTTTTTTTTTTCTTAAAGAATTTGTTTCGTTCGGTTCATCTGTATGAAAATACGAAGTAAAAATAAATCTTTATTTATATCACTCCATTTTTCTATTTGACCTTATGAACAAAAAATAAAATACACATTTTCATGATATCCACATTTTAAGTTTTAAAATGTTAAATCAAACGAATCTTGTTTGTAGGGAGGTGTGGATATAATTAAATATTAAAAAAATATTACCTTACCTTGGTTTAAAAGATCTGGATCTATAATGTTTTACCATTGAAGCTACATTTTCAAATGGATTTTCCACTTTTTCAGGTATTATTTGTTCATCGTTGACGTCATTATAGACTCCCTCTTTGACCTGATCAATACGAATTCTATCAGCATCGTACATTATGCGAGCTTCACCAAATTGGTAAATCTCTTCTAAGAGTTTTGCCGTTTCGCGATGAATATTCATATAATTACTTATCTAAAAAAAATTTTAAATTTTACCAACTATCAATAAATAAAGTAGATATTATTTTACTACGATGAAATATCTTACTTTTTAGTTTATGTCGGAGAATACAATTTACAAATGTAATAGTAGGGAACCTTCTAGGGGTATATAGGACCTAGGATAGGTTTTAATAAGGTAAAATCAAATAAACTTCCTCGAATCAACTGAAAACATGACACATGAGCTACAGCCATGTAATTAAAGTAGATTTGTTGATTGAACCTAGACATATTGGCACATATAAACTAATACATGTTTGTGAAAAAAGCATAATAGCGTAACGTGTTTAAATAGATAAAACGAGTGGTTCTAATTTATATATAACTATTTATGTTTAAGCTTACAGCACGATATTAGCTTATTAAATAACTTCTAATAATAGTGCTCCGGTATATATATATATATATATATATATATATATATATATATATATATATATATATATATATATATATATATATATATATATATATATATATATAAGTAAAAAGTAATGGCATGTCTCGCAAAACAGAAAACCAAAAATGGTATATCGATGGAAGGCAACCGTATATACGTATTTCTGACTATTGGTCGTCTTCATTGGTTGCATTGCTCCTGTAGTGATCCTTTCCCAAGTTAATATGCTCCTTTTCTAACTTGGCTGCACCGTACTGAAGACGACCAATAGTCAGAAATACGTATATACGGTTGCCTTCCATCGAATATTATAATAATATTCAATATAAAATAAAGAAATAAGGATTCCTGAACAGGGGGACTACTTTAGATACTTCTAGAAATATTGTACTTACTATATATATATATATATATATATATATATATATATATATATATATATATATATATATATATATATATATATATATATATACATATATATATATATATATATATATATATATATATATATATATATATACATATATATATATATATTTATTTACGGTAACAATTGACTTCCCACATGTAAAGTTGTAGGTTCAATTGGCTTCCGCTGGTCAATTGGCATCCGGTATTCGGATGCCAATTGACCTCTTCAAAATAATATCAGAAACGCATAGTGGATGATATTATAAGGCTCTTTACGCGATATGAACCCGGAATCCAATTGGACCGTTTTTTGATTTGTAAATAAATCGTAGTTCGAGGCAAAAAATAAGCAGCGCCACCATCGATTTGTGTATATTGAGTTGAAGCGATATTCATGTCGTTACAGCTTAGCGGTTCAATTGGCATCTACAGGATGTGATACGATTTTGGAAGCCAGTTAGTCACTTAGATTGTCTTAGATTCCAGGTTTATAAAGGTTCGAGTAACATCTGGTCGATTCGTGTTTGAGTTTAATTCTTAGAATGGATATTTTTTGTTTAGTTTTTGGATTTACCATATATTATTGGTTTTATCTTACTTTCTTGTTATCTGCAGTCTTTTATTCTTTTTGAAAGGTTTTATAACCTTATTTCTCAGCGCCATGTGTATAATTTTTTGAAGCACATTGCTAAAACGTTGTGTATTAAAAAGCATTTAATGTTAGGGGTTGTAAATGCATTAAAAATGTTGTGAATTTTGAAAATGTGGTTTGGCGCTGTGTTAATAAGATTCTTTCGTTAAGATGCTTAGTTTTTATCTATCTCTGGTTTGGTTATGCTTTGTCTTTTTTTCTGTGAAAATATTAACTAATATTATAAATGTGAGTGTAAGGTGTTTGTCGGCTTGTTTTTTTTCGCATTCCCTGTTTAACTTTTTAACCGATCATATTGATTATTTTTGCAATTTTGACAGGGACACAAATAAGCACAGATGATACATTTTATTAAAAAAAGTTGTATTTTCAAGGGATACTTCTCGGCAGAAGACGCCATCACAATCGAATCGAGGATAAAAGCTAGTATTTTATATGTAAATGAGAATGCAATCCACTCTTAACTGATCAACATTTAATATGTCATCACAGGTGTTCCGTGTGCAATGCTGCCAGGTCACCCATGTACAGCTTGGAACAACAAGAGCCATTTGCTGATCGGTTTAGGTCACCGAAACCCAACCAATTATGATTGGATCAACAGAAACAACTACTCCGTGGGCTAATACCCCTACCGGCATTGAATTATACTATTGATCCAATGGTCGCAGAACAACACAACCCATCAAGTGTGAAACGCCAAACAGCTGTTTCGGTCCGCCAGACCTTATCAGTGACGCTTGGCTTCTCCATTGGAAAGTTGTCCGTTCTGCTTAAGGGGACAAGGTCCTCTGAATCTCAAATGTAAATGAGAATGCAATCCACTCTTAACTGATCAACATTTAATATGTCATCACAGGTGTTCCATGTGCAATGCTGCCAGGTCACCCATGTACAGCTTGGAACAACAAGAGCCATTTGCTGATCGGTTTAGGCCGCCGAAACCCAATTAATTATGTTTAGATCAACAGAAACAACTACTCCGAGGGCTAATACCCCTACCGGCATTGAATTATACTATTGATCCAATGGTCGCAGCACAACACAACCCATCAAGTGTGAAACACCAAACAGTTGTTGCGGTCCGCCAGACCTCATCAGTGACGCTTGGCTTCTCCATTGGAAAGTTGTCCGTTCTGCTTAAGGGGACAAGGTCCTCTGCATCTCAAATATAAATGAGAATGCAATCCATTCTTAACTGATCAACATTTAATATGTCATCACCGGTTTTCCGTGTGCAATGCTGCCAGGTCACCCATGTACAACTTGGAACAACAAGAGCCCTTTGCTGATCGGTTTAGGTCACCGAAACCCAACCAATTATGTTTGGATCAACAAAAACCACTACTCCGAGGGGTAATACACCTACTGGCATTGAATTATACTATTGATCCAATGGTCGCAGATCAACACAACCCATCAAGTGTGAAACGCCAAACAGCAGTTTCGGTCCGCCAGACCTCATCAGTGACGCTTGGCTTCTCCATTGGAAAGTTGTCCGTTCTGCTTAAGGGGACAAGGTCCTCTGAATCTCAAATGTAAATGAGAATGCAATCCACTCTTAACTGATCACATAGGTGACCTAGCAGCATTGCACACGGAACACCTGTGATGACATATTAAATGTTGATCAGTTAAGAGTGGATTGCATTCTCATTTACATTTGAGATTCAGAGGACTTTGTCCCCTTAAGCAGAACGGACAACTTTCCAATGGAGAAGCCAAGCGTCACAGATAAGGTCTGGCGGACCGAAACAGCTGTTTGGCGTTTCACACTTGATGGGTTGTGTTTTTCTGCGACCATTGGATCAATAGTATAATTCAATGCCGGTAGGGGTATTAGCCCACGGAGTAGTTGTTTCTGTTGATCCAATCATAATTGGTTGGGTTTCGGTGACCTAAACCGATCAGGAAATGGCTCTTGTTGTTCCAAGCTGTACATGGGTGACCTGGCAGCATTGCACACGGAACACCTGTGATGACATATTAAATGTTGATCAGTTAAGAGTGGATTGCATTCTCATTTACATTTGAGATTCAGAGGACCTTGTCCCCTTAAGCAGAACGAACACTTTTCAATGGAGAAGCCAAGCGTCACTGATCAGGTCTGGCGGACCGAAACAGCTGTTTGGCGTTTCACACTTGATGGGTTGTGTTGTTCTGTGACCATTGGATCAATAGTATAATTCAATGCCGGTAGGGGTATTAGCCCTCGGAGTAGTTGTTTCTGTTGATCCAAACATAATTGGTTGGGTTTCAGTGACCTAAACCGATCAGCAAATGGCTCTTGTTGTTCCAAGCTGTACATGGGTGACCTGGCAGCATTGCACACGGAACACCTGTGATGACATATTAAATGTTGATCAGTTAAGAGTGGATTGCATTCTCATCTACATTTGAGATTCAGAGGACCTTGTACCCTTAAGCAGAACGAACAACTTTCCAATGGAGAAGCCAAGCGTCACTGATGAGGTCTGGCGGACCGAAACAGCTGTTTGGCGTTTCACACTTGATGGGTTGTGTTGTTCTGCGACTATAGGATCAATAGTATAATTCAATGCCGATAGGGGTATTAGCCCTCGGAGTAGTTGTTTCTGTTGATCCAAACATAACTAGTATTTTATAGTATAGCAAAGTAATACATTTTCGGGTAGATCAGATATGTAGGATTTAGTGCTCGCTCTTCTACCTATATTTTATTAAAGTGTCTTATGAAATTTCAATTTCTGGATCATTTTTTGTCTTTAACTGGGATATTATTACTCTCCTGCCTTCTACTATTCTTTGCTTTTCTCACCTCTCCTGCTGATATCTCTATATTTGTGTTTCGTTTATTTATTCGTTCATAGTTTGTTATTAATTTTGCCTCACACATATTTGCGTCTTAATAATTTTAATAATATAGAAATCTTATTACCTGAATAAAGGAATCATGTTTTAATGTTCAAATAAATTTAATAAATTAAAACCATTTCTACATACCATTTTGAAGATAATCATAACAACTTGAAAACACTACAACAAATGAAATGGAATAAGCAGTTGTTCCACATCTCTAACGTAAGGATATAAAGAAAAATTGATTCTTAATATCGTGTGTATTTTTCACCAGCGCGAATTAGTGCTTGAAATCTACGTGGCATGCTGCGTATAAGCCTGTCGATATCTTGTTGAGGTACCTATATTTTCCCATTCTTCGATTAGAGTTTCTTTTAGTTGTTGAAGGATTTAAGGTGGATGTGGGCGCCTCGGGACACATCTATCTAACATATCCCAAAGATGTTCAATTAGTATAAGCGAATAAATGCAATACACTCTTAACTGCTCAACACATCAAGGTGTTATAGCAGGTGTTCCGCGTGCAATGCTGCCATGTTCACTATTGGAGTCACTGGAGTAGTTGTTGCTATTGATCCAAAAAGTTAAGCTTTGCTTGGGTTTTCGGTAACCTTAACCGACAGCAAATGACTCTTGTTTTCCACGCTGTACATGTGAACATGGCAGCATTGCACGCGGAACACCTGCTATAACACCTTGATATGTTGAGCAGTTAAGAGTGTATTGCAATTTTTCGCTTATATTTTATAGTCAGAGGACACAGTCCCCAAAGCAGAACGGACAACTTTCCAATGGTGAACCCAAACGTCACAATGGATCATTTTATGTACCATTATAGGTATGTGCCATGTATAGCCTTGATAAAGACTTAAAATAAAGTAAAAATATTGGCAAATTTTAAACATTAACTAGGTTTTAATTGTCCCTAACCCACTATTACCATTAGAAGCTATTAAGTGGACACTACTCCTAAAACTTTGTTTACGTTGAAAGCTATGTATCGCCATTTTAAAAAGAGAGACCAAGAAATTTTGTAAATTATATGTTTGCAACTGTGTTTCTTACAAAAACCTTTTGTATGTATATAACTTCTTTATTATTCACTTCTAATGAAGTTAAGAGATAAAATACTGATTCTGAATTTTGTTTAAAAGAAGTGTACCTTTAAACATTTAATTTTCAACTTCTTCAAAGTTACAGTAATTTCAACATCTTTTCAATTCTTGAGTACTTCAATTCCCAAGAGATTTCAGTAATTTTATTTTATTTTTTTCTACGTAGGGCAAACACAACCATGAGATATAATCGAGACTCCATATATTTCAAACTAGGTTGATTTTGATAAAATTGGTTTTTGTTAGGTACAGATAATAATTACCTATGTAGTGACTTCATAACAGGTAATTCTTATTTTTATGTTACAGCCTTAAAATAAAACATACATTATGTCGAATAAATTTTGATATATTATTTATTAACAAACGGTTAAAGAAAAACAAATATGTGTTAAAATACGACTCTTTTTTAATTATTGCTTTTCATAGTATATGGACATAATATTTTATCTCTTTTTAATGCAAAAGGATCTGGTTCGTTTTGATTGTGCATCTATTATTATATAATACCACATCAAACCAGATTCAGTGACGTACGAGAAGTATGGGCAGAGGAAAGAAAAATACACACAGTTGTAAGAAGTCAGATACCAAAAAATAAAGGAGAAAGTTATGTGCACTTTGCGTTCGGCAATAATGTGCCTGTTGTCTTAAACATCTTCACTTGCAAAAATTTTCACAGTGAGTGTTATTAAATGGTCGTATACTCTTATAAGTACTTTTGTTTGCTTTCTAAGTATTTTTCATGGACTTTGAATTTGCTAAAATATTGGAAAGTGTCATCGAAAATGCAAATCGAAGAGAAATACGAACAAGAACGAGAAAATACAGCCCATATAGCCCATAATGCGACGTAACAGCCCAAGGCATGAAGTTACAACCATTGTAACATTTAATTTTAACATTTAATCCTACTATACCAGAATTTCTTTAGTAATACCAAATAATTCATTACAACAGAGCTCTTTTACTCAGGGAATAATCAGACTAGAAGTTGTTAAAAGACGATAAAACATTTTTAAATTACTGAGCTTAAAAAATGTAAAATAAAAGTATTTAGCAAATTAAATCAAATTTGAAGCTGTCATAATTTTAAAAGAAAAATATTCAATCTCGAAAAAATCAATAACTACCTGCCTACAATTTATAGATAAAGATAACTTTATAATATACTCTAACAAGTTAAATTTTTAAACATCCGTTTCGACAACAAAATATTACAATGACTGAACAGATGAATTGACTCAGGTAGAATTCCACCGAAACCTTTAGGTATTATTGTCGACTTGAGTCATAAACCAATGGATGCTAAAGGTCCAAAGCCAATCGATGCCAAAGAAACCGCAACAGCGATTGATGCCAATTGGTACCGCAACAGAATTCGCTGTATATTGTGGCCCGTGAATATTCACGGATGCCAAATGGGAATACTTTTCGTCCAGAAGTCAATTGGTACTACAAAGAAATATATATATATATATATATATATATATATATATATATTGTTATGATATGTAAAATCGAGAAAAATATTGGTTTGTTTAAAAATATTTCAAAGTTCAAAAACATTAAAATAATTCAGATAAGTAGGATAATATCCAACAAACATTTCGGAGAAGGAAAGTTATTAAATCCTTGGATTTCCTGTACTAAACAAAGTGTAAGCTTTGCATTTATTTCTTTGTTATACTTGAGTGACCCGCATAAGTTTAAGTGAAAGCCACAGACAATTGAACGGGGTTTTTCAAAATACATTAATGCAGTGATTAAAGACAATAGAAGGGATTATAGAAAGTGGTTTTTGTTAGTTTTTAAGAATTATAGAAAAATATTATTTGTAAATAAGTTTTAGGAAATTTATAAGTATAGGTAAAAATTTGTTTGTTATCGAAATGAAAAAATGGGGGAATTGTGACGAGTTTTGATTGGCGGAGAGTGAAAAAGGTGGGATAAGTATGAGAGTTTGGTAGATTCAGTAGAGAGAGGAGAGAGGCAGTTGGTTTTACAAATCTGTAAGAGGAACAGTGATTGTTCTCTGGTGGTTCCAAAGAAGTAGCAAGCAGTAGTGTTGAATGTTAGTGAGTTTTTGTGGAGTTAGTGTATCTGACAGAAGCTGAAGCAGCAAAATATTGTAAGTCATATTTTCCTACTTATATTCCAAGAGTCACTGTTCAGGCCAACGAGAGATTCAGTTTATCGTAAAGAGAAGATATTCCAAGAGTCATTTTTCACTCGGGCCAACGAGAGATTCAGTTTATCGAGAGGAGAAAGGCTATCATAATTTGAATGATTTTTGCTTTTGAAGGAGATCATTAAGGACGATATACTTGCAACAATCTGTTGTAAGATTGCTGATTACATAGGGAGCGGTTGAGAGGAGATAATACAGTCTACAAGGAACAAGGATTTGGACCACTCATCATCAGAGAGAGATATTTTTGTTTTCTGTAGTTTTTTTTTTCTTTTATTGATAACACAATTTTACTCGTAATTTAGAAAGGATATAAATATTTTGATTAGGAGAGTTAGAATAGTTTGGGATTTTGAGTTTTCAATTAATATTGTTTGTACCATAAATTTTGATTGTTCACGTACGGAGAACAAAATTTTGAGAATCCTTATGTGAGATTTGTTTATTGAAAACTTTTGAGTGTGAATTATTTCATTATTTTTATTTCAATATATAGTGTTAGATCATATGTGTTTTTTATTATTCCGGTATTCTCTGGACCTTACCTTTCACATGTAATAGCATAGATATTGAAGCACGAATTTAACCCTGAGATAAAAGAATTAAAAATTGTGATAGAGTCATAATCATATCATTTAAATAATTTTAATTAATCAAAAAAATTAATTAGCTAATTATTGCTTGGCGCACCAAGACTTTAAATATCACAATAACTGGCTTCCAAAACGTGGGGCTTGAAAATATCGCAGCTTTACATTTGAAGGAAGAAAAGAGATCTGGAATAAGTACAGGTAATCCAGAGATAAAGACATAGAACATTGAGGGAATTTGAATTTGAAAGTATTTTGACAATTTTTCCAGGGAATATAAATTTGATTTATTGATTGATCGTAGTTAGTGGATATTTACTGCTATTGAATTATTTGATTTTATTTTCTTTACCAATCGTACATTTGATATTTATTTGGAATTATTTGAATTTTACTAATTGCATATTTGATATTTGTCGTGAAAATTTAATACATTTGGGGAGAAATATTGTCGTGTTCTGAAACATATAGAGTGTTGTAAAATTTCACATTTGGCGGGGACAAAAACAGTAACGAAAAGCAACAACATGTCGACCACAAGGAGTCAAAGCAAAATGCAAGAAAGGAAGGAGGATAACAGAGAAGAGGAAACAATTGTTGAAGAAGGATCGGATAATGAAGGAAATGTTACAATAGTTGAGGAGAAAAAAGAATTATCAGGAATAGAGAAAATATTACAACTAATGCAATTACAGACACAACAAATACAAGAGAATCAAAGGGAAACAAAACAGACAATGGAAGAAAACCAACGGGAAACAAGGCTAGCAATAGAACAAAAATTAGAAGAAAATGATAGAAAAATGGAAAAGCGTTTTGACAAATATGAAAATGAGGTAAAAGTCTGTTTAGAAAAAGTCAGAGAAGAAACAGAGAGGAAACTAGAGATGCAGAGAGAAGAAATAGAAACTAAAATGAAAGATATTAAGACTGTACAGAAAAAAGAATTAGAACAGTTAGAAGAAAAATTTGAAATGGCGCTACAAGAAGACAGGAAGGAAATAGAAAGAAGATTAAAGCAAAATGAAAAACAAATGGCAGAAATTGAACTAAGAGGGGTAGAGAGAAAAGAAGTTATCATCCATGGAACAAGCGAGTCGAAAATACAATTTGGCGGGGATATTCGGAAAACACACCCAGTACCGTTTGTTAAAAATTTGAAAACCAAATTACAACATATTAGATATTTTGACGATTGCAAAGAAACAATTAGAAACCATTTGAAAGAAGGAGCAGCGTTATGGTATGAAAGCAAGGAAGATGAGTTTGAAAATTGGACAGATTTTGAAAATAAATTTCTCAACTATTTCTGGGGGAAAAATAAACAGAGAGAAATCAACCAAGAGCTACAGAATGGAAAATATCACGAAAAAATGGGAATATCTGAAGAAAGATATGCTTTGCAGATATATAACAATTCAAAATATCTAGAATACAAATATTCTACCGAACAGCTGGTAGAAATGATCAGCAGACATTTTGAGGAAACGTTGGAAGATCACGTGATTTTGAGAAACTATCAAGATATTGATAGTTTGTGCCAATTCCTTCAATTAAAAGAAGCGAAAAGAAAAGAAATGAGAAATAGAAGACAACATGACCAATATAATGGACCGGAAAGAAGGTATTCATCAAATTATGACCAGAGAAACCGACATCCCAGATCAACAAACGAATATAGGCCGAGAAATTACAATAATTACAATAGACAACAAAATTACGATAACCGGAATGATACAAAAAATAGAACAAATGAAAATCACAACAGGAATAGAGATGCACAAAATCCTCCGAATAGGAATACGAACGAACAAAGGGACGATAGAAATAATCAGAGATTCCAACGACAAAACAGAAGAGAGATGAATCATGTAGCAATAGAAAAGGAGGAAGAAGAAGTATTCAATGAATCCAGACAGGATTTTCAATAAGGCATCCACTAAACAAAAGTAAAAAACTCTCCGGTATATTTTGTCACCCGAGAGAGTTTATACAGTTGGCGGGAAACGAAAAACAAAATTCTAATTCCAGTCTAATTTTTTTAGATGCATTTATAAAACATAAAGCGATTAAAATTCTGATTGATTCTGGATCGGAAATTTCGTTAATCAATAAAAAACTAGTAAAAGAATTAAATATGGACAGATTTGTGTATAAGATTCCGAGGGTTGCTTTAGTGGGTGCAAATAATAAAAAATTGACGACAGTAAACGAAGGTTTAGGAGTACGGATCAGAGTGGGAGACCAATTCTATATTATGCAATGTGTGGTGATCGAAGATCTAAATCATGATATGATAGCGGGAATTGATGAATTGAGTGAAAAACATATCACCATCAATTTTTCGGAAAATCAACTGGAAATCAGAGCAGAACCAGACAACATAGAAGAAGAAAAGGAAACAGATAGGAGAAAATTTTCTGAAAGGATAAATGGACAAGAAAAACATAAAGAAATCAATATGACGGTAGAGGATAAATCGAAAGCTCAAGAAAAAAATCAATCCGAAGAGGAAAAGAGAATAAAAAAAAAGAAGAAGAGTTCGAAAAGAAAGCAGGAAAAAAAGGAAGTTATAAGCAGAAAAATGGAAGGAGCCGAAACATGGTGCTCGGAATACCAGATAGAAATTAAAGATAAAAAAAAAATAGAAGAAGAAATAACGGAAGAGGACAGAGAAGAAATGGCAATTATGGACGAGAATCCAGAATTTTGTGAAGAAGTAATACGGACAGTGAACACATGTGAACAAACTGAGGATGAAAGAAGAATAATATGTGGAGAAAACATGGAGAAGGAAATAGAGAAGATTTTAGAAAATTATGGAGATCTTATTAATGAAGAAAGCCGAGTGGCTAAAAATTATGAACATTCTTTTAAAGTTAAAAACTTAGAAAATTTTAAATCGAAAACATATCCAATTCCGTATAAATACAGGCAAAGCGTCGGACAGGAAATTGAAAATATGATCAAAGACAAGGTGATCGAAAGATGTGACTCTCCATATATCAACCCGATAGTATGCGTAAAAAAATCAAATGGTGATTTGCGATTATGTTTAGATGCAAGAAACATTAATTCGCACACAATCGCGCAATACGAAGCGCCTTTGAACATAGAAGCCATTTTTGGACGAATCACAGGATCACACATTTTCTCCAAAATCGATTTGAAACACAGTTTTTGGTTAATACCTTTGGCAGAAAAGTGTCGAAATTATACCGCTTTTTCTATCGACGGAGTGGTGTACCGATTTAGGGTAGTACCATTTGGACTACAAAGTGCATGCGCTGCTTTGGTTGGCGCATTACACACAATTTTAAATAGGCATGGAGAATTTGTTGTACATTACATAGATGATTTATTAATTTTCTCACCGGATATAACAAGCCATCTACGACATATTCATACTGTTCTCGAAGAACTTGATCAAGCCGGATTAAAATTAAATATTCAAAAGTGTCAGTTTTTCCAAAAAGAGGTATTGTATTTAGGATTCAAATTAGACACAAAAGGGATTAGTCTTGCAGACGATAGAATCGAAGTCATAAACAACTACCCTAGGCCAACCAATTTAAAAACTTTGCGCGGATTTTTAGGAATGGTAAACTATTTCAAAAAGCTGATACCAGACCTCAGTACAAAAGAAATACCGCTAATAGCATTACTTAAGAAAAATGTCAGATGGAAATGGGGAACGGAACAAGAAATCGCTTTCAAAAATTTAAAAGGAGCGTTTTCCACAGCTGTAAGAGTGCACCACCCAAGATATGAGCAACCTTTCATTCTCAGGACCGATGCTTCCATAAAAAAATTTGCAGGGGTGTTATCACAGATACAAGACGATATAGAGGTGCCAATATGTTTTGTTTCCCGTGTAACCAAAACGTATGAGAGAAAATACAGCGTTACTGAATTAGAGTTTGCCAGTGTGTTATTTTGTGTAAACAAATTACGTTTTTACCTACTTAAGGCAAGATTCACCATTGAAACGGACCACGCAGCGTTGATACACATAATGAAAAATAGGTTGGTAAATAATAGAATTCATAGGGGCATTCTTTTACTCCAAGAATATGATTTTGAATTTAAATATATCAAAGGAACGGACAATATTTTGGCTGATGCGTTGACGAGAGATGAACAATTCCGCAAAGAGGATCACAAAACTCTCCACGTAGGCATGAACATAATGAGAGAAGAAGCAGGCTTATTTTCGTTGGCCAAAATCAGGGAAAATCAGGAAGAATTGAATGAAAGAGAAAAGCAAAGGGCTGAACAAGAAAATAACCTATATTTTAAGAGGGTCGATGGTAAAGAACTCTATGTAATCACGGAGCAAATGGCAAAAGAAGTTTTTTTAAAGTTACACTGTGACAACGGACATATTGGAAGTAGAAAGCTGTGGCTTATGTTCAGGGAGAACTACATTTGTCGACAGGACTATACAATAGCCAAGGAGGTGACTCGAAATTGTGTGACATGCCAAAAGTGTAAAAGTAGGAACTTTAAAAATGAAAACGTCACAAAAAACGTCGTAGCTCGGAAGAAACTGGATATTGTTGCTATTGATATGTTGAGCGATTTGATACCAACAACTCAAAGGAATAAACACATATTAGTTATGGTGGATCTTTTCTCAAAATATGTTAAATTGTACGCATGCAGAACCACAAAAGGAATTGAAATACTTAGGAAGATAGACAATTTTATAGAAACGGTGGGAAGACCAGACAATATTTTATTGGACAATGCGACATATTTTAGGAACGAACGTTTTAAAAGGGATTTAAGAGAGAGAGGCATCGATACAAAATTTATAAGCATCCGTCATCCACAGAGCAACCCATCGGAGCGTTTTATACAAGAAGTCACAAAATTTCTACGAATTGCCGCGGAAGAACATCATCGACATTGGGACAGAAAAGTGTTTGAGATCGAGACCTATTTGAATTGTGCTCCAAATACGGTTACCAAAGAGACGCCTTTATATATAATGAAAGGAACAATGCCTACAAGACCGTGGGAAGACACCGCCCCCAAACACTACGAAGAAGTGATCGAATTGGTTCAAAGAAGATTGAGACGAAGTGGAGAGAAATATCTCCAAAGACAAGAGAGAACCCGAAGAAGAAGGCCGATCAAATTCCAGAAAGGAGATAAAGTCTTAGTGAAGGCACTGAGGGTGTCGAATTTACAAAATGGTATTTGTGCTAAATTGATGCCGATATTTGAAGGTCCATATAGGGTCAATACGGAAAATGGGGTAAATAGTTATGAATTAGCGCACATAGAGACAGGAAATATACGGGGTATTTTTAACATTCACGACATCTATCAATATCATGAATAGATTTTAATAACATAGTGAAATAATTTGATCCTAGAAAACTTTTGTCATTTTTAAAATTTAACAAAGAGTTTTCGGCAGATCAAATGGCGGGGATTTGTTATGATATGTAAAATCGAGAAAAATATTGGTTTGTTTAAAAATATTTCAAAGTTCAAAAACATTAAAATAATTCAGATAAGTAGGATAATATCCAACAAACATTTCGGAGAAGGAAAGTTATTAAATCCTTGGATTTCCTGTACTAAACAAAGTGTAAGCTTTGCATTTATTTCTTTGTTATACTTGAGTGACCCGCATAAGTTTAAGTGAAAGCCACAGACAATTGAACGGGGTTTTTCAAAATACATTAATGCAGTGGTTAAAGACAATAGAAGGAATTATAGAAAGTGGTTTTTGTTAGTTTTTAAGAATTATAGAAAAATATTATTTGTAAATAAGTTTTAGGAAATTTATAAGTATAGGTAAAAATTTGTTTGTTATCGAAATGAAAAAATGGGGGAATTGTGACGAGTTTTGATTGGCGGAGAGTGAAAAAGGTGGGATAAGTATGAGAGTTTGGTAGATTCAGTAGAGAGAGGAGAGAGGCAGTTGGTTTTACAAATCTGTAAGAGGAACAGTGATTGTTCTCTGGTGGTTCCAAAGAAGTAGCAAGCAGTAGTGTTGAATGTTAGTGAGTTTTTGTGGAGTTAGTGTATCTGACAGAAGCTGAAGCAGCAAAATATTGTAAGTCATATTTTCCTACTTATATTCCAAGAGTCACTGTTCAGGCCAACGAGAGATTCAGTTTATCGTAAAGAGAAGATATTCCAAGAGTCATTTTTCACTCGGGCCAACGAGAGATTCAGTTTATCGAGAGGAGAAAGGCTATCATAATTTGAATGATTTTTGCTTTTGAAGGAGATCATTAAGGACGATATACTTGCAACAATCTGTTGTAAGATTGCTGATTACATAGGGAGCGGTTGAGAGGAGATAATACAGTCTACAAGGAACAAGGATTTGGACCACTCATCATCAGAGAGAGATATTTTTGTTTTCTGTAGTTTTTTTTTTCTTTTATTGATAACACAATTTTACTCGTAATTTAGAAAGGATATAAATATTTTGATTAGGAGAGTTAGAATAGTTTGGGATTTTGAGTTTTCAATTAATATTGTTTGTACCATAAATTTTGATTGTTCACGTACGGAGAACAAAATTTTGAGAATCCTTATATGAGATTTGTTTATTGAAAACTTTTGAGTGTGAATTATTTCATTATTTTTATTTCAATATATAGTGTTAGATCATATGTGTTTTTTATTATTCCGGTATTCTCTGGACCTTACCTTTCACATGTAATAGCATAGATATTGAAGCACGAATTTAACCCTGAGATAAAAGAATTAAAAATTGTGATAGAGTCATAATCATATCATTTAAATAATTTTAATTAATCAAAAAAATTAATTAGCTAATTATTGCTTGGCGCACCAAGACTTTAAATATCACAATAATATATATATATATATATATATATATATATATATATATATATATATATATATATATATGTATATATACATATATATAGATATATATATATATATATATATATATATATATATATATATATATATATATATATATATATATATATATATAGTAAGTACAATATTTCTAGAAGTATCTAAAGTAGTCCCCCTGTTCAGGAATCCTTATTTCTTTATTTTATATTGAATATTATTATAATATTTAATTTATTTCGGGTAGAATAAGTTTTAGATCTTTATTAATTATATTTCCTTGAAATGATGCAGAATAACCTGATGTGCTTATTGGTCGCATTTCATTCGACGCACACAAATCGCTCATATATCCAAATGGGTATGCTCCAATGAGTAGATTTTAACCGACAAGATATGACTTCGCTTCCAAACTTCAACGAAAAAGGTTAAGCATTCGGAACGTTACGTATCTGGAGGTACCGTCCTACATCCAACAGGAATTTCATGGCAGGAATCCATTGAAGGGATTGAGCAGTGATGAATTGAGTAGTCACATTTGGGTCTGCATAATTAACCAAACCATTCATACCAATTCATTTTCATATTTTCTACAATTACTATTAATTTATGGTCCTTTGAGCCGCATTGAGCTTAATTCTATTAATTTTAAATCTAATCTTATTTATGCATCATTTTAAAATCTTATAAACTTCAATAGGGGCAATCATATTGTCTTTTTATATTAGCAGGCAGATTTTTGTATTAAACTGGACAATACTAAAACGAGTCTATTGTGGAACGTAAATTCTCAAACGTATTTTTAAATCGAGAAATTGAACGGTACGCAGCGGTCTGTCTCTCTTTGCTCTTCTATTTTTAGCGTTAATTATTATTATCGGTTATTTTTTACTTTGTTGGGATCGTGTTAATTAGGTTAGTTTATTATTTATTTTTAATTTCATAGGTAAATAAAGTTACTTGTTATTATCCGCTTATTTATAACAAAACAACAATTATTTAATTGACGTTTATTATTTGATACCACTTGTGTCTATTTATAATACATCACTTGGGTTCAAACTAATACCACCAATACCAAATGTGGTATTAGTGTTGCTCATGACGAGTCTTTAAAACCTCTATTTCTTGTTAGAGCAAATGCTATTGATGGCACTTATAATGAATTTCAAAGTAATCATAACACTGTCATTTCGTTAATCAATGATGATGAATTTTCTTCCTATGATAAGATGAGATTTAATGCTGATAAAGCCTTTTACGGAGTTTTATCACTAAAACATGATTTTTTATTGAATGACTCATCTTCTCAATCGGCAAACATGTCTACTGTAGATAATCCTAATTCTTCTAACCGTAGAAGCGTCGTAAACCTTCCAAAACTTTCCTTACCTCGTTTCGAAGGCAGGCCATTATAAGGATTTTCCTACTTTTTATGATCTGTTTAATAGTCTAATCTACAATAATACTGACATATCTAATGTTGAAAAGTTTCAGTATTTTCTTACTTCTGTGGGTAAAGAACCCCTAGGTTCAATCAAAGGTATTCCTCTTACTGAATGCAATTATATTGTGGCATATGAAAAACTGGAAAAACGATATCAAAATAAACGTATCTTAGCTAGTCATTGTTACAATGAAATTTTTATTGCTTCTTCAATTTCAAAGGCAAATTCTTTTGAACTAAGAAAACTAAAGTATCTTTTCGAAAAATGTGACTGCTCTCAGGGTAATAAAGCTGCCTGTAGATCATTGGGATTTTTTGCTATTTAACATGCTCCTTAATAAATTCGATTCAAAAACCAGAACCGATTTTGAGCTGGAACATAGCCTTAGCCAGGAATTGCCAACTTACAGGCAATTAATATCGTTTTTAGATAGGCAATGCATCGCACTGGAGTCTGTTCAGTATACTGCTTCTTCATCTAATTCATATAATCCAAAGAGTCCAATAAAACAGTTTAACAATAAAAAACCCGTATCTAGTTTTCTGGTGGAATCCAGCCCAAATACAGTGGAGCAGTCTAAGTGCATCTTATGTTCTTCGCGTCATACCTTATATAAGTGTCGAATATTTCTTTCTAAATCCCCTCAAGAGAGGTTTTCTATTGCTAAGCAACATAAACTTTGCGTTAATTGTTTAGTTTCGCCGCACTCTATGAGGAATTGTGGATCATTTCATAAATGTCGTGTTTACAAATTTCCACATCATACTACATTGCACTTTGATAAAAAATCGAACCGTACAGCTTCTGAGCAGAATTCAAACGTTCAGGTTACTTATTCAAATCCCTCTGTGGAGCCGTTAGTTGGTTGCAACCCGGCTACTAGTTCTTCTATTACCAATACCCTGTAAATACTTACATCAATTCTGACTGTATTACAAGCACCTTATCACTTCCTCAATCAACTATTTTATTGTCAACCTGTGAAACTGAAATAAGGTTTATTCGAGGTAACTTTACCACAATCCGCATTCTATTTGATACCGGTTCTATGGCGAATAGATTCTTTTTTTCTAACTTTGAAAACATTTGTTTTGGCGGGGTGAATGTTCGGGAATCCTTATTTCTTTATTTTATATTGAATATTATTATAATATTTAATTTATTTCGGGTAGAATAAGTTTTAGATCTCTAATAATTATATTTCCTTGAAATGATGCAGAATAACCTTATGTGCTTATTAGTCGCATTTCATTCAAAGCGCGATATAATATGATTTTACTTCGACGCATACAAATCGCTCATATATCCAAATGGACATGCTCCAATGAGTAGATTTTAACCGACAAGGTACGACTTCGCTTCCAACCTTCAACGAAAAAGGTTAAGAATTCGGAACGTTACTTATCTGGCGGTACCGTCTCGCATCCAACAGGAATTTCATGAAAGGAATCCATTGAAGGGATTGAGCAGTGATGAATTGAATAGTTACATTTGGGTCTGCATAATTAACCAAATCTTAAAGAACACCAATTTAAGGTAAGCGATTTTGTGCATAACTTGTAGAACCATATTATTTGAAATTCAATCTTAAATTTACCAATTCGTTTTCACATTTCCTACAATTACTATTTACCCCCTCTATTCCCGATTGTATGAACTCCTTGCTCTGTATTCCGGCTGCTATATCTCGAACATTTTGTTCTATTTTTTATCTCTCTTAGATATGCAACCGTTATATGGAATATGTCGAAATTAGGTTTTTCGTTACACTGCTCCCCTCTTAAATCTGAGCGTAGCACTAATTTCGTGGTTATCTCTTAGTGCTGGCCAATCTTTAATTGCTGTAATTTTTCAGGACCAGCTGTTACACCATGACTCGATACAATATGTCCCAAGTACTTTACTTCTCGTCCAAGCATGTGACATTTCTTTGGACTTAACTTTAAATTCGCTGCCCGCAATCGATGAAAGACGTGTGTCAGATTATTGGCATGTTCATCGAAGGATCTTCCCACCATAATAACAGCACCAAAATAAACCAGGTATGTTTTACATGTTAGATCTCTTAAAACTGTCTCCATTATTCTCTCAAATGTAGCAGGGACATTACATAAACCAAAAGGTATAACCGTAAACTTCCAAAGTCCTGACACTATCGAGAATGAGGCTTTCTTCCGATCAGCTAGCTACATATCTACTTGCCAATATCCACTTTTTAGTTCTAGTGTGGAGAACCGGAGAGAATATCCAATCTATCATCGATTCTGACCAAAGGATAACGATATTTCTTAGTTACCGCGTTGAGCTGGCGGTAGTCAATACAAAAACGCGTTGAACCATCTTTCTTATGTACTAGAACTACTGGTGATGTTGTAACCTCGGAAACCTTTTTTGGATGGTGCTAGAAAGGTCACCAATGGAGACACTGCGGACGGCAGCCAGATGGTTGGTGGAAAGCGAGTCATGGGTTCGAAACTAGCTTTTGGAACTGGGAATGGGTCCAACGGACGAAATAAGTAAAGGTAGAACAGAATAAGAGATATTAGAAAAGATATAGAAATAAACAAAAAGATAGACGGCGCTACTTAACTTTTTGGGTTTAAGGAGAAAGTTAAGAAACCAAAGAAAAGAGATAAGGAAAGATATTTAGGTTATGAGACCAAATCCAAGGAAAGATATCAACAGTTAATTATAAAATAAATTTGGTCAACACACTATGTATATAAACAAATAATAAATATATTAGGTGGATTCCATCCACCTAATTACCTACGAAACTTAATCAGCCTAATCTTTCTTCTGGTCAAAGGTATAATAATTATTTAATATAATAAACAAACATTCAGAGGTATTGTTATATCAGGAAACTTATTAGGAGTCGAGAAATAAAATTCATTAATAGAACAAAACAAAATATATTCAACACCACTATGATATAGGCAGCTGAATGTACGCACATGTAAAGAAATGCACCATCAATTATTAAATAATGGTATACATATAACAATAAACAGTATTATAATTAGGAAATACCTTTACAAATACAATAATATAATAAAATCATGCACAGTTTAAATTATCAGCTAAGAGGGCCTGATAGTATTTAATAATATTCAACTAAAGTTGATTAAAAAGTCTCTCTTTGCTGTTTATGGGCTTATCTCGATATAACGGGTTAAAAATGTATAACAATTATAGCAAATGACAAAATGATTAAATTTAAATTCTAAAGAATACAAAAAGGTTTTAAGAATTCTGAATTATAAAAATTAAACCAACCCGCAATGGTTGTAAGATAATTATTTGTATCGCACTGTTGTTTAATGATTAACTGAGAATTAAATGTTCGTAATTTAGAAGTTCTTAATAGTTGATTAAAAGTTCGTATGGAAATATTATATGTTCCTTAATTAAATGCTAACTCAGTAGTTAACCTTAACTACAGGAGAAGAAATAGTCGACGGAGATTCGCCCATATAGTTAAAGATGATATGATTATGATAACTTACGATAAGTCTTGATGACTGCTGCACTCTTCACTGAAGCTAAATACTTTACTTATATTAAACATCGTCAATATCAATGGCGCTACAACTCTTCGTGAGTCTTTGCCGCGTTTACTATTGCCTTCCATGTTTGTCGGTCCTGTGCCAGTAATTCCCATTGTCGCACTCCCATTTTCTCTAGATCTTCTTTGACTGCATCTTTCCACCGTTTTCTAGGCCGCCCTACAGATTTTCTTCCCTCTGGCCTTTCCCAGAACACTTTGTTTATAAGGCGATTGTCGTTACTGCGCATCACATGCCCTGCCCATCTGAGTCTATTGTGCCTTTATAAAACTGACTAGATTTTCTTTTCTGAATAGAGACTCTAGCTCGTAATTGTATCTGCCCCTCCATTCGTTTGTCACGCTGTCTCTGCAAGGGCCATATATCATTCGAAGAATTTTACGTTCCCACACCAGCAATTTATTTATTTCTCTTTTTTTAGCGTCCATGTTTCGCTTCCATACGCGACTGACTAGATATTTAAATTCTTTAACCACTTCGAAGTTGTGATCATTAGTAATGTTTTGCTTATTCGCCGTCGTTCTTGTTTTGAGACGGCCATGTACTTTTTTTTGTCTTCATTTATTTTTAGACCGAAGTTTAATGCAGCTTCTTCAAAGCTCGAGAAAATATTCTTAATTTCTAATGTTGACTGTGCTACTGCGTCTACGTCATCGGCAAAGGCGAGTATGATTTTTGCTCCCCGAGCAGTTATGTCTGGTTTAATTTTGGGATATATTTTTCGCATGACATATTCTAAGGCCAGGTTAAACAACAATGGGGACAACAGATATCCCTGTCTCAGTCCAGAATTTGCGCAGAAAGCATTTGATATTTTTCCCCCTATTCTAACTCGTGCAAAAGAGTTACTTACACACATTTGTGTTACCGCAGCTAGTTTCTTGGGTACGCCGAGCTCGATCATTGCCTTCGATAATGTTGCACGATTAATTGAATCATAAGCCTGTTTGAAGTTTATAAAAATCTGATGCACGTCGTGATTATATTCCCAATACTTTTCAAGCATTTGTCTTATTGTAAATATTTGATCAATAGTCGATCTACCAGGCCTGAAACCACACTGGTAGTCACCAACTATTTCTTCGGCGTATGGTACTAATCTTTTTAATAATATCGAAGCCAATATTTTATATGTATTGTTGATTAGTGAGATTCTTCTGTAATTCATGCATGATTCCTTTTTTCCTTCCTTGTGTATTGGTACAATAATACTACCACACCATTCTTTCGGTATTATTTCTTGTTGCCAGGCCATTTCTATTAATTGATGGATTTTACTTATGAGTTCATGACCGCCTGTTTTAATTAGCTCGGCATCAATATTGTCCAGACCAGGGGATTTGTCGTTTTTAAGCGTTTTTATGGCATGCGTAATTTCTTCCATGCTTGGTGGGGATATTTCTAATTCGACCGTTTGATACTCATGTTCTTCGTTGTTTCCACCATTTTCATTGTTTTTATCAGTGAAATTTTGGATATTCAGGAGCTCTTCAAAATATTCAGCCCATCTTTCTATTATTTTGTTTTCGGCAGCCAGCATTTCTCCATTTTTATCTCTTACGAAGGGTGTGCTTATGTACGAGCCTCTCTTATGTTGTCTTACTTCTCTGTAGAAGTTTTTATTTTGATTTCGTCTGTGTTCTCCTTCTACTTTTTCAATTTGTTGCTGCAGATAATGTCTCTTTTTTTGTCTAAGTGTTCTTTTAGCTGCGGCTTTCTCTCTGTGGAATCGTAACCGTTTTTCTTCTGATGGATTCGACAGATAATCAATTCTTATTTTGTTTGCTACTTTAAGAGTTCTTTCACATTTGAACCATTTTTTTCTTTTTTGTTTTTTTTTTTGTTCTTCCAATAGATTTCTCTTCTGCTTCTGTAAATATTTGTTTTTATGGAGTTCCATAGCTGATCTATATCTTCACTTTCATTTTCATTTATTTCCAAAACCTGAAACCTATTTCTTAATTTTTCTTGGTACTGTCTTTGATTATTTTCTTCTTTTAGCTTCGCCACATTCTATCTATCGATCTTTGTGTGTTTATCTATTGTGTGTGTTGAAATTCTTGTTCTGAGCTTGGCCTCTACGAGAAAATGGTCTGTGTCGCTGTCCTGCCCTCTCATAGTTCTTACACTTATTATGCTGCTAGAATGTCTCCCACCAATCAATACGTGATCTATTTGATTATTTGTTCTTCCGTTGGGTGCTTTTGATGGCTAAGTTGCAGCCTGTCGCAAAATCTACCAAACGTGATCCATTATCGTTTGTAACTTCATGTAGACTATGTCTTCCTGCCACCGGTATTACGTAGTCTTCTGTGCCTACCTTTGCGTTTGTATTTACTCAAAGATAGCCCTGCCAGTAGTGAAGTCCTTTCTCTCAAAATTTCACAAACTTCCCCAAGAAAGGTGAGATAACCCCCGCTTAAAAATGACAGGCTGTATGTATTTCTAGGAAAGTAAAAGGTTCTAACAATATCGAAAATAACGGTATTCTTCTTGTACAAATTTACCATAAATCTGTACATTGTAAAAACTTTTATTTTCATTTAAATTACTCCCCTTATTTATAAACTTGGACTAGTCCCTAAAAACCTGTCCATTCTCGGCCCTGAACTATTAACAACCAATAAGTTCCTCAGAAATATAGTCGCCAAGCAACCTTCGTAAGAAAAGGTCGGACAAGCAAACGCTTGCGACCACCCATTCCATTTCTTAATACACTATTTCCCTATTATCTAGTTTTGTGGCCAGTATTGTTGGCAATAAGTAAATGTGATAAAAATAATTAGTTGCTGTTCGTATTGTAAGTAACAAACTTATATATACTTTCAACTTCTCAATTGTTTTAAGTCGCGGTATTGCCATAACGTGCCGCGAGTGCATATAAATGATTTGCCGATCCAACAATGGTTTGAATATTTCATAAACATTTACTGTTATCTATAAACAATAAACTTATATTGATATTTTTCACATTGATACATGCTACTTTCTACAGTTCTAAAGGCTATTTTTTTTCTTTTAATAAAGATACATTTGACTAATCTTATTTAAGGCTTTACCAATTTAATGTTTACCCCTATCCCTTATCAAGGGAATAACCTTTCAGGTACTGGATTCCCCAGCTGGTCCTTCGTAGCTAAGGAGTACCTCAGAAGCTTTGTGCGGTAAGAAAAAATCTTTCATCGAACCAGCAAAGTCCGCTACGGCGAACTCCTTATTCGTACATAGTTTTTGTTGGCCCTTTGAGCCGATTTGTCACTTTGACAGGTGTCGTTATCAATAAACTTTTCTATTTTTTATTATTTGAAAGACTTTGTCGCGAAAAGGCAATCCGATAATAGCCGACAAAAAGAAAACATTGACAACATCGCGTGAAGTTTGGATGCGTTTGTCTGCTGCTGTCCCTTCTAAGCCGGTTCCTGTTTTTACAACACGAGATCGCTGACCCTCGCCGTACCTAGGAGACCGGTTTAGTGTGTTTATCGGATCAATTATTTTTGTGTTATTACATATTGTTATGACTTTCGTAATATTTAGGTTTTAAAAAAATAACTCACTTTAGGATATTAACTTGTTTTTCAATAACATGCAGGTATATTATGATAATTTAATGTTTTTTAAAAGAAGCCTCTATCTGTTATTATAAGAAATTATATTGGGGTTTAGTTTTTATGTGTCTATTAACTACCTGCGTTTTTGGTTTAAAATACATATTTGTTTCAATACTTTGATAATATAGATTTTGTTACTTTCTTTATAATCGATTGCTTACATTTGCTTATAATATTTTGCTTATTTCTTGTACTGTTCTATGTTTATTTATTACTGTAAATTTTTATACTAATATATACCTACAGTATAGGTAAAAGTTTATGGTCGGTATGGTAAAATTTAACAGGATATCTAACACAGATATAAAATCATATTTTCAGCGAATAAACAAAGATAAAAATCATATTTCCCCTTAGTCTCCCCTCCATATTTCTTATTGCTGCCCATTGCCCAGTAGTGAGACGATTAGTTCCGATTAGTTCCGATCTGAGATATACATATCTCTGGTTCCGATCCTAAGAAACTAGAGGTGGGTCGTTCACATTTTTATCGGATCCGTTTTTCGTAAACTGTAACTAGTTGATTGTTTATCAGTAGTTTCAAATAAGCGAGTGCACAAAAACATATTGGCTATTATATTGAAAGAAACTAACGAAGGATATATTTATTATAACTTAAAAAATAAATTAAACAATACAAATAGTACTTACATTTACATGACACATGATTAAATCGCGAAAAGTGGAAAAACATAAGTTTTTCCACTTTTCTTGTTAACAGTGTTCTTCTTTTATTTAAAATTAAACCAGATTTTGAACATGTGTTCACAAGGAACAGATTTTGTTACAATACTACAATATTTTATGAATATATTGGTTAAGTTAGGATATACATGGCGATGGTTTTTCCACCACTGTAATGGACAGTTCCAATCTCCCTTCGAAATTTTTTGTGGGTAATATCATCAGACAAATACATGTCGACTTCTGTTATATCTCTAGATACAGGTGTATGTTTAGATGAGTCATGTCCAATAAATTCATCAAAAATACACCATGGACTTAAGTCATCTTTATCAGTTTCTTTTTCTTGTACTTATTGATTTTCAGTAGTACAATCTTCTTTTTTTTATAGAAGTAACCAGCTTCGTAACTCTTTCTTTTGTTTTTTATAACCAGATATTCTGATTATTGAATGAGTTCCGATTTACGATTGATCTGCATTTTCGATTTAAAATCTTTATTGATAGTCCGTCAAAGGATTTATTTATTGTAAATATTCAATTAGGAATTATTTTTCTTAGTCAAAATTATTGACCTAGTATTAGAATAATAATTTTATTTTTCAAAAATGCACATTTGTAGAAGATGCAGCTTTTATGGTCCGCTTTCTGAATATTGCAATGATTGAAACTTCTCCTGACGCATTTCTGTCCGTTTCGACTACTTCTACTACAAGTACTGACATACTGCCACCGCCACCCAAGCGTCAAAAAGTGATAGATACTTTCATTAATAAAAATATTAGTTTAGAACAAAAGTAACAAATATATATGAATTTACTAAACCTATGCAAAGACTCGTTTCATCCATTTTCCATAGTTGAAGAACGAGCTTTTAAAAAGTTTGCAGGGTGAATTCCTGGATATAAACCGCCAACAAGAAAAACTTGTTCATTACGTCAGGTTCATTACTTCAGGAATGTTATATAAAAACTGAGCAAATTATTAGATCACAAGTTGTTAAAGAAGTACAAAATATCTGTATTACTACTGACCTCTGGACATAGGGAGCTACTGAGAGTTACATCGCATTAACAGGACAATATTTAACCGAAAATTTAAAATTTAAAACGGTTTTATTAGGCTGCTGCCATTTTTCTGGAAACCATAATTCAGAAAACATCGCTTTTGAAATTAGTGAAATTATTAATCAGTGGGGTCTAAATCGAAAAGTAAATTTTGCAGTAACTTATAATGCCTCAAATATGGTCAAAGCTTTTTTTTTTTTATTTACAAACTCGCATCAGCCTGTAAGGCTATTAGCGAAAAAAAGAAAAAGTAATAACAATAATTGAACAGTGTAACAATTAAATTTTGTATAAATAGTTTATTGCTTTTAGATATTGGATAATCACTTTGGCACCGCACTTTAAGAATAGTTCTCTCAAATTCTCCGGGATTCCGAATTTACACCTTTCCGCACTGTGTAACGGGCACTCCACTAGAAGGTGTTTTATTGTTAGCGGGGTCTCGCAAGCATAACACTCCGGTTGTGGATCCCTTGTCATCAGATGTCCATGTGTGAGGCGACTATAACCAAGCCGCAGTCGTGTGATGATAACCTGAGAAAAACGATTGGTGGAACTATCAGACCATGGTTGAAATATTGGTTTTATCTCAAGTAGTTTTGCCTGTTTTTTACACCATCTGCTATTCCATATGTTGACTATTTTGCTGTGGAAATATGATTTGAGATCTGTCGCTGGAGTTTTTGGATAGAATTCAATAGTTGTTTCCTCTAAGGCTTCTCGTGCATATTTATCCGCCAAATCGTTTCCCGTGATTCCAACATGAGATGGCACCCACAGGAAAGCAATGTTTCTGTGGTTTAGATTATGCAATTCTTGTCTAATGAGTTTGGCCACAGGATGGGAAGAATAGATTTTTGAGATGATTTCTAGAGAACTTAATGAGTCAGTAATTATTAAGAAATTAGTTTCAGGACATTTTGTAACATGACATATGGCTTTATATATTGCAAAGAGTTCTCCTGTTAAAATAGTATTCGTCTCCGCTAGTTTATATTTCTTTATTTCATCATTTGTTATAAAGGCAGATGCTACACAACGCTCTGTTTTAGATCCATCTGTGAATAACTTTTTGAAGGAAGAAAATTGAGAAATTAACGTTTGATATTTAGAATTAATTAGATGACAATTGCTTTCTTTTTTATTTTCTGATAATAGATCCAAATTTATGTAAGGAGAAGACATTAGCCAAGGAGGGGAAGTTGGCATCTTGCTAGGATAGATTTCGGGGACTTTTATGTTTAATTCATTTATGATTCGTCTGCATCTTTCGTAAAAGGGAATGTGGGTTTTTGCGCGCTGGATATTCGAGCAGCGAATGGTTTGGTGATATTGTAAAGAGTACCGCTTCGATGCATAAGAGAGCATTAATTCCTGTCTTCGTAAATCTAATGGTAGTTCACCCAGTTCGGCCTGAAGACTTAAGATAGGGGTTGTTCTAAATGCGCCGCTTATTATTCTAAGAGCGTTATTTTGAATGGTGTCTAAAACTTTTAGAGTTGTTGTTGAAGCACACGAGTAAGCGTGGCAACCATAATCGATCTTTGAGCGGATCAAATTTTTATATAGTATGAGTAGAGTTCTACCGTCTGCTCCCCAGTTCGTACCAGAAAGACATTTCAAGAGGTTTAGTCTTTTTTGACATATAGCTGATATATATTTGATGTGGTCCTTCCAGGTTAGAGCTTGATCAAATATTAGACCTAGATATTTAATTGTGTTTACATATTCAAGTGTTTGACCACCAAGTTTTAAAGTAGGTATTTCTTTTATCTGTTTTGGTCTCTTAGATAATATGATGCAGCGAGTTTTAGATGAAGCAAATTGAAAACCACTCCTTTTAGACCATGCTATAAATTTATCGAGTTGTTCTTGTAATAATTTGGCCATACTCTGTATATTGTTTCCATTTAAGAATATTATAAGATCATCCGCGTACAATCTCGCTTGAATGGGTTTGTTCATTGATTTGATTATATCATTGATAGCTATAAGGAAAAGCGTCGGGCTGATTACCGAGCCTTGGGGTGTACCATTTGTTTGATATTTCACATTAGATAGAAGTCCGTTTACTTTTACCTTGAAATTTCTATTTAGGAGAAAATTTTTAATAAAAGCAAGTATATTTCCTTGATAGCCCCATGATTCCAGTGTTGAAATTATTTTGTGATGCCAAGCCATATCAAATGCTTTGTGCAAATCAAAATAAATTGCAATACATTTTTGGTTGTTGTAGAATGCGTTATTAATATGTGATTCTATATCTACTAAATTGTCGGTAGTCGATCTTAAAGGACGAAATCCAGATTGTTCATTAATCAGTTGGTTATTTTCTTCCAGACACCACAATAAACGTTTATTTATAATTTTTTCTAAAACCTTACACATGACACAAGTTAGAGACACTGGACGATAAGAATCTGCTTTGTTTTGTGGCTTATTAGATTTTAAGATGGGAATAGTTATGGCTGTTTTCCATAAATTGGGAAATTCATGTTTGGTCCATATACGATTATATATTTTTAATAATATTTCTACTGCTTCGTCAGGAAGGTGTTTCAAAAAAGAAGCTGGGATGTCATCGGGGCCAGGGGATGTGTCTTTTAAAGAAACTACCATCTCTCTTAGTTCTCTGATTGTGATAAGTGCATTTATAGGTTCATTGTTGTTTACTACGTTAATAGGGATGGTTTCTTTTTGTTCTTTGTATGTTATGAAATCTTTATCATAGTTAGAATTTGTGGATGTTAACTTGAATGTTTCCGCTATTTTTTCTACGATTTCTGCATGGTTTGTTATTAATGATTTATTTTCTACTTCTAATGAATCGATTCCTTGATATGAGCTAGTGCCTGTTATATTTTTTATTTTCCTCCATATGTTTGTTAAGGATGTGTAATTATTGATCGTTTCTACATATTTTATCCAGGATTGTCTTTTAGATCTCGTGGTAATCAGTTTGGCTTTAGCCCTACATTCTTTAAGATTAATTAAGTTTTCTAGGCTTTTGTACCTTTTGTACTTTTGAAGAGCTTTCTTACTTTCCTTAATAGCTTCTTTACAATCTTCATTCCACCAGGGAGTTACTTTATCTCTTTTTATAAACTTTGTTTTACCTATCGCTTCTAGAGCTGCTTCCGTTATGAGTTTATTGAACTGTAGAATTATTTCGTCTATTGAATTTTCTAAACAAATTTTTGATGATCCGTCACGGATAATTTCTTGATAACTGCGCCAATCAGCTTTATCTAGCCTCCATTTCGGTTCAGGTGTAACTGGCGTAGGTTTCATCGAGTGTTTTTCTATTAAAATTGGGAAGTGATCACTCCCATGTAAATCTTTTTCTACATACCAATTGTGATTTAATTGAAGAGTTGGCGTACAGAGTGAGATATCTATAGAAGAAAATGTCCCTGTCGATAAATTTAAGTGTGTGCTGCTACCATCATTTATTATTGCAAGGTTTAATGTGTTTATGATCTTTTCAATCTTTTTTCCAGTGTGTGTAGTTTTAAAGGAACCCCAGTTAGTATTGTGTCCATTTAGATCTCCCAAAATGAATTTCGGATTAGGAACCTGATTTATTAAGTTTACAAGATCTTGTTCTTCTAGGTTATAATTTGGAGGTATATATATATATTACATATGTTGATCTTTTGTGTAGTGCCAATTTCTACAGCTACGGCTTCGAGATTTGTGATTAATGGAATTTCTTTCGATATTATTTGTTCCTTTACATATATTGCAACTCCACCTGATGCGTGTTTTGCATTATCTCTGTTTTTAAAATATGAATTGAAGGACTTTAGATTCATGCACGTGGAATGTTTAAAATTAGTTTCTTGAAGACAAATAATTTGTGGTGTGTATTGATTGATTAATAGTTGCAACATAGGTAAACGAGTTTGAAAGCTATTTATATTCCACTGTAAAATTTTATTATACATAAATTATTATATATCGATTAAGTGAAAGAAAAAAAAAACTACAGTATTAACAAGTGGATGTATCACTTTCAGTATCCAAAATGGCTAAATCAAGTTGTACAGCCAATTTTTTCCTCAATTTTGTGCAGCGATATTTTGTTGTTCTGTCTTCTAAATGGGGACGTATTTCTTCCAACATATTAATAAGAGCTACGGTGTCTGAAGTATATTCATTCGCAATCGTTAGTACATCAGAGCATCCATAGCAATTTTCAAGTAGACTTTCAATTTGCTGACTGTTAAGACAAAAGGAAGGAGAGTGTTTGTCTATAAATGTTTTAATATTGTCTGAAAACTTTATGTTTTGTTCCGGTTTTTTTTCTGTTTTGCTCTTTTTTTTCTGTTTTAAAGTTGGAATTGCAAATTGGGCATCCTCAGAAGTAGGTGATGAAACAGCAGAAGCAGTACGTTTATGTGAAATATTTTGTGTAAAAGAAAGATCAGACTTTGTATTGTCAACCAAGGCGTTTTCCATTATCTCAGAATTCACAGGGGTATTGATAGGTTGAGATAGGGGTGGATTTGACAGTTCTGGATTTTGGGTCGAAGATGACTGTGAGCTGTTGGAAGAAGTTGTAGTGATTCCAGCAATAGGAGTTTGTGAAGTTTGGGCAAGAGATATGCTACCTGATTGAGTATTGCTTACTGTAGGTATTGTATTCAAAGTTGGTGAAACAGAAACAGTACATTGTGAAGCATTATGTCCTGCTTGCTTGCATTTGAAACAATTATGGCTGTCTAATGTTAAAAATAACCTGCTTACTACTCCATCTTGTTCAATTTCAATAAATTCAGGAATGTTAGTATTTATAGGAGGAGAAATGTAGATTTGTCTTCTAAAACTTAATATGTGGCTGTAAGCTGGATCAGTAGCTCCAATTCTCAGTGGAGTCATTGGCGATAACAGTGTTAAACCTAAGTTTTGTAAATGTCGTGTAATATCTTCATTAGGAATTGTCGGGCTTACATTAGATACTAGTAATCTTTCTGATCAACTAGACGAGTGTTGTTAATTGTGATGGCTTCATTATTTTTAAGAAGATCGTCGACAATTTTTTTATCTCTCAAATATATGCAAACTCGATTGTTAGATATACGTGAACAATATATTATATTTTGTGGGTTAACTATTGGTCCAATCTGTAAGAGATAGTCTTGAATTTTGCAACCTTCTATCGATGGGAAAATTATCGCTTGATCTCTATTTGGTAATGGAGTGGAATTTTTAACTAACGCTGCTGAGTATGATTTAACCGTGCTGTGGAAATTATTTGAAGTAGTATTGACATTTGAAGAATTTTGAGTAAGATTATCCATTTTTTGCTTTCTTTCGGAGTTTCTTCCAAAGCATTTAAGCTAAGTCCGCCTCTGGCGATGAAAAACCACAGACAATAATTTGAGAAAAAAAAAACAACCAGTTGGTAGATAAGCACTCACAACAGGTGAATGGAAAGATATTGATTTTTTGTGGATGTTGATAATATTATGAAGTAAATTAAATACTCACAAATGATGTGTGATGTACTATTTTAACACTTCACCACTTTTTTCTCAAAAATTTGTTTTAATATGATAGTTAAAAACTCATTGATGGTCAAAGCTATTAAAGATGTTTGTAATGAAAATATTTAAATTGTTTTGCTCATACGTTAAATTTATTGGCGGAGGACGCACTTAAATGCTGTCGTGTACAAATAGATAAAATAAAAAGTCTTTTTTTCGATAATTCGACAAAAAACATATTTAGACTTAGACCAAATCTAAATAATGAAGACTGGATTATTTGTTCTCAACTTTCCTAAATTTTACTGCCTTTTAAAGAAACAACAAGTACAATGAGTGGCCAAAAATACTTAAAGGGTAGTTCAGTGATTGTTATGGTGCGCTGCCTGCAAGAATCTTGCAATCAAATTTTAGCAAACAGTAACCTTACATCCATAGTATCCGACGTAGTACAATTACTAATATCGGGTTGTATTGTTTAGTTTATTTTTCAAGTTAAAATAAATATATTCTTCATTAGTTTCTTTCACTTCAATAAATATTGTGTATAAACGATAATAGCCATTATGTTTGTTTATGTAGGTACTCTCTTACTTGAAACTACTGTTAAACAATCATAGTAACTTGTTTACGAAAATCGGTTTACGATTAAAACTTTAAGGACCCACCTCTATTCGTTACCTCTATCCTTATTTTCATTCGGTGCTTTGACGAATCGAGAGATCGGGAGACGAGACGTCGCCAAATAATTTTGTATGAAGCATTTTATTGTGCATTTTATTATTTTTAATGAGAATAAGGCACAATGTGACTTTAAAATAAGCTTATTTTAATGTTTAGATTTTTAATTTGGAAATCGTACTTAAAATACGAAACATGAATAAATTTTATTTATATAAAACGATTTCCGAAGTGAAAATCAAAATGTTATATTACACTTATTGTAAAGTAAAATTGTGGCATATTCCCAATAAAAAACAGTAAGCTGCCATTTAAATCCATCTCGCCCAAATTTGATTATGTTAGAACATTATTTAAATGCCAAAAAGACAACAGGTCAAATAAAACCAATAAGTTTGGCAACGTTGTACTTCCCCTTTTTTATTATATCCACTCATGCATGTTCGGCGATATAAAGGCCGGACCTAATATACCTATCTCCTTTTAAACAGGTGTTTCTCACTCCATCTCACGTAAAGTTAATACCGACCATAAACTTTTACCTATACTGTATATAGTTCTGCTTGGGATCAATCATGTCCTGAATCAACTTACAAAATAAGCGACGCGGTTGCAAGTCTCAGTTAACTCGAATTGAAAATTTCTTGAAAGAACTGAACGGTTTTGAAGGAATCAGCTTACTAAACGTAAAACTTAAAAATATTTCAAGTCATTATGATAATTATCAACAAATTCAATTAGAAATTGCTTCTTTATCTAACACTGAGGAAGATAATGTTTCCTCGGACGGTCCAGCCGAAAATATAGTCGCTGACCGTTTTGAAACATGTATTGCAAATATTGAACTGCTTATCCAAAATAAAAATATCAAATGTTTTACTTATAATACTACTTCATCAGACGCTGTCTCTAATGTCATATTACCTAAAATTAATATCAAGCCATTTTCTGGTTTAACACAGAACTGGCCCAGTTTTATCGACCTTTTTTTAGCATTAGTTCTTAACAACAATAAGTTACAATCGGTAGGCGAAAAGTTCTATATCTTAAAGGTTTATTACGTGGCCCTCCTTTGGAAATGATTGATTCCTTTAGCGTAACTAATCAAAATTTACATATTGCTTTAAATATTCTTAAAAATGCATATGATGACAAGTATAAATTACTCTATTCTCTGTACCAAACATTAATGGATCAGAAACCCGTTTCGAAAAGCACTCCCGTAGAATTGCGCGAATTTCACATATCTACTTGCAAAACTTTTGATTTGATTAATAATTTAAAGCTACATCAAACAGTAAATTTTGAGTCTTTAATAATATTTTTAATGGAACAGAAACTTGATTTCAATTCACGACGGGCTTTTAAACGTAAAAGAAAACCGGAAGTTATTCCTACTGCAGAATATTTTTTCAATTTCTTGCAGAAGCGTCATTCCATGTTAGAAAATCTAAATCTCTTTGAACCAAATAATACATTTAAAATAAATCAAAAACAAAATGATTCTAGTAGAAATAGAGTCACACTTGCATCTACTGTACATCCTTCAAATAATTTTAATTCAAATCATTCCAGTCTTGGGGTTTACAAACCAAGCTGTATTCACTGTTCTAACTCTTCTCATTCAATGTATAGTTGTTCCAAATTTCTGTCGCTGCCACCTAAAGATAGGTATCAGTTTGTTAAACACAAGAAACTTTGTGTTAACTGTCTAAACAGTAATCATAATACAGCAAATTACAAATCACTGCGAAGGTGTGTTACTTGTGATAAATTTCATCATAGTTATCTTCATTTTGATTCTCAAGTTCGATTGCCCAGTAGCTCAAGTAATCGAAATGATCCTATATCTTCCTCCTTTGTTAGTTCAAATAGGTCTTTGTCTAATATAAATATTGGTTCCCAAAATCCTTGTAATCGATCTAATTTTGTAAATACTTGTGACAGAGTCTGTGATGTCACAAACTTCATTAACTGCAACGTCAGTCAAAAATAACATTGTACTGCTACCTACGGCATTAGTAAAATTCATTGATTCTAATGGTCGGTTCATAATTGGACGAGCTCTTCTAGACTCAGCAAGTCAAATGAGCATTATTAATCGTTCTTTTGCGCAACGATTAAATTTACGTTTCCAAAAACAAAATGTAAATATTTTCGGATTAGGTAGTAATAATTGTACCAATAGCAGAGAAGTGGTAGATATTACCTTTAATGCCCAAATAGCTCCTCATCTTATATTTATTATATCTTGTGCGGTTATAAACAAAATAACCAATAATTTACCACAATTCTCTATATCTCCTTCTAACTTTAAAATTCCGGCTCACGTGAAAGTTGAGCTTGCCGATACTTTCTTTTTTGAAGCCAGCCAAATAGATATTCTTATTGGCTGCCATTTATATCATTATTTACTTAAGTCTACCGTGATTAATACGGGTCCTAATTTGCCGTCTTTTGTAGACACTCATCTCGGATACGTCATAGCAGGTCCTGTACCTCGGAAAAATGTTATTTCTTCTAATGCCAATAGTTTGGCTTCTACCTTTTTAGCGGTATATGGTCATCAATCTGATCAACAGTTGGAGCTTTTCCGTACTATGGAAAGATTTTGGGAGCTGGAAGAAATCCCTGATTGTAGCCCACAATATTCAAATGACGAATATGTGGAAAACTTATTTCAAGATACAACTGTTATCCTTCCTTCCGGGCGATATAAGTAGATATGCCTTTCCTGTCGAATCAAAATAAAAAATTAGGCCGGTCGTTTGGTATGGCCACTCAAAGATTCTTTGCTCTTTAGAAAAAGTTTAAAAATGATACAAAGCTTTTTGCAGAGTATCAGAGTGTAATTTCGGCATGTGCCCAAAGCACAGCATGTAATCCATCAAACTTATATGGATGACATTCTGACAGGAACTAATGATAAAAATGACTTTTATTACGAATTAAATACCATGTTAGCAAAGCATGGATTCCAACTTCATAAATGGCAATCTAACTCGCAACAATTCTTAAAATCCGCCAATGAGTCTAACAATGCACAGATGGAACGTACATTCAATGATTCTTCAAACAAAATTCTGGGGCTTCAGTGGAACCCCACTTGTGATCGTCTGCATATTAAAACTGGCATTTTGATTAATGCATCTCCTCTAACAAAACGAAAAATATAAAACGTTATAGCTTCAACTTTCGATCCTGTTGGAATTGTGAATACTCTGATCGTCTTCGGTAAGTAATTAATGCAATCTGTGTGGAATAGGATGGGAGGTTCTTATTTCGGATATATCTATAATTACTCAGTTTGAGAAATTTCTTGCTTTATTAGTTGAAGTTAGTCAACTTCGCATACCTAGCCAATTGACTCAGCCCAAGGTTGTATCATCCTGCTGGGTTTTATGACGCTAGCCAGAAGGCCTACGGCGGTTGCATCTATATAGTAGCAATCTACAGTGATGGCTCTAAATCGTCTAGGTTAATTACTGTCAAATCTAGAGTAAACCTCCTAAAAACTAAATTAACTGTGCCCAAACTAGAGCTGTGTGCAATGGATCTGTTGTCTACGTTAGCTCGTAGAATCGTTTAAATCCTTTGCATTTCTATTCAGATCCATTATGTTCACTTATGGTCCGATTCTCAAGTGGCTCTCAGTTGGATAAAAAGATCACCTTGTGATTTTTCTCCTTTTGTTGCACGTCGTGTGTCAACTATACACTTTCTCGTGGAATATTTTCTACAGACACCTGGCCTTTTTGGATAAAAGTCCTCAATTCTTAGATTCGTTCAAGCTTATTGACGACTTGCCTGAAAGTAAAAAAGTCAATCCTGCTATAGTCAAATCAGACTGTATTTAGCAGAATGTATTTTCCCGCTTTTTAAACTTTAATACACACTGCAGCTAGTTTTAGCCCAAATATTTCGATTCACAATGTTAATTAGGAAAAAATCTAATAATCAACGACACTTATCTGTTGAAAATCTCAGAATTGCCCATGATTTTGTACTCAAACAAATTCAGCAGAAACACTTTGCCAAAGAAATACATTGTTTAAAGACAAACTCTCCCATTGTAAATAAGCAGCTGTTCCCTTTGAATATTTTTATAGACAGTGATGGTCTACTTAGACTGGGTGGCCGTCTGCAATTTTCTACTTTATCTTTTAATCAAAAATTTCCCCTATTATTACCTCAAAATGATCACGTTGTTAATTTATTAATTAACTATTAGTTCATCTAGGCATCGTCATCGTCATCTAGGCCATAGCGGCGCTCAAAGTGTATTAGGCAAGTTACGTCTTTAATACTGGCTGCTGAACGGCATTCGTCTTGTCAAAAAATTAATCAAATCTTGTGTAACCTGTTTCAGGTTCAATGCACAATTTGCATCCCAAATAATGGCCCCATTACCACTGGACCGAGTACAAGAATCTCATCCATTTGCCAAAGTCGGCATAGACTTTGCTGAACCTATACTAATTAAGGCTTCCCGGTTAAAGAAAGCCCCCATTCAAAAGGCTTATATTGCTATATTTATATGTATGGTAACAAAAGCGATTCATATTGAATTAGTTAGCGATCTTTCTACAGAAGCTTTTATTGCCACTCTGAAACGGTTTATTAGTCGTAGAGGTAATCCTCATACGATAAATTCAGACAATGGGTCCAATTTTATAGGTGCTCGTAATCAGTTACGAGAACTTGCCTCTTTTCTTAAATCCTCTGAGAAAATGGATAAAATCCAATCTTTTATATCTGCTACGGAAATTTCTTGGAAGTTTATTCCACCCCGTTCGCCGCACTGGGGCGGCTATGGGAAGCGGCTGTAAAAAGTGCCAAATCTCATCTCATTAAATCAATTGGTTCTACTGCTCTTACGTTTGAGGGGCTCTTAATCAAATTGAAGCTGTGTTGAACAGCAGACCATTATACCCACTGTCTAATGACCCTAACGATCTGACTTCGTTGACTCCAGGTCATTTTTTGATCGGAGGCTCCTCGACGGCTTATCCTGATCGTGATATCTCATCTATCCCAGAAAATAGGTTAACCTTCTGGAATCGTTGTACAAAAATAAAAGACATTCTGGAAAAGATGGAGCACCGACTATCTGCATCGACTTCAGCATAGACCTAAGTGGTATAAATCATCTAATAACCTTCAACTTAATCAGCTTGTATTAGTGAGAGCTGAAGACCGTCCACTTATGAACTGGCCACTTGCCAGAATCGTTAAATTAATAACTGGCAAGGATGTAAAAGTCCGGGCCGCTTTCGTAAAAACGCAGGATGGCTTGTATACTCGTCCTATCATCAAAATGGCTCCTCTTTCTTGTGAGAATTAGATGATATGTTAGTTTATTTCCTTTTCTTCTTCTAATAGATCTTTTCTTTTTCTAATCCCCCCCCAGTATGTACAAATTTACCATAAATCTGTACATTGTAAAAACTTTTATTTTCATTTAAATACTCCCCTTATTTATAAACTTGGACTAGTCCCTAAAAACCAGTCCATTCTCGGCCCTGAACTATTAACAACCAATATGTTCCTCAGAAATATAGTCGCCAAGCAACCTTCGTAAGAAAAGGTCGGACAACCAAGAGCTTACGACCAGCCATTCCATTTCTTAATACATTATTTCCCTATTATCTAGTTTTGTGGCCAGTATTGTTGGCAATAAGAAATATGATAAAAACAATTAGATGCTGTTCTTATTGTAAGTAACAAACTTATATATACTTTTAACTTCTCAATTGTTTTAAGCCGCGGTGTTGCCATAACGTGCCGCTAGTGCATATAAACGATTTGTCTATCCAAAAATGATTTGAATATCGCATAAACATTTACTGTTATCTATAAACAATAAACTTATATTGATATTTTCCACATTGATACATGCAATTTTCTACAGTTCTAATGGCTATTTTTTTTCTTTTAATAAAAATACATTTGACTAATCTCATTTAAGGCTTTACCAATTTAATGTTTACCCCAATCTCTTATCAAGGGAATAACCTTTCAGGTGTTGGATTCCGCATCTGGTCCTTCGTAGCTAAGGAGTACCTCAGAAGCTTTGTGCGGTAAGAAAAAATCTTCCATCGAACCAGCAAAGTTCGCTACGGCGAACTCCTTATTCGTACACTTTTAGCTAGGAACATGATGAAAGATAAATCCTTTCGGATTAAGTTCTCTCAGAAATTACTATAACGTACCTTCTACGATATTTACCAAATTTACCAACAAGAACCCGTCTGACCGGAAAGAATTAACCGTGGATTAACCAACCCGGCGTCTTTTGATAAGTACGACCTATCGGTACGTGATAATTCCGGGATTCAGAAGGTCGGTAGGGTGCAATAAAATTTTCTAATGGTAAACGATCCCCTATATATTATTTGCAAATACGCCCATGGGCGTCTCAGAAACAAGGGGAAAGGTATTAAAAATTATTTAATATTTTAATTATATAAAAAATGTTACACAGCCCCCTCCCAAGAAAGGAAACGGGTGATGAAGAAGAACGAAAAGGTTTCCGAACAAAACCTGAGAATACATTTTTTTTTATATACCTTTCAAACGATTCGAGGAACGTGCCTCGAGAAGCAGTTTAAGATATAGAAGACGTTAACATCATTAAAAAATTATGTAACCCAACGTCAAGATAATAAAATTAAATAAGGTAAACCTCGATACAAAAGAAATGCCTAATGAAGAGATAGCATGGAGATATGTACTCATGAGTATTTCGTTAAGATAAATTAGAGAACAAGATATTTTTAGGAAATCTCTAATTAAAGCACGGTAATAATATCTAATAAAATCACATAAATTTAAAAAAATCACGGTATCAAAATGGCTTAATGAACAACACTGGATAAAATCTTAATAACACAAAGAAGTAAATAAAACTCAACTGGCAGTAATAAGGGTAGAAGAAGAAGAAAAGAAATGAAGTACCTGGTTGTCAATTGATAGCTTCGCGTATCACACGCCTAAATTTAATTTTGGGTCGCAATCGGTAAAGTCACAATCGGGTTGAAGTTGACATAATGAAAACTTATAAGTCATAACAGGGAAAGGGGTCTGTAGACAACATAAGTACTAAAAGAATGAAAGAAGTAGAGGAATTAAGAGAAATTTGTCTGCCTTCCTTAAAAGCTCAACAGATCCCAAGCGGACGAATCCCAGATCATTATCATAGCCGTTCTTCTCGTGACAACTAGTAAGGTCAAAACAGATTCCGAAATATAGAAGAAGATGAAGAAATATTTGCGTTGAGAATTTCATTCTCATGATTCACACATGGTAGCTCGATTTATCACTGGCTGTATGACAGAGCAAAAATAATTTATCGACATTCGGGGTTTATAAATCCATATAGGACTGAGTATCGGTTTTTTATACAAATCAAAAAAACTTATACTAGATAATATAGGAGTTACTAAAACTACTATGTAGGTAATAAAAGTATAATTACGTAAATTAAGTTATTACAACTTTAACGGTGCAGTAAGCAAATGATTTTTCGCTTATTGACCAGGTAATGAGCTTCCGCACAGATATTTCAAGTGGTTTCCCACCTAAATAAGATAGATAAGAAGATAAGATAAGATAGCGAGCAAAGATAAATTAAACTTTACTCAAAGGTAATTTAAGTGATTTTTCACTTATCGGTGAGGTAATGAGATTTGCTCAAAGGTAATTTAAGTGATTTTTCACTTAGCGGTAAGATACTAGAGATCAACGAGGAATTAGCTCACTAGCCGATCTAATAGGTAACGGTATGTTATATTTTTCACCTAACCGTACTCAAAGATATGTGACTTCTGGTGGGCAATCAAATAGGTAGATGAGAGAAAATAGAAGAGAATAATATTCATATATTTGAATATATAGATAGGACTGTAAATACGAGTAATATTATACGGTAAACAAAACAATCTAATCCTGATCGGATTCATTATCACTTGACGAATTATCAGAGTCATCGAAATATGGTTTCAAATCTTTAATATGCCAGTTCCCAGCATTTGAACCATCGGGATTTCTCAGTGTATATCCGAGGGGAGATAGCTTTTTAACTACCTTACATAAGATATATTTGGGTGCTAATTTAGCCATAAACTTATCAACGGTTTTTGATAGCACCCTATTTCATCTCCAAACTGTATCACCGACGTGAAATTGTACATCGCGTCGCCGTATGTTATACGTCTTAGCATTCCGTTGACACCCATTATTTAGGTTAAGTTGTATTTCATCAAATCACTTAACCCTCGTATTTCAGAAATATATTGGTCATGTTACTTTGAAGTAACGGTAGATAGCGAATTATCGGGAGATGAAGATTAATAGTTACCGGCAATAGAGACATATTATATTAGGACTGGCAAAATTAAGAAAAGATGGGGTATATTAAGTGACTTCATGTCTAGCGGTATTTATAACTTGACGGATTTTTGGAATTTCTTTATCCCAATCGGAATGACCTTTAATATAACACCTGATAGCAGTTCCTATGGTTTTATTGCTACGTTCAACAAAGTTGCACTGAGGCGAATAGATAGCATTAAACCATATTTTTTGGACTTTATAGTTACTACATAAATTCTTTAATGAATAATTATTAAGATTTCGGGCGTTATCACATATAAGAAATTAAGGAATTCCGAACGTAAGAAAAACGTCATTTTCAAAAAAATTATTGATATTTTGCATTGTAGCTTTCCGCAAAGGATGAATCAACGTAAATTTCGAAAACTAGTCGGTAACAACAAGAAGAAAAGTGTATTCTCTTTTTGAGCGAGGAAGCGGACCACTAAGATCTACGGCAATTATTTGCCAAGGGAACCTAGCAGATTTTTCTAGCCCCATTAAACCCATGGGAGCCAAAGTCGACATCTTTTGAGCTCCACAGATATTACAAGACTTAACAAAACGAAGTACATCTTTCCGCATTTTGGGCCAATAATATAACTGTTGAATCCGATTTAAAGTTTTGAAATAGCCAAAATGGGCACAGGTAGAAGGATCGTGACAAGACGTGATAATATCATTTCTTTGGGGTGTCGGTACTAAAATTTTACACTCTTTATTATTAGTGGAAACAGGTAATTCGGAAGGAATTAATTTGAAAACAAAGTTATCCTCTACTTTCCACTGAGGATATTTATTGGGCTCCGATAAAATTTTAGAACGAAAATCATCGAACCAAGGATCAATTCGGTCCTTGTCGACTTCCAGATAAAAAATTTGGGGTTTTTCGGAAATAGACTCATTCGTAAACATGCGACTTAGTGCATCCGGGACAATATGAGAAGTTCCTTTCCGATGAATAAGATCAAAATCATACTGACGTAAACGCATTGTCCAACGCGAAAGTTTGCCAGAAGGATTACTGATTTTTTTAACAACAACAGGGAATGATGGTCGGTAATTACTTGAAATTTAACTCCTTCGATATAGGGACGCAATTTTTCAATAGCGAAAATTACGGCTAAATATTCTCTCTCAGTAAGGGTAGTTTTATTCAGCCCTAGATAAGGTACGACTAGCATAGGCAATAATCCGAGCCATCGAGGGTTTGTGTTAAGACACCTCCTAACCCAGTATTGCTAGTGTCACATTGAAAAATAAAAGATTTTAAAAGATCAGGTTGAGTTAGAATAAGCGCAGAAATAAGAGCCTCTTTAATTAAAATAAAGGAGTTTTTAGCGGAATCAGTACAGTCTACCGACTGTTTCTTCTTTTTACCTTTTAATATGTCATTTATAGGAGAGACAAGGGTCGAGAAATTATTTATAAATCGCCTGTACCAAGAGCACATTCTAAAAAATTTTTTAACTTCCGTAAAAGTTTTTGGATGGGGATAATTAATCATCGCGGAGACTTTTTCCGGATCAGTCCTTAGAAGATTAACACCTACTATATAACCCAGAAATTTTAATTCAGACTTAAAAAATTCACACTTATCGATATTGATAGTTAAATTGGCCTCTTTTAGCTTATCTTTAACCTCAGATAATAATTTAATATGTTCTTCGAAATTATCGGAACAAATGATGATGTCGTCAAGATAACAAAATATGTTCGGTTCATATTTAGGACCGAAAATTGCATCGACTAATCTCTGTTGAGTTTGAGCCGAATTGAATAATCCAAAAGATATGATAGTAAATTGAAAGGAACCTCTACCGATGACACTAAAAGCAGTTTTTTCTCTCGAAGAGGGATCTAAAGGTATGTGATGTCCTCTCGTGGGAGTCACTATCCGGGTAGCTTTTAGACAGTCAGAGACAGAGTTCAAAATAAAAATAAAACTTTATTGTCTTCCTTAAATTAAATTGACAAAAATCTTATGTACATATTTACACTTTGGTTTAGTCTTCTCAGTACCTGGCCTATTTATTCAAATTAAGTTTGACCTTGTCATATGAAATTAGTCTTATCGGCAAGCGAGTGTGTATTTGAAATTTTACGGGAACGTTGTATCGATTCAATAACAGCGGACGATAGGTACAAAGAAAGGAAAGGAACTCAACACGTCCCTTAAGTGATTCGGGTTAATAGGACACTCCTCGACAGTCTCAACACGACTGCTTCAGAGTACGGGTAGTGAAGAGCTCAACACGCTCTTCGGGTAACGGCGGTATGGGACGGAACAACTTGTGAACTCAACACGTCCACAAGCCGGGGTAGGGAAGAAGAGAACCTTCAGTCAACACCTGTCGATTCTCTCTCTATGAGGAAATGTTGCGGTTTATATAGCGGAGCTTGGTAATTAGTTTTGCCCTTTCTCCTGTCGATACATTCCTACTTCATGTATTTGCCCGAAAGCTTTTCTCAAGTCAACGGAACTTATAAATTTGGTACCTTTCAGTAACGAAAGGATCCTATCAATATTAGGCAAAAGTCTCGTTTAGTTACCTCATTGAGAGCTCTACCGTCGAAACAAAAGCGATACTCGCCGTTATTTTTCTTGACTAATAGCACCGGTAAACACAACTATTAGAAGGTTCAATAACACCTAACTAAGCATTCCGTCCAATTCTTCGTTGAGAATTTTGGACATATATGGGGACATGGGAAACGGGCGTTTTTTGAAAGGTTTCGCCTCTCCAGTATCAATATTCATTTGGGTTTTATCCGTGTGCCCTAATCCATTCATATTGCTAAGTTGGGAGAAAGATTCAATAGTACTAGTCGCGACATATCTTTGACTAGGGGTTTAAATTATCGATAGTACATAAAAATATTTTATCGAGCTCATTCTCGATATCGGTAAAAGTTTGTGGATCATTAGCGCCGGTAAGCCAAGTATTTTTAGAAAAATCTATTATAAGAGCGAAAGTCTTAACGAAATTGCTACCGAGGATAAAGGTATAAGGTAACGTAGGTACGATAAGGGCTTTGATGTCGAGATGGATCAACAGATAAGTTGTTGGATTCAAGGAATTTAATGCCTTTTGCACCAACAATAGTTATAGAACAACCAGTATCTAGAAGGACTGTAAAATGTCTCGAGAAAATTGAGACAGAAATATGCGGCCTAGAATCGCTAATTTTATTAATTAGCACCGGGGCGGCAATTTTCGTAACACTATTACGATAGAAATGTTTGACGGTCTTTAACCACTGTTTCCATTTATTCTGAACTTTAACATCGGATTTATTAGGACGGAAAGGTCCCGAGATTGCACCGACAGAACAAACTCGACGAACTAGTTTTTTGAGGGCAAGGAGCATTTTTTACAGGTATGGACACTTGTAACAGAACTTGTGCTGTTGTTCCTGTATGATCTGTTTTTCGATAATTCAAACAGGTAGCTACTTTCGAAGTGTTTTTGTTATTCGAATTAGATAAATATATATTTGATCAGATGCAGATGGAGAAAATCTGACATTTGAGGCATTATTGTGAGAATGACGCTTGGGCTGAGGAGTATCAGTCTCGACAAAAGAGATTTTAGAATTTTGGAAGAACTTGGCCGACAATGAAGGGTTAGCATCTTCCAACTTCTTAATAATTTGAGTTCACTCACGGTAATAATTTTTTTAATAGTGAGGAATATGTTCAGGTGAGATATTTTTAGAAATAATCCATAACTTTGTGGATTCGGATGCTTCGCGAGATAAACGATTAAAAAGAGATAGCATTTTCGCGACAAAAATGACGATAGGCTCGCTACGTTTTTGTTTGCGGCCTTTGATTTGATCCCAAAGATCTTCGTCGACATCGGGAGGTAGAAAAGTGGATTTAAAAAATTCAACAAGTCCATCCCAAGAATTTATTGAATTAAATAGAATATCTTTCGGGACATTACGGAATTCAGATAACTCGTTAATTCTTCCAATAAAATCAAAAACAGTCTTGGGATCACTATTAAATTTAACATTCCATTTAAATATGGAATATTTGAGAATATTTGAATCGTGAGTAGAAACATGTATTATCTGTGGAGCATCAGGAGAGACATCCACCTACTTACCTACGAAACTTAATCAGCCTGATCTTTCTTCTGGTCGAAGGTATAATAAGTATTTAATATAATAAACAAACATTCAGAGGTATTGTTATATCAGGAAACTTATTAGGAGTCGAGAAATAAAATTCATTGATAGAACAAAACAAAATATATTCAACACCACTATGATATAGGACTAAATGTACACACATGTAAAGAAAAATGCACTATCAATTATTATATGGTGGTATACATATAACAATAAACAGTATTATAATTAGGAAACACCTTTACAAATACAATAATATAATAAAATCATGCACAGTTCAAATTATCAGCGAAGAGAGCCCGATAGTATTTAATAATATTCAACTAACGTTGATTAAAGAAGTCTCTCTTTGATGTTTATGGGCTTATCTCGAGATAACGGGTTAAAAATGTATAACAATTATAGCAAATGACAAAATGATTAAATTTAAATTCTAAAAAATACAAAAAGGTTAAAATTAAACCAACCCGCACTTTGTTGTAAGATAATTATCTGTATCGCACTGTTGTTTAATGATTAACTGAGAATTAAATGTTCCTAATTAAGAAGTTCTTAATAGCTGATTAAAAGTTCGTATGAAAATATTATATGTTCCTTGATTAAATGCTAACTCAGTAGTTAACCTTAACTACAGGAGAAGAAATAGTCGACGGAGATTCGCCCAGATAGTTGAAGATAATATGATTATGATAACTTACGATAAGTCTTGATGACTGCTGCACTCTTTACTGAAGCTAAATACTTTACTTGTATTAAACACTGAAGTTAATTAAATTAAAGGTAGTTTATACTGATCGTTAATCTAATATGGTATTAGATTAAGAAACTGAAACACTTTAAGTGTACACACACTTAAAGAAAAAATTTACAGAGGCGGTAAGATAACACAGAAACGGTAATATAGGCAAGCGTCTTTACTCAAAGACGCCTTGCCAGAAGTGTCCTTCCTCTCAAAATTTGCTGTTCTAAGCCTTACTGTTGCAGGCGATAATTTAAACTGGACTCTTACTACTTCCGGACGTGCAATAGTTCTTGTTGTACCTATATTCTCCAAAAATGATGTACATTTATTATTAATACGACCCTTGATATACAAGCTATGGATTCTACTGGAGGAGCTAATGTTAACAGTTACTATGGGGACTTTGTTTTTCGAGGTCGACAGTTGCTCCTTGGTGTCAACCCATTTTAGTTTTCCGATTGTTGTATCGTTTTCTTGCAATTACGGCAAATATGGCCTACGTCGCCACAATTCCAACATATGGGCTTACATCTGTTCGGCATTGTGTTACGAACTACTTTTCCTACCATTTCCTCCACGACTCTGTGAAGTTTGACTAGCTGTTTTGTGTTCCAAGTTCGCAATAGCGAACGCTTCATCTAGAACTTTGGGTCTTGCTAGTCGTAAAGCTTTCTGTAATTCACTTACAGCTATTTCTTCAAAAATTTTGTCTGTTGCCTCCGGATAAAAAAAATCGCACTATACGAGCAACATTTGCTTCAAACTCTTGCAAATTTTCACTTGCTCGTTAAATTGTACTTCTTGGTTGCGCTTTGTATACTTGATGCAGATGGCATTTTCAAAACGTTTTTTTAGTCGAGTGAACAAGGTCTGGTAACATTTTTCTTGACCCTAAGGAATCGAATCTTAGACTATCCGCAGCATCACCTCGTAAAACACCAGTCAAGGAAACAGCCTTTTCTTGTTCGGTCTATTGATTCGCTGTCTCAATATCTTCAAATTGTCTAATGTATATGGACCAAGAAGACCCAACAAATGTTGACAATTTGAATCTCATATTATGTGTCCTTCTCGTCTCTCGGTGATTCTTCTTTCACTAGAGGAACTAAAATTAAGCATAAACTGGTGGTAGCAATTTCATATTGGTTATCATGCTCTCTAACTATTTTATCTTCTCTATTACGTCGTTTACATTTTCTGTATCTTATCGAATGTTCTAGAAACTTTTTTATATTTCTTATTGTTCTGTCTACATACTTTTTTAATTATTTGAGAAATTTTATCGAATCTTTTGGCAATATTTTCAGAAATTTTCTCAAATCATTTAAGAAACATTATCAAATTTATTGTCAAATCTTCTAGAAACATTTTTAAATCTTTGATCATTATTTCTGGAAGTTTCTTCGATCTTCGTTAAAACTGCTTCTTCTCTAAAACATCTCTTAGTTGTTCTTTAAGGATATTCTTGGAACCACTGCAGTCTTCATCCCGTTCCTCTAGTTGTTCACGTAACTTTTTTACTGATAGTTGTGCAAGCCGCATCTTTAGTCCGGCACACACGTGGTTTTTAAATGTTCTTTCTTACAAATATCACTACCGAACTATGCGGATATTTCCTACTAACAATAGTTTTCAAAAGTTCAAAAGTCTTTTCAAAAGTCACCGTTTAATTTATGTTTAAATTAATAAATTATCTCACACCGTGACACTACTGTAACATGTTTAAATAGATAAAACGAGCGGTTCTAATTCATACATAACTTTTTATTTTTAAGCTTACAGCACTATATTATCTTACTAACTAACTTTTTTACCTGCACTTCTGCTGACCTCTTTAGAGCAGCGGTATCGAAAGTGCGAATTGCCATGATGGTTGCCAACCGTCTTAGAGGAGATGGCACATGAAGAAGAAGAAGAACTAACTTCTTATCACAGCGTTCCAGTATGTATATAGTAAGACGTTATCTAGAAGAATCTAGAGTAGTCCACCTCTATTCCCGCTTTAGTTATAGTCCTCCTATAAACATCTCGCTCTGGTAGCGAGATGCACCTCGGATGGTACATCTTGAACATTCTGATGTATGTGTCATTACTGTTAGAGATAATCGTTATATGGGGTACGTCGAAATTAGCTTTTTCGTTAACAAGTTCGTTTCGTTAACACGGTCTGACAAATATTTAATCGTATTAAGTCGCTTGTTTAAGTTAGTGTGCATTTTTTAAACTGAAGGGATCAGAAAGGCTTCATACAATAGTTCTTGAATAACAGTTTAAGTGATTTGTAAATATAGCGTTTTGTGGTCCCGGTCTTAAAATACCCAATAAAAAAAAACTTAAGCTAATTATAATTTTATAAAAAAAAATAAATATAACTTATTAGAAGTACACAGGTAATAGTTAGGGAAGTATTCATGAACTGGTATTACAAAGAAATTTAGCACGTGCAAAACCGGTCAATTATTTTTACTGCTTACTCAATACTGGTATGAATTTAGGTATACATAAGGGAGGTTTATTTGGAGAGTCCTTGCGGTAGGTGTCAACTTTTTTCGTCCGGTTGGTGGCGAATTTTCTTCCGTGTTCATTGTTATAAACATTGTTTACACATTTTACGCGTCTTATGTTTACTTTCACCCTAAAGTTTTCCAAGTAGTGTTGTTTATGCTTTCGGTTGTAATTGATGTTATGTTCGGTGTTTTTTTTGGACAAAGACAAATCGTTTGCTAAAAGGTCGAAGTCGTCAGTCATAGTGCTTCCTGTAACGAATTTATGTAGTAAATATGCATTTACAATAGCCGTTGTCAACAGCAGCTTAATGGCCAACTTGCAGAACCGCTTTAGCGATTTTTAAAATATTTAAAGATCATAATATAAATTTAATTTTATCGACCAATAAACTCGATTTAATAAATAAATAGGACAATTATTTCTGTAAAAACCAAATAGATAAGAATGCGTAATGGATTTTCTAAGTTATGATAAAGCAGGTAGATATCTATATTATAGCAATAGTCGCTTGTAGTAAATATGCATTTACAATAGCCGTTGTCAACAGCAGCTCAATGGCCAACTTGCAGAACCGCTTTAGCGATTTTTAAAATATTTAAAGATCATAATATAAATTTAATTTTATCGACCAATAAACTCGATTTAATAAATAAATAGGAAAATTATTTCTGAAAAAACCAAATAGATAAGAATGCGTAATGGGTTTTCTAAGCTATGATAAAGCTGGTAGATGTCTATATTATAGCAATAGTCGCTTTTAGTAAAAGATGAGGGTAGATAATAATCTTGATCTTTAGTTATATCGTTATATCGAGACTTGTAAACAAAAAGAAATGAATTATTTATGAAATTGGAAATACCAACTGATATGAGGGCATGACAACAGCGGGTTCGTTTACTGAGAAAGTATGGAATGTGATTGGTTGGAATTTAAGGTGTGGAGTGTATGATGCTAGAATCTCATTGGTAGATTCGGAAGGTAGAGGGAAACGACGCCAAGCCGATTTTGCGATGACGGAGGAGATTTTGCTGTGTTCTAGAGTTTTGAAGAACCTGGTTGTTTTATTGCTTCATAGCATGCTGCAAAAGTGAGCAGAGCTGCAAAACGAAATTTACATCCTGTAGCAAGGAAAACAGGTGTAGCATATATGTAGTACTAATCGGTGAAATGAAAATCCTTTCGAATAGTAAGAAAGTGTGTTCATATGGCGTAGGTGTTTATGCAGGAGGTGTTTTGGAGAAACTGAACTGGACTTTTATCCACAATCGTAACGATATCATAACTAATTTGATTCTTTCAACATTTTGTTCAGCTATTCGCTTTCATAATAAATATAAAATTTAATTAAAAGATCTTCTTTTTGAGTACAAGTCATAATAAGTATTGATAATTTGTGTATAGTAGGATCGTTTTAGCCTGTCGCATAAGTAATAAAAGTGTCTGTTCAGATTTGCCTCAGGTAGTCAGCGGTTCTCAAATTAAAAATGTACGGTTTTCTTAATTTAATAATACATTAGGGATTTTTTTAATAAAATAACTTTGTATTATGTTTTATAATAATTGAATATCATAATGTAAATTGATAAACATTGAGTATGAAATATACAGGGTCATTCACGCAACATGTTGGTTAAAAGTTTTCAAAGTTCTGGTCGTCACTGGTTTCTGCAAACTTGGAATAATGGGTTATGCAAAGCATTCTTCATTTCTTAAATATTTGCATTCTTCTAGCACTTCCGGTTGTACCGGAAGTCGCCATTAAGTTTCTTATTTTAAATAGAAACTGTGATTTTTGTTATTTTTTTTAGAATCTACGTAAAATTCTGGATCGATTTTTATTGGACTACTATTCTCAAAAAAATAGCCGTTTTTGAGATATTTAAAGTTTTTGAAAAATTTTTCATATTACACATGCAACTTCAAAAATTAATATTGTGGATAATATTTATGCTGAAAAAACAAAAATTCTTTTTCAGCGTGTACTAAACTCTATTTTTATTTAAGCATAAAAAAATTTGCCAATGTTAATACTGGGTGTTCAAAATTTTGTATTATATTTTTATTTTTATATATTTTATCAATATATCTATAAAAATATATATCTATATAAAACAAAGACTTATTCCTACTTCCCACACACACCTTCCCAAACCCACCGAGGTAGGTTGTCCTCCTGCGATACAACCAGCCCCGGCTTTCCTCCGCCCCCTGGTCTTTGGAGCCAGGTCTCGACTATTTCGCAGTATCCCCGTCAGGCAGTGGGAGATTTCCGTGTATTTACATTTAAGTGGTAGGTTAGCCCATTTGGCTTTATCACTACCGGTCAAAGCAATTGTTCGGCGATCTAATGATGGTTGTGTGTACCGATACTTGCTTTCCCTTTTCTGCACCAAGTGCAGTCGAGAGCGAGCAAGCATCGAATCCTTTTATCCGTCGTCTAATACCCAGTCATTCGTCCAGTCATGTCCTTAATCTACCTTACTTGCTAATCTGATTTTTTTGGTGCTTGCATTCAAGAGCGTTGTGTGGCGTGCCTCTCTCCTGTATGCGGTTTTTGTTTTATTTTTTGTTTTTTTTTTTGGTGGTTGGTACCCTTTTGTGTTAATTTTTCTATCTACGTCTTAATCTATGGACAGGTATCATCACTATCTGACTCGCTATCCGATTCATCTGAATCTTCATCATTACGAATAATTAAAGGTCTTACTTCATCAATAACTTGTTCTATTTCATATGACTCTAAAATTTTTTTTTTTCAGTATGCTCAATACATTTCAGCCATTGTTCCTCATTGACTTGGTTTAGTGCATCTTGCTAGAGTTGTAAAACGCTGGCTTCGTCGGTGATCTTACATGCATGTTTATCATAGTAGTTTTTAATGATGCCCCACACCAATTCAATTGGATTGTACTGGCAGTGATATGGTGAGAGTCTTAGGACCTCATGACCATATTTTAGTGCCATTTGGTCAACGACAATTTTTTTCTCAGTAATGTGTTCTTTGCACTTATTTAATAATTCAGCTTTTAAAACTAGATGTTCGTGTTCTATATTTTTCTCCGACAGCCACTTTCTTAAGTCTTCTTTTTTCCAGCTGCTTGTGGGAAACTTTTCCTCCACTCTGGTGTGATACGAAGTATTGTCTAAGACTATTAATGACGGATTTTCCAGATTTTTTAATAATTTTTCCTCAAACCAATGTTCAAAAATATCGGCGTCCATATTTCCGTGGTAATCATCAGTTTTTTTTTTGTCGAAGAAAATATAAGACTAGCATTGGGTATAAAACCTTCCGTATTTCCTGCATGCAATATAATATATCTTTTGCCATTACTCGCACTAGTACTCGAATAGCATTCAGTAGAATCATCTTGCCAGGATGATTTGGTATTATTTCCTTTCGCAAAAATCCATGTTTCGTCAAGAAACACAAATTGTCTGGCAAATTCGGAATTCTTGTTTTTTAAATAGTTTCTTATAAATTTCCACCTTTTTCCAACAACATTGGACAGCTCGCACAACACTTTACGATTATTGGTTTTTTTGTATCTAAAATCCATAGCTTTTAATACTTTTGATAAACTGGTCAAACCCATATTACAAAGTTCTCTGTCCTTTATTTTTTGAATAAGTGTCTTTCCTGTAACATGTTCTTTTGCTTTGTACATGTCATAAATGATATTTCTGATTGAGATTTTAATACCTTGTTTCAAGTCGAGGGTTTTCGGATTCAAACGAATCCTTTTATTTTCCTTACTTAATTCCTCCTCACTCATTTTGCGAACTCTTTGCAAGGTCCGTTCTAAAATTCCACAAGCTGCACTTGTCCTTTTTTGAACTGCCAGTACTGATGTAATTGGTCACATGTTGATTTTTTCTAAAGTAAAATAATTTTCCACTTTCAACACAATTCGATGCTCACTCGGAGATAAAAACTTATATTTAGGTGTGCTATTGTTTTCTTGTACGTTATCCATTGTCACTATTGAAAACCGGCGATTGTTGAATACTAATAACGAGATTTTTCGGAGCTCTCTGAATATATACACGAGGGGGCGGGGCCTCGGTGGCAGGGCGCGTCGGTCATTGGCCGATGGGTCTGGTCAATGGAGAGCCTCGACTCCACAGACTGTTTACTATTTTTGCAAATATAACAACTAAAATTATCCAGTTATGCGACCGCAAGGAATGGATGCACTCCTCGAGACAATTTTATTTGAAATAAAATTATAAAAGTTTTTTCAATAAATTATCATCACAAAGCATTCAATTTGCGTTTTTTCACGATTTATAAAAAAATTGTTTTGGTAGCGCTGATTTATCCTCAAGTACTACAGCCGACCAGTAGGAGGTTCGGTACCACAAAGCAGGTAGAAAAGGGAAAGCATAACAGAGTTGCTGTAACTAGAGTCATAAATTATTTTTCGGGCGTTAATCCGAAATACGACAGGGTAAAACGACTTCACTTTATGAACATTAGAGAATTTTTATTTATACGTATTAAATCATAGGTTATATATTTGGTTATTATAAATTTATTTAATTTAATAAATTGAAAGTAATTTTAAAAAATTGTTTGTTAGTTTATTACCACAAATTTATTTACCATTATTTTCCCATTGTTCATTTCTCCCTCAAAGGCAATAGTATATATATTACTTTGAAGTCACGTAGAAAAATTAACAATAAAAAATAGCCCTGAGATTAAAAATTAATTAAGAAAAATTTGTTTGTTTTGCAAAATTGATAATTTACAATTTATATATATATATATATATATATATATATATATATATATATATATATATATATATATATATATATATATATATATATATATATATATATATATATATATATATATATATATATATATTATGATGATGTTTTATTTGTGAATGATGAGCAATGAGTGTTTTTAATAATAATATATAGAATTCTCTGTAGAGAACGTAACCTTAATAAGAGACAATTTATGGAGATGTGTCATATTTTGAAACAACCTAATGCAATAAATAAGAGAACTGATATCAGCAACTTAAGCCAAATTTACCATGCACTAATACTACAAAATTGATTCTTCCGTATTCTACTTTTAATTATTGGTTTCTTCTTCAACTTCTTTTATTATATCATAACATTTATGTTGACATCTATAAAACTTTTCCTTCAATCTCACCAGCTGATTGTCATTTCTGACAGTCGAGCTTTCAAATACTTCATTTTCATGATATAATCATAACAGTCAAGAACCCTAGCCGTGCCGTTGTTAATATAACAATTCAAAATTGACAATTATATTTTTTGATAGATTTAATCAATCAATGTTTTCAAAAGTGAAATTTAAAACAAATTAGTTAAATTGGGAATCTTCCGGCGTTCTGTGTTTCTGTGTTTTTGCTGATATATTTTTAGTATATTAATTTTTTGATGTTTCTTTGCAATATTAACATTTTAATGCTACAGATCTTCTAAAGGTAAGATCATTTACTTAATTGTTTTTTCATATTAGATGTATCGCTAATAACACTCTTTTAGATGAACTGATGATTAGACTTCGGCAAATATGCAAATAAAAATGTAGAAAATATGCGCATAGATATGCACGTGTTTACCCGAAAATATGCAAATATTTTACAAAATATGCATACAAATAAATAAAAAAATCGTAAAATAGTAAAAATTTTATTTAAAAAAAAAGTGTACATAACTAAATATTTCCTACTATTCATTAAGATTTACATTTATTTTAAGTAACTACATCATTTTTAAGTATGAATAAACTTATTTAGAATTATGGTAACAATAAATAACCAAGTGGTGTTCAAAATTTTCTAACAAAAACTTGTGGCTTCTGTCTGAGTACATATATTTATATATGGAAAAACTTCGTTCAACATCAACTGATGTAACGGGAGCATTTTTCAAACTAACCAAAACATTTGGTTCTAAATTAATTGTTTCCGAAATATTTCCAGCTAGAACACTAACTACTTCAGAAAGAATATGGTAACCTTTATTTTTTTCCATAGTAGCTTCAAATTTTTTTAAAATATCTTTTCCAATATTACCTCTAACGTTCTGACAACATGACGCAAATTCTTTTATTAATGATGTACTTTCGAACAAAGACAGTTTTGGTGATTCTAACTGATTAATTGTTTTTTGAATAAAACTAAAATTTGATTTTATAAATGAAAGTTCTTGTTGAAGCAAGTTACTCTGAAAAGTTTGTTTAGAATCCAAAAGAGATTGGGAACTTTCATCTGTTAACGTATCAATTATGTTCTTTATTTTAACAAAATGATCTGCATAAAAATTAGCTGCTTCTAACCATGTTCCCCATCGCGTTAAAATAGGTTGTGGTGGAAGAGGAATGTTAGGTAGCATTTCTTTATAAAGTTGAATTCTTATAGAAGATTTAAGAAATACTTTTTTGACACTGGATATCATGGTATTTACAAGAGGAAACTTTTTTCGTATTTCCTCTGCAACTCTGTTTAATCCATGCGCTACACAAGTAACATGTATTAAATCTGGGAAAAATATTTTTAAATTTTGTCCTGCTTTCACCATATAAGGAGCAGCATCCGATAAAATAAGCAGTAATTTATTAGAAGGAATAGTTGTCGGAAGAAAAAAAGTTGCTAATGTTTCTTGTATAAAACGCGAAATTATTAAAGCATTTGTTTTCTCAAGTTGCTGGCATGAAATAAGATGAGATTTTAGTAAGCTATCTTCTTTAAGAACACCAATCAATAAATGAGCAATATACTTTCCTGGGGAATCAGTGGTTTCGTCTACAGATATGTAAAAATAATTATCTGCAATTTCTTCCTTAATATTAATTAACACCGACGAGTATATCCCGTTCACATTATTTCTTCTTAGAGACCGATCACTTGGAACATTAAGTTTGCAATATTTTTTTAGAAACGAACTAAAATTTACATTTGCTAATTTTGAAAGCGGTATGTTTGCAGACACTAATGCGCGACACAAGTCTTCATTAAAAGTTTCTTGCTCATCTAATTTTTTTGAAGTAGATTGGAAACATTTAGCCATTGAAGTTTGATGTTTTCCTCCTATTTTTCCTTTTTTTGCAATGTGTGAAGCAGTTCTCACATGTTGGTCTATCTGAAATTTCTTCTCACATGCTATCTATAAATAAAAATAAAAACCTTTATTTTAACCCAACCTTTAAAATATAAAAATATACAAGGTGTTTTTGGTTAATCAAATAACTGGTTTGAAAAAAAAACACTCGCTAAGTGTTTTAAATGCAGTATTAATCCACAAATTAGTTTTTGTTACTAACCATTAGTACATCATATAACTTATTTTAAAATTCAACAAAAGTTTTTTTTTTATTCAATTACAATAAAAATAATTGTGTTTTAGAATAGCTGACTTCATAAAAAAAGTAAAGGTGAAAAATTTTTCTAAATACACACCATTGTATTGTACCATGGACAATTTTTTCTCACTAAAGGAAGCTATTTTTCATTTAAAAACAACCTACGAGTACTAAATTTCAAGTAAATACGTTTATTGGTTTTAAAGTTATTGTTGTTATTAACTAAAAGAATTTAATTTTTTTTAATTTTAACACCCTGTATCTCGAAAAGTAAATAAGTTTGACCCCTCATTAACTATATCGTTTTGTTCAATTTTTCGAGAAGTATCTACAGTCAAACGTTGTAAGTGTCATTTGGAAACACCCTGTATGTATGAAATATTAGATATTTAATAGAAAATATTAGATACTTACAATTTTGCCACAGACTGAACAGTAGATTTTTCCCATATCCATAGACAGCTCTTTATAAGGTTTAATCCAAGTTGAAGCACTGGTTGTTTTAGGCATTATAAAATCACAATCTTCCTTTTTGTTACGCACAACGAGTGTTTACGCTTTGAATATCAAAACAAAAATGATTTACAAATCTGAGCATCAAATTAGAAATGTTTAAGTACCTAATTCAATAAACTGGGAGATTTTGGAAAATCCCTAAATTAGGAACAAAACTGTTAGCCGTTTACCTGCTGTTAAGATACAATAAATTGTAGATAGATTTGGGGATTAGATCATAAAATGCAAATGAGCGAACCCTTAGCGATTATCCAATAACTGAATGCCTTAGTGACCGAGACTTTCTAAGAATGTTGAGGCCTACTTAAATTGATCTTCTTTGAAATTGTAAATATTTTGTACCTGTAGAGATTACGTACTTAGATCATTTCTTGATTAAAATGACTACAAAATTTTATACAAGAATTGAAATAAATTGGTATGTTTAAAAATTTTCAAATACAGTATAAAAATCTGAACTTTTATGCACTGTATGCAAACTTTTATACAAATATGCCAAAATATGAAATATTTGCATAAAATATGCACAATATACAAAATATGCAATATGCATATTTGCCGAAGTCTACTGATGATGCTTATTGAACAATAGGCGAAACGTCTTCAATAAATAGATAAAGTAGCACAACTCTTGTCTTTTTTATCTCCAAATTGACTGAAAACATCCCATTCACTTACGAGTGCACATTTTTTTATATTAAAAGTAACGGTCATATACCTTAAATATATATATTGTTATGTTTCTTCTTTCCCATCCAAAGAAAAATAAATAAAAAAATCCATCGAAATAAAATTTCAAGAAATCACTATAAACAAAAATGTACATATTAATTTAAGATAAGATTTAGTGTAGATAAGAATAGAAATTTGTTTGGCAAACGACCTGTTTCCGTTGCAAACAAAATTATCAAAAAAACCTTTGTTTAGAATTAGAAGACATTTTACCTGTAAATTAATCTTTTCATTGTTTGTAGAGTCGAGTATTAAATGACCATATTCTAATCTTTTGAAATATGTATAAATGATGTATTGAAAAAAACCAATTTTAAAGTAAGCTATTTAGTTTTCTCCGAAAGCGAAATTAGGCTTTTCCAAAATCATAGTAAACACAATTTAAGCTTTTTGATTGGACGGTCGTTTTTAAATGGGAATTTGGTAGTCGATGATGAGACAGGAGAAGTCAGTCATATTTTGGTCATCGAAAGGAAACAGTCGTGTGTCTCAAGATAGGGTGTAGTTCGTGAGTTTTGGATACCGGCGTAACGAAAAGAAGTGAATAGTTTGAAGCAGGAGATAAATAAGTAGATTAAAAGAGGTCCTTGTATCTACCGTGGGCATTTTATAAAGGATATGTGAAAGTATTCTTACGGCATCAAGTTGACAAAAGGAGGTCCTAGTGTCATAAATAAGTAGCGGAGTTTGGAGAAGTGAATCAGGTGTTTTTGTGTAGTCTGAAGGAGGTTTGCAGAGACGTAAAGAAGGAGCCGAGGTGACAAAGAGGGGAGATCACATCTTTGAGGAGACTGGACTTTTCTGGGTATGTTCCAACATACAACTCAAGAAGAAAATAAACTGTAAGTGTTTGTACAATTGAATTTTATATCTGTGAAGGATCGTTTCGACATCAGGGTCATTAGCATTCAAATTTAAGAACTGAGGTTTTGTTAGGCTAATCAAAAGTTTAAAGTTTTGTGCTTTCTTTTTTTCAAGTAAAGAAAATTTTAAGTAAAATTGATTTTTCACGTAATATAAATATATGTAGCTTTATAATATTATTATCATAATAATTTGATTTATTTTCTTGTATGCTGATTGATAAGATAACGACAGAATTTAATAATTGTTTTATTCGTTCATATAAAATAAAGAAACGTAAATCTTTGTAATATAATATATTTGTATTATTATCCTTTTTTCTCTTCCCGATAAAAGACAACTAGAAAAACTTTTGAATCCATCGAACACAGGTAATATAAGAATATTCAAGAATATTCTAGTAAATATAATCTCGGATTATAAGGACTAAATATTTAACGTTACTGATAAATCAGAATAGAGAAAGGTCTACTGAGAAAAGCTAGCCTCCGAAGGGTTGGACACAACTTTTAATGCTCAGACTTAGACTAAATAACAATAATTGTGGATAATACCCTGGAAATGTTTTGGGTGAAAAAAAAAAATATATATTTTTAGGGCTTATTTTAATAAAACCAAATTTATTAGAGCGGAATTATTAGAAGAGGATTTTTAGTCTAAAAAGCAAACAAAAATACAAAAAGATGAACAACAACAAAAAAATTAAGAAAATAAAAACGGATGAAAAATATACAAACCGGATCATGACAGCTCGATTAAAGAGCACAAAGAAGAGCAATATAAAATAAGAAAGCTTCATACAAGTGCATAAAAACAGTAAGTACAATATTAACGGACATGGAAGAGGTTAAGAAATTGCTGAGCCAGATGAGGCAAGAAATTAAAGATGACATTCTAAAAAGCAAAACAAAAATTAAAGATATAATTAAGGATATGAAAAACGAACTGGAAGATATAAAGCAGAAACTTAAGCAAATAAAGTAAAAACAGAAAATTCAAAAAAAGTAGAAAAGACAAAAAATGAGAAAAAAAAACGAAAAACTCAAAAAAAACATTAACACTCATAAAGAATAGATTAGAGAAGATCGATAGAGAAAAAGTACGAAATAAATTATTTATATCAGGAATTGAAGTAGACCTAGAAGATGCAGATAGACTAAGAGAAGACATACAAAAAATGATGGAAAAAGAGATTACACTGAAAAAGGAAATTAAAAGTGCGTTTAATATAGGATACAAGAATGTATAATAGAAACAAAGAGCTGGGAACACAAACAGAAAATACTGCTGAGATAAATAAGAAAGAGGTAAACTCATATACACACAAAGAAACAAAAATAAATCAGAGACATAGCAAAACAAGAGCGACGAAAAAGAGCAAAAGTAAAAATGAGATATTAGAAATTAGAAATAGATGACAAAGTGTTGTAATGGAATGCAAAAGAAAATAAACTCATAGATATTAAAAAGGCCCCAAAAAACTAGAAAAAGAGGAATGGATGGATAAAAAGGAAAGAGATAATGCAAACTAAGAGAAAAGTGAGTCAAGGTATATTCAGAATAATAAGAAAAATACAAAAAAAAATAATTAAGAAAATGACAAAAAACATGGGAACTTGGAACGTGAGGACGCTGCTGGAAACAGGAAAAAGGGAAGAAATAACGACACAGTTAACATAATATATGATAGATAGTGCAGGAATTAAGAAAACCAAGTGGGGGTGGGGGACATGGAAAAATCGAAAGGAAAATTATACAGTATGGTATGTAGCCGAAAAAAAAACAGGGAACGACTTTTATGAGTATAGGAGAAATGAGATTTAATGTTAAGGAATTTAAACTCATAAGTAAAAGAATATTATACATAAGAGTAAACAGCAAACTGAAGACGTTGTCCATAATAAATGTCTATGTAGCCACAGAAAACAATGATGACTTGACAAAACAGCAGTTCTATGAAATACTAGAAGAAAGCGCCGAGAAAATTTCGAGAGAAAATATATTCATTCTTATAGGAGATTTCAACGTCCAAATAGGCAAAGAAAATTGTTTCAGAGATGTTGCAGGTACAAACCCAATACATGACACAACCAACAATAATGGAAATTGAAAGACTATGTAATCTAGCAGCCGCATTTAAACATGGACATAAGTAGCACTAGATATAAACACAAAGACATACACAAAATAACATGGATGAGACCACGAAGTCTGAAGGGAAATTAAATAGACCATGTACTAATTAAAAATACACACAAACAATCGATAAATGACGTTAGATCTCACAGAGGAGCCAACATCAATTCGGATCATATGATAGTGATTACAAAATGTAAAATAAAAACAATGAAAAATGAAAAGCGAAAAGCACAGAGAGAATAAGACATAGATAACTTGAAAGAGAAAGAAGTAAGAAGAGGATTTGTACAAGAAGTAAATACAGAGATGCAGTTATTAATGCAGATGTAGTTAAATAATTGATTGACGATGAGTGCAAATTGGCAGTAAAAGAGAAGAATAAAACAAGATTGAAATGGATAAACATAAGCAAAGAAGAGCAACAAGAAAAATATAAGGATCAAAGACAAAAGACGAGGAAATTATTTAACTCGAAGAAAAATCAAACAGTAGAAGAAATTATGAACGAGATAGAAACAGAAAATAAAAGACAACTCAAAACCCTTGTATCAATACTTAAAACTAGAAAACCGAAAACGGACAGCTAATATAGCTATAGAAGCAGAAAAATGGCAAAAGTATTTCGAATAAATATATCAAGAAACGGGTAGAGAAGAAGACTCTTTGTTATTTAATATTGTAATTATTTTCAACTTTCATATGGCAAAGAAATATTAAGTCTATGAAGTTAAATAACACAAGGTTTTTTTGGCCTAATTAATTTTTCCTGTTTTCCCTTATTAGGTGAAATTTTATAAAAGCCTTGTAGTGGTGCACCACAGACAGTAGGACAACAGCAGCAGATTTGCAGAACCTAATAGCTACGTAGAATAATAGCAGCTCGGAGCTAATAAAGCGGGCTCGATCCCGACATCTCCAGCAAGTTTGTAACGATGTGCTGAACGTCCTACAGCAACAGCGTTCAACAGTTAGAACCATGGGAGTGTCGATAATCACGCATTTATTTCCACGACAAGACGACGAGGTGGGGTGCGGAGCGGCTATTTAAAGCGAGCGGCTGGCGGAGTTACACATTCCTGTACACATTACTGTACGAGACGTTGAAGAAGAATTTCACTGGCAACATACCCTCTTCTAAACAACGTCGGCGGGAAGTTAGAAAGAGCATAGCTCTGAAGATTGCTGTACATAGATCGTCTGAGGAAGTAGTCGTCCGACAAACCAAGGAGCCTGGTGATAGCCAAATAAAGTTTGAAAGTACGGGGTTTCAGTAGAATATACTGGCCCCGGAAATTGTCCTTTTATTTTGACAAAATCACAGGGTGACAAGGCGAGAACGACGCACTATATATTCCGTTATAGACGTCCATCGAGGGACCCTTTTGCAGCGTGGTACACGCGCGGTGAGTAAGGCCATTTTCAAAGTTTCGTGGAGTGCACGTTAGTAGAACAAGCCTTTTTTTCGGGAGGTTTTTACCGCCCCCTGGCTTCCGTGAGGCTGCGGAGCCTGCTAGCGGTCTAAACTTTACAATCAAATTCCCATCGAAATGCCTGGTTCAACCAGGTCTGCCCGCTCTACCCGGTCTGTGACTAGGTCACAAACCGCGGCACTTGCCTCTAACCCGTACGCCCCTCTCATCCAAGATGAAGACAGTCAAACATTCGAAGTCCCTGATATCTCCGATAATTCCTACAATCCCTATTCTTCTGCGAAGGAACTCATGGACCTTTAGCATCAAATTCTAACCCTCCAAACACGTTTCAACATGAAAAGTAATGAGATCGAAAGGAACGACCCAAACCACAAAATTCTCACTGACATCGATTCTGATTTCCCTCCACTTCCCTCATCTCATTGGAAAGTCTCTATCTCTAAAAAACCCATCAGACAACCACCTACCTCACAAACCAAAACCCAAAAAATCCAACCAAATTCACAATCCTCCTCACCTAAACAACCACAACCCCAACCGTTAACCTCCAAATCACAACCCGCACCACCTCAATCATTCGCTAAAGCAACATCCACTCCTGCAGCACCTCGTTTACGCACTAATCTTAACATAACCAATGCCATCAACAATCCAAAAACCTTTGAGTATCTTATAAAAGATATTCCCCAAGATTTATCCAACCAAAGAATTTTCTTCAGGATACTAAACTGCATCCCAATGATGTACCAAAAAATACACTCTCTCACAGTACTACACCACGGTATCGCGCATCTCCGAACACTACACTCTCTATATCCTGAAGAAATTCAAACCAAAATCCACAAAGCTACCGGACAGACACAAATAAAAGTCACAAGCCGTAACCATTCATCTGCAAACCAAGCTCCTAAACCTAATGCCCACCTCTTCCTCATAGTGAACGTCTCGCACGATTACACTGAGAATGAGCTCCAGCAAATACTCCTAGATCAAGACATCCCTATCGCTAGACTGTGGAGGGTAAAATCTCTACGCTCCGGCAAAGACACTAAATTTATCAAAGTACTAACAACTTCAGCCGAAAAATACACACAAGTCTTGAACTACGGTATACAAATTGATGGACTTATCCATCTCACAGAACTCCCCCACGGAGCAAATCCTATAATACCCACCCCTAAATATTGTAGAAAATGCTGCACTAATGGCCATTGTATCCAAGAATGCAAAAAGCGTTCATTTATCTGTCCTAATTGTGGACAAAACCACAAATCTAGTAAGTGTCCGAATCCGACCTCTCCCAAATGTCCAAACTGTAGCGGTGAACATCCTGCCTACTCCAACCGCTGTCGTAAAAGACAGGAACAACCTCAATACTCCTACCAGACACAACCCTTATCGATTGAAAAATCAACCCCTCCGTTCGATCTCACTACGGATCTGAAAAACATAATTAAACTTAACACCTTAGTGTTACTCAATATTCTACCCGAAAGACGGGAACTAATCACCTCGATCACAAGCACGGTGATCGAAAAAATATTAGGCCATATAATTGTCCTGTCTGGTCAAAACAATAAGGTCGAAATGACCTTCCACCCCAACTTTTAAATTAGCTGTGCATGGATTTCACAATCGGTGCAGTAAATTGCCAAGGGATCTCTAAAAAGAGACCCCTAATCAAACATATCCTGCAAAGTCGCAACATCCAAATCCTAGCCATCACAGACACACTTTGTCGAAATACTCCGACCTGTGCAATGTACACTACAATTTATCGAAACCGTTGTCAGGTTTCCCGTGGGAATGGTATCCTTATCAAACATGGATTACCACACTCCCCCCACATTCTCCCTAATAACCAAACCCTTACGATAATCTCTTACTACAGGCATCCAGCGAGCCCGCTTTCCCTAGAACTTTTAGAGTATTTTTTAACTCTAAATAAAGCAATCCTCATGGGCGACCTGAACTGTAGACACACACAATTCGGTGATCATTCAAGTAACCCTGAAGGCATCAGACTAACTGATATACTTCCCTTCTTATCATAAGAATCACAAATACAGACCATACGTTTTTGAACGCAAATGGGGCATCTATCGTGGACCACATCATCGTTACTGGTAGCGTGATGCATAGGTTCGACGATCGATGCCACATCGGCGAGACAATAACGTCCGATCACCTTCCGATATTAGTAAATTCTGATATCATGTCACCTCAAATCCCACCTCCCCCGCGACAAATAAGAGATTATCGTCACGCAAACTGGCCACAATTCAAAAATTTCATAACAAATAATATTCCCGAGTTAGGCGAACTCAATACGAATGACAGTATTGACCAGACTGTTATCCAAATTGAGAACCTAATAACCGAGGCAATCAATCACTCAATTAAAATTAAAACAATTCATCCTTTTTCTCCGGCACTTCCACAATACATCATTGCCAAAATACACCAAAAAAGACGGCTCTTACGTCAATACAAAATCAACAGAGACCCTCTTGTCAAAACAGAATATAACCGCATTTCTGCTCGAATTAAGAGAGAAATATCCGTCCTACAGGCTCGCCAGTGGGAGAATTCTACCTCGGAATTGGATTACAGAGATGGGGCTAAATTCTGGAACAAATTCAAAGTTCTAACAAAACAAAAATTATCTCAACCTTCTCATCTGTTGATTGAAAATCAAATTGTTAGTTCTCCTGAACTAAAAGCAGAAACATTCAGAAACTCACTGCATAACAACTTTCAATCCCCTGACAACCCTAACTTCGATCTCTTATTCAAACTCGAAACTGAATTCGTAGTAAGAAATACTCTCATGCATCAAACTCCAAACCACGTCCCAATCATGGACCCTATTACTGACAGAGAAACGGAGAGTTATTGTCAAATTGGCAAAAATAATTCTCCCGGACCTGACAATATCAGTAGAAGGTGTCTAAAGCAACTTCCTGAGAGTATAATCCCACATCTCACAAAAACTATTAATGCAAGTCTCAAAAACTACTATTTTCCTACTTCTTGGAAAATAGCAAACACTATCATGATACCCAAAAAGGGTAAATCCCGTACAAATGTGGAATCATATCGACCTATCTAATTAATTAACTCACTAGGGAAAGTCCTTGAGCTAATCCTAAAGAAGAGGCTCAGCGACTATCTCGACACTCACAATATCATCCCCAAATTCCAATACGGATTCCAACCAAATAGATCCACAAAAAATGCATTAATAGATTTCACTACTAAAGTCACACAGTCAATAAACTGTAACAGTATCGCCATAGCCACTTTTCTAGATGTACAAAAAGCCTTCGATCAAGTCTGGCACGAAGGACTAATTCGGAGGATAATTGACATCGGGCTATCCCTACAATTCACTAAAATCATCCACTCTTACCTATCGAACAGAATAGTGAGAGTGAAAGTAAGCGATCGAGTTTCCACCCCATTCACTCCCCGAGCGGGAGTACCTCAAGGCTTGGTACTTGCACCCTTGTTGTACATCACATACAACAGTTCTATCCCTATCCAAAATATACCACACACGCAAATGTACATCTATGCGGATGACACTGCCCTCCTAACAACAGCGGACGGTTACTTCCCTGAGAGAACCTTTAGAAGAGCACAAACTCTTTTAAACGGTGTCGAAGAATGGTGTAATAAGTGGAGAGTCACGCTAAACGCTGCGAAAACGCAAACTATTGTGTTTCGCAACCCAAAAGCATCATCTGGCATCATACGCAATCGTGCCGACGAGACGCCCCTGTATTTGATGGGAGAAAGACTCGTTACTAGCCCGACAGCTTCCTATTTGGGTGTTTTATTCACTAAAACACTTAACTGGGAACCTGATCTAAAGGCAACTTTAGATAGGGTCAGGAACCGAGTCCGACTCCTTGTTCCATTATCAGGGACGTTTGGCAAAACAAATAACAAAACTCTCACACATACAAAACATTTATTCGACCGGTTATTGAGTATAAGTCTAGCTTGAGTATATTGCCTTCTTAAGGATTATCAAAAGAGAAGACTGTCCGCTACGGAGCGCAGAATTTTGCGTAGAACGTGCAGAAAGCGTTGGTATTTCCCTTCCCGTGAAATTCATCAAACAGCTAATACCACCCCCATAATCGAGAGAATAAAAACTCTCAACAGGAACTTTACCCTCAAAACCATCAACGGACCCACATCAATTACACAAGACACTCTAAAAAGTTCCTGCTCTTTTCACGGTCACATATCCACCCGGAAGCCAAAAAACAAACATCTTCACCTACCGTCAATTCTAATGCAGGCTTGCATTGACCAACTTCCGGAGGAATATGCTGATATCCTTAAGGCCACTCCACTAGCCTATCGCTCCCATACCTAGCCCTATCAAATCCATTCCTTACCCCGGACAGGGGGAGATTGGTTTTTTGCGGTTTCTTAATCTCATTACTCAACGATACCTGTCCGTCCCTGAGAAAGTAGCCGCAACTATTTTCTCAACTGAATCGACAGCCGCCTGAACCGTCTATCGAACACTGACGAGGCCTGGCCGTTAGCGTGGACAATCGATGACAGAATTATAGTGCAATACACTAGTTCTGGAATCGATTGCAAACGCAAAAACGGCTACAGGAACAATGGTCACTAGAGAACACGGTTTCGACGATTGTCGATGCGGACTCTAACACTTATCACAACTCACACACACAAAATTCAGCAGTGAAAGGGGTCCTCTTTCTGCTACCGAAACATCTTCATCACCGGGACCCTCGACCGCCTGCAGCACCCGTTACTTTACACGGGAGCTGTGGACGGCCGAGGAAAATCTAAGTGATTCGACGGATTCTGTAACAACGAAATGGTAGCGTCCGTCACTGCTGAGTTTACACACACACTCACACTGAGCGAAATACGACAGGTTGACTCTCGAAAGCCGAGGCGCCTCCACTCACGAGCACACTCGGTCACAAAATTACAGTGCAATACACTGGTTTTGGGTCCGAGTTAAGCTTGAGACTGCACAGGACCAATGGTCACTAGAGACCCGACCTTGTCGTATCTAGCTCTAAAAACATAAAACAAACACAAACACAAACACAGTCAAACTGGAAAGAACATCTAATCCAGTCAAACTTCGCCCCTGACTCTCTCTGGCTCGATAGTGACTACACAACCCCCAGAAGAAGAAAGAAGAAGAACAAAAGCTAACACACCGGTGGTTTTTGCGTCTGTTTGCTATGTGTGCCTCAACACAATATTCAACACTAGCCTGAAGAGGGTCCTACGACCCTAAACGGGTACAAAAATGTCTATCTCATCCTCATATAATAAAGCTCCTATCCTATCCCTAGAGAAAGAACATTTACTTACTTACGGAGTTAAAGGAGTCTTGTGGCTAACGCTCTAGGCTCCCTGGCTCGCTAGTGCATTGAATCTGCCAGCAAACCCGGACAGAAAGACTTCCGCAGTTAGGATTGCGGAATATAGAATATATTCGGAGGGTTTATAGAATTTATTTTATTTTTATTTTTGTAGTTATAACTATACGTTAGAATTAATAGATTTATTTTTATTTCATCCTGTATTTTACTGAGTCTGTCGTATCGAAAGAGCTACCCGTCACAAGTTATCCTGTGAAGCCAACACCAGCAACTAAGCACTACATTGTGCAATCCTTTGAAGCCAATAACAAGTTATCTAGTGATACCATAAGTATTATATTTTATATTTGTAAAGCTTATAGGGAAGATTGGCTTTGATTTTTAATATCTTATTAAAATTTATTATATTTTTTTTATGTACAATGAAATATAATTAAGTTAATATCTTGGTTTATTTGTTCCAGCCAAACTCATTGTTCAGAATTACTTCTAAGATAAGATGTTCTTACACCTAAGAGACTGAGATAAAAGAGGCTTAACAGAAAAGTTGTGAATTTTATTGCTCTACATTGGCTCCCAACTTTCGGAGATGGTTATATTGTTACCCATTGGCGCCCGACGTTTCTAATGGATTGTCCTTTGGTCTTCAGGTATTTTTGAATAATGGAATCCATGCTTTATACTCAAGTTTGAAGAAAAAAAGACGTTATTGGAAAAGGGCTAATAAAAAATTATGAAATATAGACAGAAAGGAGACACATCGATATAAATAAAAAAAATTATATATAAGTTCAAAACAAAAATATAAGCATAAATTTATATAATGGTTTTAGTATTAAATAAATAGTCAAAAGACTTAGTAAACCTAAAAAAATTCTGAAAGGCATAAAAAGGTATGTATGTGTACACGTATTGTAAATAATAAAGAAAATACGCACTGAACATATATATATATATATATATATATATATATATATATATATATATATATATATATATATATATATATATATATATATATTGTTATGGATCAGTTTATCGATCAGAAATAGAATAAAGAGTTTTTTTATTATTTTAATATACCGCGGGCATATAAGTTAAAATACAACCCTGTACTTATTTGTAATAGTTAGAATAAGAGAAGACATTGTTCCGTGACGGAACAGTTTTTCCTTGAAAGACTGAGTGAATAGTGAAAGGACAATGGAACCCGTATAATTTTATAGATTTAAGAATAAACTTGTAATTGTATTTTGCGGTGGGCATTTTTCGAAAGTAAATAAGAATTAGATTTAGATATGAGATAACAAGAATTTGGAAACTTATTTCTGTTGAAAAAGGCAAAATTGTTAATGGTTTCTGAAAATTAATTTGAGTGAAAGTAGTTTATTTGTTTTAAATATTATGTTGGAAATTTTCTAAATCGAAAATAAGTGGGAAAAATGAATGCTTATGATTGGTTAAAAAGGAATGATGGGGAATGAGAGAGTTGAGAAGGTTTCTCTGAGGAGATTGAAAAGATTTATTATGTTACCGGCAGACCAGAAGAGAAGACGTGTTTCGTGTAGTCAATCGGAGTACCAGTGTTTTCGTTTGTTAGTGAGAAAGGTGGAAGCTGAGAGCAGATCAAAAACGAGAAGATTAATACCTCTTTTGAATCTGCATAGTCCACGAGATCTAATTGAGAAAGAAAGGAGAATTTGTGAATAAAGAGTACCGGTCAAAAGAGGCTTGGGCTTGTATTTTCGGAGGAGTAGTTTGCTGGTATGCGGTTTGGATCGATGCTGAGAACGGGAAAGATTTGATGGTAGCCGGACATAATCAATTAAGGAAGGAACTGTGGTTTGATCGAGAGGAGACATCATTGGTGTAAAAAAATAAAGGTCAGTCAAATAATTTGAATGAAAGAACACTTTAAGATATTCTAAAGATAAAATCAAATATAAGCATACGAACTATGATTCCAAGTTTCAAAGAGTTATTTTTTGTGAATAAATTATATTTTATATGGTCAATTTTTAGTAGATATTATTATAAAACAGATCAATAGATAGTTTGTAATTAAAATTAAATTTAGAGTATAGGAGTTTGTTGGGAAAGATAATTGCCCACAAAAGTTATTTATTAATATTCATCGTATTGCTTATTGAAAATAAATAATAATTTGTGTGCATATTTATGTTGTTTTAATGTTAGTTCCGTTTCCTGTTCTATCCCGATTATGAGCAACTAGGAGATACTGAACCCACTAGAAGAGATATATAAAGTAAACTGATTAAAGTAAAAATTAAGAAGGCACCCTGAGAATTTTTAATAGTAATTGATTTGTATGACTCTGCATAAATTAGTGAATTAATTAATTAAATAATTGGATTAATTAAATTAGTGTTAATTAATAATAAAACATCATAAAGCAGATCACAACAATATATATGCTATATGCGACAATATTAACCTTGAACTAGCTTAAGTTCGCCGACTTCAGATTTCATCATCCCATTCCCATAGAAACCGTTGAGCACGCAGTAGAACTTTGTACGAACCGTTGGCCAATATTCATGGGAACAGCGATTCAGCACTTCATACCAAACCTATAAATTACCATTTTCAGATGCGGGAACCACTCTTAGCTGCAATTTCGACCAGTCCAGTTATTGTAGTCATTTTAAATTAATTTAATTTTGTATTATTTAATGTGTAATAAATAAAGTTCTTTTTTAAAAAGTTAAATACGTAATTAGTGATCTAACAATTGGCGCAAAGTCAGTAGCATCCGGTTAACGTTGCGAGAACACGTGTATACTCACTGGCAGCGGCGGACTCTCATCCCTTAACGGAACAAAGAATCTACGGAAGTCCTCACTCCTGTGACCTACGGAAGAAACACCTAGTGAAGCCCCTGGTAGCCGAGCACAGAGAACAAGACGAGCCTTAAAGAAGAAAACATCTCCGAACAACCTCACTCCTGTGATCTACGGAAGGAACACCTAGTGAAGCCCCTGGTAGCTGAGCAGAGAGAACAAGGCGTCCCGATGTTCTTCTTTATGTAAGGGGATTTTGAATCATCTCGTTAATAATTTGTTATAATAATTTACGAAATTGACTATACTGCAAGTCAATTAATCAAGATACATAAAAAAAATACAAGTAGATTATCTAATATTTGAAATTATTGATATTGACATATTTCTTTCATATTATTTTATATTGATATTTTATTGACATATTTTTTACTTGCTATATTTTTGGTATATTTTCTCTTGATATATTTTTATTTGGTATATTAGATACATTTTTATTGATATATTATTTTATATTTTTATATTGATACATTTTTGCCCTTTATATACCACCACATTTTTTTTCTCCCTTATATACTGATACATTTTATATTTCTCCATACTTCTATTTTTTATTTTCGTTTAAAAATATCTCGAAAATGCCGGAGACACGTTCCCAAACTCAAAAAGAAATCGAACCATATAAGCTTTCGGAAATATTTTCCCTTATCCCAGACTTTGAAGGCGATCCGATTCTCTTTCTGCATTTTTAGATGCGTGCGACTGTGCTTTTAAGATGGCCACAGGCGATCAGCGCGTTCTATTAACGATTCACGTAAAAAATAAACTCAAGGGTATTAATAAGCTGCACAGCTTATTAATTTTAGAAAACCACTTTCTTATACAGAAATAAAACAATTACTAAATCTACATTTCGGAGACAGTAGAGACCTGACCTCCTTAATACAAGACTTACAAAGACTAAGACAACTATCTAACGAATCTCCTCTAACTTTCTTTAACCGCTTATAAGTTCTAAATGCAAAAATGCACGCCTCGATCCAAATAGCAAATTTATCCCCAGATCAAAAAACTGCCCAATGTGACTTAATCGATACCATGGCCCTAAACACACTTTTAACCGGTTTAGAACCTCGTCTAGGACAAATTATTAGGGCTAGTAATCCAAAAGATCTCATTGAAGCAAGCAATCGTATTAGACGCGAACTTCAATTGTCATATTTTAAAGAACAAAAATCTAATTCTAGATCAAATATTCCTAAACCCTCTCAACCAATGAGAAGACCCTCATCTCAGTTTACAAAATGTACAAATTGTGGCCGCATTGGTCATCTAAATACTGAATGCCGCTCTTCACGTTTCATACAGCCAAACCAAACTTTTTCTGGGCCACACGGCCCAGTTTTACCAAAACCAATATAATAATGGACCTAACAACTATCAAAACAATCAGAACCCTAATAGGAATCAATATTCCTCCAACAATCCAAATTCCAACCAACAGAGACCTTCCTTTTCATCTCAAAATCAAAATCAAAATCGTCAATCTGTTATTCAAAGAAACCCAAACTTCCAAAGAGCACATGTTTTAAACGAATACCCTGATGAAATGACGACTAACTATTATACAGACGATTACTGTACAGATAATTATTATAATACCGATAACTATGAAAACTATAAACTTATTATATAACCCCATTTCATACAATGAGTTCCAAAAATTTATATTACATTAACGATGCTACCAACACTTTTAAACTTTTAATCGACACAGGTGCTGGAATCAATGTTTTCAAAGAAAACACAGCACGCAATTATCATAATAGATTTCCTGAAAACGTTACTATTCAAGGTATAACCGATCAAAAATTGTTAATAACAGAATCTGTCCTGATTCCTTTCACTGACAATAATCCTCACAAAGTCTTTATTTTCAATTTAGACATTGATTCCGATGGCATAATAAGCCTAGACTTTCTAGATCATTATGAATGCGTAATAGATCTCAAATCCCGACAGTTGCATACAAATTTTAAAACTGTCACCCTTCACAAAGTAGGACACGAGACAAACACACCTCCTACAGACAAAACACCGACACACCCTACAGAAACAAGACAAAACGAACCTAAAATAAAAATTAAAAATCAGATTCTAAACAGGAATCAAATTTAAAATACCAAAACCCTATGAATGAAAAATACACTATCGTAAAAACCGAGATCAAGACAAGAATCTTGAAAGACCGAACAAATATGCAGACTAAAATGTAACTTATCAAATACAGATGCCATATTATCAGCTCAAGAAATAGAAAAAGTAAGATTACCTCATGCATTAGTCCATGTAGACGAAAATGGAGAATTCTTAACTTCCGTCCTAAATGCTAATGCTATGCCGAAGACATTCAAATTTTCAGACATTTCAATCGCACCTTTCAAAAATTCGGAGACAATCCTATCCTACAACGGAAATGATTTTAAAGAATCCGTAGTAGATAGAACACGAATAATTAAAAAACAACTAAGAATTAATCATCTAAATTGCGAAGAACAAGAACTAATTCTAGATATATGTACTGAATATCCAGATATATTTTATGTCGAAGGCGACAAACTGACCTTCACAAACGAAATCAAGCACAAAATGGAAACAAACAACGCTAAACCTATCTTCACTAAATCCTATAGATATCCTCAAATACATAAGGAATAGGTAAAAACGCAAATTAAAAAATGTTAGAAGAAGGAATAATCCAGCGTCCTGCCCTGGTCGAGTCCAGTCTGGGTCGTACCGAAGAAATTAGATGTGTCAGGAAAACAAAAATGGCGAGTTGTTATTGATTATCAAAAACTTAACGAACTCACAGTACAAGACCGTTATCCTCTACCACAAATATCAGAACTATTGGACCAACTAGGAAGATGCCAATACTTCACAACATTAGATTTAGCGTCTGGATTTCACCAGATTGAAATCGAGCCACAAGACATCCAGAAAACGGCCTTTTCCGTCGAAAATGGACATTACGAATTTGTCCGCATGCCATTCGGACTAATGAATGCTCCATCTACTTTCCAAAGAGTAATACTCACCCACTATTTATGATCACATGTCATGACTAACAGAAGTTTTTAAAAGGTTACGAAAAGCAAATTTAAAAATACAGCCAGACAAGTGCGAATTTTTAAGAAAAGAAGTAGCATATTTCGGCCACCTTGTAATAGAAAATGGTGTAAAAACAAATTCAGTTAAAATATCTTACATCAAAAACTTCCCGGAACCAAAGAACACCAAAGAAATAAAATCATTCTTAGGCTTAGCCGGTTACTACAGAAGATTTATTCCAAATTTTGCCAAAGTTTCTAAACCACTTACGAAACAACTTCAGAAAGACGTACCTTTTATTTTTAATTATGATTGCAAAGAAGCCTTTAACGAACTCAAAAATATTTTAACATCAGATCCAATACTTATATATCCCAATTTTGAGGAACCATTTTTACTAACAACTGACGCTAGTGCATTCGCGATTGAAGCCGTTCTATCGCAAGGCCCTATTGGAAAAGATTTACCCATAGCTTATGCCTCCAGAACATTATGCGGTGCCGAAACAAAATATTCGACTATAGAGAGAGAATTATTAGCTATCGTATGGGCAGTCAAACATTTTAGGCCATATCTTTTTGGCCGAAAATTCACCCTTATTACCGATCATCGACCCCTTACATGGTTTTTCTCGATAAAAGATCCCGGAAGCCGATTAGCGCGTTGGCGCCTAAAACTCGAAGAATACAATTATAAAATAGAACATCGCGCAGGAAAAATAAACAGAAATGCAGATGCCCTCTTAAGGATAAAGATTAACCATTTCAAGGATTGTGCAAACTTTCAATCAAAAATCTCATTACATGCATCGAATGAAGATGAGACGGAAACTCAAGAAAACGAAGACGACGATGAAGAAAATATAGAAAAAATGTCCGAAGAACTTGATAAATTTATCGAACTGTATAGAACTAAGTCAATAATCGAGTATTTTAAAATTGAAACATCGAATACGGACTTATTGGACAAATTCAACAAAAATAGTGTTACATTTTTTTGGCAAAATAAACTTGAAGAACTCCACGAGAAAATAATAAATGACATATTCGAAGAAAACATGGAATATAGTAATCGAAGAATTAATATTGTACACAGCAAAACTGTAAAAGATCGAAAATATTTTATTATACCATTACCGTTTGATCCCGAACGAGTAATATCTCACTTGTTTCTTGTACTTTTTGCAAATAAAGATCAATTCGATGAATCAAAAATATATTGTGTCGAAAATAATCTCGAACTACCTATCCTAGAGATATTTTCTTATAATTTTGCTAACAAAGAATTAAAATTAAGAATCCTCCAAAATATAATTAAAACAGCCAGCGAAGACGAAATCCCTCAAATTTTAGATCATTACCATTGTGGTAAAAACAATTTACATCGAGGAACAAACAAAACTGTCAGAAGAATAAAGCAGAAATACAATTGGAAGAATTTAACAAAAGATGTAGCGAAAGTTGTAAAAGCATGTGAAATTTGCCAAAAAGTTAAGGTTTGCAGGAAAAACTTAAATGGACCACTAGTCATAACAGAAACTCCAAAAACACCATTCGAAAGAATAAATATGGATATATTCGAATACCCTACTAGGAACTACGCTTTAACTATTCGTGACGAATTGACAAAATTCACGCAAGCCTATCCTTTGGAAGACAAAAAGGCAGTAACAGTAGTCAAGACACTCCTACTCTTCTTTCAACACTATGGAACACCACTAAGAATTCATTGTGACTGGGTCGAGAATTCGAGAATGCTATAATCAAAGATCTGTGCGAATTATACGACATCGAACTAACATTTTCTAGTGTTAACCATCCACAATCTAATGGATCTGTAGAAAGATTTCATGCCATACTCTCAGAAATGATTAGAGCAAATCAAGCCGAGAATCCAAACGGTCATCCCTTCACTATACCTCCTTATGCAATAATATGCTACAGCAACACAAAAAATAAGACCCACGGTTTCACACCACATGAACTTATATTTGGGCACACTGCAGGCCGACCACTAGAAACTCTATACAATCAAAAAACACTAATGAGTAAATATATTCGAAACCTGAATAATCGCATGGAATATTTTTACAAAGTAGCCAGAGCAAAAACAGAAAGACAGAAAGAAAAGGCGAAAGTAAGATTTGACGAGAATATTTCAGAACGAAGACCTGATTTTAAAATTGGTGACAAAGTTTACGTAAAAGAATCCCAAATTAAATCAAAATCCTCCTCTCCTTAATCTCCCAAAATATGGACTCCTTTCTATCGTCCAATCCCAAATTCTCCTCACTCCAATTAATAACACAATTGGAATATTTTTTCATGAAAAAGGAACTATACGAATATCTAACGACAAATGGACTTTACTTGTTTACAAAGAATTATTCCCTATCAAAACTACAATATCCAACAATGACAGAATTTGGGAAAACCTATTAGAAAAATTTATTAACGTGGATACACCAAGAAAACTTGCCTTTCAAGCCGAAGTACAGATACATATTAGTCTGCTAACACAAATCTCAAACTCCGTTAACTTACAATATAAAGAAATAACCTCTGACACAGTACCTTATAATAAACGCCCAAAACGCGGTTTAGTAAATTTTATTGGAACAATCTGGAAATCTATTACTGGAAATTTAGACGCCTCTGACGGCGAATACTTTAATAAATGTATAAATAAGATAAATTCCGACGAAACTCAAATTGAAAATCTCCTAAAAAATCAAATATCTGTTACCACTTCAGTTATAAGAACTTTCAACACTACAATTCAAAAATTGCAAATAGACGAAGAAACTTTTAACAAAGACTTAAAAACTATCGAGACTACACTTCTGGACATTAATAATGACATCTTCTTTTACCAAGCACAATTACAAATACTAGATTTATGTGAGTCCTTAATGGCAAGCTACGTATTTTTAGAAAATTATTTAAATGATATATTAAATTCTATCACATTCTCTCGCCTGCAAATTCTACATAGTTCTATTATTTCGTCCATAGACTTAATGGAGGCATTAAAAGAAATCTCACAGTCATTACAAAATAACGTATTGCCTCTACCCACTTATATGTCAAATATAGCTCAGTATATTGACATAATAAAACTACAAGCGTATCAGCTTGATTCAAAAATTGTTTTCGTTCTCGAAATTCCGTTAGTTGATCCCGAAATATTCACCTTGTATCAATTATATTCAATTCCAAGATTGAATAATCAAACTGGTTTCCATCATATACTTTCAACTGTTCATAAATACATAGCGCGAGATGATGATTCAATTTCATATGTCTTACCCATGGACACCGAAAAATGCAAACAAATCAGTTAAAACCAAAGAATGTGTACAGACATCCTTCCGTATCCGATAGACACAGATGCTATATGTAAAGCCCAGCTTTTGAAACCTCTCAGCAACTTACCAAAAACTTGCCAGATGTCCATGCTCTTGGCACAAGATCACAATGTACAAGAAATTGACCAAAATTTATGGTAACTAACCATTTCCGTTCCATTACCAGTAACAATCAAATGTGCAAGAAAAGACGTCACTACACAAATAATTAAAACAAATTCAATCTTAAGATTAATTCCCGAATGTATTGCATTCATCGACAGTACCAGAATTTATGCTAGAGGCCAAATTGAGAAATATACAAATATCACGTATAGAAGTCACCCAGTTAACGTACCCTACAGATGCTGTGACCATTTTGAAAAAAAGAGTCATCTATCAAAATTGAAACCACTAAAACTCAGTAGTCATTTTAAATTAATTTAATTTTGTACTATTTAATGTGTAATAAATAAAGTTCTTTTTAAAAAGTTAAATACGTAATAAGTGATCTAACATATATATCTACGGCATAAAGTGGACTCCGTCGATGTTAAAATTCAGGTTTAAGTGAGCTCCGTGGTCAAGTGGACACCAATATACGGAGCTCACTTGACCATTCTATAATATTGGCTCTGTCGATTCGTTAACATGTACAGTTTCATAATTTTTAAAAATTTTGTGGAGTCCATAAATGCTCCTGTATCATATATCGGTTAGTTTACGTGTATACATTATAGGGGTCGTTCAGATCTTTTTCACTGTATATTGGAACCATAAGTATATCGGTTTAAGTAAGCTCTGAGAGTTTGGCAAGTTTGCGATTATACAGTATATTTTCAACATATACCCCGAACGGTTTATATGGGCTCCTTAATTTTATCTACTGTTTGTAGACAGTGTAATATCATCCGCATTACACTGTGTAACAGAGGATATTTTATTAAATGGTATTATTACGTATTAAAAGGTAACTGGTTCTTTAGAAAACAGGTATATAGATACAAAAGAACTTGGGCTTATTATTTAATGGATTGTTCACTTGCATATAAAATTTTATTTTCTCTGCATTTTTAAAAATAATGTTTTTTTTATTTAATATAATTTTATTAGTTCAATGCCGAACTCGATGTTTTTTTTTTAATTACAGAAATTTATTAATATATTTTGTTTACGTGAACTGTCTTTGTACATTTTATGTAAGCATCCGATTAATAACAACTGCTTTTATTTCATTCAATTTTCTGCAATATCTTGTATAAAGCTTTTTTTATTATTTTAGTTCTGGTCTTATTTGTGTACTACATATGATATCTCGATAGAAGGTTATCTCAAAATAAATATGGTTAAGTGCTACAATAGATATTTTTGTGTTAAAATGGGTAGTAGTGTGCACAAAAAGAAAAAAGGGTTAATTTTTTCAACAAGTTATATTCGGCAGCAGAAGCATATAGTGCAAGCGTATATATTTTAAGGGCATAAGGACGTGCGCCTCATTTGTAGCTGACAAGCTAAATAACAATATTATTATATAAATGACAATATTATTTCTGGTCTTCAATTTACCTTTCTGTTTTAAACAATGATCTGTGAATGACCACGTACGATACAAACTGTTTTCAAGGAATTTATAGAAAGTCTACAATTCAACGATTTGATGACATTATTGGATGTTCAGTTTTGTGAACGCGTCTATGTTAGGGAAATTGAAGGAGCACACATGAGTTTTTCAGGGGTTTTAGCTAAAAATTTATTCATAGTTTATTTATACTGTGCAATAATAGGTGTATCGTCTATATAATAGAAGTCCTAGTATCTACCGGTATGGGTTGATCGTTTGTGTAAATTTTATACAGTGTAGGTGCCTTTATGCTACCCCAAGCGAGACCGTTGTTCATCTGCTATCTGCTATTCTTACCACTGAGTAATACGAAAAATATTCTATTGTGTAGGCAGGTCTCGTAAGCGGCATTTAGATTGAAAAATACCACCCCCGATACCCGATATTTTTCGTACCCATCTTTGCTGTGTTAGGTAAGATTTAATATTAGTGATGTACATGATCTTCCCGATCTATAGCCACTTTTGTCTTTTAATTTGAGTTTTTCTTCTAATACCGGTGAAATCATATTAACGATCTTGTGCAAAAGTATTTTAAATAGCTGACAAAATAAAGATATTGGCCGATAGTTTTTGTGGTCGTTGGAGTTTTTGCCAGGTTTAAGAAAGGCAACTTTGGCTTGTCTCTAGATTTTGGGTATCTGCATAGTCTGAATACAGTTGTTCGTCATCCGGATAAGCCATTGTAGTGTTTTTGATCCAGATTTCGTAATTAGCTTTGTGCTCAGATCCTCAATGTCGGTAGTCGTATTATTTTTCATTAAATATATAAATGGTGGATTCAAACTCAACATCGTTGAACGATTCTCTCAGCTGACTGGTTTTGTCCTTTCTTTTTTTGAGTTATTCCTTACTTCTTTTCCTAAAGAGATAGCATGCCATCTATAATGTGGTTTTCAGCGATCAGCTTAATACCAAATACCCTAGGTTAGGACCTATATGTGTTTCCTGCACTAGAAATAAGTCAGATTTGTGTTTAGCGCATATGTCTGATAAGTTTAAGTAAAGTAAAGTTTCTTTATCTCTAGATATGCTCATAACAGTTATAGATGTGTAGACATATGTTATTAGAATAGTTGGTCCTAAAAAGGACCAATTTGACAAAATCATATTAAAGGGGTGACCGAAGAATTAGCCCATTAATTAATTATTCATTACCCAAGGTATTGCCGATTGCGGTGGTCTTATTAGTACTTCAATATTCGTAAAGGCTCGTTCTTTGAACCCCATAAGTAATGCCTAATCTTTTACTTTTTATTAAAAAAATTAAATTTTACATGCCATGTATTACTTTTTAACGATATTTCGAATCAGATTTGTATAGTAATAATTTTAGGTATTCAAGAGCCTCTTTGTGGAAAATAAATAAGTTTGTGATATTGGTCGCAACTCATATATAGATAATAAAAAATAAACAGTTAAAATAAATGTAAACAATTTCAACTACATACATCGGCGCCATTGTTCAGGTGATGGGTTTATCACAGATATCAAAGGTTACATTTTAATTCAAGGTTCTATTTACATATTTTTAATATTAAAAAAATAGTAATAAATATGTTTATGCTTTTATTTTTTTAAATCTATTTTATTTTCTTTCTAGAGTTTCATTTTTTTGAACGACCTGTGTTCTTTTTTCAATTGGGCACTTGTCCAAGGCTATGACAAATACTCTTCTGCTATTCTACATTAATATCACTGATTCATTTTCTCTTTCGTGCAGCTATCTTTGTTGTTTAATGTTTATCCTGTATATCTTCTTTTTATATAGACATGACTCTGTCTGTTTTTCAATGTGCCTCCAGCAAGTTGCCGTTCCATCGTTTTCGTGGTCTTCGTACTGATCGTCTTTCTATTGGTTAACCGTCTCTTGCCGTCTTTACTACTCTTTTTTTGTCATTCGGCTTATATGATCGTTCCATTATACTCTTCTATTTCTTCTTCTTCATCTACGTTGTATATCTGTTCTTCTACCTATGTACCATAGTGTCTTACCATCAATTTTTCTAAGTGTTTTCATCTCTGCTGTTCCTAACATCCTTTTTGTCCTCTCTGTGTCAGGTCTTGTTTATGTCGCGTATGTTATTATTGGTTTGATGACTGTTTTGTAAATTTCTCTTTTGTTTCTTTTTATTTCTCCATACTGTTTCATTTAGGCAGCCTGCGGCTCTATTTGCTCTATTTACTTGATCTTCCACTTCAGTTTCGAGCTTTCCGTAGCTAGATAATGTGATGCTTAGATATTTAAACTCCTTCACTTGTTCTATTATCTGACCTTCCAGCTCCAATTTACATCTTAGTAAATTTGCTGTCGTAACCATGCATTTTGTCTCTTTTGGGGAAATTAACATAAATTTTCTGGCGGTTATATGAAATTGGTGCAGCATACGTTTTAAATCATCTTCACTTTGAGAGAGTAGTATTGCGTCGTCTGCATAGCAGATTATTTTAAGTTGTTTTTCTCCCATTTGGTATCCTTTTTTAGTTCTTACTTTTTTATTATTTCATCCATAATCAGGTTGAACAATAGAGGACTCAGGTATTCTCCCTGTCTTATCCCATTGCCAGCATCAATAGGGTCGGTTAGGTCTTCTTCTACTTTTACTTTTATTGTGTTGTTTTGGTATATATTTTCGATCGTTTTGATTATTCCTAGAGGTATTTCTCTTGGATACAATAAGTGGATAACGTCTTTTAATGTGTGTTTCTTCTGTCTATCATTATTTCTTCTGTGTATTAAAAGTTAAATTTTGGTTATTGTTAATATTTTCTTAACGTGTTTATTAATTGTCTTGTTTCAGCGGTACGAATATATGTGTATCATGATAGCTAGTAATGCATATTTCATTTAATGTAATTAAAGTGCTCTTTGCGTTTGCCAATTACTTTCTCACTTCCTCAACGATAGGTCTTTTTTCCCTCATATTCTCGCTCGATACAGCTATTCTAAGATATTTAGATTTTACTATATGCTCTATCATTTCGTTTTTATTTCAAATTTGCACCTATGACGAAATTTTTAATATCTAACATCTGATGCTTTCATATGAAACTGGAATAAAACACTTGGTAGATAATATTTATTCGTTTTGAGTACACTTTTTTAGAACCTAGTACACAAAAGAATAAATATTTGTCTGTTTAGTGTTTTCCAAGTCTATAAAACATAAACAGGCTTACATACCGGTATAAATATGGATTTTAAATTTTGCAATGATTTTTATAATTTCTTTTTAAATATTTTCTTGTGGCGTTATCTCACTCACTGTAAAGGGATAATGCTGGGAATAAGTTTCAATACGTTTTTACATTTTGTTTGACGTTTTAATTTTCGAATCGGAGTTCATTTTTTGAAAAACTATAAAATTGTGAGAACAAATTGCTATATTAAAGTACAAGGTAATATTCTCATGCTGTGAGCATTGCTGCTCTGTTTTTTTTTATAACGCTTAAGCCATTTTTAATCTATTGTCAGTATTTTTGAGGTGTTTCCTTGAATTACCATGTTTAGGGTTAGTAAGTTTGACTAAATGAAATTGACATTAATTTGATAGTTTTCATTTTATCAGTACTGATGGTATATGACTAGCAGCTGTTGGAACTATATATCAATTTTAACATGTGGAAGTGAAAACACTCTCCTGTTAGTAATTTCAGTGTAAATTATGACGAAACCAGAAATAACCCATAATATTCTCCCCGTGTGATCTTAGTATTTCCGTTGATTGAATATTATAGGTTATCCAATATTTCAATCAAAGGTATGTCAGAGTGGTTTTTATTAATTTTTATATACAGTATAGGTAAAAGTTTATGGTCGGTATGGACCTTACGTAAGATGGAGTGAGAAACACCTGTTTAAAAAGAGAGAGGTATATTAGGTCCGCCCTTTAAATCACCAAACATGCATGAGTGGATATAATAAAAAACGGAAATTCAACGTTGCCAAACTTATTGGTTTTATTTGACCTGTTTTCTTTTTAGCATTTGAACAATGTTCTAAGATAATCACATTTGGGCGAAATGGATTTAAATGGCAGCTTACTGTTTTTTATTGTGAATATGCCACAATTTTACTTTACAATAAGTGTAATATAACATTTTGATTTCCACTTCGGAAATTTTTTTTTATTGTATAATGGCTTTGGCATAGCCAATTAGCCAGACTATTTATGGTAGTTACAATTTTTGATTTTATTACCTAAGCGTATTTATAATATAAATTTACAGAGAGTAATGTGTTCGTATACACATTCAATTTTTGACATATTTACAATTTTTGATTTGAATACCTAAAACTACTTATAATTTAAGTTTACAGGATGTTATGTATTCGTAGATACATTTTAATATCTGCTTATTATTTGAAAAAATAATTGTATTTAAATTGACAGGCAATGAACAATTTAGCTCAATTAGTTTTTCATACATCATTTTGATACTTTGTTTGTACTGTCCACACTCCAATATAAAGTGCTGCAGATCTTCCACTTTACCACAGGAGCAATATGGGTTATCAGTAATACCTATGCTATGTATGTATGCAGGAGTGAGTGCGTGGTTTGATCTTATTCTGTTTATTGTTTTTATAAATAACCTATTTGTCTCATATTTGAACCATTTCTCATTGGGTATTAGTGGTTGGTAAGCTCTAAAGTTTATTCCAGTTGTACTTTGGTTGTGTAAACGTTGCCATCTTTGTTTGCAGTTGTTTTTACTGATATTATCTATGTCTGCTACTGGAAGAAGTATGTTGTTTATATTATGTTTGGTTAAAGCTGCAGATTTAGCTAATTTGTCGACTTCTTCATTTCCTAATATTCCAGAGTGTCCTTTTACCCAACAAATTATAATTGAGCTACCTGCGGAAATAATATCATAATGTAACTTCTTTATTTCTATCTCAATATGGTTTAGGTTTTTTGTGGTTTTGATAGAAGTGAGTTTGTCCATAATGCTTCTACAATAAGTCAGAATGATATAATTATTCATACAAATAGAGGCTATATATTTTAACGCACGAAATAAAGCTGATGGTTTGGCAGTATATATTGAAGCTTCATTGGGCAATCGACATGATTCTTTGTAATCAGAATTCCAGAAACAGCACAACCCGTTTTATTTTGAATTTTAGAGCCGTCAGTGAAAATATATTGAAATGCAGGCCACTTATCTTTAATTATTTTATTGATCATACTTCCTGGAATATTTGAATCCATATAATATGTTTCTATTATCTTAGAGAAGAGAGTCTTAGGAGGTTGTGTATAAATTGGTGGTATATTATTTTGATACAATTGTTCTTCAAATATTGTTAGTTTCCTATAACTTTCAACGTATATGGGAGTTTTTTTGTTACGCCAATATTTATGGTTTAAGTCTAATATATTCAAGTTACGAATATTTTTTAAATAGCTGGAGTTTTTTTATATAGCTCTAGCTACAAACTTATCTGTACAAAACTGTCTGCGTAGTGTGTAGAGGGGTGGCTCTTCAATTTCAATAATACTAATAGGAGTAGATTTTAAGTAACCAAGACATAGTCTCAAACATTTATTTTTTTGAGTTTCAATTTTATTAAGATGTCCTGTTGACGCAGACCCATATAAATGACAACTATAATCGAAAATTGATCGAATCATTGAGCGATAAAATAGCAATGCAATATTCGGGTCAGCTCCCCAATTGGTTTTACAAAATGCTCTAAGGATATTCATGGAGTTTTCCGATTTTTTTATAATAGAATGAATTTGATCCTTCCATAACAGTTTACGATCCAAATATGTGCCTAGATATTTTACACAATTTTTGATTGGAAATTCTATTTTTCCTAATTTAAAGTTACCTTGGGGAGTTTGGCGTTTTTTTGAAAAAAAAAACAAATTTCAGTCTTTGTAGTTAATATTGATAAGCCTAGAGAATGGTAATAAATTTTTACACAATCTAGTGTAGATTCGAGTACAAATGTCAAGGGTAGTATGGGAGGTATACAACACAACATCATCTGCAAACTGCAATATATTAGAGTGTAGAGGTACTATGTGTTCTAGATCTATATTATACAATGAAAAAAGAAGTGGACTTAAAATACTACCCTGTGGTATACCTATATTCGTTAGCCTTGGCGCTAAAAGTGTCTTATTTATTTTTAAGTAAGTCCATCTATTCTTGTACAAGGATATAATGAAATCTGAAATTTTAACTGAAATTCCAAGATATAACAATTTCTTATGTAGAATATATAAATTTATGTTATCAAATGCAGAGGTTACATCTACAAATGCTGCAGCTGTTGATTCTTCGGAAATTGTTTTCGAGTCTGGAGACTAACGAATAGGACTCTAGCTGGTGTCTGGCCTGTTGATTCGTTAACAGCAGATCTGTAAGCCATTGTGAAGAACGGAAGATATTGGTTCCAGTTTAGCTGATGATCGGACACCATCTTTGTCAAATACTTGCCAACTGTCCTATTCATCCGTTCTACCATACCATCCGATTGCCGATGATACGCTGTAGTTCTTGTTTTCTTCATGCCTAGTCTATCACATATTCCTTGGAATAAATCGCTTTCGAAATTCCTTCCTTGGTCACTATGGATATCCAAAGGTACTTCAAATCGGCTGATATATTCTCGGATCAACTTATCTGCAACAATGGCGGCTTTCTGGTCTGGAAGTGCGTAAATCTCGACCCACTTAGTGAAGTAATCCATTACTACCAACATGTACTTGTCTTCATTTTCACATTCTGGAAATAGCTCAGCGATGTCCAAATCTATTCTTTTAAACTGGCTTCCAACATTATATTGTCTCATAGGAGCTCTCCTTTTTCGGCGAGACCCGATACTCGTAGCACAAATAGTACATTTCTTACACCAGTCCTTTACGTCGTCGGAACTGTTCATCCAATAAAATCATTACGGAATTCGCTGAGTGGTTTCCTTTACACCGAAATGCCCTCCTGATAGACTGTCGTGTAACTGACAAAGTACTTCGGCTATTCTGCTCTTGGGGATCACCAACATTCTTCTCTTCTCTGAATTGTCATCATTTTCCAGTACTAGTTTGAGCAAGCTATCTTCCATGATAAATAAGTCCCACTGGGACCAATAAATCTTAACTACTGAGCATAGGTTTGATATTTGTTGCCAAAAAGGTCGACGGTTTTCCTCTTTAACTGGATTTCTCTCTTGTTCTTCCCTGATCTTAGTAGGCGTCCAGTCGTCGTTGATCATCGTTGTTCTTAGCACTGCTGCTTTCTTGGATTCAGTATTGTTTCAGTGGGAACACTCTGCTGGGCATGGCCTCCTGGAAAGAGAATCAGCGTTTCTGTGGCTAACTCCGGCCCGGTGCTCAATCTTGAAATCGTATTCTTGGAGTCGGTCGATCCATCTGGCTATCTTACCCTCTGGATTCTTAAACTGCATCACCCACTTAAGGGCGGCATGGTCGGTTCGGATTAAAAACTTCCTTCCATAGGGGTATTGATAGAAGTGCTCTACTGATTTACTACTGCTAGAAGTTCTCTTCTCGTGACCCAATAATTCCGCTCAGGTTTTAAAAGAAGTTTACTAAAATATCCAAGGACTCGTTCCTGTCCTCCTTAAATCTGAGATAGCACTCCTCCTATTTCCACATTACTTGCATCTGTATCTTAAGATGAACTCTCCTTCTGGCAGTGGATATCCTAAAATTGGTGCTGTGATTAAATGCTTTTTTAAGGTCTAAATAGCGAAAATCTCTTGCTTCCCCTGTAAGTCGCGTTAATGGCTTAGCGATATCTGCAAACTTCTTAATAAACCTCCGGTAGTAAGTACATAGTTGAAGAAAACTTCTCCCTTGATGTTTGTCCGTTGGCTCTGGCCATTCCTTAATGGAATCGATTTTCCTTTATCCACGGCCACTCCTTCTTTACTGACTATATGACCCAGATAATTGACTTAAGCTTGAAATAGCTGGCACTTCTTGGGATTTAACATCAATTGGGTAGCTTTAAGTCGTTTATAAATTCGTTTTCTAAATTCTTCAGATGATCTTTAAATGTCTCCACCAAGACGATTATGTCATCTAGATAAATCAGGCATGTTTTCCAAGATAATCCTCTTAACACATTTTCCATAAGTCTCTCAAATGTCGCAGGAGCATTACAGAGTCCAAATGGCATAACGTTAAATTGCCATAATCCAGATCCTGTGGTGAAGGCTGTCTTCTTTTTATCTACTGGGTTCATTTCTACCTGCCAGTATCCAGACTTCAAATCCAAAGTAGAAAACAATTTACTTCCAGCCAATGGGTCCAATGTGTCGTCGATCCGAGGCAGAGGATAACTATCTTTTTTGGTAACTTTGTTTAGCAAACGGTAATCTACACAGAACCTCGTCGTTCCGTCTTTCTTCTTAACAAGGACCACCGGAGAGACCCATGGGCTCGTAGAAGGTTCTGTCACCCCGTCTTTTTTTTATTTCCTGAACAATCGTTTCAGCTTTATCTCTTTTCGCCTGTGGTAATCGTCGAGCTGTTTGACGAATTGGCTTATCATTACCAGTATCAATCTTATGCTTAAAAACGGTAGTTCTTTCCATCTTTCCTCCTTTCGGTACGACAATATCACGATACTGCCGAAGAAATTCCCTTAATTTCCTTTTCTCCATCTGATTTAGAGACTGTACAGCAACTGCAACCATTTGGTCGAATTTGTCGTTGGAATTATTGGATGTTATCGTCTTACGGATTATGGATGTCACAGGTACACAAGTTCCTACTTTTGTCTCTTTCTTGATGGTCACTGGGTAGTCATTGACATTGATAAATCTCACAGGAATTTTTTTAGCCGAAGTCACCAATTTCTTTCCAATTATGATTTCTCGGCCAACCTCGCCGTCATGGTTCCAAGGCTCCATCATAACAGATGTCCCTTCGTCCACAATTCCCTGTAACCACGCTACTACGATCGTTTCACTTCTCACAGGCACGACTGTATCTTCTTTAACGGCTGCTTGCACAGAGTTGTCATCATGTGGATGAAGAAATACCTCCTCGTTACCAACTTCCATCTCTTTCATCCTTTCTTCGAAGGCCAACTTATCAGCAGCAACTTGGTTTTTTAACAAAGATATTCTATCATCGAGGGCAGACATCTCAGAAGTGACTTCAGAGATGTTAGCCGAAACTTTGCTTTCCAGAGAAGAAATCTCGTTAGAAACTTTGTATTCTAAAGAAGCGATGTCGCCGGAAACTTTCGAAATATCGTTATAAACTTTGTTCTCTAATGATTCGATGTCACCGGAAACTTTCTAAATATCGCCAAAAACTTTGTTCTCTAATGATGCGATGTCAACAGAAACTTTCGAAATATCGCCAGAAACTTTGTTTTCTAATGATGTGATGTTACCAGAAACTTTCGAAATCGACGAGATAACAGCAACATGTTTGTCTTCAAATATATAAGTTTCCGGGTCTAAACCCTCTTCCTCCAAAGCGTTCTTTAGTCGTTGGACTTAATCAGCCTTTTTTCCGGTAGAAGCTAAGTCTCTATCCTCGAGATGTCTTCTTAAATTCGTAACTGTGATTCCTGCAAATTCGTTCGCTCATAAATCGTAGTCATTTTCACAATTTATTTTATATCCCACTTCTGACACCATTGAACTGATTTTATTAGTCTAATTTATTAACTTTATTTATTATAAAATATTCTAACACTTAGTTTATTAAAGTCTATAGCCTATTTAATTTATATATACAATATTCTTACACTTATCACAACTACTTTAATTTATATTATTTATCTACAATATTTATTTCCGCATTACAATTCGAAACTCGACCCGATTATATTTTCAGACTGTCTCACATAATGAAAGTTCCGCTATACATATCAAACAGCTGTTAGCCTGGGATCTCTTGAAGCCCACGGATGTTGACCTATGTTGACCCTTGAATTGTCTCGAATACCATGGAAGAAGACTGGTTTTGTACCTCATTTTATTTATCTCGAAGCTTTTTTGATCTTCGGTCGCCAACGAATTTATTTGACCCTTTTCTGAAGAGTTCCAATCGCAGATATAAGAGGGGACCCGTTTGGATATTAATTGCTAAAAAATACTTGTTAGAAAAAGATGTTTACAGTTAAATATGAATCATAATTTATCGTAACAATATATTGGCCGATAGCTTTTGTGGTCGTTATTGTTTTTGCCGGGTTTAAGAAAGGCAACAACTTTGTCTTAGATCCTTAGTCAGGAGCCGTAATATTGTTCATTATATACGTCGATAGTGGATCCAAGCTCAACATCGTTGAAAGTTTCCCCAGCTAACAGGTTTTGTCCTCTCTCATTTTAAGTTTATCTTTGCTTCTTTGCCGACATTTATTATGTGTAACAATAAAACACTGAAAACTTTGTTTTCAAAACTTCCACAAAATTTATTTTAAATTCTTACCACTACAGCTGTTTCGGCTGATTGCCTTTCTCAAGTGATCTGTTTTTGGCATGGGTTTACACTTTATAGTCTCTAATGAAATAGGTTGAGAAGGGGAGAACTGTTTGTCTTAAGCTAGTCATTCAGAATCATATCTGTGTTTTTTAATTTGTTGATTTCCATAGATTCTAACAAAGATAGCTTAAGGCCTTTATTTTGAATGTGTAGAATTTTAAATTCGTCGTTAAAAGAATGATTATGATCTAGAAGGTGAAGTGCGTATGTAGAATCTATTTTTTTATTATTGAAAGCCCTTTTATGTTCTGCTATTCGTTTATTAAAATTTCTACCAGTTTGACCAATGTAAGTTTTTGGGCAGTCACCACATTTAAGTTTGTACACACCACTGTGTAAGTGTTTTTTATGTTGGCTCTTGTTGTTTTTAATATATTTGCCTAGATTGTTATTTGCTCTGAAAGCTGGTGTTATTCCTTCCTTTTTTATGTGTTTGGCTATTTTTGTTGATATTTTGCCTGTATATGTAATCGAGCAGAAGGTACTGGGTTTTTTCTCTGGTGGTGGAAATACTAAGTTCAGGGCTTTCTTGTGTAGTTTTTGATTTAACATTGTATTAATTGTTTGTTCGTTGTATCCATTGTTTACTGCTATTTGCTTAATGATATTTAATTCTGTCTCAAATTGTATTTTGACATCGGAATTTCTGTTAATCTATGTAACATACTATGATAGACTGCCAGTTTATGTTATGTGCGATGGGATGATGAATTGTGAATAGTCGTATCAGTATGGGTAGGTTTATGAAATATGGAAAAGTCATGTTTGTTTTTCAGTCGGATAATTTTTAAATCTAAAAAATTTATGGATTGATTTTGTTCTGTTTCTATTGTAAATTCAATATAACTATGAAATTAATTAATATACGATAAAAATTGGTCGAGTTGCCTGTTAGTTCCTGTGAAACATACCAATACGTCGTCTACGTATCTCCACCAATATAAAAACTGTTTGAATATGGGATGTTTTGAAATTTTTGTCTCTAGATGATCCATAAAAATATCTGATAGCAATGGGCTTAGAGGATTGCCCATTATACGTCCTGCACTGTTATTTGTATATATTTTAAGCTTGAGACAAACAGTTCTCCCCTCCTCAATCTATTTCATTAGAGACTATAAAGTGTAAACCCATGCCAAAAATAGATCACTTGAGAAAGGCAATTAGCCGAAACAGCTGTAGTCATAAGAATTTAAAATAAATTTTGTGGAAGTTTTGAAAACAAAGTTTTCAGTGTTTTATTGTTATATAAAATGAATTTCCATCAAGTAACGGTCGAATCCATCAATTATTTATTATGTGATTTTCAGCGATCAGCTTAATACCAAATACCCTTAGAGGTTAGGCCCTCTATGTGTTTCCTGCACTAGAAATAGGTCACAATTGTTTTAAGCGAATAGGTCTGATAAGGTTAAGTAAAGTAAAGTGTCTATATCTCTAGATATGAGCATAATATTTATAGACATAATTAAAATAGTTGGCCTAAAAAGGGTCGATTTGACAAAAATCGTATTGAACGGGTGATTGAAGAATTAGCCGATAAATTAATTATTCATTGTCCAGGATACGCCCGATTGCAGTGGTCTTATTAGTACTTCAATTTTCGTGAAGGCTTCTTCTTTAAACCCCATAAAAAATGGCCAATATTTAACATTTCATTAAAAATTTAAATTTTAAATACTGTTTTAGACGATATTTTGATCAGATTTGCATAGTCATAACTGTAGTTAATAAAGAGTCTCTTTGTAAAAAGTAAATAATTTTGTAATATTGGTCACAACTCATATATAAATAATAAGAAAATAAACTTTTAAAATAAGTGTACAAAATTTTAACTACATGTATTGGCCCCATTGTTCAGGAGATGGGTTTATACCAGAGATCAAAGTATACGTTACATGCATATTCCAGGTTCTATTTATGTATTTTCATTACTAAAACAGTATATTTGTAATAAAGGCCTTAAGTTATCTTTAGATTTTATGAACATTAGGATCTATGGAAATTAGCAAATCAAAAAAAAAATACAGACATAATTCTAAATGACCAACTTGAGACAAACAGTTATCCCCTTCTCAACTTATTCAGTTACAAACTATAACGTGTAAACGCATACCTGTTTTATTGTTAGATAAAATAAATTTCCATCAAGTAATGGTCGAATTCATCCTTACTAAAAGAGTATAAAAAGACATGTTTATGCTTTAAAGTACGGCTACTTTAGTACAAAGTACCCTTTGCTTTGCCAATTACGCTCTCACTTTCTCAGTAATGGGTCTGCTTTTTCTTCATCAATAATGTTCTCGCTCGTTATAGATATTCTAAGAAATTCACCTTTCACTATATGCTCTACATTTGGTTTTATCTCCTATTAATTTACAACTATGACGAAATTTTTCTTATTCATTGATATTAAACTGGAGAAGAGTACTTTGTAGATAATGATGCATTTATTTGTTTTGGGTATACTTATTTTACAACATAGTACATAAAAGAATAAATATTTGTGTGCTCTGTGTTTTCTAAGTCTGTCAAGCATAAACAGGCTTCCATATTAGATTATATATTTATTAAGAATTTCAAATGTCTAAATTAAAGATTTTATCTCAAAATATAACTCTGCTTTATACAAATATTATTCTTTTCTGAAATACTGGTATAAATATGAATTTTGAATTTCGCAATGACTTTTTATGATTTTTTAAATTATTTTCTTGTGGCGTTATGTCACTTTTGGAGAATTATGCTCGGAATACGGATAAATAGGTTGTTATATTTTATTTGACGTTTTAATCTTTAAATCGGAGTTTCGAATTTTTCGAAAAACTATAAACTTGTGACAATAAATTGCTATATAACAGTACGAGGCAATATTCTTATGCTGTGGCAAAATCATGATATTTGCGTTACGTTGATATTTATGTGGCAATCAGCTGTAAAGTAATCGCCGTTTTTCCTGCCGTATCATATTTTAGCAGAGTCTACTGATTTATTTTATAGACAAGCGGTTTAGTTTGTGTAAAATGGATATCCAGAATTCGTCTAATAATATTTAGTTTTAAAAACAGCTGTGCTTTTATGCTCATTATTTCACCATTTGTAAAGCAACCTAAGTAGTGAATAACTACTTTTTTCTATTTTTAGAAGGCATACTTTCGGCATACTTCTACCGGAAATATTTTAATATGTAAATATTAGGGATTTTTATAATCTTTTTGTGTATATAATTTGTTTATTGATTTTACGTTTTAGATAAAATTTCATACTTTTATTTTCTATGGTAATACATATACATACCCAACTCGAAAGAGAGAAAACCAGCGAGTTCTAGATTGCACATCGACATTCATCTCTCTTTCTCCTTATATATTATATAAAGGTCATCGTCATCAGGTCATCGTCATCGTATAGTCAGAACGCAACAAGGCTTTTCTTCTTTGTATCTCATCATTCCTATTAAAAACCCAGCCACGTAAATGACGTTTTTTAAAAATGTATGTCAATTTTTGGGAACTGCCTTTTCTGGGATAACTTTTTTTAAGCCTAGTTCATTTGATTACATGTAATTGATTTGATAGTCCACAACAGTTGTTGATTGCAGATAGGATAGCAGGTGGTTGAACAGGCATGTGTTGATAAATATGATAGGTCGGTAGGTAGTCTCATTATTATTAAATCTGACCATATGTTACTTCCCCCCTTGATTCGTGGACATCCTAAGGGCATTTTTCCTCTCGGGGCATCCTCCCAATTTAACTTGACAATGCAGCTATTAGAGAGCCTTTGGATATAGCCAGCGCAACTTTGGCGTTGAGATTTAGTTTCTTGTACGACGTTGCTATCTCTGGTCCATAGTACGTATCTATGTGTTTGATATTGGCATTAGTTCCGTTCGGTATTGGTTAGTACCCGGACCTTTGTAAGTCGGAAAATACTTCTGATGGCTTTTCTAGCAATCCTGATCTAATTACTACCTCAGTTTTACTTACATTGTTTTGTCAGTGTTCTCGTCACATATCCACACATTAGCACTGGTTTAATTATTGTCTTATATATCCTGATTTTAGAGATTCGTATTAGAATTCTGGATTTAAAAGTGTTATAATGGTTATATATATATATATATATATATATATATATATATATATATATATATATATATATATATATATATATATATATATATATACATTAGTTGGCTACCTGAATATTCCCCTTTATTTCTTATGTGACAACGTTATCTACGATATCTTAAACGCTGCAATTTTTCAAAATTATATGGGTTTATTGTTACGTTATGCCCTACTCTACATCATCTTTTTTGCATGTTAAAAAAAATTTATTTCGTTTTTTACTGATTATTAGACAATTTTTTTGCTGCTGATAGCATTATTTTATAGCATTCTAATATTTAATCTATAAATTAAATCAGGATAGCAAATAGATATTCTTCACTTTCTCGGAGAAATAATATTCTAACACTCAAAATCCTATTAAATTGCCAAAACCTTTCTTGCATATTCTATTTACTTTTGAGGGGAAGCAGCAATATCAGTACCATAGTAGTCGTGGACTGGCTAATCGTTGGATAATAGGAAGAATGAGTGTAGCAGTTTTAATGTTTTCGGGACTGTCACCTGGTATCGGGGAGCAGAGATATCAGTACCAAGTTAATGCATATATGAATTGTTGCTCGAACTTTATTATTATTAAACAACACTATATGTCCTAGTAAAATCATCATGACTTTACAGTAAGATAAATTTTCGAACGTTGGTCATGAAAACATCATGTACATACCACGGGGTTCCCTATGTCGATATCTTGCAAAATCCTTGTAATAATAATACGGAAAACAAAAAACTAGAAATGAAAATATGCGCCAAGAAACTCTGTGTTATAAAACAGTCGAATAAAATACAGATTCTCGATTCAAATAATCAAAAAATTATTGAACAGCTTACAAAAATAGAAATAACGCCTATTTAAGATGTAATTCATTAACGGCCCAAGGTACGAAGCACTCCTAGCATATGCTAATGATATAGATATCAGAAGAAATTCTCTCGGGTCCGCAAACCACATTTTTAACAAAGTGCATGAAAAAAGGTTTCACTTAAAATCAACAAAATGACAACCAAATACAACCGAATCAACAGAAGAGACCAATTCAATAAATCTAGATAACACATTAAAGTCAACAACTACAATTTCGAAAGTATGAAACACTTTAAATATCTTATATCACTAATCACGGTTAATAATAATGCCATTAAAGAAATACAGAGCATAATTCAAACTTCAGACCTATTTTAATACATAGATGCGAGTAATGGAAAATGTCCAGAACTCCGAATATTTGAAAAGGAAGTAATAAGAAAATTTTTTTAATCTCATTATCATATCCGTATAGAATAAAAACACATACTAGATAAAGAAAGCTCTTATAACGATATTGTTCAGGAAAAAAATCGCTTAAGGTAGATTGGACACATGCATACACGCCAATACGTCAAACTTGTAAAACTGGTATGGAAGGAAGTTAGCACAGAAGAATGCTACTTGGGCATCTCACTATACAATGAAGAGAAAACATCCAAACATATCTCAAAAAATAAACATTTCATTTGATTGCAGATTCGAAGAAAATCGATCAACTTGGAGAAAAATGGTAGTTAGCGAAGACCCACCCAGTGTTGTAGTGCTACGTAATGATGATGATAAAGAGAAAGAAGAAACAGTTACAAAAAGCCACAAAAATGGACTAATGAAGCAAAGCTGCTTCAAAATCTTTGATTGGAGAGAATTAAAATGAAAGTATAAGAAATACTATGGATAATTGATTGATTCGAGAAACTTGAGACTTGGGAGGGGCACTCTGCTGAAACAGCTGTAGTGATAAGATAGAATTAATTTTGTGGAAGTTTTAAAAACAAAGTTTTTAGTATTTTATTGTTTTTTTTTTTTTTTCCTAAGTTAATGGCACTGGCAAAGCCAAAAGGCCAGTCAAGTTTTCTCATAGTTTTATCATCCATTTCCATTGTTTACATTATATACATATTAATATTTTATACATGTTAAATTGGGATACCATATTTTTAGTGTGTTAGTAAATGCCTAAATATTTTGGTTACTTATTTTCATTTTTAATGTTTTTTTTTGATATCAGTTGTAACGTTGTAACTATTCTTTTATTTTTATTTTTAATTTCTTTTTATTAGTATTTTTTTTATTGTTTAATTTTATTCATTTATCGGTTTAATTTTTTTTTTGTTTTTTTTTGTTTTTTTTTATATTGTTTTTTTTTGTTTTATTATTTTTTTTAATATTTTTTTGTTTTTTTTTTGTTTGTTTTTTTTCGTTTTAGGCTTACAAATTTATTCATATGTCGCAATACTGCTTACAAAGTAATATTAGTAGATTTTACATACTGATATATGATGTTGTAGATACTATTATCCTCTAATGTCAATAGATTTGAAACATTTATTGGAAATTTCATTTTGTACGATATTAAATTTTGATAGAACTGATCAATTTCTAATTTTTTTAACGGGCATTCTAAAAGAATATGTTGTAAATCGGCAATTTCATCACATAGACATTTATTATTATCTAACAAACCTATTTTATGTTTATAAGCTGGAAATAGTGCATGGTTGCAGCGCATTCGACTTATTATCCGAATAATTGATCGATTACGTGTATTCTCAAACCATGGTTTGTCCCTTATTTTTGGTTGTATATTCTTAAAAAACTGTCCTTTGTCTCCACATTTATATTTTATCTGCCACTGTTCCTTAAGTTCCTTTCGAAAAATTGGAATAAAATCAGACTCTGGTATTTTTAATCTAAGTATTCTTCCATTTTTTGCACCATATTTTGCAAAATAGTCCACTTCTTCATTTTCTTCTATACCTGAATGGGCTTTTATCCATGATATATAAATTTGTTTTCCTCTACTTAATACATTTTGATACAATTCCAAAATATCAAGAAGAATGTAATTTAAATTAGGATTCAAACACAGATTATTAAGTTTTTCTACCGAACTTTTAGAGTCTGTAAATATGACAAATTTATCTTCTTCTTGTTCTAAACACAGATTAATTGCTAATTTTATGGCAATAAGCTCAGCACTGAAAATTGACATCATATCTGATAGTTTGTATATTAACTTAATATTTTTGGAAGGATAATAAACTGCACAGCCAACTCCATGTTCCGATTTAGATCCATCAGTATAAACTTTTTCATACTCTTTCCATTTTACTATACAATCCCGATAATATTCTTTTTGTATAATAATATTGTTTTGACACAAATAGCGAGCGTTAATATGGGTCTTAACTGGAGAAAGAAACATTTCATAAGAATAATTCCATAAAGGGATTCCATTGGATTTATAAAGTTCTTCATATCTTTGTACATTGGTAATAAAACTTTCAACTAATAATGGTATTTTTTTCTTATCCCAATATTTAGATGTTAAGACCAAACCAGCTAAACTAGATATTTTAACCAATAACTTGGATTTCTGACTTCTTAACTTTAACACGAATTTGTCAGATAGAAATCTTCTCCGAAGATTTAATGGCGGTTCGCATGTTTCTGTTTCCATAACGTCTACAGGCGTACTTCCCAAGTATCCCATACTGAGTCGAAGACATTTGTTTTTTATTTTATCTATTTTTTTAAGATTTGTTTCTGCAGCTGAATGGTAAAATAAAGATCCGTAATCTAAAATAGATCTAACGAGTGTTCTATAAAATAGTAACATTATTTTTGGATCCCCTCCCCAGGAGGAATGACCGAAAGTTTTTATTAAATTAACACTATTTTCTGTTCTTTTGATTATATAATTTATCTGTTCTTTCCAATTTAATTTACAATCTAAAATTACTCCTAAAAATTTAGTGGAAGATTTGTAAGGAAACAAATATTTTGATAATTTTATTTGGGGAGGACACCGAAATCTTTTTCTCGTAAAAGTAACTAATACTGATTTTTCTTCGGAAATTGATAAGCCGTTATTGAAAATCCAATTATCTAAATTTCTTATTGCATAATTGAGTTGATTATGACCTATCTCGATGGATTTGTGACGAGTGTAAATAACAATATCATCAGCATATTGCAAAACTGATATATTATGTGGGATGTCAACAACTAAATCAGTTGAGTAAATAATATAAAGTATAGGACTTAATATACCACCTTGTGGCAAACCCATAGATGTTTGTCTGCATTCAGAGAATAAGTGGTTTTCTCTGAAAAATAAATTTCTATTACTGTATAGAGTATATAGGTGTTTAGATAGACTTTGGGGAATTCCCATCTGACACATTTTTTTATATAATATGTCTAATTTCACGTTGTCGTATGCCCCTTTTATGTCTAAAAATAAAGCTGATGTTGACTGGTCATTGGAGAGTGAGAATTGAATATCTGTAATGAGAGTGGCCAGGTTTTCATATGTCGACTTTTTTTTTCGAAATCCGAATTGAGTACTATGAATAAGATTATTAGATTCCAAAAAAAATTCCAGTCGTGATTTTATCATTCTTTCGTATGTTTTTAGAACACATGATGCTAAAGATATAGCCCTATATGATGATGCATGATTTTTTGGTTTTCCTGGCTTAAGTATGGGAACTAAAATGTAATTTTTCCATTGAGACGGTATTTCGACTTTGTTTAACCAAATATCATTTAGTAGATTTAGAAGAAAAATTTTTCCTGATCTAGGAAGATAAAACAACATAGGATAATGTATATTATCAGAACCTGGAGCTGTATTGGCAGATTTTTTGAGTGCCATGTCTAATTCTTGAAGTGAAAACTGGTTGGTGAGATAATGTCCACTAATACTATGTTCTCTTATATCTACACAATCAAGAAAGGTTGGGTCAGGGGATACATATGGAGGGGTTAAAATGCTGTGAAATTCAGCAAGCCATTCATCATGATCTGATTGATTTTGATTTGAATATTTTCGATTTTTAAAATTATTTACCTTTTTCCATATATTCTTAAGAGGTACCGATCTGCTGAGAGATTTACAATAATTTTCCCAACTATTTTTTTTTATTTGTTTGAAGGTTTTTTTTGCTATAGCATCAGTTCTTTTATATTCTAACAAGTTATCTAGTGTGGGATTGTTCATATATTTATGCAAACTGTTTCTTCGTTTCTGTACTAGAAATTGACATTTTTCATTCCACCATTGTTTGTTTTTATTTGAACTTTTATTTGATTTAAATTTAGGTATAGAAAGATTTGCTGCATTTTCAGTTATTCTTATAAAAGAATTGTAATCCCCAACTTCTGTTTTATTGAACTGTTCTTGAAACTCCATATAATATATATCCCAGTTTGCCTTTTTAATATTCCATTTTCTACAAGATAGTAATTTATTAACTTTGGGTGCCAAATATATTTGTGTAATGCATGGTAGATGATCAGATCCATAAAGATCTTTTATTGTGTCCCAATATAGTAAATGTTTTATACAAGGAGAACAAATTGTCAGATCGATAGCAGAATGAGATTGCAAATAATTTCCTATGAATGTAGGTGATCCATCATTGAGATATACCAGATTATTTCGGTCAAGAGCTTTCATAAGCGTTATGCCATAGTGGTCTGTGTTTGGCCCACCCCAGGCAATATTATGTGAATTAAAATCTCCCGTAAAAATTACAGGTGGATTAAAAGAACTAAAGAATTGATCCCAAATATGCAACGAAATTTTAGTTTTTGGTGGAACATAAAGCGATACAATGGTAATATTTTTTTTATCATTACATTTTAAAATAATGGATGATTGATTACAATTAGGTAGTAAGACAGAGATAGGTAATTCTGTATACAAAAGTTTTGATTTAATAAGGATGGCCGTTCCCCCGCCATTGCGATCTAAACGGTCATCCCTCACAATGTTGTAACCTGGAAGATTAAAATATTTATTGGATGTAAATCTAGTTTCTGACAAGCAAGCTATATCGATGTTATAATCATTTAACAAATATTGTAAATTTTCTTTATTTGAATTTGCCGATTTAAGGTTCCATTGACATAGAGTTATATGATCCATGTTCAAAAAGGTTATTTAAACTAGTTTTAATAATATTTGTAATTTCGTTTTCCTGTATGTCTAATTTATTTTTGTTCTTTATTGTATTTATGGTTGATAAAACTATCTGAAAAATGACATTTGCAATTTCATTATTTTCGGTTTCTCTTATGAGATTTTCTGATTTATTTTCATTTTGAATATTGGACTGATATTGTTCCGAACTCAAAATTCCCCCTTTCTTAAAAGGAAGATTAACTGAACTAATAATGGATTGATGCGCTGAAAATGTAGGATCGGGAGATAAAGGATAAGATCTTTTACTTTTTTTTGTTAAGTTATTTAATTGGGCTTGAGAGTATGAATGGGAGTTCGATCTTTGGAAAATGGATCGCGTATTTGATTGGTGTGTTATTTGTGGAACGGGCTTGGACGATGTTGAAGTTACATGGACATTAACTGAATTTGAGGAATTTTGTTGTAAATTAGAATTAATTATATTATTATCAACAGCATTCGAAGGTAAATGCTTAGATACAATATCTGCATAACTTTTTTTTGGAATACTACTACTAGCATCCTTGAATGAACAATTTGTCTGTGACATCATTTGTTTAATCTTTTCTTGTCTGTTGTACTCCGGGCATACATTAAAATCATTAGTAAAATGGTTTCCATTGCAAGAAAAACACTTTACTGTAAATTCGTCTGATGGGCAGGTAACTGTGTCATGATTCTGAGAGCATTTAAGACATCTGATTTTACTTCGACATTGTTTACTAATATGTCCATAGCGGTAACAATTATTACACATTACAACCCTTTGTTTATAAACTTCTACTTCGTAAAGAACTTTGTTAATCTCTATATACTTAGGTAAAGTTTGACTTTTAAAGGAAACCAAAATAGTACTTGTAGGTATTAATTCTGTTTGGTTATCCGAGTTTTTTACTTTTCGGTTCATTCTTTTAACAAATTCCACTTCAAATTTACAATGAAAATCATAGGCCCTAATTTTATTTTTTAAATATTCAACTGGTAAATCTTTATCAATGAATCTAATAATTCCTAATCGAAATATTAAAAATTTAGGAATATATGCAGACAAGTTTTTATTTTCTAAAATGTGAGATTTTAACAATACATTAGCACTCAAATAATCCTTACAAAAAACCCGAATTCGATTTCTTCCTATCGATTGAATTTGTTTTATTTTTTTATCTAATTCCGGATGTGAAGTTAAAATTATTTCTCCAATTTTTATTGCGTTTAATTGGCCTGTATAATTATCCATATTATTTTCAATGTAAATCTGAAACGGGCCTATATCAGTAGATTGATAAAGGAATGTTGTTTTTACTTTTTTGATCGTTTCATTATTATTGTGAACGGAAAAACTTGATTCTGGATTTGAACTAGCCTCAACTATCTTATCCTTTAATATAATTTGTTTTTTATGTTTTTTATCTTTAGTATTCCGATTTAATGCAGGAGAATCTATAATTAAATTTAAATGATTTGAACCACTTATCTGATTATTTCCTAGATCTAAGTTTTCTGGAGGATCCGGTAGAGGTGGGGGTTTCCCCCCATCATCCACTTCCATATGAATGCACTAAGCTTTCACAACACCCTTATAACCACAATTATAACTAATTTTCAAATAATTAAATTTGTCTTTTAAAATGATTGATTGTACTAAACTTCTAAGATACACGTGTAAGCACGACAACTGTTCACGCACGAATGTATATTTTTTTTTTTTTTTTTTTTTTTTTTATTGTTAAATAATATGGAATTTACATACGACATTATATACGCTATAATAACTAGACAACTTATATGATACGGACATATAAGAAGAAAGTTTAATGAAACAATAAACTACCCAATATTTGTTATGAGTGAAAACGATATGAATAAACAAAATAAGGAAACCATGACAAAAGGCAAAAAGACTAATGATTAAAAATAAGAGAGGTATCTTGTGGACGACATGTGCTTATTGGGAACGAATGGAGATGAAGAATCAGAATACGACAAAGAACGTTTTAAATTGATAAATGTATACAATTTTCAACAATATATATATTCATAGATCATTTTCAGAGCCAACGTGCTAATTGTATGTAATGTAAAATAAAACTTTTTATGGTAGATCTGTTACAGCACGGTGTGACTCAGATACACCCAAAGCTAAAAACTATCGATGTTTATATGAAAGACGAAACCGTGTGACACATGACCGTGCAATATCGCGGTGTTTTTATAAATCTCTTTTAAAAGAATATTGACACCTACACATTATCACATAACTGTGAACGGTATATTGTACCTAAATACTAAGAAATTTCATTTTAATCTAAGAATAAGTTTTATAATTTACGGGAGATTTATTGTATTTAAAATTTTACAGGATACGGTATCGTAACAAGAAGTAAAATTTTACTACAAGACCATTGAAACGTGTTACATTTTACTTTAGATATAATTTTCATGAATATGCTAAGTAAAAATATAGTAAGCTTCATCTTCTTATTGTGCCGTATTCTAATAAAGGTTGGCGATTACTTCTTTAAACGCTTCCCATAAATTATTATACTTTAAATTTAACTACTTTATGAAATAAATTTCTCAAACGATATTAATATTCAAGTAGATGTTAAACAGCATCTGACAGAGCATGCCGAACCGTAAGCTCCCTACTGTTAAATATATAAAATATGGATATTTAAAAAAAATTACAGCTCGTTCCAGAAAGAATTGTAAGTATAACCTCAATCTAAAATAAGAAGGAACGTGGAAGAAAAAAATAGCGGTTAACCTAAATACAGAAAGTCAAACAGAAGATGTGATTTGATGTTTTAAAAAAATCTGACACTGAAAACCCTATGGATTTCATAATATGTATATAGAAATGTTTCTTCAACGTTGAGTTTCCCAAAAAAAATATTTATTTCGAAGATAAAAGTTACAATTTTGAGAAATACTACAAACTACTACATTTAATGATCTTTACTTGACTATTGAAACATAATAATTACAATAACTATAAAAATATTGATTTCTTCCTATTTATAACGTCGGATATCGGAATCTGCTGATTCTTAATAGTAAGGGAGCTTATGGCTACATTTCTCCTCCCTCCATTGGTTGGGACTTCGTCCTCGAAGTTTTGGTTACTTCGGCTATCAGCTCGTCTAATATCTGGATCTGGGCAGGATGCAATTTTTCTCCAAATAGGATTTTGGAAATTCGTTTTCTTTTCCTAATTAGGAAGATTATTAGGAAAGCTAAAATAGTTAAAAATATTATAACAGAAGTGGTGCTCAGTCCTATTGATAATCGGGGTAGTACTTCTATGGCATCTATTGGTTGAATTTGGCCATGTGTCTCTGGGATTGTTAATTTTTCAATTTTCATTTCATGGTTTGGTATTAATTTTATTGGAACAATTTTTGGAATGAAAATGTCTTGAGACGTCTTTTTATTAAATTGGATACCTTCAATCATTATGGGTACATCTGTCGGCAAGAGGCTGGTTGAATTAATTTCTATCTGCTGGATTCTCATTGGGTGAACTATTCCTAGCAATATGACTTTGCTGGTTTCTTGGAAAAGTTCTCTGTGATTAATGTTTTTGTGCAATTATCTACATTGGGTATGTTACATTTGGATTGTACATAGTTGGAACAAACTATGTTATCGCCTTGTCCTATACAAGTGTCGAACCATTTATTATTTGTATAGTAGCTTGCAGGTGGCAGAATCATAACATGATCTTTGTTTGGAATGGGATAGATTTTATAGGTAGTGTAAGGAATTTCATGGAGTATAGGGATTTTAATTATTATGAGCATTGTATTTGAAGTTACACAAACTAAAGTTTTTGTTGACTCTATAAGTTCATAAGGGTGTTCATTACTATTGGGAATTGAATTTCTGGGATAAATTTTGAGAAGGTTCTCTTTAAGGTCTATTATTTCCTTTAAAGTGAATAATTCTATATTAGAGATATTAAGTTCAGATAAAGTAATGGTTCTTATAAGTTTCATTAGAAATTCGTTTATATTTTGGAGATTTATTATCTCATTGTGTAGAATGATATAGCTGTCAAAATCAGCTGATAATTTGTTGAGTGCAGATATGAGAATTGAATTATCAGAATTTAGTTTTTCTAAAAGTTTATCGAATCTCGTGTTAAAAAAGTTTCCATAAGATATTTGGTTATAAAATTTTTTTATGATTTCGTTTTGTTTATTTTCTAAAGAGATTATGTGTGATTTTAACAAGTCTAAGTCAGAGTCGTCTGGATTTCCAGTCACGTATTTGATGGCTGTACCTAGAAAATTAAAAAGTCCGCGTTTCTGTTTTCGCGCAATCTTGTGTAGATCGTCTTTTATTTGTTCTTGTATGTGGGTGTATTGGGAGTACAGTAGCGAGAGAGGTGCATTTTTGAAGTGATCTTTGAAATAGCTTGTCGGACTAGCGTCAATACTGTCGGATAATTTGTCTAGTGGAATGTGAAGAAAATGTCTGTGATAGTGGGAGATTTCTCTTGATTTGCCTATCTCTTCAGCATAGTAACCATTATTCGGAATCTCCTGAATACTGAGTGGATGGACCAGGGCGAGGATTGTCCTGTGAAAAATTTGGGTCTTGAGTAGGTTTGTCTACATGTTTTCGTATTCGTTTTACATATTTAAGGTGAGTGCTTGTTAAATTTTGTTTATCTGTTTTACCGATTATTTTTATTTTGTCTTGTGTTTCTGGATGAATAGTGGAGAAAGGGGCTTGTAATTTGGACTTATGTTTTTTCTTAGAAACATATAGGGATTTTGTAAGGTCTATTTCCGGAATATCTTCGGCATTTTCGTTTTGTCTATCTAAAAGTTGTTGTCTTTTTTTGTTTTTGTTTATTATATAGTTCTGCAATAAAGGGTTGGAGTTCTTCTTTATGTCTTTGATTATATGTTTCGTATATCGGAAGATCAAAGTCGAAATGTATTTCTTCTGCATAGGGTCCGTACAGAATTGAGAAAGGGGAATAATCTGTGGAACTGTGGATTGATTGGTTGTAAATAAGAATGGCGTGTGTTAGAATGTCATCTAACGAATCATTTGGATTTTGGGCTTGTAAGGTCCTAAGTTTTTCAATAAGAGTTGAATGAAAGCGCTCTACTGGAGAGTTTGAGGAAGAATTGTTTACTGTTGTAAAATGTATTTTGATTTTGTGGATATTTAGGAATTCTTTAATGACTGCGGAATTAAATTCGGTGCAGCTGTCGCATACAATCTTTTTTGGATAATTGTGGTGCGAAAAGTAGTGTCTTAATTTATTTAGTATGGAAATGGAAGTTTTGTCGGTGAGCTTATAGCATTGACCGTATTTGGAAAAAGAATCTATTATTGTGAGATACAGGTCTTTATTGCAGTGGAATATATCGACATGTAATATATCAAAAGGTTTTTGACCTAACAACGGTCCTAATTGGGGAAGTTTATAAGGACGTCGTTCGTATTTATTTTTTAGGCAAATTTCGCATTTATTGATAAAATTAGAAATAGTTGTCTGCATTGAGGGCCAATAAAATTTTTGTTTTAAATGTTTGTAGGTTTCAATTATTCCGTTGTGATTTTCTACGTGATATTTCTTTATTATTGCAAAATATTGCTTTGACTGGTGAATTTATTTTTTCTTTAAAATAGTTACAGATAAAAGGTCTAAATTCGTGAGGGATTGTTATTGCAAATTTTTGATTTGGTCTAAGGATATTTTGGAAGGTATTTGCTATTTCTGTTTTCCAATTATTTGTCAAAGTGACAGTGTAACGGTGTTTGTTAAAAATTCTTTTGTATTTAATTTCAAAATTATTTGACTCTGGTTTAAAAATAATTTGGTTTGAGGATAAATTAATTGGTTCAGGTGAAATCTCTATTCCAGTGATAGGGTTCTCAACTGATGTATGTTGTGTGTTAGTACTGTTTTGTAAGTTGTCAAAATCGGCAAGGAAATCGTCTATGTCGAAATTGTCGGGTGGTTCAGCACATTCTGAACTCGGTGGTTCAGCACATTCTGAACTTGAGCTTAGGGCATTTATTTGGACTCGGCTAAGAGCATCAGCAACTTGATTCTCTTTGCCTTTTTTATATTTAACTTTAAAATCATATTCTTCTAGTTTAAGTCTCCATCGGGCTAATCTAGAAGTGGGGTCTTTAATTTTGTAGATCCATACGAGAGGATTGTGATCTGTTTCTACAGTGAATTTTTGGTTGTATAAATACATACGGAAGTGTTTACAAGAATCTAGTATGGCTAAAAGTTCTTTTTCAATAGTGGAGTAGTTTTGTTCTGCGGAATTTAGAGTTCGAGAATAGTAGGCAATAGGGTGATTATTTTAAGATAATACTGATCCTATAGCTATATTAGAGGCGTCTGTAGTCAGTACAAAAGGCTTTTCGAAGTCTGGGTATTGTAAAACCCTGGGGAATTAGTTAACAATTGTTTGCATTTTGCAAAACATTCTAAATAATTTGGATTGGTAGGGTCAATAGTTGCTCTTTTTCGAGTACATCTCGAAAATGGGGATGTTATTTTTGCAAAGTTGGGTATGAATCTTCGGTAGTAACCGATTAAACCAAGAAATGATTTCATTTCTTTTACTGTTTTTGGTAGAGGATATTTTTGTATAGCTTCGATTTTTGCTGGGTTAGGTTTGATTCCTTCGGTTGTCACTACGTGACCTAAGAAAGAAACTTCTTTCGTGAGAAACTCAGATTTGTCTAACTGAATTTTTAAATTATTTTTCCTAAAAGTGTCAAAAATAGTCGCAATATGAACTAAGTGTTCTTGCAGTGACTTGGAAATAATAATGACATCGTCCATGTAGACGAAGCAAAACTTATGAATAAAGGGCCTAAGAATATTGTCCATTAACCTTTCGAATGTTGCTGGGCTATTCTTTAAACCAAAGGACATACGTAAAAATTCAAAGTGACCATGCGGAACTGAAAAGGCTGTTTTCCGAATAGAATCCGGATGAACTTCAATCTGATGGTAACCTTGAGCTAAATCTAATGTTGTGAAATAACTGGCTTTTCCTAAGTTATCCAGTATCTCATCTATCTGAGGAAGTGGGTAGCGATCACTTTCAGTATGATCATTGAGCTTCCTGTAATCAATTACTAATCTAAATTTTTTCTGACCTGAGGCATCAGCTTTTTTTGGTACTATCCAAACTGGAGCGGAGTACGGTGAAATTGACGGTCGAATTATCTTATTATCTAATAAATTATTTTTTTTTTATTTCTTCCTGCATTGCTTTGGGATGCCGAAATCCCTTTACATATATCGGATTTTCATCCTTCGTTTTAATTTCGTGTCTAACAGCTGACGTGAAAGTTAAATTTTTGTTTTCATCGTAAAATACATCTTTATATTTTTTGCAAAGATTTATAATTTTATACTTTTCTTCGTTGTTTAAGTGCGAAGTACGGATTTTATTTTCATTAAAATGCGTTGTCGAAATTTCTACTATATTATAATTGCAGAAGTTCTCAACGTCAATTCTCTTATTAAATTTCATAGGCATGTAAGTCGATAGTGTCCATAAAGCCGTTTTTTGCAACGTGAATAGAATGGGAAATTTTGATACCTTGAAAGTGTCTTTTGCGCAATAAAACTTCACCATTATGAACGCTTACTGGAATTTTTTGGTATAAAGTTTCAAAAGGAATGCTAACATGAGGATTCTCAAAGGTTAAAATATGAGTTGCGTAGCTAATTGTGGCGTGGAATCTTTTCAGATCGTAAGTTCCAAGGAGGATATCAAAGTGCTGACTAAAGTCGGCGACTTTTACGTCGACTTTTAGTCGTTAGTGGAAAAGTTTTTCGATAAATATGATTTTTATCAAATAGTTTGAGAGCTCGCGGATTTAAAATTGAATGGGAACCGCCGGTATCGATTAAAACGCTAGATGTGTTTTGGGTGTAACGAAGCAGGGTAACCCAGGGGAACTTTCGATATTATGTAGGTTTATACAGGGGGTGGATGATCGTCTAACGGGATGGCTTGAAAATCCTGATGATTTTCATCATGCAAATCGGGCTCTTGTTCGGATTCGTAATTTTCGAAATCATTTTCGAAATATTGGGTATCATTTGAGTCTATGTGAAAATTGTGGCTTCTATTAGTTGTAATTGTCATGGGCTGATGGTTTCTGGTTGTGGTAGTTTGAACACCGCTCATTGGAGTAGCAAAATTTGGTTGGGGTCGAGGAGCTTTATATTTATTTAATCTTTGTTGGTTGTTTTTCGGAACATTGTTTCGTTGGAAGGATTGATTTTGTTCGTGAGAACTGAAATTGTGTCTCTGAGGAAAATTATAGTTCTGTTGTGGAGTGAAGTTAAAATTAGGCCCTGTGTTGTGAGTTAAAGGTCTCACATAATTTGAATGCATGGGTTGGAAGTTTAAGTGTGTGGGTTGGAAGTTTGTGGATCTTTGATTATTCGAAGATTGATAGGGTTTATTTTTGACTGGGGGCTTTTTGTTTTGTTGGCTCTTAAGGAAGTTTATGTATTGTTGTTGATTTTTGTGGTTATCGTAGGCAATACACTTTTGAAGGGCTTCTTCTAGGGAATTTAATTCAAAATGCGATAGGTATTCGCAATAAGGCTCGTTGATTCCGGTACAGAAAGTTTTGAGGGCAATGTTTTTGAAGTATAGAGTTTTAAAAGTGACTGTCGCGGGATTATCGTTTAGGGTGATGTGTTGGAGTAAATCGTTCAGATTTGTAGTTATTCTCTGATGATAATTGTCGTAGGATTCACTATGTTTTTGGACGGTGGTGGATAGTTGTGTTACTAATATGTCTTCGGAACGTCTGTCTCCGTATTTAGTTAATAACGCTGGACGAATTTCTGTCCAATTGGTTTTATTAGAATAGTTTAAGAAATTTCTAGGTTCTCCTTTAATTCGAGATACGATATGAGAATTTAAGATAAATTCTTGGGACGGATTTAAATCTTGGGTGCCTAAGAAAACTATTAAATTATCTACTGCTTTGATAAAGGTGGAGAGGTTGTCTCCAGAAGAGAATTCGGGCAGAATTGAGCAAAGGCTAGCAATATCGCTATTGGTCATCGGCATTTTGGAACGTAATTTAGATGCACGCTTAGATTTAGGGGTTTGTAGATTTCTTTTTATTTTTAAATTTAAATTGTCGAATAGTAAACTTAAATTTTCGATACTATTTTGGGAAATATTATTCAATGTACTCATAAAATATATGCAAACATGTAAAAATATAAATGCAAATATATATAAAAGATTCGTTGAAGTAAAATGTTATAAATAATATAAATTCAATAAACAATAAATAATAAATTCAATGTAAATGTTTAAGAATTCAATTAAAATAATAAATGCTCATAAACAATGGTAAAGAAAGGAAAAACTTACGCAAGGATGATCGTGTTTGATTTCCAATACATTTTTCTCTTTTACCAGGTTCTTCAGGATTTCATCAAACTAATGTAGACCAGGAAACGACTATGTTTCTGTATGAAATATCCTGTGGTTCGCAGCGCTAGAAATGTTTCTTCAACGTTGAGTTTCCCAAAAAAAATCTTTATTTCGAAAATAAAAGTTACAATTTTGAGAAATACTACAAACTACTACATTTAATGATCTTTAATTGACTATTGAAACATAATAATTACAATAATTATAAAAATATTGATTTCTTCCTATTTATAACGTCGGATATCGGAATCTGCTGATTCTTAATAGTAAGGGAGCTTATGGCTACATTTCTATATAGATATTGAGCGCGGCGATGCTTGTACCGTCTGCTGGTCTTTATCGGAAACCTTTACCACTATTTGTATAAGATTTTGTGCAAGGTTAGGTGACAAGTATCACACCACGGAAAGTATTTTTATTTTCTAATTTGTTCAACAATCAAAATGTGTTGCTGTATGTCTTGATGCGCCAATACAACAAAGGATAATAAAAATAAAGCACAGGACAGTGTATCAAATTTTAATATTTTCCATGCGATAATCATTATATACCATGGTTGAAATATACGTAAGTATGAATTTAAGTATTTAAAAACAAATATTAATATTATTTATAAGAAACTGCTGTTTCACAGAATGGAACTATTTAAAACAGTTTAATTTTCCTTGAATTTGTAAAATTAACCATAAACCATTTACTTTTTTAAACGTTCGAGTACATCTGTATTAGTATTATGAAGATCTTGAAAAGATGGTGGCAATAAAAACAACATGTGCATGAATCATGAAAGATATAAATAAAAGATTTGTCAACGGCATAGTAACGAAGTAAATATGTGAAAGTACTAAAAATAAAAATAAAAATGGAGAACCCTTAAAAATGTTTTTTTTTTATTAACACCTGTGTGGTGTTTGTATACTGCTATCTGGTCACAAATGACCAATTATCAGTTATTTTCTGACCTAACATAATAACAGCAAATGCTTAAATCTAAGGCTTACCCTATGGCTTACTCTTATTTTATCTATTAACTAATGCACTACAACTAACATGCAATAATTTCACAGCACTATACTCTGCTTTTTACACTAAACTGTTACACATTTACACTAGCTCAAATGGTTTTGTCCTTATGAGTCTTTTTTTTAGTTCAGTGTTGTCAAGAAGCTGGATTGCCTCGACATTCACATGACTATGCAGCCTCTGCTCGTGACTTGCTGCTGTTCTCTTGATTATTTCGATCACAGTTTCCATACCCAGGTCCTGGTAGAGGTTGCTGTTACGGATATACCAAGGAGCATCGACAATGTTTCTCAGTACTTTGTTTTTTGGCACCCATATACCCATACTGGCCTCAGTACTTGTTTGTAGATGGATAATTTATTATGAATTGATAATGTTGAATTTTTTCCAATCAGCCAATACAATTTCTTATATCTAATATCATGCTCCCCTCTTTTCTTTTTGACATGGACTTTCCAGCGCAGCTTCGCGTCTAGGGTGATGCCCAAGTATTTTGCTGATGTTGCATAAGGAATTCGGGTATCATTTATTCTAACTGGTAAATTTTCTATTTTATTATCTGTAAAGTTAACGTGTGCAGATTTAGTCTCATTTAATTTTATTCGCCGTTTTCTGGTCCAGTTATGTACTCCAGTTATGTATGACCACATAACTTAAAAATGTGTGAGCATAAAATGAATACACAATTAATAACATATTTTAGTAACCAAGATCAATGAAAGTATACTTTTATCAAGCGGACACAAATCAATGATATACTACATTTGTCAAACAAAAATTTTCATTACAAACAAGTATTAAACAGGAAAAATTAACTGTGGACAAAAATTAATTCAATTATAAAGAAATATAAACAAACCATGAAAATTTGATGATTTGAAGGAAAAAATCTATCAAATTAGGCTAAAGCAATAACTGAAATAAAAGAATCAAGTGGAAACAATGTCATATTAATTTGAAAAATTATAATACCAACATAAAAACAGAAAGAAAAGAGGCTCTATGAGAAAGAAAAATAAAGACACGTTATTGAAAGAGATAAAAGTAAAATAATAAGAAAAACAAAATGCTTACTTATATAAAATGTAGACCGCCGGAGGGTTTAAAACATATGTGAAAGAGAGCAAAAACCAAATCAAAGAATTGATAGAGATTAAGTACATCCCTAAAGAAGAATGAATAATATAGCACAGATAAATAAACGGAACAACAGAAACTGAGAATAAACTTGTAACTCCAGAAATATCATTAAATTATTCAACACAAATCGTACGAACTGAAATACGAGATACAATCACACAGTTAATAAATAGAACCCCCATGGAAAAATACAGTAGAGTATGACTACTTTTGTGTTCTAACACTATGGTAAGAAGCAGTTAAAAATCTAATCTTTTTCCCTCTACAGTAAAATGCTGAGGTGAGCGTCACGGAACTAGCACCACAAGATGGCGTCGTGAATGGTAGCTTCATAGAATAGCGGCTCTTGACATCGATTCACTACTCTTGATCAATTCGTTTTTAGTCATCATATATTTACTCTAAAAATAACTAACAAAATATTGACATTAAATGAGAAGTAAAAATTAAAAGAATAAATGTCACCAAAAGATTTGATTCGTAACGATTATCAAAATTTAATAAAAGTCATAAATGTCATTTGATTATTAACAACATTAAATCAATGTATGTTGTCTGTTGACAACATACATCTGACATTGGGATGTAAACCATTAGAGAAGGTCTATCTAGGTCTATCTAGTCTATCTAGGTCTAAGGACATAAAAGAGGAAATAATGGTCAAAATTGAAATACCTCGGAATGAAACGATAAATACTATCTTCTACGAGTCATCATGCAAGGAATAGTAGAAAGAAGAAAAGTCTTGGAAAAAAAGAAAAAATCTGGCTCAGAAATATTAGAGATTGGACCAACCTCAGTGTTGAACAAATATTTCAGGTTGCAAAAGATAGGTAAGAGTTTAACAAAGTAATCGCCAACCTTCAATATTGTTTTCATTATATTGTGCCGTATTTATAAAATACGGCTCAATAAGAAAATAAAACTTACTATATTTTTGCTTATTATCTAAAGTAAACTCATCGATGACTATCGACGAAATATGTGAATAATAAAGGAACAAGAGTACACTTAGCCTATTCTTTCAACTGTATTTACAGAAAGAGTCTCAAAGTTTATATATATATATATATATATATATATATATATATATATATATATATATATATATATATATATATATATATATATATATATATATATAACCAAAAATATTTAACGCGGAGTCAAACCCGGAAAGAAACTGAAACCATATATATATATATATATATATATATATATATATATATATATATATATATATATATATATTGTTATGATGTGTTTTTTTGTTTGAATGATGAGCAATGAGTATTTTTAATAATATATAGGGTTTTTATCGCGGTTCTCAAAGAATTAGCTTGTAAGTACTTTTTTAAATTATCTTTATTATAACTATTATGAAACACACATATATATCTAACCTAGTCAATGTAAATTTAAAATAAACTATCTTTAAACTGATATTCTTATAAAACTAATTAAATTCTATAGACAATCTAAAATTTAAACAAACTATCTTCAAAATTGAAATTGTTATGACACTAACTAAATTATATTAACAAAATTTTGTACCTTTCTTTCACTGAATGCCTAAATGAACTGTTTTCCACTAAGTATATAGATTCTAATCTCCACTGAATGTCTTCGTACTTCAGTTATCCTTGTTTTTTGTGAAATTACTTTTTTCAATTATCAGCTTCTACCAATTTAAGATATAATTTTCTTCACCAGCATTTATACACCACCAACCAAACCAGCAAACAGCATTTATATTTATTCTTCTTTTCAATATACCAATATCCAATTATTATAAGTTGATTTATACTAATCTCCAACCATAATATAATTTAATTTCTTCCAATATACTTTTATAATCTTCAATAATTATTTGTGTATAATTATAAATGTGCATTAATTATATGCATAATTTTTAATCTTCATTTAACTCACTATATTAAACAATTCTACTATTTGTACCTGATTCACTGACTCCAACTAACTTTCATATTTCTTACTAAACTTTTCTGACTGACTTCTTGAAAATTCTGAACAATTTACTTCAATATTCACTAACTAAATGTGTCTATTAACTTTCATAATGAACTGGCCTGACTTCTGACTAAAAACTTCTTAAACTGCCATCTTGAATCCAAATCACGGGTATTTATATGTTTCGGATATTCCAGAACCATCTCGTAAGATATCATGTTCTAATTTGTTCTATCAAATACTTGTCTGAATTTTCTGGAACAAACCATTTCGCAAACATGGCCATCTCCGGAGATCCAGAGAATTCCATTCTTTTCTATTAATAATTTTGTTTACATTTAGGCTTTTCAGATCAGAATATATAATTAAATTAGTAACTTAACATTCTAATTTAATAAAATACACATTTCAAACAATATATTATTATAACCCACTTATATTCGTAAATATTCTTAAACGTCACTTCAGAGTATAAATATCTGTCAATCTCCGAGAGTATTTTTGGTTGCCTAAGCACATGGCTCACTTATATATATTTATAATATTAAAATACAATCTTTTTACAATTATTATATGCTAATTTATTAAAAATGCCCTCACATAAATATATTTTTATTAAATTCTCTAGTATATAACTTATTTAAAACAACCAAATATCTAATATTATGTAGTATATAACTTATAAATTATTTTCTATAAACCCTAATCGTCACAATACCCCAAAAATAATATTTAAAATAAATAATTTACTTATTATTTTTTTAAATATTAATTTTCTCATACCTTATTAAATTTAATAAATTAATAATTCAATTTTTTTTTTATTATTTAAAGTGTGTTAAATACATCCCTGTTCGCTGTCTATGTCAAAGCAGAGAACAACGGAGCACAGTTCGGCTATTCTATGGTCAAACTGTCATGTCAAATGGAGAGAATAAAATATAACCTTAATTAAAAATATAATGGATATTGTGTTCTGTTTATTTATAGACAAAATCTAGGAATTATTTCCATTCAAAATAACTTAATCAATATAAATTGGTAAGTTTTTCCACTTTATTATATTAGAAAGACATTTTTATAGCAATTATAGTATCAATTTTGTGTCTAACCCCAAATTATGATTTTTAGGGTACAAATTAATTTCCATATATACAAAATTCAACAATTACGATGTCAAATTGATTCAAAATAATGAAATCTACCATCTATTTAACAAATCAAGTCTATTGAATAAAATGGATATATCAGTAAGCTGTTAGTATTTTTATAATTAGTGTTAAGTTTATAATATATTACTTCTTTTTGAAAAAATGGGCATTGGTTAGTAATTTCTTTTGCTATACTTATGTCATTCTTTGCAAAATAATTGTTCCTAAATAGCATCCATAGCTTTCTTGAACCAATATGCATATAATTGTTATGTAAATTTTTCAATATTTTCTTTGCTAAAGTTCTAGTTATTACATATACTTCTATGCCATTTGTTATTTTATAATATACTCCATCTTTCCTAAGGACTTTTTGTTTTTCACTCAAATTGATCTGATCTCTTATAATTTCTTCTTTAGAATATAATCCAGTACTTTCTACTAATTGATTTAGTCCAATTTTTATTGTTCGCTGCCCTTTTTGTGGTGTATTTTCTAACCTTGATAAAGCATCTGCCACTATATTGGATTTTCCAGAAATGTATTTGATTTCAAAGCAGTATTCACTAAGTATTAGACTCCACCGATGTATTCTACTGTTTCCATATTTGTTATTTAATATAGACGTTAAAGCTTGGTGATCTGTTTCTATTGTAAATTCATTACCCAACAAATAAAATCTTAATTTTGTGACACAGTGTATTATACTTGCTAGTTCTAATTCTGAAACTGAGTAACCCTTTTCATGTGGCTTTGTAATTCTTGAAATGAATTGTATTGGGTATTCGACCCCATCATGTATTTGTAATAATACCCCTGATAATCTCTCTATTGATGCATCTGTTCTTAATATGAATGGCTGTGTGTAGTCAGGATAGTATATTTTCAAATTTGACAGAAAAATGTTTTTAATCTCTTGGAATGCTAGTTCTCTTCTCTGATCCCATCTCCATTTTACACCTTTTCTCAGTAGTTCAAGTAATGGAATTTCTTTTATACTTAGATCTGGTATCATCCTTTTATAATAATTAATTATTCCAATAAATCCTCTTAAAGTTCTTAAATTGTGTGGTGTTTTATATTCCTGAATGACTTGTGTCCGTTCTGGATCCATTTCGATTCCCTTAGTGTTAAGTTTATAACCTAGATATATGACTTCTTTTTGAAAAAATTTACATTTTTCTTGATTTATTTTTAGTCCAACTTTGTCTAATCTATTTATTATAATTTTTAGGTGTTTCTCATGATCTTCAGCCGTTTTAGAAAAAATTAATATATCATCAATGTAGTGAATTACAAAATGTTCATATTGATCCAAAATATCATGAAGACATCTACATAGAGCACTGCAAGATGATTGAAGTCCAAATGGTACTACTTTGAATTGATATACTACTCCATCTATCTGAAATCCTGTATACTGTCTACTTTTTCTTTCTAGAGGTATTAACCAGAAACTATGCTGTAAATCGATTTTAGTGAAAAATGACATTCCTGTAATTCTTCCTAATATTCCATCTATACTCATTGGTGCTTCAAATTGCTTTTCAGTAATCTTGTTAATATTCCTTGCATCCAAACATAACCTGATTTCACCTGATCTTTTTCGTACTACTACTATGGGGTTAATAAAACGTGTGTCTGCCTTCTCAATGATCCCATCTTCTAACATATTATTAATTGTTTTGTTTACTTCTTCTCTGTATTTATATGGTATTGGGTATGATTTTGTTTTAAAATCTTTTTCTTCTTTAACTTTTATACTATGGATATAATTTTGTGCAATTCTATTTTCTTTATTGACAAGTCCCCTGTGTTGCTGCAATATGGAAATGACTATTGATTTATATTCTTCAGGGCAATTTAAAACTTTCATTATATCTTCTTCTTTACAAATAAAATTATTCTTCATTATGTACTCATTATTCCTTGCTTCCAATTTTACGCACTCCGCCTCGTAGGCATCCATCTGCTTAAAATTTCCATTCCTTAAATATTCACTACAATAATTATTCTTTACATTCTTCTGGGACATTTCCCTATCATCAAAATACATTTCTTCTTCATAAACATCATTATTTTCTTTTAATAATATCCTATCAACTCTTATTCCTTCTTCTACCTCATCTTTCTGCATAAATTTAATTATTTGCCCTTCCAAAGTTACCATTTTTTCTTCAAAATCTATCTTTACTTTCTTCTTTTCCAATTCATCATTTCCCATTAATATATCAACATATAAATCCTTGACAATAAATCCTTGCATATTAATTTCTTTATTAAGAATATTAATTTTAAAATTGGCTAGTTTATCAATTTCACCCAACTTCTTATTATTTGCACCAATAATTTTAATTTTTGGAATCTTTATTATATCTGATAGTTTTAATGTATTAAAAATAAAATTCTCCGAGACTAAAGTACTTTCTGAACCAGTATCTATCATAATCTTAATCATTTTATTTTTGGCCAAAGCATTTATATAAATTAAATTAATAGATTCAATAATTTTCTCTTCATCTAAAGAAATAAATTCAGAAGGTTTTTCATAATAGCAATGGCCTAACTTGTAATTCAGAAAGTTTACTGCACAAAATTTTGATTATTAGAATTGTCAGATTGTATCTGACCACTTGGATCTGATGTCCTATGTCTTTCCCTACTATGACTTCTACTCACATTCTCCTGCCTTGTACTACTTCGTTCCCTGCCTTCGCAGCTTCTATTCCTTCGAACACAATTTACCTGTCTGTTATAGTTAGGTCGTTCTGTATTTCTTCTATTGTTAAAATCTTGTCTATTATTATTAGTACTGTTATTAAAATGTTGTCTATTATAATTAGTATTATTATTAAAGTTCTGTCTATTTGGATTAGTGTTAGTATTATTAAAATTTTGTAAATTATCATCATACCTAGTATTATTGTTATATGATTGTCTATATTGTTGATTATCATTTTTATTATATTGAAAAGTATTGTTGTTTTTTCTGTTGTTATTATTACTTGTCATATTGCCTCTTTGTATTCTTTGAATAAAATTAATAAAACTATCTATTGTTTGAATATTTTGTACAGTTACTGTTTGGACAACATCAGCATCAAAATGTCTAGATACATTTAAGACTGTTTTATCCTCTCTAAGTGGTGGTTCTAAATATTTTGCAACTGTTATCAATTTCAATGCATAATCTACCATATTTGATTTTAAATTTTGATTATACTTTCCAAAATATAGAATTTCTCTAAACTTGGCTTGCTCTAATTCACCCCAATAATAATTTAAAAATTTATTTTCAAATGTTTGAAAATTATCTAAATCATTCTCAATACTAGCAAACCAAGTTGCTGCATTGTCATTTAATGTCATTCTAATATAATCTTTAATATCATTAATATTATTCACAAATCTTAATTTATGTTTTAAACTATTTATGTATACTCTAGGATGCAAATTTTTTTTATTACCAGAGAATTTAATCCCAGTCTCATTTGTTAAATTTAAGTAAGGTCTCCCTATGTCTCTCATTTGTGAAATATCATCTATTCTTTGTTCCACATTTCTTATTTGATTACTATTTATCTGGATATTTTGTTGTATATCGTCTAATTTTTCTTCTGTGTTTCTCCTGTCTTCATTAATTTTTACTTCTAAGTTACATTTCTGTAACTCTATTTTCTGTTCTATATCTATTTTATTATCTTGAATAATCCTCTTTACTTCTGTCCTCTCATTGTCTATCCTTTTCTTGTAGTCATTCCGTATACTTTTTATTTCATTTGCTACTTTTTTCTCTGCAGCTTCAAGTTTTTTATCCATTTGTTTTTCCATTTGTTTTACAATTTTATTATTATTATCTTCTATTTTCTTTTCTAATTTTCTATAATTCTCTTCCAATTTCTGTTCCATTTTTTTCATGTCTTCTTTGACTTCTTGTGAATTCTGTTCCATTTTTTGTTCTATTTTTTTCATGTCTTCTTTGACTTCTTTTGAATTCTCTTCCAATTTTTTTATGTCTTCTTTGATTTCTTTTGAATTCTCTTCTATTGTCTTGTTCATCTGCATCATTAATGACATCAAAGCTGCCATATTGACATTTTCCTCTCTTTCTGGATTCATTTCTGCAGTATCTTGTGGAACTTGAACTAAACTCTCCTCTTGTATAGGTTGTGTTTCTACTTCCACATCTTCTTCATTCTTTTTGCTTCTTGTACCTTTCTTTCCTTGAGACATTTTGAGACTTTACTTGTTCAAATATAATTAAAATTAAAATCTATACTTTTTTCTTTCTACTGATAATTAATTTAATTATATGAGAGCACTTATCTTCCCAAACTAATTCTTTTAAATAGAGAGCCACCGCGTTGGGTGCCAAAATTTGTTATGATGTGTTTTTTTGTTTGAATGATGAGCAATGAGTATTTTTAATAATATATAGGGTTTTTATCGCGGTTCTCAAAGAATTAGCTTGTAAGTACTTTTTTAAATTATCTTTATTATAACTATTATGAAACACACATATATATCTAACCTAGTCAATGTAAATTTAAAATAAACTATCTTTAAACTGATATTCTTATAAAACTAATTAAATTCTATAGACAATCTAAAATTTAAACAAACTATCTTCAAAATTGAAATTGTTATGACACTAACTAAATTATATTAACAAAATTTTGTACCTTTCTTTCACTGAATGCCTAAATGAACTGTTTTCCACTAAGTATATAGATTCTAATCTCCACTGAATGTCTTCGTACTTCAGTTATCCTTGTTTTTTGTGAAATTACTTTTTTCAATTATCAGCTTCTACCAATTTAAGATATAGTTTTCTTCACCAGCATTTATACACCACCAACCAAACCAGCAAACAGCATTTATATTTATTCTTCTTTTCAATATACCAATATCCAATTATTATAAGTTGATTTATACTAATCTCCAACCATAATATAATTTAATTTCTTCCAATATACTTTTATAATCTTCAATAATTATTTGTGTATAATTATAAATGTGCATTAATTATATGCATAATTTTTAATCTTCATTTAACTCACTATATTAAACAATTCTACTATTTGTACCTGATTCACTGACTCCAACTAACTTTCATATTTCTACTAAACTTTTCTGACTGACTTCTTGAAAATTCTGAACAATTTACTTCAATATTCACTAACTAAATGTGTCTATTAACTTTCATAATGAACTGGCCTGACTTCTGACTAAAAACTTCTTAAACTGCCATCTTGAATCCAAATCACGGGTATTTATATGTTTCGGATATTCCAGAACCATCTCGTAAGATATCATGTTCTAATTTGTTCTATCAAATACTTGTCTGAATTTTCTGGAACAAACCATTTCGCAAACATGGCCATCTCCGGAGATCCAGAGAATTCCATTCTTTTCTATTAATAATTTTGTTTACATTTAGGCTTTTCAGATCAGAATATATAATTAAATTAGTAACTTAACATTCTAATTTAATAAAATACACATTTCAAACAATATATTATTATAACCCACTTATATTCGTAAATATTCTTAAACGTCACTTCAGAGTATAAATATCTGTCAATCTCCGAGAGTATTTTTGGTTGCCTAAGCACATGACTCACTTATATATATTTACAATATTAAAATACAATCTTTTTACAATTATTATATGCTAATTTATTAAAAATGCCCTCACATAAATATATTTTTATTAAATTCTCTAGTATATAACTTATTTAAAACAACCAAATATCTAATATTATGTAGTATATAACTTATAAATTATTTTCTATAAACCCTAATCGTCACAATATATATATATATATATATATATATATATATATATATATATATATATATATATATATATATAGTGTCTATTCCTTTTTATTGTAGCTCACCTGTAAATCTATCGTTTCTAAAATACGTAGCATTATCTAGCAGTATTTTCTTCGGTGTCCCAACTTCTTCTATAAAATTGTCTATTTTCAGTAATATTTCATTTCCTTTTGTTGTTCGACAAGTGTAAAATGTGCTTATTTCGACGGGGAGTTTTTATCAGTTCGATCAACATATCGATGGCTACTAGTTTTAATTTTTGGCCAGATGTTATATTTTTAGGTATGTTTTCATTTTTAAAATTCCTCTATTTATATTTTTGGCAGACCTCACAATTTTTTACGATGTCCTTTGCCAACTTATGGTCGCCTTTGCAAATGTAATTTTCTCGGAATACAAGAAATATTTTCCTGCTTCCGACGTGTTCGTTGTTTCGGCGTATATCAATTAATATTTTGTTAGCCAGTTCGTCAGTAATCCTATATAGTTCTCTTTCCTCTGTTCTTTATATATAAATTCCATTTTCTTGTCTTGGTCTGTTTTTCTCATGTTCTGCCAGATTCTCTTGGTCTCTCATGATCTGCTCTAAAGAATAGATCAAATCAACATGTCAAACACTCTCTGTGATACGTACTTCTCAAACTACGTACTACGTAAAAACTCGCAAGCAGTACACAGTTCGTTTCCATGGTAACACTAGTAAACACGATTCACTGCGCATCGTCGAAGTATGAGTCATATTCCCAAACTTAAGTTTGTTGCAGTATAAACCAAATGGCACTACTCTAAACCTATAAACTACTCCATCGACAGAAAAAGCTGTGTAATCTCTACATTCATTGGCTAAAGGAATTAACTAGAAACTATGTTTTAAGTCCAATTTAGTAAAAGAACTAGATCCTGTGGTTCTACTAAAAATTGAGTCGATAGTCAACGGAGCCTCGTATTGCAGCACTTTACATAAATTCAAATTGCGCGCCTCTAAACAAATTCTTATATATATATATATATATATATATATATATATATATATATATATATATATATATAATTATATATAATTATAAAACTCACGTAAACATTTATATAAAAATAGTCTTTAATAGTCGTTAAAATTTTAGAAAACCAACTAAAGCTGCTGGAAGAACATACTACTGTAAATTTCGTCTGGGTAAAGGGACACTTTGGTATTTCCTGTAACCTCAAAGCAGATTTTCATGCTAAAGAGGCAATCTTAAAAGGATCAGAAATAACTTGGCTAGATAGAAGTGATCTAACAGCCACTTGCAAGAAAAGTCTAAAACAAAATTTTGAAATTGAATGGTATGCTTTCTGTAATCGAAGCAATAATCTTTATACAAAAATTCATCCAGTTTTACCTACTGAGCCGTTTGCCGTAAGAAGTTACCCCAATAAAAATATTTATTCCATGTTTGTTAGATGTCTCTTTAACCATGTCACTGTCAAGACATACCTCTATAGACTAAATCTATCCGAATCAGAAAAATTTGTGATTGCAATGGTTATGTTGATGATATTAATCATTGGCTGTTTGGATGCAAGCATAATGATGATGCAAGTATTTGATGCACACTCTGGCTCAAGAACAAATAACTTTACCACAAAATCAAACTTCTCTCTTATATTTGTCTCGAAGAAACTATAAAATACAACAAATTAGTTTTTTTTTTTTTGTGGCTTTAGCACTTAGCTATTTAGCCAATTACATATTGAGATATAATAAAAGAAAAATTACTAATATCAATATTCTGATAATTAATACTAAAGAAAAAAAAAGTGTATGCATATACACATAAGTGCATACATAAGTGTACATTATACAGTGTATACATACATAAGTGTATAATCTATACTATTAATTGCTAGTGCAAAAAGTGTATCTATTCGAGTCAAAAAACCTCATAAAATCCCTATAACTAATCAAACAAAAAGAGAAAATTATATCAAGAAAAAACAAATATAAGGAACAACAGGGATACTCACTTCTCGTCCAGGGACCCATCAGGACATTTGTTTAAGATATTACTAGCAATAGGTCACGGAAAGAAAGGTAAATAAACAATTGGGTTAGAACAAAGGTTAACGAGCTTAGCTGAGATTGACTACAGACACACATTTGCACTATGTATAAATTTAATCAAACAATCATAAACTTTTTTATTATTAGTAGCCAACAGGTTATTTATTTGATACGGAGGAAATATTTTCAGAGTTTGCAAGTTGTTTAAAAGAGTTCCTGAATGCTGAAGATATTTGGAACACTTAAAAAAGATGTGGTTAAGATCTCCTTGTTCTTGACAAGTTTCGCATAAGTCTGAATTATATATTTTGATTTGAGCAAGATGAACAGGATAACAAGCGTGGCCAAATCTCAATCTTATTAAAGTTGTTGTATATTTACGAGCGGTATTGAAATTCTTAAACCATCTGGAATTAGGGATGTGTGGTTGTATATGCACGTATTGTGTTGTTGAGTGGTCGCAAAAAGTTTGCCAGGCGGTATTCCAACGATCTGTTTGATTTCTTTTAGAGATGAGAAAAGCATCAGGAACACAAATTCTCTCATCTGGTAAAATTTCAGCTGCCGAGGTTATTGCAGCTTTTGCAATGTAATCAACATGCTCATTATGTTTTATACCAACATGAGCCTTTACCCAAATAAAATTCGTAGTTTTATTTTTATTTTTAAGGTTAACAAGTATGTTCTTAATTTGGTAAATAAAAGGATTAGAATTATAATTGGGTAACTTTGTATTTTTGAGAGATAATAAGACTGATAATGAATCGGATATCATTAAAACTGCATTATTGTTTAAACTGTCGAAATATTTCAAGGCTTCAAGAATTGCAAGAGCTTCAGCACTAAAAATTGAGCAATTGAGAGGTAGTTTGAACATTTTTTCTATTGACTTGGATGGAATGTAGAAAGCACATCCGGTCCCTTCCGATGTTTTGGATGCATCTGTATAGATTACAGTTGCCATGGGCCATTTTTTTATGTAAGAATTTAAGATGCATGAATCTAATGATGGAATACTATAATATGTTGGTATGTGTATATCAGCTTCATTAAAAAATGCGAAATAGTCGTTAATCTCAAGGTTGCTAATACTGTTGGTATACTTATTGTTTCACATGGCTCTAAAGGCCTTGCAAAGGGTTGGTGAATTTTTATGAATCCAGTAACTGTTTGTTAGATCCTCGGTATTTAGCGCGCTTATGCCAGAATATAAAGAATTGTTGATATATGAAATTTTCACTACAAATTTTTCACTTAGATAATCCCGTCTAAAATTTAAAGGAGGTTCTAAAGCTTTAACATGCAATGGAGCTATTGGAGTAGACTTCATTACTCCCATACAAGTACGTAGAACAGTCCGTTGAAATACATCAATTTTATTTAAAATTTGTTTACTTGCTGATCCATAAAGTATACATCCATAGTCCAGAATGGATCTGATATAAGATTTGTAAAAAAGCAAAGCTGTTTCTACGTCAGCACCCCACCAAGTTTTAGAAATTGATTTTAAAAAATTGAGACCTTTATTACTTTTGTCAAGCATATACTCGATGTGTACTTTTCATGTTAACTTTTGATCTAGAAACATACCTAGATATTTTATTGACTTACAGACGTTTAAACTTTGGCCATTTAATAAAATAGTATTTATGTTTGGAATATTATGTCGTGAAAAAATGCACACATTTGATTTATTAGTGGATAAATTAAAACCATTTTTACAAAACCAGTTTGAGAAATGTTCATGTAATTTTCTTAAAATTGTAAGGGAAGGTTCATATTTACTCCTTTCTGTATAGACTAGGAAGTCATCAGCATATTGGATTGTTTTGTAAGTGATACTTGGTATATTAAGACTATGAAAATCGGCAGTATACAGATTAAAAAGAAAAGGGCTTAAGACTGATCCCTGAGGTAATCCCCAACTATTATAACGTGGTCCAAGAAATTCATTTTTATAGTTTCTAACGTATAAGCGTCTATTAGTGTAGAAATTAATTATGGTTTGTGCCAGATTTGTGGGTATTTGAAATTGATTGATCATTTTGTCTTTTAATCGAAGTAAACACACACTGTCATAAGCACCTTCTATATCTAGAGATAAAGTAGGCAAATAGTTATTTCTAGAAAAGTTACTCTGTATGTCCGTTACAAGTGTAGCTAGTGCATCTAAAGTTCCACATCCTCGTTTGTATCCAAACTGATTATTTGGTAGTAATTTTTTGGTATGGACCCACCATTCTAGTCTATGTTTTAACATTCGTTCAAGTTTTAAATACACAAGAAAAGAGAGAAATGGGTCGATAAGATTCTGCTGAATTTGGATCTTTTGCAGGCTTTAGAATCGGAATAACAATGATGTCTTTAAAAAAATCTACCTCAGAATTGTCTTGAATGATTCGATTTAAAAAGTCTAATAGAAAATGTTTTGCTACTTCTGGGAGGTTAATAAGCATGGAGTATTTGATATGATCGTATCCTGGACAATTATCTTTACGATCATTTATAGCGAAAATTAGTTCATTGTAAGTGAAAGGTTTTAGTAGAAAATGATTTTTTTCAGATGGGGTTGAATCTATGTAGCTGGATTTTTGAGGGTTCGCAGTTGGTGGTGCAACTTTAATAAGAAAGTCATCCATCCATTTTTGATCGAAAGATTTTATTTTTGATATTGGTTTTCTGTAAATTTTTCTAGCTTGATTCCAAAGAGTTGTAGCTGGTGTATTTTTATTCAGGGAAGAGACCCATTCAATCCAATGTTTCTTTGCTATATTTTTTAATGTTTTTTTGGTTCTACCCGAGATCTCCTGGTATTGAACGTAATTTTCAAAATAAGTGTTTTTTTTGTAATTTATTAAAGTCAATTTTCGTTGTTTGATAATATTGTCACAATCAATATTCCACCAAGGGGGTGGGTGCCGTTTACATTTATAAGGTTTATATTGGGGTATAGCTGCGGCCGTATTTATATTATTAATGAAGGAGGAGTAGTGTTCAGTTAGATTATCCGAGTGACTGTTGTTCGTATTGTGCAAAATCTGAATCGTCGAGGTATATAACGCCCAATTGGCTTTTTTAATATTCCATTTATTTTTAGGAGATATTTCATTTTCATTAATTGCAAAAATTAATTCTATAGAAATGAGATAGTGATTTGATCCTAGGGTATCAGAGATGACATTCCAAGATGTTTTGTTAACTAGTTCAGGTGAACAAAAGGTTACATCAATAGCTGAATCCCGTTGATCAGGACGTCTTAAAATCGTAGGTGCTCCATTGTTTAAAACAGTTAAATTTAAATCATCTGCGACATTTATTAGTTGTGATCCTGTGGTATCATTATTATGACAGCCCCATATAGAGTGGTGTGCATTAAAATCACCACCTATAATTAAAGGCCCATCAAACTGTAGAAAAATTTTTACCCAATCTTCATATATTGTTTGTATTTTTGGAGGTTTATAAATAGATACAAAATTTAAAGATAAAGTTCCATATTTAACTTGTACAGCACACACTAAAATATTTTCATTGTAATTTATATTGATCTTATGTTCCACAAATTGAAGAGATTTGTGTACTAAAATTGCCACACCAGCATAGCCATCGTTTCTGTCATTGCGTATTATATTGTAACCACTAAAACTATATTGTTGATTTGTTTTAAACCAAGTTTCGCTTATAAGCGCAATGTCGATATTTTTATCAAAAAGAAATTGTACCAGACTATTTTTGTTAGCTATAGCAGAACGTGCATTCCATTGCATTATATTTAAATTGCGTGTTTTATGATTAAATTTTATTGGTTTTTCAAAGTATCCTCCAATACTTGTTCTATACTACTTGTAATTACGTTAATATTAACAGGTTGTCTGTTGTTACTTGAAATTATTTTATTAATAAAGTCCATGATAAAAATTGATAAATTGCTAGCTATACTGCTTTTTTTGATTTCCAAACTAGAGTAGTTTGGTTTATTTGAATTTATTGTCAAAGGTTGTGAAGGTCCAAAGGTAAATGGAAATAATGGTTTTTGAACAGGTGATTGGATAGTGGGAGAGTTTGATTTTCTCTTTTTTTTGGTTGGAGGTCTATCCCTCGCATGAGTTTGTTGGGAAAAGGAATTATTTTGATTGCCATTAAAATTTGTAGAGATTTGATTACGATTTGGATGAGATAACGATATACGATCGTTGTTAGGAAGTTCTGGAAAATGTTTGTCATAATTTGTTAGCGGTAAAAAGGAATTGTGACTTACTAAACTGGATAAGGAATTCTCAGATATTTCTTTGGCTTCCTTAAATGAGGTTTTTTGCTCTATCATTATATTTTTAATTTATTTTTGATTGTCATAAGAGGGACACTTCTTTGAGATAGATACGTGATCTCTGCTTTTACAGTGTATACAAAAAATCAAATTTTTATCACAATTGTGTTTATCATCTTTAATCTCACCGCAATTTATACACCTTTCCTGAGTACTGTTACATTGTTTAGATACATGCCCATATCTCAAACATTTGTAACACTGGGTTATTCTACCTACAAATTGTTCAACCGAAAAAAAAACTCGATTAAAAGCTACGCGATTTGGTAAAATATTCCCCTCAAAAGTAACGACAATAGATTTTTTAGGTACAAATTCAACTGTTTTGTCTTCTTTTTGGACTTTTGTATTTAACCTATATATGTTAGTAACGCGTGAGTCTGATTCGATATTTTCCATGAGATAGTTGATATCATAACGAGTATCCACGTCTCTTATTAACCCTTTAATTTCTAGTAAATGGTTCGGTAAAAATGCTCTTAAATTTTCTGATTTCAGTAGTGAATGTTTTACTAAATTATTTGCCTCTAGAAGTGATTTTAATAACACTTTAATCCGGTTTCGGCCTATACTTTTAATTTCAAGAATGCTTTTAAGATTAAATTTTTTAAAAAGAATATGACCAACAGTCATTGGATGCAATCTACCTAAATTGTTATTGTCGGTACTTTCTATATATACCCAAATATTTTGCACGTTGTACTTATGTGAGAGGAGATTGAATGTTTTCGGTTCCAACTGCTTCGCTGTTTTCTGGACATCACTATCTTCACTAGATTTATTATTAATATTATTAACACTTCAATCACTGTTATTCATGTCAGTATCTGTCGTCATAAAAGACGTCCCTTGTTTATTTTTGTCCCCCATCGGGGACCGATATTATTTCGTATTAATTATCAGTTTACACTTTTTAATTATTGTCTTATATGTAAAAAGTTAAATCCAAACACCAAGTAATTAGGAACCGGCTCGGCCTTTAACGAAATTAACGACTGACTCAGTCAAAGGAACGATCGATACTGGTACAAATTATTTGGGAATTTTTAAAAAGGACTAAGAGAAAAATCTAACTTGTATGAATGAGTCGGCTTGAATGTGTTTAGCAATTATTATTTTTCGTTTATTCTTATGTAATATTAAGTACCTCCCTGTAAAATATAAAAATTGTTATTTAAAAAATAAAAAGAAAAGATATGTATATAAAAAGAAAAAAAATAATTAAAAAAAACGAAAAAAAAAGGAAAAACAGAGAAAAAAAGAAAATAAAAATGGAAAAAATAAAAAAATATATATATATAAATAAAATTAAAAAATATATATAAATAAAATTAAAAAATATATATAAATAAAATATTAAAAAAGTATTAAAAAAAATTTAAAAATTTATTTAGAATTATTTGAATATTTCTTATTTAAGTTGATTAGGGCCCTAAATAAAAAGTATAAATAGAAGTCAATTTAATGTTTCCACTTCCTTTTTGTATTTTTTTTATTTTCATTTAACAATACCTATATATGTATGTGCGTGCATAAGTGTGTATATGTGCGCATATATGTATATAGTATCAGTATATTTATTATTGTAGCAAACAGTATTTATTATATATAGTGGCTGTATGGATCAATAATCCAAAGCCATTAAAAAAAAATACGTCATTCAATCATAAAAATGCAAAATTAATTTTCAGGGGAAGCTCATGAATAAACAAAATTCAAAAATAAAATATAACCGTGTATTAAAAAAAAATGTTTCTATCAAAGAAATAAACACAAATTTTAATGGCAGCATAAATTGCAAAAAACAAACAATCTATGAAAAGAGTAAGTAATTAAAATATAAAAAGGCATATAAAAAAATACCGCAAGTTATTTTAAAATAGAGAGTTACCCAGGATAGATACAATATTGAATTATGGTTGCAAGAAATAATTTAAAAATATTACGAAATTGTCTATGTAAAACTTCCTGTCAAAATACACTGGAGTCTTTATGCGTCGATGAAACAGAAGTCCTCGCAACGGAGAATATTGTTAGAAAAAAATATAGAGGTATATTTGAATACCTTGGAACAATTTTTATTTACGATGCCGGATACTATTATATAAGTACTTACAACTGCAATCACTTATTCACTGAATTTAATTTAAACTTTTCAAAATATATTTTTTTATATTTGTTAGTTTTACGTATGCCTACAAGGCTTATGATTAACGGAGACCGACACCTTATTACTTTTTTTATTAAACACAAACTGCTCCTTTCAGCTATCGGGAATCCACTCTCTACACTGTCTCTGCACTTACTGTCGTTTTCTGTCATTCCAAAAACTCTCTTAGCTTAATACCCCCTTCCATCAATAACTGTCCTTCCTTTTCATTGGTCCACTCCAAATTCCCGACATCTTTCAAACAACCTTTTTTGTTAATCTTCCGGTCAAACACAAATGGTTCTTAAATGCACTTCAAAACTAATAAACAATTCTATAAATATTATCGATTATATTACAAATATGTTAACAAAGATAACTTTATACTGGGTAAAACCAACACCTATGTTAACAATAGACAGATAAATAGGTATTTTACATTTTAAATGCAAGAAACAAATATTTTGTAAAAAACTAGTTTAACGTATTACAAAATAACAAATTTTATGTCCCCCCAACGATACCTTGCACGTCACGATCAGACGAGCCGTTTTACCCCCACCACAAAATGAGCCAAAAACAACCAGAATGGACGTTAGCGATTTCTTATGGGATTTAATCTGGGAAAATACGCAGAATTCGTGCTGTCCCTTTACTTACAATAGATAGATTTTCTTTTTCTTCTTCTCTGCCTTTATTTATTTACAATAATGTATATTTTCACTGCGCGTCACGAAAACGAGGCCACCTAAAATTTTTGCCATTTTTTAATTTTTACGAATCTTACCACAAAGTGATTGTCATTAGATGTTTGTGTAATGTTTAAGAATATGTTCCAAGGCAGTATGCAATCATTTTTTAAATAACAAATGTCAAAAAATAACTTCTTCCAAAATAATGATTTTATTGAAAAATAAAAAAAAAATTAACATTGTATATTTTTTCTGTTTTCTTTATAAAATTACAGTTTAGTCGTGATTATTAATACTGTGTATTACCGTGTATGTCCTCCAAAGAAATGCCTGCCCAAAACATTACCAAACCTCCTCCAAAAGCAACACGTACTCGTCGAACACAAGCAGCACATCGTTCCCCACGTCTTCTGTTTGTTTTGATGCGACCATCTGAGCCATAAAGAACCATCCTGCACTCATCATTAAACAAAACATTTTTCCAATCTTCTATCGTCCAATGTTCGTGGTTTCTAGCAAACTGTAGTCGGCGTTGTCGATGTGCTGCTATTAACAAAGGTCCTGTTGCTGGACAGCGAGCCCTTAGACCAAATTCCCTCAACCTTCTTCTCACGGTAGAAGTGCTTAAAGTCTACCCGTGAGCATTTTGAAAACGGTATTGTGAATTACACTCCTCATTCGATTTGGCATTGAATTGATCAAATTCTGGATGTCGTTTTGAGGAAAAGCTTCCCATTCTTCCATGAGCGCCAACCGAAGCAGATCACGATTTATTGGAGCAGGTATTATTTTTCTTACCCTTCGTTTGAGTTGGTCCCAAACATGTTCAATGCGGTTCAAATCTGGACTTTGAGCCGGCCAGTTAATTTTTGGCACACCAACAGTTTCCAGATATTGCTTTACCATCCTGGCTACGGGTGGCTGCGGGTTGTCTTGCATAAAAATAAAGTTTTCGCCGACAAGCCCAGCAAAATGCATTACATGCTCGTCTTGAATTTCGGTAATGTATCGGTATGCATTCAACGCTCCTCTATCAATAAATACGAGATCAGTACGGCCCTCTATGCGAAATACCTGCCCAAAATATTACCGAACCTCCTCCAAAAGCAACACGTACTCGTCGAACATAAGCAGCACATCGTTCCCCACGTCTTCAGTTTGTTTTGATGCGACCATCTGAACCATAAAGAACCATCCTGCACTCACCACTAAACAAAACATTTTTCCAATCTTCTATCGTCCAATTTTCGTGGTCTCTAGCAAACTATAGTCGGCGTTGTCGATGGTCTGCTATTAACAAAGGTCCTGTTGCTGGACACCGACCCCTTAGACCAAATTCCCTTAACCTTCTTCTCACGGTAGAATTGCTTAAAAAGTCCACCCGTGAGCATTTTGAAAACGGTTTTGGATTGATCTAGCCGTAAAGAACCGATTTTGCAAAGAAGTGCGTTGTAAATAATGGTCTTCTCTGGCCGTCGTGATTCTTCTCGGGCCTGATCCTGGTCGTCGTTCGTGAGATCCAGTGTCTAAGAATCGTTGGTAAATTTTTTGGACCATACAACGACTGACTCCAAGCTGTCTGGTCACTTCTCTTTGACTCATTTCAATATTATTCAAAGTAACAATTTAAACAGATCTAACAAATCTCTCAGCCATAGTTTTAAATTTAAAAATTGCACAAGTTTACTTTTTGAACAACTGTACACTAGTGACAGGTTTTTGAAAAACGGAATAGCCATATTCCAAGAAAAATAAGGTACAAACAACACCTGCATTATCCGAAGTCGTAAAACTGATATCAATTCTGCAAACTTATTACCCTTAATTGACCTGTCGGCACCGTTTGTCGGTTCCTAAAAGACGCTAAAAGTGTTTGCATTATGGGATTTTTATTACAGAACTTACAGATTCTAGTTAAGCAGCTCTAGAGGAATTTAAATGCCTTGTTTAATTACCTAATTTATCTCAGAATCTAGCATACATAAGCTTAATGATTAAATTTCTTGTTAAGGGCATAAAAAAGCTTGAAAAACAAAATTTTACTCTCTGTGGATTAGTCGGTTAGTCGATTTGATTAATCATATTAACGAATCTTTTCATATGGTTAAAGGAAACGTAGGCATGTTCGTAGGAAATAAATTGCAATATATGTTAAACATCAACTCAGGATTTTCTATTTTGAAAAAAGTTGCGAAAGTTTATCAAGGTGATCCGGTACCAGATGTAGAACCACTGCATTCCAACATAAATCAGTTTAAAAATACACCAATAACTTATGTTGATGTTGAAAGAAGTTTTTCGATTTATAAACATTTATACACATAATAGAAATCATAATATTTTAATTGCAAATTTTGAAAAACAAATTATTTATTGTCAATTGTTTTGATAAGGATAACACTTGTGAAATTGCCTTTCTACGATAAGTATGTGTAATATTAATAAATTGGAATAAGTTGTTAGATTTTAATTATTAGTTTATAGTTATGATTACTGTATTTTTTAAAATATTGTTATTTTGTATATATCAAGATAAAGAAATGTCAAAATTGTATTACAATCTTACTGCATTTTTGATCTATATAAAAAATACGACTTTTTAAATACTAGCTGAAAGGAATTTCAGATTATTATTAATATATGAAAAATTTCCATGTACTACGCATATTCTTTAAACAATTTTGCATATTTGCGCCAATCTTGTGCATATATCTGCGCATATTTGCTCTGTTTCTTGTTGCATATATTCCGGTCTATAATTATTATAAGTAACGATTCGTTGTACTGCTCTCTAATCCCGAGATGGTACACCATTGTGCCCAGGGAATATATGGTACAAGGGAGAAAGTGTTGACTTAAACGATATTTCGAAGAGTTGGCGAACTAGCTGGGAGCCCTTAGAGTAAGAGTACACTGCCGTGCATAACAGTATTTCGCCACAAAACTTAATATTCAAATTTAATCTTCGTCAAAGTATTTATCGTTTAGATGGAAATGTATCAAAACGTGATATTGTAAGAATTTTTAGTGCTCAAAATATTTCTATGTCGACGATTTACCAGGCAATTGAAAAGTGTGAAAATAGTATCCATGCCTTGATTTGCCCAAATGTAGAAGACCAAGAGTTTTAACTCTTGCTCAGGAACAGAGATTAATTCAGAGTATAGAGAACCAATTAGGAAAGTCTTTGCGAAATATTGGCTGAAGATATAATGTCTCACGAATGACTGTAAGTAAAACAATTTCTAGAAATAATTTAAAACGATATAAAAGAAAAAAAGCTTCTAAGCAACACCAGCCCAGTTAGAAAGAATTGCTAGATGTTGCCGTGCATTGAGACTTATTCATTGTCCTGGTAAAATTTTCATTATTAATGATGAAAAGTATTTTACTTTATCCAATTCTGAAATGAAGGATAACGACAGATTTTAAACACGCAATATACAAGATGCATCGGACGAAGTTAGAATGAAGGGAAAAGTGAAATTTGCCGATAAAATTTTGGTATGGTGTGCCATCTCAGAAGCTGATGTTTCACAACCGTTTGTTGGGCGTGTTCGCGGTGAAGCTCTCAATGCTGACAATTACGTTGACAGGTGTCTTACAAAGCTTGTTTAATTTATAAATACTCATCACCCCAATGACGAAATCATATTTTGGCCCGACCTAGCGTCAAGCGCGACAACCCTTCAAATGTGCCTTAGGTGAGGCCTGTAGAAGGGTTTTGGGCTGTTTTGAGTCGAATGGTGTATAATAATGGCTAGGAAGCCTCAAATAAAGATCAACAAAGGCGAAGAATTTTGCAAAAATTTCGTGAGATCGAATTCGAGAATCAGTCCGAAGAAATCGAGAAACAGTCCAAAAGCTTATTGCACATGCAAAACCAAATTTACGTGCCATCAAAGACCACTGACTTATTTCTGTTCTATAAAAATATATTATAAACCTTAAATATGTAGACTTAATTGCCTGCATTTAGTTAATAAAATAAATTTAATTTACAATTAGAAAATACATACTTATTTTTTCTGCAAAGTTTAGAGATAATGCGTTATCGGGAACAGTCAGAGAGGCGAGTTTAGTCGTGGATTCTGTATCTGTTCTAAATACTCAGCCAAAAGGTGTTCCGAGACGAACAGACTGTGCACAAAGCAGCAAAAAATGCCTCTCTGTATTGGTTGAAAGTCTGATACATCAGAGACAGTATGAGCATTTAGCAGGAGTCTACATAAAAATGGTACTGCACTATTTTGTACAGAGGATAGAGCAAGTTCTGGAAAACCAAGAAGTGTTGTTAGGTGCATTTCTCGATATAACGGAGCATTCGACAATACCTTTTACGAAATAATCAAAAGTGCGATTGATCTAAAAGGAATAAATGAAATAAGCTGCAGATAAATAGACTAAATGCTGAGAAGCCGTGTGATATACGGAATGTGACTGGGGGATACAGTGACCTTTCTTTCAGTATTCCTCTCTTGTGGAGTCTGGTCAAGAATGGACTGATAGCTAGATTCAGAAACAACAGGCATCATATCCTGGGCTATGCTGATAACCGAGGCGTCATACTCCACGGCAAATTAAATGGCACATAATGTAACAGACTCTGACTGTAACTACAGAATGGACTTCAAAAGTAGGACTTAACACAAGCTCTCAGAAGTCCAAAATCATAATATTTAGTAAAAGCAGAAATTTAGAGGGATTGTGTCCTTTAAACCCAAAAATTGTAGGCATTTAAATCTAATGAATGCAAACATTTAAAAATCAGTACAAATATCCATTAGTGGTATGTTGGCCAAAGGTGTAGCAAAAAAGTGCCATCCTAAAACTAAGCAAGATGCACAGACACATCATTTTGAAATCACAGTATTTCATATACGTTTGTATTTCAGGCAGAGATTTTTGCAACCTTGCAGTGTGGTCTTGAGGGCCTGCCAACTAAAGTAGATTAAAATATACACAGACATCCAACCAGCCAGGGGGTACTCATAAGCCCTAAGTTGGACACGAACTCGACAGACTTGTGGAATATTACAGCGATACACCTAAAATAGGGGAGTATATGCCAATAAAAGAGCTAATGCACTTGCTAGAAGAATATTGTTACGCTAAATATGACTCATATTTAACCTGTAAACATTTTATTATTCAAGTATATTCTCGTAGATTCTATGAGCCGCTAGAAACCTGTCTGGCGCTCCCTTCTGTTAGAGAAAGGTCAACACAGGTCGCTTTGAAGGGATTCCAGAACAACGGTTGATAGATATATATGACGGATTTTATTGAAAACCGTTAGTCTGAGTAATAATATCGAGTCGTGTTTTGAAATGTAATAAATTATATAATTATAGTGTGAAATAAATTAGTGTAATATTGTATAAAGACTTTAAATAAACTAAGTGTTAGAACAATTTTATAATAAATAAAGTAAATAAATTAGATTATTAAACTCAGTTCATTGATGTCAGAAGTGGGATATAAAATAAATTTTGAAAATGACTACGATGTATGAGCTCACAGTTACAAATTTAAGAAGACAACTCGAGTACAGAGAATTATCTTCTACCTGAAAAAAAGACAGAAACTTATATATTTGAAGACAAACATGCAGCTGTCATCTCGTCGATTTCGAAACTAGAGAACAAAGTTTCTGGTGACATTGCATCATTAAAAAACAAAGTTTCCGGCGACATCGCTTCTTTAGAAAACAAAGTTTCTGACGAGATTTCTTCTCTGGAAAGAAAACTTTATGCTAACATCTCTTCGGAAATCTCTAAAGTTACTTCTGAGATATCTGCACTCGACGAGAGAATATCTTCGTTAAAAATCCAAGTTGCTGCCGATATGTCGGCCTTCGAAGAAAAGATGAAAAAGATGGAAAGAAAGATGGAGGCAACAGGTACAACAGAGAGAGGACACAATCCAATTACAGTAGAGACAAAAGAAGACGAGACGAAATGTAAGTTGGAAACAAGGCCGAAATTTGAAGGAAGTAGAGGTTCTGTTCACGTTAAAGTCCCAACTTTCGACGGAAAATCGTCATGGAACAACTACATGAAACAATTCGAATCAGCTGCAAGAGCGAATGGATGGTCTAAAAAGAAAAGGATGTAAACCTGACTATCGCTCTTCGAGAAGATGCCTTAGATGTGCTTCAGACCATAGCCGTAGAGGAGATAGATGATTCCGAACAACTGAAGAAGAGGTTAAATATGCGATATGGCCACGAACATTTGGAGCATGTACATCAGTCGCAGCTTAAAAATCGAAGACAAAAAAGAGATGAGGCTCTTCAAGAATATGAGGTAGATATTGTCAGATTAGTACCATATGCTTATCCAACAGCTCCCGAAGACATAATGGAAAAATTGGCCGTTCCAACATTTATTGATGTTCTTCGTGATCGTCAAATGCAGAGAAAAGGAAATTAAGGGAATTTCTTCGGCAGTATCGTGATATTTTCGTTCCGAAAGGAGGAAAGACGGGAAGAACTACCGTTTTTAAGCATAAGATTGATACTGGTAATGCTAAGCCAATTCGTCAAACGGCTTGACGATTACCACAGGCGAAAAGAGAGGAAGCTGAAACGATTGTTCAGGAAATGAAGAAATACGAGGTGATAGAACCTTCTACGAGCCCATGGGTCTCTCCGGTGGTCCTGGTTAGGAAAAAAGACGGAACGATGAGGTTCTGTGTGGATTACCGTTTGCTGAACAACGTTCCCAAGAAAGATAGTTATTATCTGCCTCGGATCGACGACACATTGGACACATTGGCTGGAAGTAAATTGTTTTCTACTTTGGATTTGAAGTCTGGATACTGACAGGTAGAAATGAACCCAGTAGATAAAGAGAAGACAGCCTTCACCACAGGATCTGGATTTTGGCAATTCAATGTTATACGGAAGCCATATTTTAAGAGTCTTTGGAGGACGCAAAGATGGGAATCAAAGTGAATGGAGTATTGATCAACAACATACGATATTCTGAAGATGGTGTCTTACTTTTGTGACAACATAGTCGATCTTCAACAACTTGTCACTACAATCGGAGAATACAGTAAGCGAATGGGATTAGAGATTAATACCAACAAAACCAAATTTATGATCATCTCCAGAAACTTGGATGCACTTGAAAACTCCACCATAACACTGAATACTAAGTCCATTGAAAGAGTGAGTAAATTTAAATACCTGTGATCCTGGCTTTTTGAAGACTGGGCATCGGACAGGGAAGTAATATGTCGCATTGAGCAAGCTCGACAAGCTTTCGTAAAATTCAAGAAGGTACTGACTTCTTCAGAGTTCGATCTTCAACTGAGACTAAGGTTTACTAAGTGCTACGTATGGTCAGTGCTGCTATATGGCCTAGAGGGCTGGACACTCAAAACGAGGGATATAAACAGATTAGAAGCTTTCGAAATGTGGCTCTATCGCCGTATCCTAAAAATACCATGGACAGCGAAAATCACAAATATAGATGTCCTTAAAAGAATAAACCAAGAACGCCAACTTTTCGAAACCATCAAGAAAAGGAAAACGGCGTATCTAGGTCACATCATGCGAAATGAAAAATACCAGTTCCTCCAACTTATAATCGAGGGTAAAATTGAAGGCAAGAGAGGAATGGGACGCAAGAAAATGTCCTGGCTCCGAAACAGAAGGCAATGAACAGGGATTAACGACATACAATCTCTGATACATATTGCAAGAAATAGAGAATTAATGGAAAATGTTATCGCTAACATCCATTACGCTAACGTATTGTCGGGAATATAAATTGTAATAAATGTTGTAAATAAATTACATAATTATAGTGTCAAATAAATTAGTGTAATATTTTATAAATAAAGACTTTAAATAAACTAAGTGTTAGAACAATTTTATAATAAATAAAGTTAATAAATTAGATAATAAACTCAGTTCAATATCACCTACAAAATACTTCGGCCCAGAGCCAACCAGACCCTGGATCCGAAGCCAACACAACTCACACTGGGAAAATATACCTGGTTAAACACATAGGTACACCTGCACACAATGTAACTCTTTGATGCAAACTCTGTATTAAGCGGCTTTAAAGTTTAGACAAATATGTCTTCCAAATAAACTATTCCTTTGAGGAAAATTTTATGGTTAAATTGTCCATGCATTAGCCAATAAGAAAAATAGAGATAAATTGTATTCAGATAAAAAATTAATTGTTTTTTAATATTTTTAATTTCCAGGTACTTTGTAGGTGTACTACAATTGCAATAATAATGGATATAATATTCATACCTTATTTTTGCTGTGCTTATTTTCGTTAATAATACCTTCAACTTTTTGTTTAACTAGGTCTATTTTGTTGTTTATCATATCCTTTACCATTGAGTTTTGTTCTTTTATAGAAGCTACATCTAATACGACATCATATTCCATATTCTTAATTTTTTGAATTTTTTTCGCGATACTCATTTTAATTGTTTCTGCAATTCAAAATATTATTTATTTTTTAATATAATTTATAATGATAAAATTACCTTCAAGTTGATGACATCGGTCAGAAAAATTTTGTGATTTGTGATTTAATCTATCTCTGGATTCCTCTATTTGTTTAATTAACAAAGATAAGTTGGAGTCTAATTCTGCCATATGATCTATCCAACATATAGAACAATATACCTAAAATAATACTTTGTTAAATTTCAAAATAAATATATTAAGATAAATTAATTAAAAATGTATTTATCCAATACTCCAATAATTATTGGCATCTAAAAATGTAAATATCCTGAATAATATTGGATATTAGCTTCTCGGAATTCGATCACAGCACGTAAGCGTATTTGAATATATTGAATGGGTATTACAATACGAACATATTTTATCTATATCTTGTAACAATATAACAACGAATGTATAAGAGTGCAGTTACTACCTATAACATTAGGTGCTAATTGTTTTAGATTTCGACTAGCTCTGGATCTGGTTTAGATACTGCTTATCTTAAATGCAAATCTGAACAAAGAGAAATTTTAGCAGGGAAAAATAAAAGATTACATTAACTAACCATATTTGTTTCAATGTCATGTAATCAACGAATTTATTATTAACCAAAAAGCAAATCTTACCTAAAGCTTTACAACAATATGAAAATATATTTATGGCAATTTTTTATATAATTTTTGTCACTTCTAAATATTTGGATGAAAGCTGAAAGTTTCAGGTAGATGTTGAGTTCTTTATAGTAGCAGCCGTATTACTACAGTTTGTTCCCTGTATGGTACACTCCGTTAATAGGGAAGTCTCACCAAAAAGGAAGACAAGGAAATAAAGCCAAAAAAACCTAATGGACATTTAAGAACAGAAATGAGCTTTGGAACAAGAATCCCATGTCAAAAACTGCCAAATGACAACAGTATTTTGTCGCTAGTTAAGCTCATAGACATTTATATATGCCTATGTTTAAGCTAAATACAGGATTTGAATACGATGGGTGTACCAAGAGTAAATGAAAATAGAACTAAAATAAATAAAAATTGAGATTGAAAACTAAATAGAGAATATTTAGTACATAGAAAGTTGAGCGCCAGCTATTCGTAGAAGAAAAATAGTAAAACAACCAGTAGGTTAACAAATTAATAAAATCATCAGAAATTGAAATAAAATAATAATTTAAAGAAAAATACAATACAAGTAACTTTTATAATGTTACAATCTAAGACAAAATATTTAGTGGTGGCAAGACAACTTACATGCAAACTAGCTATAAACGACGAAATAATCAAACAAGTCTCGATATTCGAGAATCTGGGAGTGAAAATATCCAGCTAATGAAACCTACGAAAAGATAGTTTAAGAAAACAAGCTAATAACACATCTTATATATCAGGTATTTCATCTGAAATAATAAGTAGGTACACGAGATTAGATGGGAAAATCGGTATAAGTAAAATATGTGTAAGGGATTCAATGAGATCTGTGTCGGACGTTAGAACTATACATACTGTTACGAACATGCATTCTACGTAGCCCATATAACAGTGGCAGGTCGGGACGAGAATGAACTGTCCTTCTAGAACCGCTGGAGAGTTCGACCCGACAAGCAAACTAATTAGAGATGGACTACGCCAGAATATTCTAGTACATAATAACTTTTATATATAAGCATACCTTCTATAAGTTAAGTTTAGTTGATAAGATATTTTCGTGATGTAAACTTATAAATAAAGATATTTATATAAATTCGAACCGCTCGTTTTATTTAATCTCGCTACAGTGGTGTGGGGTAAAATATATATTTAAAATAAATTCAGCAGTGACTTCTGAAAAGTATTGTTCGTCGGGAACATCCGCGTAGTTCGGTAGTGATCTTTATGAGAAAGATCGTTTGAAAAAAGTATGTGTGTGCCTGACCAAAGATGCTGCTAGTACAACTTACAATAAAACAGTTGCGTGAGCAACTAGAAGAACGCGATAAAGACTGCAGCGGGTCCAAGAAGATCCTCCAAGAACGACCAAAGCATGTTCTTAACAAGATTGGAGATGACCCAGAGACATCCCAGTTTCAATCAGCAGAAGAAACAGTTTTAACAAAAATGAATGAGACATTTGAAAACGTCTCGCAAATGATTGAGGAAACTTCTAGAAAAAATGATGATAACTTCCAGAACGTTTCCAAAAGATTTGATGAAATACTCGAAAATGTATCGAGAAGATTTGACGAAACTTTACAAATAATTAAAGGAGTATGTATTCAGAACAATGAGAAATTTGAAGAAATTTTAGGAACATTCGATAAGATACAGAAAAATGTAAACGGCAAGATAGAAGACGTAGAAGAGAAGATAAAAAAATTAAGGGACCATGATAACTAATACGAAAGTGCTACCACCAGTTAATACAGCACTTTCAGATCCGGTAGTGAAAGAAGAATCACCTAGAGACGAAAAGACACATCATATGAGATTCAAATTGCCACCATTTGATGGAAAGTCCTCTTGATCTATATACCTTAGACAATTTAAAGCTATTGCGACAGTCAATCATTGGACAGAACAAAAAAAGGCTGTTGCCTTGACTGCTGCTTTACGAGGTGATGCTGCAAATATCCTAAAATCGATTCCTAAGGGTCAAGAAAAATGTTACCAGACCTTGTTCACTCCAATAGACAAACGTTACGAAGATGCCCATTTACAACAAGTCTACAAGGTACAAATAAGAAGTAGAATTCAACGAGCAAGTGAGAGTTTACAAGAATTTGAAGCATATGTTGCTCGTATAGCACAGTTGGCTTATCCAGAGGCACCAGACAACATATTGAAAGGCATTGCTGTAGATACCTTCGCCAATGGGTTGAGAGACAGTGAACTACAGCAAGCTTTACGACTAGCAATGGACGAATAGTGGAAATAAATACATCCTGGCCATGGATTATTTTACGAAATGGACTGAGGCCTTATATTGTATATTAATTAATATTGTTAGTATTTTTAATTAAACGTATTGTTTCAAGAACAAAACATTATTGACTCATAGGTTGATATGTCAATTGGTATTTTAGATTTCTTTCCTAGATGACGTTGGAATTTTAAATTTAAACTAACATACACCTGTAAATATTTTGTATTAATTCGTACCTCAAAAATATTAATAATAATATTTAATAATGTACCCTCTTGATGATCGATTGGAGGTTACACAAAGAACGGTACTAGGCTCGGGCTTCAGTCTGGTAGAGGTATCTTGGTCGGGGTTCTAGTTACAGCTCAAATATCACGGATCAATTAAAGAAGTACTTACGACACAAAGACAAGAAGTTAGAAGAGAAGATAAGAGATAAGAGAAGAAAAGTTATTTGGGCACCACCCTATTTTTAGAGGAACAGGGAAACCTTAAGGCACATAAAAAAGGACGACGAGAAAGGTAAGGTACAGCTAGAGAACTCACGCGAGGATAAAGTAAACCGTGAAAGAGAAAAGTATCGGAATTATGCGGTACACTCCTAATATTTCGACACATATACTTAAAATATACGATCAAACAAATAAATATAATAATATAATTCAATAAAAAATGCCTGGAAGAGAAACACAAAAATATAAATCCAAATTGTATAAAAAAAAATATAAAAGAAATAAAAAGCAAATAGTTCTTTAACAAAACTATATTTAGGTATATTTGTTAAAGTAAATGTACCATATTAAATTTAATTAAACAGTTGATTAAATAGCATGATTATTGCGTAACTGATTATTAATTACAAACAAAAAAATATCTCAAAAAAATAGTTATAAATAATTTAGTATCCTCAAGAATTAGAAAAAAAAGGCAAGGAACATTATAATTATATCTACATATATAAAGTAAATGGTCCGTTAATTATACGTATATATTATCCTGTATTTTTACTATATTACTCAGTCAAACCAAACCTCCATAAACAAGAAGGTACACTGAACTGGAGTCATAAATCAACTGTTAAAGATTTCGTTACCACAGTTTAGTCAATAAAACTTATACTCACAGGTGTATTCAAATAATGGTATGACGCCCTCAATAAGGCACTTGACTTCGGTCCACCACAACAGGTAGTTGGGACGACACGACCACAATAAATTGCAGTCTTCCTAACGTAATCCCTTAGATTGTCTGTTAGGCCGACGAAAAGAGGCAGCTACCGGTACCGGGGTACTACAGGTGGTTGAGGTAACATAAAGATGACTGATGTTCAGGTGAACTAACTTTGCGGTGAATGCTTGAAAATTGTACACGGATGGACGGTGTATAATAGGAATCGGTATAGAATCTGAATTGGTGTACAATCTGAATTGGTGTAAAATAGGAACGGCAAACAGAAAAGACTTCAGTTGGAAGACGTCTGTTTGACAAAAGAGAAAATAATCAATATAAGACACACTGTGCAAAGATAAATAAGGGTGAATTGAAAATCCACTTACCGCCGATTGTCGAAGATAAGACCGCTTGCCACAGGAACCAACTTGGAAATGAATATCGGATTGTGAATTTAGAAGGGCTTAGACAAGCGAAGGTTGAAAATAGGGAGGGGATATTGGCTGAAGGATGCCACGCGAAATTGACATTAAATATCCGGGCTACTGGGGTTCATTTTCGTAGCGTTTACCAATAGAAAGTAAAGTTTCTACGAAAAACAACTCTTCTGATTTTCTGAGAAGGTAGCTCGGAGATTTCACAATAGGTCCTTTTTCCTTTGTTATTAGGAAGGATTTTTATGTACCAAAACAAGATAAAAAGAAGAAGAAACATTTGGCGAAGTTATTTCTTTGTTAAAAAAAGGCGTAACAAAACGAAGGTATGCAGGCATGGGCGGCGTGAAAATAGTTTATTAAAGGGAATAATTTAGAGAAATTATGAACATGCTTCAATAATTATATTAATCTTTAATTAATATTTTTTGTAATACTAATTAAACGTATCGTTTCAAGTACAAAATATGAATAAAATGTCAAATGTTGGTAGTTCAGATTTTCTTTCCTGGATGGCGCTGGTTTTTAAATCTAAACTATAATAAAGCTTTAACATATTTTGTATTAATTTCAACCTTAAAAATTTTATTAAAATTAATTATTAATTATATCAATATATAATTCATACAGTATTATTCATTAGAGGTATCCTTTCAAGAACAAAATATGATTAAAATATGGTAGTTCATATTTCTTTCCTAGATGGCGCTGTTACCTTACTGGACAAGACAACTAACATTAATGAACGAGCAGAGCGTAAACATTTAAATCTGATGTCTAATTGCTTACTGTCATTAATATTTAATAATGTTTACATGGACATTGAAAAAAATAATAAAATAAATATTCTAAATGTTATTTAACATCATATTAATAACACAAGTAAGGCTTTTTGAGCTTGAACCCAGTTTTATGTAACAGAAACCTGTTGAAACATATTTGCAAGTAGGTCTTGAAATGTTATGTGTGACCTATCATATTATATGGTGATGAGACATGGACATTAAAAACCACAATGCTTAACAAATAAGAAGCATTCAAATTCTGGTGCTAAGGATGTTTCCTGAAAATATCATAGATGATAAATTTAGAACGCCTGCTCACAAACATCATAAAGAGGAGAAAAACAGAATACTTCGGCTATATAATTAGAGGAACCAAATACCATCTATTTCGCCTTATAATACAAGGAAACATGGAGGCAAAGAGATGAATTGGTCGAAAGAAACTTTCATGACTGCGTAATATTAGACAATGGTGTGGTGCCACAGTAGAAGGATTATTTCCCCCAGCAGCCGATAGACGAGGGTTTCAGGAAATTGTAAACATAATATCCACAGAAGAAAAATAACATAAACTTGACGATATCTCAACTATAAATCACATCATCCACTTTCCAATAAATTTTAACAAACAAACATAACATAACAGTGGTTCATAAAGCCAACAATCTTTTAAATAAATATTTCATCAAACTAAAAACAAAAACTTAAAAAATCACATGTTGTCTACGAGATACCATGTACTAATTTTGAAGTTGTCTATATTGGGCAAACTAGTCAACTGCCTTAATCCAGAATTCCTTCACACAAATACGACAAGAACAACACCACTGCACTGCTTGACTTCAACCATCAAAATTTTAAAAACTGAGCAAAACAAAAAGAAGAAAGATAGAAGAATCAATAGAAATAAAAAGAAACACTAACACAATCAGTGACAAAATGACAAAAATCATATAAAGAACCTAAATACAATATATTTCAATCTGACTTAAACAATAATAAATATAACACCATAAAAAACTATTAAAATTGTAACATATCTCCACTTTCGACAACAAAACCAAAGCTACACCCATGTAAACATAACTATATATTAATGAGAGTAGGCAATAAGACATCAGATTTTAATTTTTACTCTCTGTTTGGTCTTAATGTTGGTGTTTCGCTTTACGTGTTGGTGAATTTTTATATGTACATATGTATATATGTACAATTTGTACATTTTAGAATCTTTACGATGGTAAAGATTACCTGTCCAAACGTTGATTTAAATGGAATAATAAAATTTATTTACAAATTTAAAAGCTATATATATATATATTATATATATATATATATATATATATATATATATATATATATATATATATATATATATATATATATATATATATATATATATATATATATATATACATCCTACTATCATTTTTGCATCGATACATTATGCTTTTACCATCAATTTAGCATCGTTTTGCAAAGTAGCATCTGTATATCGACGCTACTTTACAAGACCTTAATACCTTTTTTGCTATACTTGTTACAAGAATTTTAACCATCTCATTGATTAGAGATTTGATACCGTGTTGGTATTTTACAATATCCGCTTTCTGTTTTTATCCCTTACTGAGTTATATAAGTTTTTTCCAGAAAATGTTTGAGTCTAAAATGATGGTACAGTGAAAATATTATATATACACTCGCGATCATAAAATCCGGGTCATCTTGAAAATTTTAAGTTTCTTAAATATTTTTGCCTCTGGTGCAGTAATAACCTTTTTTTTTGGCTAATTTATTTTTTATTTGTCATCAATGTTTGTTTTGAAAGAAAAAAAAATGGTTTTTTATTGTTTTTATTGAAAAAAACAGAAAACAAATCAAATTGTTGATAAAACAGACATACGAAAAAAAATGGAAAATACAGAACGTGGTAAAAAATCAGTGAAATTTCAATGACCAATATCGTGTATTGCCTCCCCTTACTCTAATAACCTCTTGCAGACGACGGGGCATACTCTCAATTTTTCTCTGGATTACATGTTGTGGTATGTTATTCCACTCTCTCACTAACAGATCCTTAAGCTCCTGTGCGTTGTTAGGAGGAGGTGTATGGGTTTGAATACGTTTTTTCAAATCGTTCAAGAGATGTTCTATGGGATTCAGGTCCGGAGACCTAGCTAGCCAGGGTACCCTCGTAATTCCAACTTCGTCCAAGTATTGCATACTGATCCTGGTAACGTGCAGTCGCACGTTGTCCTGCATAAAAACGGCGTTTTCTCCAAGCCCTGCCATGTTGGGGATAACATGTTTTTCCGGAATCTCCGTAATGTACGTTCATGCAGTTAGGGACCCATTTTCGATGAAGGGTAATTCTGTGTGGAAGTCGGAAGATATACCTCCCCAAGCCATGACTGAGCCTCCACCAAATGGCATTCTTGGAGCAATGCAAGCTTGTGAAAATCGTTCACCAGTTCTCCTCCAAACTCTTACACGTCCATCGGATCCAGTTAGTCAGAAACGGGATTCATCTGAGAATAACACTTTGCTAAAATCGTTAATCCCCAATGCGCGTATTGTCGAGCAAAAGCTAGTCGTGCAACTCGAGGCACCCGGCGAAGTGGCGGTCCTCTAGCCATTATCCGAGAAGATAGTCAATAAGAACGAAGTCTTCTTCTGACTGTTGCAACACTAAAATTGCGATTTCGTACTTCCTCTAGACGATTTTGATGCATAACCGCAGTTGAGGTCCGGTTTCGTAAAGCCTAAAACACAAGGAAACGGTCATTTAGTGCCTTGGTCGTTCTTCTTCGTCCAGAGCCAGGTCACCTGGTTAGCAAACTTGCCTCCTAAAAGCGTTGAAGCACTCGTTGAACCGTAGAAAGGCTTACGCCAACAGTTCTTGCGACTTGCCGTTGAGTGTGACTGTCTTCCACAAGTGCAACAATTTGAGCCGTTTCAACAACAGTCAAAGGCATTTTGTCAAAAAATAAACACTAATAATGGCACTAATAAACACTAATGGTGGCAATAATAAACGTTTGTCCGTTGCATTTGAACAGAAAGTCGAAGTACAAACGAGACATTTAAAACAAGAGGAGTTACAGGTAGCGTTCATTTTGGGAAGTGTGCACTTTACTGCGAAATCGGCACTATTGGAATTCTTTGTTACAAAGGAAACCGCAGCAATTCTCAGAAACATGCATTAGTTTGTATTTGTGTTATTATTATTTACGATAAAGCTCGTTAAAAATGAAATATCGATGATTTTCAAGGTGACCCGGATTTTATGATCGCGAGTGTATTTAGTTCAGGGTTTTACCGTTTACTCGCTGCCATTATATACATAAAAATATATATCCCACTTTCACTATCAATCATTTTAACATCAGAAATTTGGCATCGCTGTTGAATATAATATTATCCACAAAGAAATAGTAAATTTAAGAACATATATATATACATATATATATATATATATATATATATATATATATATATATATATATATATATATATATATATATTTTCATCCACAAATCATTCTGGCATCATGTTTGGTTAAAAGTAACGGGTTATAATATATTGCAACTACCTATTGTATCTTCGCTTATGTATCTTCGGTCCTATTAACCCACTCGTGACGTATAGTACCTCTAATGATAGGATTTAACATAAAGAATACAATGTGATAGAAAAATCAAATGCAGCACAATGTCAAAAGGGCCTTAGTTGTGTATCTTCAGTTCTATTAGCCAAATCATGACGTGCAGTACGTCAAATGAAAGGATTTAACAAATAAAACACAATGAGGTATAAAAATTACATAGAGTAACATGTCAAAATGGCCTTAGTTATGTATCTTCGGTCCTATTAGTCCAATCGTGACGAACGATACCTCAAATGATAGCACTTAACCAATAGAATACAATGACGTAGAAATCAAATACAGCAACACGTCAAAAGGGCCTTAGTTCCTTAGTTACGTATCTTGGTTTTTAGTGGCCCAATCGTGACGTACAGTATCTTAAGTGATAGGATTTAACCAATCGAATACAATAAGATAGAAAAATAAAATACATCAGCCTGTCAAAAGGGCCTTAGTTATGTATCTGCGGTCCTATTAGTCCAATCGTGACGTACAGTACCTTAAATGGTAGCAATTAACCAATAGAATACTACGACGTAGAAATCAAATACAGCAACACGTCAAAAGGACCTTAGGTATATAAATTTGCTCCTATATATGTTATGTGAAAAGAGCCTTAGTTGCGTATCTCCAGTCCTATAGGTCTAATCATGACATATGGAGCCTAAAATGATAGGATTTAACGGAGATAATAATATAGAGTGTAAACCATATTTCCAATGCTTTAAAATGATAGGATTTAACGGAGATTATACGATGGTGGAGAAAAATTAAACATGGCGGCACACCGTAAACTGGCAGCAATAAAACGAATTAACGCACAGAGGTGTGTGGCATATTACGTGACAGGATTTAGCGAATACCATACGATTACGTCATACATCTCTTTGCATACGTCCACTTTTAGTTAACTACTGTACATATCTATGATTAACTCGAAAAAGCTCCAACGTTCACTGTTAGACATATGCCTCCCGTTCACTGCACACATTTACTGCTCCTTGACGCTGTGACGAGAATGAGATAGGATTTAATAAATAGAATGACAGAAAACTAAACAAGACAGTGTATCAAACGTGGAATGCATCGTAGAACGTTAAAGATGAGCGTAAAATTATATGATGGCCATAGAAAGTTCTTTCTTCTTCTTCTTCTTCACGTGCCATCTCCTCTAAAAAGGTTGGCAACCATCATAGCAATTCGCACTTTCGACGCCGCTGCTCTAAAGAGGTCAGCAGAAGTGCAGTTAAACCAAGCTCTCAAATTATTCAACCAGGAGATGCGCCTTCTTCCGCGACTCCTTTTACCATGTATTCTTCCTTACATTATTAATTACAACAAGTTATAACGCTCGGGAAAGAGAAATGTGCGACGTATGAGGATTGCCTGGTTGCGAAATTTAAGGGAGTGGTATGGGTGCAGTTCAATACAGTTGTTCGGAGCTGCAGCCAACAAAGTAAAGATTGCTGTGATGGTAGCCAACCTCCGATAGGAGACGGTACTGCAAGAAGAATAACGCTCGCCCCTCATGACATGTCCCATATATTGCAGTTTTCTGACTTTAATTGTATTTAAAACCTTTTATCTTTTCCCATTCTTCTCAATACCTCGACATTCGTGACTCTATCTACCCAACTTATTCTTAATATCCTTCTGTAGGCCCATAATTCGAAGGCTTCCAATCTTTCCGAAACATCTTTCTTTAAATTCCAAGCCTTCAACCCATAAAATAATACGGAGAACACGTAGCATCTCAGAAGTCTTATCTTTAAAGAAATTGAAATGTCCCTGCTGCAGAGTACTTTTTTCAGTTTGTTGAAAGAATTTCTTGCCTGTCCTATTCTTGCCTTAATCTCGTCTGTGTATTCATTATTTTCGTTAATTATTGTACCCAGATATTTATATTTTTCAACTTTTTTAATTTGTTCTCCATGTATTGTTATGTTTTCTTGGTGCTGTTGGGCTTTTGTAATTAGAAGGTGCTTTAATACCCAGCAAACGACTCGCTTTGTAAAGTTACATAGGCGGGATCTGTGCGGAAAAAAGTCGATCATTCGTTTTATAACCCAAAGGGGACTATAAAATATTCAACGTTAAAATGTGATATAATATAACGGTATGACAAATCTTTTTTTTTTTCCGCACATGGGTGCACGCCTGTGTACCTATACAAAGGGAGTCGTGCATAACCTTTAAGTTGGTGGTAATACATAACTGCAACAACAAGTTTGTTGACGACTTGGGTTAGTATATACAGTGCATTCGGTACGTTTTTTAAAAATGATTAGAAAATTGTTGACTGGAGGCTATTAAAGAAGTTCTGAAAATTTTTGCCGGTCATCGCCTTTCCTGTAAAGGAGTGAATATTGTTATCCATTTAACTTTTTCTCTCAGTTGAATAATTCCTGCTGGTATTTGGTCTAAGCTTACTTTTTTTCCCCATTCAAGCTGTTTCATAGCTAATTCTACTTCCTCTTTATGGTGCCCTGTTCACCTATTTTGGTAATTTCGAACTATTTCATGTCTTATAACATAAAACAGTTGTTTCAGATATCTTTATCGCGTTTCCTTTTTTTATGGATGAATATGCTGCCGTTTTCATCTTCTACTATTTCATATTGAGCTACACGATCAACAATTTCAAATCAAGAAAACACAAATAACACTCCGAATTATATTATACAACTAATAGTCGAAAAATGAAGAGCAAGAGGTAGATGTCCAAGAAGCCGAAATCTTCATGATGAACACAAATATAATCGACTCCTCAGACAAATAAGATCAGCGCTACATGATGCACACAATGCCACATTTAAACACTACATTAGTACAGTGTCTAAAGAATATCATTCAGTATGGATAACAACAAAAACACTTAAATAGACCTGAACAATATAACCCACCAATTAAGAAAGATGACGTTAGTTGGAGAAGATCAGACCAGGAAAATATGTCAACATTTTCAGGATACCAGATAATATTAATCAAGCAATAGAACACTGAAAACGTTTTTTTAACTGTACGCCCGTGAATGACTTGCCATTTTTTTAAATAACACCTAATATTGCACTTTGTTATTGTATTTTTTTCATCTTTTAAGATAATTCTTATAGGGATATATTTATTTATAACATACTGTCTTATGGTCTTATTACGGCTTTAAGATTCTTCTTCTTCTTCTAATGGCGCTACAACCCTTTGTGAGTCTTGGCCTGCTTAACAATGTTCTTCCATTCTGCCCTGTCAGATACTTTCCTTCGCCACTGCCTGATGTTCATGGTTTTAAGATCCCTCTCTACGTCGTCTTTAAGATTATACGACCTAAATGTATTTTGTACCGCACTGCTAATTAAAAATTATGTTTTTAATGCGATAGGAGGTCCGGATATACGAGACACCAGTGACTAATGCCGCACTGATAAAAATCCGACAGGAATCTACATTTTTATAAAAAAAATAGATTATTTGTTTTGTGTATCAATTTAGTTTAGGTCGAACAAGAGTTGCAGTAAAAGATTTTTTTAAATATAGAATGTAAACCATATTTCCAATGCTTCGTGAAAGAGAACCAGTTTATAATATTCCGGACGACGCAAAAACACCTTATTTTAGAATATTCGATGAATTGAAATCATTGCTCAAGAAACGAATTATTCATGTGCAGATGTTCTACTATAAAAACATTTAAAACTAAAATCTCGATTAAAAAAGTTGCAACCGGTTACTCACGATGAAACTTAACCCCATTATTGATTTTACAAGTAATAAAATGGGTCGACAAAAGACTAGTAGTTTTAATCCTTACAACATTTAAACATAATAGTTTTATCTTAGTTTATCAGGTGAAAAGAAAAATTATACACAAGTGCTAAAACCACAAACTATTCTCGATTATAACTTAGTGAAAAAGAGTGTTGAATTTAGTGATCAAATGGCTTGTTACCAAAGCCCAATACACAAAATTCTGAAGTGGCACCGGAAAGTGGCAGTGGAATTAATTTTTATTACCGAATTTAATACTGCAGTAGTCAATGCTTAGTTGCTAAATAATAGAAAACCTAAGAAAAGCGACAACCTATCCTTGAGTTCAGACTGGAATTCGCGAAGGCATTTGCAAATAAAGAAATGTTGTAACCCTCACGACCAGTTACACCCAAAAATACCATCTCAGACAAAGCGATGTAAATAATACAAAGAGAAGAAAGTGTACAAGATGGTACAGAAGAAGCATGACTAGTAGAAGGGCCGATTGAAAAGTTAAAAAAGTTAAAACATACTCTGAAGAATTTGATGGCAAAACTGCAATATGTCTAGTGTGCTTCAATGAAGCGCATTAAAAAGCAATTTTACTTATACAGGAACTATAATTAAGTAAAAACGTATTGTGCCTTAAGTGGCCTTATAGTATTGGAAGTCGTAAGTTGATAGTTTCTAGTAGAACGTTTTTTTTTACTCCGTAAAAGTGAGTTATAGTATTTATAAAAAAAATGGATGGAAATAATATGCCTTCGACATCTAAAAAAGCTAGATGTGAACATAAACGTAGATTGACTACTGCTGAATTACAATCATTGTTAGAAGCATCTGGCGAGGACGATGTAGATTAAATGACTGGTGGAAGTGACTCTGATTGACTTTGACGAAATATTTGCACAAAGTCATTCAGAAAAATCAAGGAATGCGTTTTGGAAAGACACAACACAAACAAAATTTAAGACTTTTCTCGAGCTTATGTTCCATATGGGAACAATTACGATGAACCGTCTGAATGACTACTTAGTACGGGTAACTTCTATAATAATGTTGACTTGACTAGACATTTGCTCATAGCCTATATTAAGAAATAACTAAATAGACAATGATCACTTGTCAAAGAAACTAAAAAAACGTGAAATGGTCAGTATTTACAGTCCTGAAGAAATATGTGTGACCAAGTGCAGAGATAAACTAGACATATACATGATATATTTAGAATTTGGTTATCAGGTGGTTAGAACTAGGTCAAGTAGAGGATTGGTATCTGAGAAACCTAAGTCAATTGCTCAATATAATAAATATAAATGTGGTATAGACTTAGGTGAACAAATGCTGAGTTACTATTGATGCGAACATAAGAGTCTAAGGTGGTACAAAAAGTTAAAAGTGCGTATTTTTCAGCTCATCTTGCTGAATGCATATTTTCTATATAACAATAGATATCAAAAGAAGATGTCCCTTTGCGATTTTCAACTTTTGGCCATTGAGAGTCTTTAAGGACCAAATCCCAAGTATCTACCTATTAAAAAACCGGTAGTTAACCATATACCTCAAAATTTTTCAAAAACTGTTTTACGAAAAACTAATTGCTGCAAATTATTTTTAGTTATTCATTCTAATGTAAAAAGTGTAAGTTTTTATTATTTTTTGTATTCTTCTATACGAATTCTCAACTTTGGAAACTATATTACAAATTTTATAATTATAAATAAAAAATTATACGTTTCTATAGTTATTTATTAATTTAATAGAAAAATGTAATTAACTTTACCACAATTCTCTATAAAAAAGTACCTACTAAATTTAATATACACCTAAACGAAAATATATTTTTTATTTCGTTCTTTGAACTCTACCCAAACCGATCGATATTATGTACCTACCGTGTTTATAAATATAGGTAAATATATATATATATATATATATATATATATATATATATATATATATATATAAATATTTTGGCAACATCTATCGATACTGTATTGATACAAAAAACGACGATTTTACGTATAGAGGTTTAAATGACTGTTAAGTGTAAAAAATTAAATATATAAAAAAATCAAAGTATTGAAAAACCGATAACGGTGTCAAGACTAAAAATATATACTAAACGAATATACACGACTTATAATTATAAAATGATAGCATTTATTGGTGATGCTAAATTACTGCAACGTGAAAAGAGTTCAAAATGATGGCGGGATATATATATATATATATATATACATATATATATATATATATATATATATATATATATATATATATATATATATATATATATATATATATATATATTGTAACGATTTTATTTTGCCCACCTCAGGGTAAGAATATGGGGTAGAAAATTGGGGACTGAAACTATGGGGGCGAAGATAGGACAAGCAAAATAAACGCTACTATGCGAACGGCACTCAAGGGGTTGCTGGAGAGCTGGGGTCGTGGATAAGTTGAAATAAATGGGTTGGATTGGGGTATCTACACAATAAATGAAATAAAGGATTCTTACACAAATCTCCTGGACACTTGGCAAATAGGGACAACAAGAAAAAGAACTTCTAGCTATTTGAAAGGAAAGGACGCCGCTTCGAAGAATCCTAAACTTGCCGGATTTAGGAAAAATATCCCTAAAATAAAAACACATAAAAGAGTTAGGAGATTATTCTAAAATAAAGCAAACAAAGTAGTTCAGAGAAATGGAATAAACATTTATTTCTGTCTCAAACAAACAGTTATCAAACATATAAGTGGCATAAAAAATATATTATATAAATAGTTGCAAATACAAAAAAAAAAAAAAAACCTACAAAACTTACAAATGTTATCTCACAGAGATTAACCTTTTTTTTAAACAAACAAAACAAATGAATATCGAAAAGAACAAAGCTAGCTGTCATATATTAACATTATATTAAAAAAACAATTAAAATGACAGCTGTTAAACCATAAAATTAACAATTTATTATTTATTACAAATCCCTTAAATTTTAATGAAAGCAATTATTGTTTTAGCAAAAAAATGTCTGTCTTTACTTTAAAATTAAAATGTTAATTGTTACCTGATTTCACTGTTTAGCACTTAACTTTAAAAAAAAACTTGTTAACATCTATGGGACTGGAGCTGCAAAGGACATAACCCTCAACTTGAATAAAAATAAACCATTTCCATACGTAGGCAGGAACGATTGGAACAGAAACTTGATGGAGGAAATCAAGCTGTCGACGGGGACATTCTATATAAACATTTTTCAAATTTCATCAGTGCCGGTGTACTGCACAAATCTTATGGGTGATTACTCTGATCTAAACTGCCACATTGCATAGAGTATCATCACCTTAACCGGTCTTAAGATATTACACAAAAAAAATTGAATCGACTCGCGATTCAAAATCTCTTCTGTCTGCTCTGCTTGGGGCTTAAATGTCGACTCCTCAATGCCTTACATTTTACAAATTTCAACGCAAAATAAATTTCCCTTTACGTCTCATAGCTAGTTTTTGTCTACCAACTTAAAACAAACAATCTACCCTTTTTTGACCTCGTTCTTAGCAACGAACCAACAAAAAATCTTCTTGATTATTCACTTTTAAATTGGTTAACTGGAAATTTTTTACCTCACAATACATACAGAGAAAAGGGGAATATTAATGTAAACAAAGACAAAAAAAATATTCTCAGTTAATACGTCTTTGAAAAACCGTATACCTGACTTGCAATATTATATTGGGGGACTCGAAACAACTTTTAAATATTCCAGTTTATTGCGTTTTAACGACAAAAGACAAAAACAGCTGAATACCAAAACTTGATATTTAGAATCTCAACTTAAAATGCCATAATATATTGATCGTTTTAAAATTCATTTGCAAACAGAAAAACGAAAATATTACACCAAATTTAAAACGCTACAATGCCCCTTCTTAAAAGAAAAAACTCGTATAATTACTATCCAGTTTTTGATAAAGGCAAAACAACAAAAACCAAATCAGAAGATAACATCTTAACTGAGTCGAAACTTCTTAATAATATCTTTTAGATGATGGCTAGTATGGGATTAAACAACAAAAACAAAATTAGTTACTAAGAATGGGCTAGCGTGCCATCGATCGCCAGACTCTTTAAAGTCGAGTAGACTGAAATTTAGACTCTAAAATGAACTGTGAGTGACATGAGTTTCTATGCCTTGGGGGAAGCTAACCTTATGCCCCGCAGTGAACCTCGCTGACATTCACAGCAGTAATACAAGTGATTTGTCGGGCAGGCATAGCAGGCATAGCCATGACACCTCGTTGCCTAAACCAAGTGCTATGCACAAATCAAAAAAAAATTGCTCTACACTTAACAGGTAGGCGTCTACTATCTCCACTATACGCCTAGCGAGACAAGGAATTCGGCAACGGTTTCACAAAAAAAAATTAGGATATAGACCCTAAATATATATACCTACATATGCCAAAATGTGATTGTCACATGTGTCTTCAATCAAAATAGGTTACCTGTACTAAAATTATCAAAAGTGAAACAATATTCCAAAGAGATGAAATCAAATCAACATACAAACTCGAAAACAAAGACAGGGGAAAGGATGAACTAATTACTTAAGGATGACATATTATCCTCATCTGACACAAAAGGGTTTAAATCTTTAACATGCCACTTACCAAGATCAGAACCATTTAAATCTGACAAACGATAAACCACTGGTGACAATTTCTCCTTGACAGTTGCTTCGATGTACTTCGGTGCTAGTTTGGACATAAACTTGTTGACAGCACAAGACAAAACCTTATTTCTTTTCCAAACTTTATCACCCACTTGAAATTGGACTTCTCTTCTACGTAAGTTGTAACTCCTAGCGTTACGTTCATATCCTTTTCGAAGATTAGCCTTAACCTTTTCAAAAACTTTATCTAGACCTTTGACTTCTGAAGCATTCATGTTACGGTCATCTGGAATTATCTCTATATCTTGATTCTGTTGATCCTTATGATCAATACCATAATAGTTTCCACTTAAAGGAACATGACGGCCATAATTCAAGAAAGCTGGAGTATATCCAGTCACTTCATACTTTGCAGTGTTAATAGCTTGTCTGATCTTTGCTAAATTCTTATCCCAATCTACGTGGTCTTTAACATACGTACGTGTTGCTGTACCAATGGTTCTATTGTTCCTCTCCACAAAATTACACTAAGGTGCATACACTGGACTAAACCATACTTTCTGAACGTTATACCTATTACAGAGCTCAATTAAGAGAGGATTGATCAGATTTGAGGCATTATCACAAATCACATATTGAGGAACACCAAACATTAGGAAAACATCATTTTCCAAAAACTCAACAATATTCTTAGCCGTGGCCTTTCTTAAAGGTTGGACTAACGTATATTTACTAAACCAATCAGTAACTACTAATAACCACGTATAACCTTTCTTTGAACGAACAAAGGGACCTATCAGATCTATAGCAACTATTTGCCAAGGAAACTTGGCCTCTCTCTGCTTACCCATTTTACCTAATGGAGTATAATTTGGTGTCTTCTGAGCACCACAAACTTTACATGACCTGACAAACTTAAGCACATCAACACGCATCTGGGGCCAATAATATCTTTCTTGAATACGGGACAAAGGTTTGGAAAATCCGAAGTGAGCACACGTAGTTGGCTCATGACAATACTTCATAACTTCAAACCTTTGTGGTTTGGGCACAAGAATTTTCCACTCTATATTATTAGTCTTAAAAGAATTGTTGGTAGGGGCAAACTTATAAACAAAATTATTCTCCACTTTCCACTGTGGAAAATCAAGGGGGGATCGGAGAATCTTTGATCTCAAATTATCAAACCAAGGGTCTATTCTATCTACATCAACCTCTAAATAATTGATCTCTTGGGTAGTTTCTATTTTATTTTTCCTTCGGGAAGAATGCCATGTCCTATCCTCAAAGTTTAGTAACAGTGAGAATTGACGCATAAAATCATTTCCCAAAATGAAACTGTAAGGGACAGAAGGTACAACAAAAAATTTTACCATATGACAAACACCATCAGCCTCTACTGGAAGATCAATGGTACCAATAACTGATTTATTGGAACCATCTGCTAAGCGGACATGCGTAGTAGATGTGGGATTATATTTAATTTCTTGGGAATTCAGAAAATCAACTCCAGCGGCACCTACAACGGATGTAGAGCAACCACTGTCTAAAAGAACTACAAAGTTTCTAGAGAAAATGGAAATATTAACATGAGGACGACTTTTAAAATCTTTCTTTTCAAAAATTGGGTTTAACGATGGCCTATAAGGTCTATTGGTCTTAGATCTATTTGAAATACAACATTTGGGACAAGAAGATATGGTCACACCTTTATAACCACAACGATAACAAGATACTGTCTTGCTTCTACAGTCACGGGAAATATGATCTGGCTTATTACAATTAAAACAAATAATCTTTTTCGGATTTCTGGGGGCTTGATAAGGGGCAGACTGCATTACTGGAGGTGGTGATGAAAAAGATTGCATCATTGGGGGTGGGGACGAAAAAGACTGATTTCTTATTTCAGTATTTTCTGGTGGACTGGGTCTATTATTCTCACACTTATATTTGGGGTTGGGTCTTCTTGAAGAAATATTTTCTCTGTCCTGTCTGTTAACTACTCCACTTTTATCTTGCTTGTTTTGATTATTCACCACATGAACTTGTTCTTTGGGCTTTTCTGAATCATCAATTGAAATACCTGCAAGACCTTTAGTAGTCTGCAACAAGGGCAGGACATTCTGCTCCAAACGTTTTATAGTTGCTACAAACATTTCCACTGTAGCAAAATCTTGAAGGGCTATTAGTGGAATGTAGTCCACTAAAATATTCTTCCTCATTATTTTCACCTTTTGGGCTTCACTAGGATATGTTTCCAAACGTTTAAAAAGGTTTTCCATCACTGCTGAATAAATGGTTATGGATTCGTTCCTTTTTTTGCTTTCTATTTTTAATTTCGTCAAAGAGATTATCATTATAATCTGGGTGCAAAAAAGCAGATTTGAGTAGGGCTACTAACTCATCCCAACTACTAATTTTATCTCTGACTCTCCTATACCAAATAGCAGCATTACCTTCAAATAGTTCAATGGCTGAACGAAATAGGATGTCTTCGGAAATATTCCTAGACCTAGCAGAAACTCTAACTTTCTCTAAAAACGTGGGAAGGGCTTTACTTTCACCATTAAATTTAATATGTAAATCAGAAATAATGACAAGAGTTGAAACCTGTATTATTGGGGCTGGGGCTGTACAACTGGGAACTACAGGGACTGAAACTGGGCTACTAGTGGATGGTTTTACTAATTCAGCAGATATTTCCTCCTTTTCCAAAACATCACCCTTTAACATCAACAAATCATCTTTACACTCATTAACAAACTTTTTTACATCTTCCTCAACATCATTCATAGGAAAATTCTCTAATCTGGTATCTAAATGTGTAGACCTTGTCTCAAATCTAGCAAAATCAGCTTTATTTGATTCTACATTTATTGATTGAGCACTAATACATAAATCTTCCATAATCAACTTAATCTCACACAACTCCTTCTCAGGATCTACTACATTATTAACCAAATCGACTAAACTTGAAGACGAAGTGGCCTCCTTGGCCAACAAAGCCCTTAACATCTTTCTCTTATCATCCACTGTCTTATTTGGGACATTTTTACCTCTTATGAAAAGCTCATAAGATAACTCTATTGATTTCAAATGATTAACCTGAGTAGACTTCATTTTTCACAAATTGAATGAAAGCAAAAAAACAAAATAACTAAAATCAACCTCAACAACTAGTAGAAAATATGATAATTTTAAGAAACAACCTTTTCCATTTATCACCTGATAGTAAGTCTCACTTGCACTCCCGCGTACTGAAATCCAAAACTCAATCAGTTTGCTGCAACTTCTGCTCTTGACTTAGTAATCAGTCGGTAAACAAAATTGAGGTCTCTAACCTGTCTCTTAAAAGTTCACACCTCCACTAACAAGGACTAAAAAAAATGGTTCTAAACAACATGGGACAGCATGGACACTAACAAGCAACATAAACTGTACATACAAGGGAAGACAAAACACTAATAATATTGAAAACTTGACCTTTGATTGAGCTACACTAAATAACACCAAAATAAACCAACTCTTGTTCCGAAAACTATGTGAGACTGCTCCTAGTCAAAACTAAACAGCATCTCTTGATCACAAATATTACACCTGTGGTCACTCAGACACAAGAGAGGATACACAACAAACAAACAGTCTACCACTGAGACTAAACTTGGTCAAATCTTCTCTACAACTCACAATGACTACTCCTCGTACAACAACTTTAATTAACCTGTGGCATTTAATACACCGCCAAAGATGGTTAATTAGAAGACAAAATGCATAACACTACTACACAACTACACAGCTCAAACAAAAAAAGGTCACTCACAACAATACAGACATTTACTCAAAATGACCGAACAAACAAAATTACAAAAACCGATTTTTCTGTAAAATCTGTTTAATCAATTAAGAATAAATGCAACCAATAACTAATATTTGTTACTGTTATTAACTTTTAAAAATTCTTTTCAATATTAAAACATCATCCAAAATAATATTTAAATAGTCAACTCAAATATTTGCTTTCATTTACCAAATACACAAAATACATATATAGATATACAGTACATTACATAAAAAGCAATAATACATATGTTATACAACAAATACATATGTATAATACAAATACTCTACTGTTTGTGAGACACTTTGGGGCACTATTCAAAAGGAGGGGGTTTCATATAAATGGCTTGGGAAAAAGGAATCAAAATCTAAAATAAGTCACACGTTGGGGGCGCCAATTTATAACGATTTTATTTTGCCTACCTTAGGGTAAGAATATGGGGTAGACAATTGGGGACTGAAACTATGGGGGCGAAGATAGGACAAGCAAAATAAACGCTACTATGCGAACGGCACTTAATAAATGAAATAAAGGGGTTCTTACACAAATCTCCTGGACACTTGGCAAATAGGGACAACAAGAAAAAGAACTTCTAGCTATTTGAAAGGAAAGGACGCCGCTTCGAAGAATCCTAAACTTGCCGGATTTAGGAAAAATAACCCTAAAATAAAAACACATAAAAGAGTTAGGAGATTATTCTAAAATAAAGCAAACAAAGTAGTTCAGAGAAATGGAATAAACATTTATTTCTGTCTCAAACAAACAGTGATCAAACATATAAGTGGCATAAAAAATATATTATATAAATAGTTGCCAAATACAAAATAAAAAAAAACTTACATGTGTCCGTTTACAAACTTCGTTTACAAAGGGGTTGGAGATACTACAAAACTTACAAATGTTATCGCACAGAGATTAACCTTTTTTTAAAACAAACAAAACAAATGAATATCGAAAACAACAAAGCTAGATGTCATATGTTAACATTATATTAAAAAAACAATTAAAATGACAGCTGTTAAACCATAAAATTTACAATTTATTATTTATTACAAATCCCTTAAATTTTAATGAAAGCAATTATTGTTTTAGTAAAAAAATGTCTGTCTTTACTTTAAAATTAAAATGTTAATTGTTACCTGATTTCACTGTTTAGCACTTAACTTTCAAAAAAAAACTTGTTAACATCTATGGGACTGGAGCTGCAAAGGACATAACTCTCAACTTGAATAAAAATAAACCATTTCCATACGTAGGCAGGAACGATTGGAACAGAAACTTGATGGAGGAAATCAAGCTGTCGACGGGGACATTCTATATAAACATTTTTCAAATTTCATCAGTGCCGGTGTACTGCACAAATCTTATGGGTGATTACTCTGATCTAAACTGCCACATTGCATAGAGTATCATCACATTAACCGGTCTTAAGATATTACACAAAAAAAATTGAATCGACTCGCGATTCAAAATCTCTACTGTCTGCTCTGCTTGGGGCTTAAATGTCGACTCCTCAATGCCTTACATTTTACAAATTTCAACGCAAAATAAATTTCCCTTTACGTCTCACAGCTAGTTTTTGCCTACCAACTTAAAACAAACAATCTACCCTTTTTTGACCTCGTTCTTAGCAACGAACCAACAAAAAAACTTCTTGATTATTTACTTTTAAATTGGTTAACTGGAAATTTTTTACCTCACAATACATACAGAGAAAAGGGGAATATTAATGTAAACAAAGACAAAAAAAATATTCTCAGTTAATACGTCTTTGAAAAACCGTATACCTGACTTGCAATATTATATTAGGGGACTCGAAACAACTTTTAAATATTCCAGTTTATTGCGTTTTAACGACAAAAGACAAAAACAGCTGAATACCAAAACTTGATATTCAGAATCTCAACTTAAAATGCCATAATATATTGATCGTTTTAAAATTCATTTGCAAACAGAAAAACGAAAATATTACACCAAATTTAAAACGCTACAATATATATATATATATATATATATATATATATATATATATATATATATATATATATATATATATATATATATATATATATATATAGGGTTTTTATCGCGGTTCTCAAAGAATTAGTTTGTAAGCACTTTTTGAAATTATCTTTATTATATCTATTATGAAACACACATATATATCTAACATAACCAATGTAAAGTTTAAAATAAACTATCTTTAAATTAAAATTCTTATGAAACTAATTAAATTATATAGATAATGTAAATTTTAAACAAACTATCTTTAAAATTGAAATTCTTATGATACTAACTAAATTATATTAACAAAATTTTGTACCTTTCTTTCACTGAATGCCTAAATAAAATGTTCTCCAAAATAAAGATTTTAATCACCACTCAATGTCTTCGTTCTCGGCCTCGGTTATCCTTGTTTTTGTGAAATTACTTTTTCCAATTATCAGCTTCCACCAATTTAAAATATTTTTCTTCTTAACAGCATTTATATATATTCTTCTTTTCAATATACCAATATCCAATCACCAAATATATTATATAATTTTAATTTTCAATTAATACTTCCTTCCATTATCGAATTACCATTTTTACAAAACATAATTTTTAATCTTCAATAATATTATCTTTTACTGTTTCTTAATCTTTATTGAAATTATTATATTGAACATCTGGACCTTCTGACTGACTATCTTGAACTTACTGAACAATTTACTTCACTAACTAAATGTGTCTATCTTCTAACTAACTTTCTTACTAACTGAACTGGCCATCTGACTGAACTCTGAATCCACATCACCGGGTATTTATATCTTTTTCCATATTCCAGAATCATCTGGCAAGAAATCATATTCGATTTGTTCCATCTCCTACATGTCTGAATTTTCTGGAACAGTCCATTTGGCAAACAAGGCCATCTTCGGTGATCTAGAGAATTCCTTACTTTTCTTTCGAGAATTTTATCGACATTTAGGCTTTTCAGATCAGAATATAAACTTAAATCAGTGACTATATATTAAGTAAACATTTTTAAACTAAATATTATTATAACCCCACTTATATTCGTAAATTCTTATTCAACTAACATTTAAATGTATAGTTGGTTGCCTATGCACATGGCTCACTTAAATATATTTACAATATTATAATTATTAAAAAAAAAAACTTTTTACACTTATTATATGCTAATTTCTTAAGAATAACCTCATATAAATAATTTTTATAAAATTCTCTAGTATATAACTTATTAAAATAAATAAATATTTTTTATATCTAACATTATCTAGTGTGTAACTTATAAATTATTTTCTTTAAACACCAATCATCTCAATACCCCAAAATTAATTTTAAAAGAAATAATTCTCATATTGTTTTTTTAAATATGAATTTTCTTATCCACATACCTTAGTAAATATAATAAATTAATAATTCAATTTTTTTTATTTTTAAAATTATTCTATTAAATACATCCCTGTTAGTTGTCTATGTTAAACTGTCATGTCAAATGGAAGTTTGTGTGTTATGTATTTACATTTTACAATGGATATTAGGATACAAATCTAGGAATTATTTCCATTCAAAAAGCTTTCATCCATATGAATTGGTAAGTTTTACACTTTATCATATTATTTTTAGAAAGACAATTATAGAATCAATTTTGTATCTAACCCCAAAATATGATTTTTAGGGCACCAACAATTTCCATATGGATAAATCAACAAATATGATGTCCAATTGATTCACAACAATGAAATCTACCATCTATCTATGAAATGGATCTATCAGTAAGCTGTTAGTGTTGTTATTATTAGTGTTAAAAGTATAGAAAACATTATTCATTCTCTTCATAATATTTAAAAATGTCATATGAAACATGCCTCTTAGTCTATTCTCTACATCTATCAACACATAACTATTTAGTCCATTCTGATTTTCAATTCTGTATGGACCTTCAAACATTGGTTGTAATTTCTTACAACGGTTTTCTCCTACAAGGGAAGATCGAAGGTAGGAGAGGAGCCGGCCGCAAACAATTATCCTGGTTAAGAAATATTAAAGAATGGACAGGAATACACAATACAGGCGAGCTGTGTCACGCCGCCAAGAACAGAATTCTAGTAATGAGATAGTCGCCTACGCACTTTGGTGTATGGCATGTTAAGAAGAAGAAGGTTTTCTCCAGCATTTACTCTTTCTTAGTGAACGAATTAACACTTGGTCTCCTTTTTGAAATGTGATTGGTTTTTTTATTTTTTGATTTTGTCTTCTGATATATTTTTCAGCTTTCCTCCTAATTCGGTTATTCACTTTCTGCATTACTTGTTCTAACATATCCTGATTATATTCACTAATCCATTTTCTGTTTCCTATATGGCCAAACATTAAATATTCTGGTACTTCCTCTGTATTTAAATTATGTGTATTATTTAAAAAATATTCTACTTGTGGTATATGTTGCTGCCACGTTTCATGTTGATTTTGACATATTATCCTTAAATATTTTATAACTTCTTTAATATATCTTTCTGCAGGATTTGCCTGAGGATGTCTGATACTTGTAAAATGAATGTTAATTCCCTTTTTCTCACAAAATGCCCGAAATTTTTGGTTGTTAAAATATGTAGCATTATCTATTATGCAATTTCTAAATGGTCCTATTTCTTCGAAAAATTTACTAATATATAATTTCGATGTTTTAACATTTGTTATGGAGCAGGGATATAGTTTAATAAATTTTGTATATAAATCCACCATCACTAGTATATGCTTTTTTCCTGTTTACTTCGAACTAAATTTGAGATGAAATCCATGGAAACTGTATTTAGTTTTTCATATACAACATTAGATCTATATGTGTTCTGGTTTTTGAAATTCTTTTCTTTGTTTATTTGACATATTTGGCATTGGGTAGTAATTTCTTTTGCTATACTTATGTCATTCTTTGCAAAATAATTGTCCCTAAATAGCATCCATAGCTTTCTTGAACCAATATGCATACAATTGTTATGTAAATTTTTCAATATTTTCCTTGCCAAAGTTCTACTTATTACATATACTTCTATGCCATTTATTATTTTATAATATACCCCATCTTTCCTAAGGACTTTTTGTTTTTCACTCAAATTGATCTGATCTCTTATAATTTCTTCTTTAGAATATAATCCAGTACTTTCTACTAATTGATTTAATTTAATTTTTATTGTTCGCTGCCCTTTTTGTGATGTATTTTCTAACCTTGATAAAGCATCTGCCACTATATTGGATTTTCCAGAAATGTATTTGATTTCAAAGGAGTATTCACTCAATATTAGACTCCACCGATGTATTCTACTGTTTCCATATTTGTTATTTAATATAGATGTTAAAGCTTGGTGACCTGTTTCTATAGTAAATTCATTACCCAACAAATAAAATCCTAATTTTGCGACACAGTGTATGATATTTGCTAGTTCTAATTCTGAAACTGAGTAACCCTTTTCATGTAGCTTTGTAATTCTTGAAATGAATTGTTTTGGGTATTCGACCCCATCATGTATTTGTAATAATACCCCTGAAAATCTCTCTACTGATGCATCTGTTCTTAATATGAATGGCTTTGTGTAGTCAGGGTGATATATTTTTAAATTTGACAGAAAAATGTTTTTGATTTCTTGGAATGCTAGTTTTCTTCTCTGATCCCATCTCCATTTTACACCTTTCCTCAGCAGTTCAAGTAATGGAATTTCTTTTATACTTAGATCTGGTATCATCCTTTTATAATAAGTAATTATTCCAATAAATCCTCTTAAAGTTCTTAAATTGTGTGGTGTTTTATATTCCTGAATGACTTGTGTCCGTTCTGGATCCATTTCGATTCCCTTAGTGTTAAGTTTATAACCTAGATATATTACTTCTTTTTGAAATAATGTACATTTTTCTTGATTTATTTTTAGTCCAACTTTGTCTAATCTGTTGATTATAATTTTAAGGTGTTTCTCATGATCTTCAGCCGTTTTAGAAAAAATTAATATATCATCAAGGTAGTGAATTACAAAATGTTCATATTGATCCAAAATATCATGAAGACATCTACATAGAGCACTGCAAGATGATTGAATTGATATACTACTCCATCTATCTGAAATCCTGTATACTGTCTACTTTTTCTATCTAGAGGTATTAACCAAAAGCTATGCTGTAAATCGATTTTAGTGAAAAATGACATTCCTGTAATTCTTCCTAGTATTCCATCTATACTCATTGGTGTTTCAAATTGCTTTTCAGTGATCTTGTTAATATTCCTTGCATCCAAACATAACCTGATTTCACCTGATCTTTTACGTACTACTACTATAGGGTTTATGAAACGTGTATCTGCCTTCTCAATGATTCCATCTTATAACATATTATTAATCGTTCTGTTTACTTCTTCTCCGTATTTATATGTATTGGGTATGATTTTGTTTTAAAATCTTTTTCTTCTTTAACTTTTATACTATGGATATAATTTTGTGCAATTCTATTTTCTTTATTGACAAGTCCCTTGTGTTGCTGCAATATGGAAACGACTATTGATTTATATTCTTCAGGGAAATTAACTTTTATCACATCTTCTTTACAAATAAAATTATTCTTCATTATGTACTCATTATTCCTTGCTTCCAATTTTACGCACTCCACCTCGTAGGCATCCATCTGCCTAAAATTTCCATTCCTTAAATATTCACTACAATTATTCTTTACATTCTTTTGGGACATTTCCCTATCATCAAAATACATTTCTTCTTCATAAACATCATTATTCTTCTATCGAGAATTTTATCGACATTTAGGCTTTTCAGATCAGAATATAAACTTAAATCAGTGACTATATATAAACTAAACATTTTTAAACTAACATATTATTATAACCCCACTTATATTCGTAAATTCTTATTCAACTGTCATTTAAATGTATAGTTGGTTGCCTATGCACATGGCTCACTTAAATATATTTACAATATTATAATTATTAAAAAAAAACTTTTTACACTTATTATATGCTAATTTCTTAAGAATACCCTCATATAAATAATTTTTATAAAATTCTCTAGTATATAACTTATTAAAATAACCAAATATTTTTTATATTTAACATTATCTAGTGTGTAACTTATAAATTATTTTCTTTAAACACCAATCATCTCAATATATATATATATATATATATATATATATATATATATATATATACCATATATATATACATACATATATATATATATATATATAATTATATATATATATATATATATATATATATATATATATATATATATATATATATATATATATATCTACGGCATAAAGTGAACTCCGCCCATGTTAAAATTCAGGTTCAACAGAGCTCCGTGGTCAAGTGGACACCGATATACGGAGCTCACTTGACTATTTCATAATATTGACTCTGTCGATTCGTTAACATGTATAGTTTCATAATTTTTAAAAATTTTTTGGAGCTCATAAGTAGCCCTGTATCATGAATGTATATCGCTTATTTCACGTGTATATATTATAGGGGTCGTTCAGATCTTTGTCACTGTATATTGGAACCATAAGTATATCGGTCTAGCGATTAAGCCGTATATTTCCAGCGTATGTTCTAAACGGTTCATAGGGACTTTTTGTTATCATTCATACGCATTACAGTATGTAATAGATATGTATACTATCAAATACCTGTTTTTGGTAGGTACGTACTTTTCTAAAAATAGCTTTATGGATACAAAAGGATTTCATTACCAAATTGGATGTATTTTTTCATATGCGGAAATTTCCTAATGTATTTTGTTAACGTCAGTATGTCTTTTTACGTTTCGTTTAAGAATCCGATTAATAAGAACTTCTTTTATTTTATCCATTGTTTTACGATATCTTGTATACAGCTTCTTTATTATTTTATTTCTGGTTTTGTCTGTGTACTATATATAATTCTAGATAGTTTATCTTAGAATAAAAATATTTAAGTGCTAAGATAGAGATTTTTGTGTAAAAATCGGTAGTAATGCGCAAAAAAGGGAAGAATGCTTAATTTATCTAACAAGAATATACCACTTCACCAATATTACATACTTCTGAATGTTTTATCTTCTATTTAGGGGTAATATGTAGTCAATATAAGTGGAGTTAGTGTCAAATTTACAATCATTTTTAAAAGCAATAGCTTACTGACTGTACTTTATATGTTCAGTTCAAATAATTAAATCTTGTCACTTCAGAAAAGAGCGATTTGAAGGGCAAAGTCATCTAAGAAGGTGGGATGAATCTTGTACCACCCCACATTTACACAGGTTAATCGGTGTTTGCAGGCAAGAGCTGTCCTGGAAGATATTAGGAAGATAGCTACCATAAGGAAATTCCTCTCGAGGGTTCAGATGACGAGGAGCAGCTTATTCTTTTGCGGATGTTGCGAATCTAGACTTGGTTTCTTTCGTTCTCTAGCTACTTATCTTTCGATATTAGGTGGATTGATAGCTACGATATTCTAGAGCTTATGTATGAATGTGAGTCTTAATATCCGTTGAATTTGGCTGACAAATTTATAGCAAAATCTACTTATTAAGTATGTGTTGGTGTCATCCATACTGGCAAGGTATATTCGGCAGCAAAAGCGTAGAGTGCAAGCGTCTCCGTCTACGTTTAAGGGTTGAAGGATGTGCTTCCCATTTTTAGCTGAAAAGTTTGCGAAGAATATTATTTTTCTGGTTGTAGTTTGCCATTTAGTTTTAAACAAAGTTCTGTGCATGACAAGGTGTGATACAAATTATCTTCCAGGTATTTATAGCAAGTCCAGAGTTTAAGAATTTTATGACAGTATTGGATGTTCAGATGTGTGAAAGCGTCTCTGTTAGGGACATTGAATGAGCACACCTGACTCTTTTCGTGGTTTGGCTTAAAATTGATTCATAGTCTATTTTTATTGACTTACTTTGATAAAATAAAGGCAGATATCGAGCACAGTTTTATTAATTAAATCTTGCCCAAGTACTTTAGCTCCGAAGAGCATCTTCAGGGGCATCTAAAATAAGCCAAGAAACGTTTTTTTTTTAATGAAGAAATTGATTATTGTTTAAAAAAAAGAAACAGTGACAAAAAGCAACAAAAATGACTTATGGAGCACAGCTGCTAATAGATGATTCATGGATTCGAGAAACTTGAGACTTGAGAAAGGCACTCTGCCGAAACAGCTGTAGTGATAAGATACAATTAATTTGGTGTAAGATTTGAAAACAAAGTTTTTAGTATTTTGTTGTTAAATAAAATGTAATTAACATACGACATTATATACGCTATAAAAACTAGACAACTTGAATGATACGGACATATAAGGAGAAAGTTTCATGAAACAATAAACTACCCAATATTCGTTATGAGTGAAATCGATATGAATAAAGAAAATGTGGAAAACTATGGCAAAAAGTAAAAAAAAAGTAGTCATTAAAAAATGAGAGAGGTACCTTGTGGACAACATGTGCTTAATTAGGAACGAATTGAGATAAATAATTAGAAGACGATAAGGAACATTTTAAATTGATAAATCTATACAATTTTTAACAATGCATATTTATAGGTCATTTTCAGAGCCAACGTGCTAATTGTATGTAAAATGAAACTTTTTAAAGTTTTTAATGTTTGTATGAAAGATGAAACCGTATGACACATAACCGTGAAATTTATGTACCAACCTATAAATCTCTTTTAAAAGAATACTGACACCTACACATTATCACAATACTACAATATCATAATACATAATAAGTTTGTTATTTTAATCTAAGAATAGGCTTTATAATTTACGAGAGATTTAATTTAATGTATTTAAAATTTTACAGGATCCGGTATCGTAATAAGAAACAACATTTTACAACAATATAGTATTTCTTCAACACTGAAGTTAGTCCAATCTCTGATATTTCTCTGCCAGATTTTGTCTTTCTTCCCAAGACTTTTCTTCCCTCTACTCTTCCTTGCATGATGACGCGTAGAAGAGAGTATTTATCGTTTCGAACTATGTGGCCCAGATACGATGTCCAGATAAACAATTCGTCTTAACGCTTCTTCGTTTGAGACTTTTACAGTCCAAGGAATTTTAAGAATACGCCGTTATAGCCACATTTCGAATGCCCTAAATTTTTTAACAGATTTGGCTTTCATTGTCCAAACTTCTACCCCATATAGCAGTTGCGACCATACATAACATTCGACGATCTCAATCTAATAACCATAATCAATTTCTAATTTGTAAACATTGACTTTTGTCTGTTTAGTTTAGTCCTATTGTCCAATATCAAATCTTCAGAATTCATATCCGAAATTGGACAGTATAATTTTATCACCCAGTAGACCGAATGAATTTATTTGTTATTAAATACACACACGTAGTTAATTATGTTACATACACATTCGGTCAATTATCAATAATATAATTTGGACATCAGTCAAAAGTGCTGACAAAGTTAAACAATTTACATAAATTAGATACACATATCACGCGAGGTCCGCGAAAATATTGACCCAATTAAAACTTATATAAAACTAAGATCTCTTGCCTAGAGAAGAATTCAATCAATATTCACTCAACAAACTTAATAGTCTTCAACGATCAACTTCATCAGTCTCTACTCAAAGTAATCCCGGGTCAACACCCATAGTGTACGTCTCATCAATAAACTCTGCTACTATTATTTGGTGTTTCCATTACAACTGAACGAACATCTTCACTGAGCCAACGGAGGGGAATTTGTTCATGGTCCTATCGAGAAACAGAATACTTCAAGGAAGTTTGAGAGAGCCTATATAGTCCACGCCAGCAACACCTTCAGTATCAGAGAGAGACCACTAGACCCGGGAGAACGAGAGCAGTACCAAAGCCGAGAGCCATACTAGAGCCGAGAGCAGTACCAAAGCCGAGAGCCATACTAGAGCCGAGAGCAGTACCAAAGCCGAGAGCCATACTAGAGCCGAGAGCAGTACCAAAGCCGAGAGCCACACTAGAGCCGAGAGCAGTACCAAAGCCGAGAGCTATATTAGAGCCGAGAGCAGTACCAATGCCGAGAGCCATACTAGAGCCGCAGAGCAGCCAAAGGACAGGACCGATTGCAGAACCCACCAGAAGCGAGGTATCCTCAACGTCTAAGAACACAAAAAACCGTAAGTTTTTGAATAATTACAAAATCTTCCAACTTTTACAATCTTACAATTTAACAAGTTTTTTTTTATTACAATTTAACAATTTAGAACAATCTCCACTCTATCAATCGTATAATAATGTACTTTAGAATGTATACCATTTAAATAATACAGAGAATTGATAAAACAAAAATAAACGTCATTCACAGCTAAAATTTACTAAACAGTAATTTCATCATTATAAGAGTGTGTTGATTACATCTCGACCTACCTCAGTACAAAGAATAGCACAGCAGGCAAGGTCAAACTCATATTTCGCTAAATTGCACATTCCGATAGAAAATAAAGTGTAATAGTACAGGTATATTTAATAAATAACGTACATTTCGTATTGTCTAATATATTTACCGCTGAATGTAAAAATTTATAAAAATAATCATGGAAAGTGTATACGTTAAGGAAGCGGAAATAGGAGCAGAAATAGCGAAACTCGTTTCAAATACAAAAAAGGATTCTCAATCTCGGAGAAATCAACAATACATCCGGGATAGACAGGAAAAATTAGAATAATATTGGGCAAAATTTTTGAATAACCACGAAAAGCTGCTAGAAGGGGGTATAACGAAAGAAAATATTTTGAAACAAAATACTATGATCAGGTATTTAAGACATACATTGAGGGGAAAACCCTGTTGGAAGAATATGGAAGGGTGCTGAAAAGAGGAAAAGCACCGAAAGTAAAGGAGATACAGATAAGAAAACAAAGAATCGAGGAATTATTACGGCCAGAAAATGAACAAGACTTGCAGGAGGATGAAGAATTGTAGTCAGAGTTAAGAGAATACATGGAAAAGGTAAATACACTAATGATTGAAGCAGCAGTAAATGAGGAACTAGACGCTACAGATAATGGAGAAGTAGAGAGAATAAATCATCTAAAGAGGAAAGTCAGGGAAGTTTTAAAGAAAATAAGGCCAGGAATGCAACGGCCAGAAAGCACAAAGAGGAGGGACGGTGTGACATTACCGCAGGTAAAAATCCCTGTGTATGAAGGCAGATATGAAACGTGGAGAACTTTCCACGATCTGTTTACTAAAGTAATACATGAAAACGACCAGTTATCAAACGCAGAAAAAATGCAGTACCTAAAAACTCAAGTAAGAGGGGAAGCCAACAGAATGATACAACACTTAAACATAGGCGAGGTCAACTACGAAGTGGCAAGGAACATGCTAAAAGATAGGTATGAGAACCCAATGATGATATTGTTTAAATTAATAGACAGGATGCTACTAGCGCAGGAAGTAAAGGAATCTTCTGCTAGAGCATTGAAATCACTACATGACACCTTCCACGAAAGTCTGGAAGCCATAGGAGGGTTGGGAACAGACACGGAAGCGTGGAGCCCATTGATAGCCCAAATTATCATAACGAAATGGGACAATGAAACTAGGAGGCTGTACGAAAACCTCATTGGAGACAGTAGAGAGATACCGACGTACAAATCGACACAAACATTCTTACAGCGAAGATTTCAGACACTGGAATTGCTGGAGTCAGAAAAAAGACAAGAGAAGCAAGGAGGATCTCTTAGGAAACCAAGAACACGTTGCGTGATATGCAACGGAGATCACGGAGTACCGAACTGCAGAGAATTTCAGGAACTCAATGTAAGAGACCGGAACAGGATGATAAAAGAAAAAGGATTGTGTACAAACTGCCTAGCACATAAAAAAGAAAAACAATGTTATTCACAATATAGGTGCAGACACTGTGGCGGAGACCACCACCATATGTTGCATTATAAAAAAGGAAACACAAGCAACAAAAGAAACTCCAATGAAACGAAAGGAGAACAAACACGAGAAAGAAATGGAAGAGATTTGAATAATAGAAGAAACGGGTACCAAGCTGATAGGTACAGAGGAGGAAATAATAATCCATACAACGCCAGAGAACAAAATAACGGAAGGCGAGAAAATACACAAGATATCAATGGGCATAGGAATAGCAACGACCAACAAAGAGGGCAGAATTCAGTAAACTGTGCAAGCCATAAGGAAGGTGAAGCATTGCTAGGAACAACAAGGAAGCCCATACAGGCGACCATATCCGGGATAGGCTCGTCAGGAGAAAAAACAGCCAACTGGAGTATGAAACTTTTAATCGAAACTCATTACGAAAGTGACTTCGAGATGGAAATAAAAGCACTAGTACTACCGAAGATAACAAGGAATTTACCGGAACAGGATATAATTCTACCGGACTATAACGAGAAAAATGCAATACTGGCAGATCCAAGATATTACAAGGTAGGGAAGATAGACTTACTACTAGGAGTAAAAGAATACAGTTACATATTGACAGAAGGGATGCACAGAATAAGTTATGGACTCCTGAGTCAAAACACCAAACTAGGATGGATAGTTTCGGGAATAGCACAAGAAAGGGAGAATATAAAAGCAGAAGTATGCTGTATGATATCAAGACAAGAAAGGGACGTACAAATAAAGAACTTCTGGGAATTAGAAGAAGTAAATCAGGACACAAGTTTCTCAGTGGAAGAACAAGAATGTGAAGAACTGTATCGACAGACTGTAAAAAGGAATGAAGAAGGAAGATACGAAGTAAAAATTCCGTTTAGGAAAGACGTCGCAAAGTTAGGAGAATCTAAACAGCAAGCATTCGCCAGATTGATGCAACTAGAAAGGAAGTTTGCAAAAGACAAACAGTTAGAAGCGAATTACAGACAATTCATGGAAGATTATGAAAACCAAGGTCATATGGTAATAGCAGAAAACCAGGGAGATGGGTACTACTTACCTCATCATTCAGTGAGAAAAGAGGACAGTACTACAACGAAAATAAGAGCCGTGTTTGATGCATCAAGCAAAAGCTCATCGGCAGTAAGCCTGAATGATATTATGCACACAGGGCCGAAATTACAACAAGATTTGACAAATATACTATTACGATGGAGATCCAATAAGATAGCATACTCAGCGGATCTGGAAAAAATGTTTAGACAAATCAGAATGGCAGAAGAAGACCAAAAATATCAAAAAATTTTGTGGAGAAACGACACAAAGAACCACATAGAAGAGTATAACTTAAAGAAGGTGACATACGGCACGGCCGCAGCATCCTTTTTAGCGTTAAGAACAATACAACAATTACAAGAAGACGAAGGAGCGAGGTTCCCGTTGGCATCGAAAATTGTAAAAGAAAACATGTATGTAGACGATATACTAGGAGGAGCTGAGACAGTGCAGGAAGCAGAAACAGCCCAAAAGGAATTAATACAACTGTTCAGAAAAGGAGGTTTCATTCTTAGAAAATGGTTGAGCAACGAAGAAAAAATAATGGAGAACGTACCGGAGGATATGAGGAACGTAGACTCCAAGGCATTCAAACAAGAAGAAGTACGGAAAACTTTAGGAATACACTGGTCACCTAAAGAGGATATAATCACATTCAAAATAGGGATAACGACGGCAAAGAAAATACCGAAAAGACACGTACTGTCAGAAGTAGCAAAACTATACGACCCACTGGGATGGATAGCACCTGTAGTAATTCAGGCGAAAATGTTCATACAGGAATTATGGAAGCAAAATACCAGTTGGGATAAAGAATTAACTAGCAACCAACAAAGCAGGTGAAATACATACCAGGCGCAATTAGTAAATGTGGAGAAAATAACATTGCCCAGGTGGAACAACTTAAGCAAGATAAACAGAGTAGAACTACATGGATTTGCAGATGTGTCTATGAAAGGATATGGAGCGGTAATCTACTCAAGGGTATTAGGCCCAGAAATCAAAATGAATCTAATGATAGCAAAATCAAAAGTCGCACCATTGAAAGGGAAAACGACGTTACCGAGGCTCGAGCTGTGTGCCGCGGTACTACTAGCAAATGTAATGAAGAAAACCCTACAAGCATTGAACAGGGAAAACATTGAGGTATATGCATGGTCGGACTCAAAGATAACCCTGGCTTGGATAACGGGATCATCAAAAAGGTGAAAAATGTTCGTCGCCAACAGAGTAGAGGAAATAAGAGGCGTTATAGGACCGAAAAATTGGCATAAGGTAGATACAAAGGAAAATCCAGCGGACATCCTCTCACGTGGAAGTACCGCATCAGAATTATTAGAAGCAAAGCTATGGTGGAAGGGACCAACTTGGCTGACTAGTAACAAAACTTTAACGCAGGAATCAGAAGAAATACCAGAGACAAATAAGGAGGAAGTCAAAACGAAAATAACGGTGCACACGACAACGATAAAGGAGGACATATGCGAGAGATTCTCAAATTTAGAAAGAATGAGAAGAGTACTTTCATACTGTAGGAGATTTGCAGACAAACGCAGAAAAAAGAAGGACAATAAACAAAGTCAGCTTACAGTCCAAGAATTAGAGGAAACGCTATTAAAGGTGATAAAGCACACACAGCACGCCTACTTCAAACAAGAAATAAATAAGCTGGAGAAGAAACAGCAATTAGACAAGAAAAATAAATTAGCGTCATTGGTACCATTCCTGGATAGACAAGGAATTCTAAGAGTCATCGGAAGACTGAGACACACGAATCTAAAGTACGGAGAAAAACATCCGATAATTTTGCCAAAGGATAGTGCATTAACAAAGTTACTTATAGCAGATAGTTACGCAAGAAATCTACATAGCGGATTACAACAAACACTACAGTACATAAAAAGAAAATACTGGATAATCAATGGCAGAAGAACCGTGAAAGATCATCTAGCAAAATGTTTAAGGTGCAGGAGGTATAAAAGCCAAGCAGCACAACAATTAATGGGAGATCTACCGAAAGACAGAGTGAACCCGAGTCATCCCTTTACTAACACAGGGATAGATTATGCCGGGCCAATAAAAATAAGTACCACGAGAGGCAGAGGACAGAGGAGCTATAAGGGCTACATCTCAGTATTTGTGTGTCTGTCAACGAAGGCAGTACACCTTGAGGTAGTAAGCGATATGTCTACGGATGCATTCATTGCGGCGTTCAAGAGATTTACGGCACGCAGAGGACAGTGCAACAACGTATACAGCGATAACGGAACCACATTCGTAGGAACAGCAAATTTGTTGAAAAAAGAAAATCAAAAAATAGATGACGAGATAAAACAAGGATTACTGGCACTAGGTACCCAGTGGCATGTCATACCTGCATATGCACCACATTTCGGAGGATTATGGGAGAGCGCAGTGCGAATAATGAAATATCACTTGAAAAGAATCATCGGGGAAACAGTTCTAACATATGAAGAATTGAGTACGGTGCTGACACAAATAGAAGCATGTATGAACTCGAGACCATTATGTGGGTCATCAGAAGACCCTGAAGGGAAAATAGCCCTGACACCAGCTCACTTCCTTATAGGGAGAGAAATTATATCACCAAATCGGGAAGAAGAGCTTACGACTTATTTGAAGATGCCGACGAGGTGGAGATTATTGGAGAAAATAAAAAGAGACTTCTGGAAAATTTGGAAACAGGAATACCTGCACCAATTACAACAGAGAAATAGATGGCATAAGGCGCACCCCAACATAAAAGAAGAAGAAATAGTTATAATTAAAGAAGAGGATACACCTCCAGGCAGATGGCCATTAGCAAGGGTAAAAGAAACACACCCTGGAGCGGAGGGATTAACCAGAGTAGTAACAGTGAGAAAGGCAAACGGGAAACTGACTAAAAGACCCATACATAAGCTAATACGACTGGAAGAAGAGAAACAGGAAAAGCCGAAGAAGGCAGCAGCACTAAGATGGAAGAAAAGACTAGTAGCTATAATGCTTTTAACGATGTTAAAACCCATAAAGGCAGAACCGTATAAAATATATAATCCGGTACCAGGATTTTTTACAGAATACCTTGGAGAGGTCGTCATAGACCGGGGAACATTTCGAATAAAGGTGTTACTCGAAAAAGGAAGAATTCGAACAGAGCACCAACTAATAGGAAATATGATACGAGGCGTACGAGAACTGTGTCATGAGATAAAAGTCGTGAATTGTAAGGATATAATAGGGAAGTTAGAGGAAGGACAAAGAAAGGCGGAGTCAGTAAGCGAGGGGTTGACAGTAAAAATAAAAGGAAGGGAAAGAAGAGGAATATTAGGAACAATATTAACCTCAGTATTTGGAGTCAATGACGAAGCCTACAGTAACATTGAAGCATTAGATAATAACCAAAAGGAGCTAATAAAGGGATCACAGCACCAGGCGAAGATAATGTTAGAAACAATAACATCAATCAATCACACAGAGAACAGGATAAACGAGCAAATGAACAAGTTTAACAAAGCACTAATCACAGGTCTACAAGAAATATCTAAAGGACTTAACGAAGTAGAAGACAAAGCACAAAGACTAGAAACCGAATATAGCACGTTACGAATACAAACGATAGCATTACAAGTTATGGACTTCATAAACGAATATACTCAATTTTACGAGGGAATATTAAACCTTCACTATAACCACGGACACTTCATTAATATAGTGAAACCGGGTGAAATAACCAAATTAATAGGGAAAGCAGGGCAGATACTGCCTCAAGGGGTCGAAATACGACGACAACCCATTATAGAAACAGAAGTCAGTCATGACGACAGATATATAACAGTCATCGGCTACTTCATAGTAACAGCTACTTCATAAGTACAGCATGCTCAAAGTCACGGCCATACCACTTAACGTTGAGGGGTCGGTGTTGCGCACATTTGTCGCCCCAAGGAATCTACTGGTCGTAGATTATAACACACTGCACTACTTCGAATTGACCGCGGAAGATAGAGAAAGGTGCTTACTATTGACAAAGGCGCAGATAGCGTGCTCACCAACGGCTATAAGAAACATGGATACCCAACCAAACTGCATACTTGAAGAAATTTATGAGCGATCTAAGAATAGCACATGTCCACTGGTAGCCAGGACAATACAGACAGCTCAATGGAGTAAGATTGGTACTCCCAACCTCTGCCTAGTTATCACGCCAGTCACGATACACATATCCATTATTTGCGATGGAAATCGGAGCGAAAGACTACTGGAACGAGTCACATTCCTGAAGCTTTCACCAAAATGTATCGCCCAAACGAAAAATATTACATTACTCCCCACTAGCAGTGGGGTGGACAGAGCAGTGACGAGTTACCTGAAGTCGCCAATCACTTCCGTGGCCCAACTGGTGGCGAGGACACCCCGCAGGTTTAACACGCCTCTAAACACCTACCTTGACATACCAGGAGGAGAGCTACGTCATGTGTTACTTGAGGAGGAGAGTCTGGAACAAGAAATGACGCATACGCAGTGGCGATCGATTCACGAATCTAATTGGCATTATTTTGTGGCCACCGGGACCATTACTATAATGGTAATAATTGGGATACTCACGATATGGAAGTACCATCCTGTTGCACGACTATGTCGTTCAGGGCATCCACAAACTCAGACTAACGAACAGGAAGTACCTGTATTAGTTAGCAATCGGCACAACAATGTACCGTCGACTTCCCAAGCTGACATACCACACTCCACATTTTCATCCAATTGCCCTAATTTTAATCTAGAGATAGAGTCGGACATTGATAGCTAGGGTACGGTTGGAAGATTATTGATTATTCTTAAACTATTTATAATTTATCATGTTTGAATTTTACTATGTTATGTAATACTTATATGTAAACTTTGAGTATTGACACTTGGGCCAGATTGCCCGATTCCGCCGTATGTCCAATATCAAATATTCAGAATTCATATCCGAAATTGGACAGTATAATTTTATCACCCGTAGACCGAATAAATTTATTTGTTATTAAATACACACACGTAGTTATTAGGTTACATACACATTCGGTCAATTATCAATAATATAATTTGGACATCAGTCAAAAGTGCTGACAAAGTTAAACAATTTACATAAATTAGATACACATATCATGCGAGGTCCGCGAAAATATTGACCCAATTAAAACTTATATAAAACTAAGATCTCTTGCCTAGAGAAGAATTCAATCAATATTCACTCAACAAACTTGATAGTCTTCAACGATCAACTTCATCAGTCCCTACTCAAAGTAATCCTGGGTCAACACCCATAGTGTACGTCTCATCAATAAACTCTGCTACTATTATTTGGTGTTTCCATTACAACTGCACGAACATCTTCACTGAGCCAACGAAGGGGAATTTGTTCACCTATCTTTTTGCTTTATCTGTTAATGATTTCTATAAGAATTTGTAAATCGTCTATATTTTCTGTCATAATTGGGGTTTAGTCTGCAAATTTTATGTTATTAATGATGCTCACTACATTCCTTACTTCTTTCCCATAGTGTCTCCTAGAATATTAGTTGGGAGTACACATTAAATAATTGTGGTGACAACACACATCTCTGGCTGACTCCTTTTTGAATTCCTGCTTGATTTGTCTCACTATCTTTCACCCGCATGACCGCTGTTTGATTTTAGTAGATTTTTTATTACAATAATATCTTGGTAACTAGGTGTATGTGTTTTAATACATGTATGGGCTTACCAGGTTGAACTATGTCAAATACTTTTGAAAATCTATATTAGATATGAATACGTTTTCATTATAATCTCTGCATTTTTGTAATAGTACCACCATTGCGCACAATACCTCTTTTGTTTCCAATCCACCTCTAAATCCAAACTATGTGTTGTCCAATTGTTCTTCACATTTTTTATTGACAGACGATTTAAGGTTGTTATTAATCGGATGACATTTATGATTTTTATTAAATTTTGATAATCGTTACAAATCAAGTCTTTTAGTGACATATTATTCTTTTAATTTTTACTTTTCATTTAATGTCTATATTTTTGGTTAGTTATTTTTAGAGTAAATATATATGATGACTAAAAACGAATTGATCAAGAGTAGTGAATCGATGCCAAGAGCCGCTATTCTATAAAGCTACCCTTCACGACGCCATCTTATGGCGCTAGTTCCATGACGCTCACCTCAGCATTTTACTGTAGAGAGAAAAAAGTAATACAATGCCAGTATAGAAGCTTCGCTTCAAAAATATGCCATAAGCAAAGATATAAAAGTATTCCTGTTATTTATTATATTGCATATTGTATTATTAACAAAATTTTTCATAATACATTCTGATATACGCTTTCTCTTGCCGCTAACGAACAGAAGTTTTTACTAACTTTTCGGTAATATAATAATGTAGGTATTTAGATTTTTAACTTCTTACCATAATGCTAGAGCACAAAAGTAGTTATACTCTACTGTATTTTTTTCATGGGGGTTCTATTTTTTAACTGTGTGATAGATTCTTGTATTTCAGTTCGTACGATTTGCGTTAATTAATTTAATGATATTTCTGGAGTTACAAGTTTATACCCAGTTTCTGTTGTTCCGTTTATTTATCTGAGATATGTTATTCATTCTTCGCTAAGGATGTACTTAATCTCAATCAATTTTTTGATTTGGTTTTTGCCCTCTTTCACATCTGTTTCAAACCCTCCGGCGGACTTTTAGGTCTTCATTTTATATAAGCATTTTTTTCTTAGCATTTTACTTTTACCTCTTTTAATAAATTGTGTTTATTTTTCTTTCTCAAAGAGCCTCTTTTATTTTTGTTTTTATGTTAGTATTATAATTTTTCCAATTAATTCGACATTATTCCCACTTGATTCTTTTGTTTCAGTTATTGCTCTAGACTAATTTGACATTTTTTCCCTTCAAATCATCAATTTTTCATGGTTTGTTTATATTTCGTTATAGTAGAATTCATATTTTCCACTAAGCCTAATATATGCAGCAGCAGTGTCATCAAACCAAAATAATCCAGGTGTGCATAACGTTTTTGCTATCGATTTACAAATAAATTTTAACAAACACATCAAATTGATCATTCTTTTTACTTTCATATACGATCATACTTATCCAAATTAAATTTTTAATTTCCAAACACATATGATACCTCCTCAATCGACAACCCTGCGCCATGGACAATATCTATTCCGACTATCGACATCAGTCTAACAAACCTAAGAAAATCAGAGATATCATCAACCGTCATTAAACAAAAGTTTCATACACTATTAAACAGATATGGCAATACCTACAACGTATACACCGATGCGTCAAAAAATGAAGACAGAGTTGGGGCAGCAATTTATTCGGAAGACATCTCAGTTAGTTTTAAATTGACGTCAATTACAACCATCTTTTCAGCTGAATTATTCGCAATTCTAAAAGCACTATCGTTAATACAAAACAAAAACCAAGAAAGATGTATAATAATCACATATGCTCTAAATTCATTATCCTCACTGACTCAATTGTACTGTGACAACCCCCTTCTTCTTCTTATTAAAAAAGAACTTAAAAACATTTCAAATAAGAACATCCAAGTTCATTTTTTATGGGTGCCTTTTCATGTCAGAATTAAAGGTAACGAAGTTGTAGATAAACTAGCTAAAATCGCACCAACTAACCTGATGTCTGAAGAACGTAACATATTGGTACAAAACGATTTAAAACCATACTTAAAAAAAATAATTCAAAAATGGCAACAAACTTTTAACGAGACTCCATCAAGGCTATACGAAGTCAACAAACATCCACATCTTTGGAAACCAAAAATAAAAGACAGAAGAGAGCATGTGATACTTACCCGTCTCCGTATCGGCCATACACGACTTACTCATGGCTATTTACTACAGCGCAAAAATAAACCAGTTTGTGAAGTGTGCAACTTGTTCTAACGGTAAAACATTTTTTAATACAGTGTCCTAAATATAACAGTGAACGACTCAAATATAGCACACCCAACTGCCCTAGAAGAAAGTACAGATACCCAAAGAATAATTTCTTATCTTAAAGACTGTCAACTTCTTCATAAGATTTAAAACATACATTGTAATACACATACATATTATTATTATTAATTGTAAACTAATGTATATACACTCTTTGTATCAACTGTAACATTAATCTAAATACGCTAATGCCTCTGTGTGGTAGATGCGTTTAAAAAAAAAGGTATTTATATTAGATTATAGATTATATTAGATTTATATTAGATTAGATATTCAGTTTTGTGAAAGCGCCTGTCTAAACAAATTGAAGGATCGCTCCTAAGATTTTTCGGGATTTGGCTTAAAATTAATTCGTAGTTTATTTTTATTATATTTAAGGCATCATTTAGCTTTTTTTTCCCTTCAGCAACAAAAGTTTTGGTTTTGCAATGTATCGTCTACATGAAAGTCCTAGTATCTACTGGTATCGGTTAATTATTTGTGTAAATGTACGATGACTAAATTTATTGATATTGCTTGCCTTTTCCAAGCTTATAACAGACACTAACTTAAGTTTAAAAATAATTAAAGCAAGTAATTTAAATTACCACCATAAAATATTTAACTTATAACAGACACTAACTTAAGTTTAAAAATAATTAAAGCAAGTAATTTAAATTACCACCATAAAATATTTAACTACATTAACCAAGTATTTGTTAAATTTCGGGATGATTAAATTGATTGATATTTAAATAAATTTGAAGTTCCAAAACGTACCTGCTGTAAAATTTGAAAGTCTACGACTAATCAAATTATTGGCAACATCGCAAGAGTTTAGTTGTGTAAGCGAAAAAATATATACGGATCCCAAAAGTGTTTTAACCTATTACAGAGTTCACTTAATCCTACGTGTTGCTCGGAGTCTACATAAAGCGCTACGCAGATAATAATATACACGGAGTAAATTCTACTGGAGTTAGTATAATACCGTTTTAGAACTGAGCTTACATTAACCGCTAGATGTATATATATATATATATATATATATATATATATATATATATATATATATAGATCTAGCGGTTAATGTGGGCCCCGTACTAAAACGGTGTTATACTAACTCCAGGAGAATATACACCGTGTATATTATTATCTGGGTAGCGCTTTATGTAGACTCCGACCAACACGTAGGATTAAATGTACTCCGTAATAGGTTAAAACACTTTTGGGATCCGTATATCTTTTTTCGTGTACACAACTAAACTCCTCCGATGTTGCCAATAATTTGATTAGTCGTAGATTTTTAAATTTCACAGCAAGTACGTTTTGGAACTTGAAAAATTTATTTAAATATCAATCAATTTAGTCATCCCGAAATTTCACAAATACTTTGTTAATGTAGTTAAATATTTTATGGTGGTAATTTAAATTACTTGCTTTAATTATTTTTAAACTTAAGTTAGTGTCTGTTATAAGCTTGGAAAAGGCAAGTGTTCATTTTTATTTATTAGTATTTTTTTTAATGCATTGACACTGAAAAATTTATTATATAAATGTACGTTCCGATGTTTCGATTGCTACGTTTTATGATGTACAATATTTGTTTCATAAAGTAGTAAAATTTAAATTATAATAATTTATAAATCAATCTTAAAATTATAATTTTTTACTCTCTAATTTCAATATTTCGATTTTTAAATGTAGGGAATTCAATATCTTACTATAACGCTATAATACTTTAGATACACATATATTATACATGGATACACTTGTAACAGATACTAAAATAATAAGGAGGCAACACCTAATTTCGCTTTTAACTATAAATGTATCGTATAACGTAACATAGCAATCAGTAGTGAGTTATTACTCAGATAAAATATTTCGGTGACTTTATGGTAATTTGATTCTAGCCAACATATCTATTACAATTATTACATATAATATGTTCGGTCTTATTGTTTTAAAATTGCTTATTTATTTTTATTCGTAATACTTATAATATACGTAATAACGTACCCGTTGTTGCAAAAAGCAACAACGGGTACGAAAGATATCAGGTATCAGGGGTAGTATTTGTCAATCTAAATGCCGCCTACGCCACCTTAAATTAGAGGACATTTCTCCAAAAACTGTATGACTAACTGTAAACATCGTTTTATCCGCGAATATCTACAGAACAGAAGATTTTTCGTATCATTCAATGGTAATATGGAGAACGCAGACAAACGGTCTCGCTTGGGGTAGCGTAATGGCACCTACACTGTATTACATTTACACAAATGATTAACAGATACCAGTAGATATTTTACTAGGATTTTCATGTAGACGATACATTGCACAACCAAAAACTTTTGTTGCTGCAGTGGAAAAAAATCTAATAGATGCCTTAAATATAATAAAAATAAACTAAGATTTAATTTTAAGCCAAACCCCGAAAATCTTAGGAGCGCTCCTTCAATTTTCCCAACACAGGTGCTTTCACAAAACTGAACATCTAATAGTGTGATGAAATCCTTGAACTCTGAATTTCCTATAAATACCTTGTAGATAGTTTATATCGCACGCTGTCAATCACAGAATCTTGTTTAAAACTAAAAGGCAAACTAAGAACCAGAAATAGTATGATCCGCAAGCTTGTCAGCTAAAAATCCTTTGCACATCCTTTCACCCTTAAAACGTAAATGCTTGCACTCTTCTTCTTGCTTAACTGTCGTTTCCTTTTATTCCGATATACTCTATACGAGTACTAGAAACCAATTCGTTAAGGATTTTTGCTTAGTTGAGGAGATATGTTGTGGAATGCAATTTTTAGATTCCCCATGTCTCTAATAACATCTTTATCAACGTCGGTTTTTCCTTGCAATTCTTAGAAGGGACAGATTAAAGCAAAATACTGAATTTGGTTTCAAAAATTAGTTTACGTTTTTTAACCAAGTTTGACATCTTGGCGTCTATGCGTGTGTCCGATCTACCTTAAGCGATTCATTTTTCTAAACAATATATTTATAAGAGCTTTCTTTATTTAGTATGTGTTCGTATTCTATACGGATTTGTAGTAATATGATAATGAGGTTAAAAAGTTTTCTTATTATTTTTTTTTCAAATATTCGGAGTTCTTCCTTATTTGTTTTAGTCATTGTCCATGATTCGCATTCATGTATTAAATCATTATCATGCATTAAATCATGTATTAAATCATGTATTAAAATAGGTCTGAAGTGAATTATGCTTTGTATTTCTTTAGTGACATTATTATTATATTATTAATCTAAGATATTTAAAGTGTCCCATACTTTCGAAATTATAGTTGTTGATTTTAATATTTTATCTACATGTATTGAATTGCTTTCTTCTGTTGATTCGCTTGTATTTGGTTTTTATTTTGTTGATTTTAAGTGAAACATTTTTCTTGCTCTCTTCACTTAGTTGAAGATGTCGCTTGCGAGCGGGAGGGAGTTTCTTATAAGATCAATATCATTAGCAGATGCTAGGACTGATTTGTACCTTGAACCATTAATGGATTGCATTTTAAATAGACGTTATTTCTATGTTAGTAAGCCGTTTATTAAATTTTTAAATATTTGAATCGAGAATCTGTATTTTATTCAACTGTTTTATAACACAGATTTTCTTGGCGCCTATCTTCATCTCTGTTTTTTTTGTTTAGCGTATCATTCTTCTTCTTCCTATGCCGTTCCCATTAACAGAGGTGGCGACCACATTTCTAAAAGTATCTCTGTCTTTTGCAACGTGGAATAATTCGTCTACAGTCATGTTTGTCCAGTCACGAATATTTCGCAGAAATGACTTCCTCTTTCTACCTATTCCCTTTTTGCCATCGATTCTACACTGCATGATGGCCTGCAGAAGACTTTATATTTCTTAGTATGTGAAAATTCAAAGGCTTGAAGCTTCTTAACTATTTGCGCTTTTACCGTCCATATTTCTACTCCGTACAATAGTTGAGACCAGACGTAACATTCAACAAACCTCAGTCTCAGCGCAGTATTCAGATTTTTGTCACAGAACAATTGCTTGAATTTTAAGAACGCTGTCCTTGCCATTTCTATTCGTACCCTGATTTCTAAGTCTGAATCTAATTCTTTGTTGATGTAAGCTCCCAGATATTTATATTTTTACTCCCGTATCATTATTAAAAGGATTTTGATGAATGTCGATCTAAGGAATCCGGTAGTATGTACATGATGTTTCCATAACCAAAGTTCGAAAATTTGTCTGACTGTAAAGTCATGACGATTTTACTAGGAAATATAGTGCTGTTTAATAATAATAAAGTTCAAGCAACAATTCCTATATGCACTAGCTTGGTACTGATATCTCTGCTCCCCGATACCAGGTAGCAGTCAAGAAAACATTAAAACTGCTACACTCATGCTTCCAATTATCCAACGATTAGCCAGTCCAGGACTATACGCCTTGTACTGATATTGCTGCTGTCCCTCATAAGTAAATATAATATGCAAGAAAGGTTTTGGCAATTTAATAGGATTTTGTATGTTAGAATATTATTTCGCCGAGAAAGTGAAAAATATCTATTTGCTATCCGGATTTAATCCATAGATTAAATAATTAGAATGCTATAAAATAATGCTATTAGCAGCAAAAAAACGGTCTGATAGTAAGTAATGAGAAAACTAAATAAATTTTCTTTAACATACCCATAAACCCATATAATTTTGAAAGATTGCAGCGTTTTAGGTATCGTAGATAGCGCTGTCACATAAGAAATAAAATGGAATATTCAGGTAGCTAACTGATGTAAATATAACCCACATAACTAGAAAATGTGACGAGAATGCTGACAAAAGAATGTAAGTAAAACTTAGGTATTAACTAGATCAGGATTACTAGAAAAGCCATCAGAATTATTTTCCAACTTACAAAGGTCCGATTACTAACCAATACCGAACCGGAACTAATGCCAAGGTGTAACAGATATATAAAGATAGCAACGTCATACAGGAGACTAAATCTCAACGCCAAAGTTACGCTAGCTATATTCAAAGGCTTTCTAATAACTGCATTGCCAAGTTAAACTGGGAGAATGTCCCGAGAAAAAAAATGCTCTTAGGACGTCCGCGAATCAACAGGGGAGGTAACATATGGTCAGATTTAGGAATAATGGGACTACCTACCGACCCATCATATTTATCAACACATGCCTGTACAACCAACTGCTATCCAACCTACAATCAATACTTATCTGTTGGGAACTATCAAATCCATTACATATAGTCAAACGAACTAGGTTTAAAAAAAGTTATATTAGGAAAGGCACTTCAGAAATATTGACATATATTTTTAAAACGTTATTTACGTGGCTAAGTTTTCAATAGGAATGAGGAGACAAAAAGCAGAAAAGCCAATAGAACCTTGTTGCGTTCTGACTATACTATGACGATGACCTTTACAATATAAACAATACTTGAGACAACTGTTTGTCTCAATTTGGTCATTTAGAATTATGTCTGTATTTTTTAATTTGCTAATTTCCATAGATTCTAATTTCCATAGAATCTAAAGAAATCTTAAGGCCTTTATTTTAAATATACTTTTTTAGTAATGAAAATACATAAATAGAACCTGGAATATACATGTAACCTTTAATCTCTGGGATAAATTCACCTCCTGAACAATGGCGCCGATATATTTAGTTAAAATTCTGTGCACTTATTTTAACCGTTTATGTCCTTATCATTCATATATGAGTTGTGACCGATATTACAAACTCATTTACTTTTCACAAATAGACTCCGTATTAACTATAGTTATTACTATACAAATCTGATTCGAAATATCGTCGAAAAGTAACAGTATCTAAAATTATTTTTAATGAAAAGTTAATTAGCCATTTCTTATGGGGTTCAAAAGAGAAGCCTTTACGAAAATTTGAGTACAAATAAGACCACCGTAATCAGTTGTACCCTGGGTAATAAATAATTAATTAATCGGCTAATCAGAATCACCCGTTCAATATTATTTGTCAAATCGGTCCTTTTTAGGATCAATTATTCTAATTATGTCTATAAATATTAAGGGCATATCTAGAGATAAAGACACTTTTCTTTACTTAACCTTATCAGACATATGCGCTTAGCACAAATGTGACGTATTTCTGGTGCAGAAAATACATAGAGGGCAAAAAATAGTGTATTTGGTATTAAGCTGATCGCTGAAAATCACATAATAAATGTGAAAGTGCTATCTCTGCCGGCAAAGAAGCAAAGAAAAACTTAAAATGAGAGAGGACAAAACCAGTCAGCTGAAGGAACCTTTTAACGATGTTGAGCTTGTATCCACTATCTACGTATATAATAAAGAATAGTACGGCACTGACTAAAGATCTGAGCACAAAGCTTATTATAAAATTTGGACCAAAAATACAACAGTTACTGATATCCAAAGTCTGCAGACAAACAAAGCAAAGACAAAGTTGTTGCCTTGCTTAAACCTGGCAAAAACTCGCAAAAAAACTAGCAACCTTGCTAGTTGCTTCCATAAAGTCCTCGTAGACACACCGTCTCAGGACTTGCAACTTCAACGTGGAGTCATATGTCGCCATGTTACCTAATCCAACGGTAACTTTAACATCCTAATTATTTATAAGATATAATGTCAAATAAATGTAACTAATTATTTGTTAACGGGTTTTTACCCATATAATTAGTGGCTACATTCATGTACTCCTAGACACCGATGATGGAATGATGGATTCCAAAAACGTTTTGTCTAACACAGCCCGTTTGGGTTTTTAAATATATACCTTTTACAAAGGATTTTAATTAATTCTTTACAAAATACTTCTCAAGAGGTAAAACACAAGAAAAACTCAAATTAAAAGACAAAAGTTGCTATAGACAGGGAAGATCATGTACGTCACAAATACTAAATCTTGCCCAACACAGCAAAGATGGGTACGAAAGATATCAGGTATGAGGAGTGGTATTTGTCAATCTAAGCAGCAATTTGCAGCTTACGACACATTAAATAAAAGGGCATTTTTTAAAAATCTATATGATATCTCCTTAGGTAATAAACTTACTTGTTTTACTAGCGTATGTCTACACAACAGAAGATTTTTGGTATTTCTCAATGGTAAGAATAGCAGATGGAGAACGCAGAAGAACGGTCTCCTTTGGGGTAGCGTAATGACACCTACAGTGTATAACATTTACACAAACCATCAACCCATACCAGTAAATACTAGGACTTTTATTATGTATACGACACATCTATTATTGCACAACCAAAAACTTTTGTTGCTGAAGTGGAGAAAAATCTAAATCATGCCTTAAACACAATAAAAATAGACTATAAACCATTTTTAAGCCAAACCCCGGAAAAACTCGGGTGTGCTTTTTTAATGTCCCCAACACAGACGTTTTCACAAATCTGAACATCTAATAGTGTCATGAAATCCTTTTACTCTGGACTTGCTATAAATACATTGAAGATAGTTTGTATTACACTTAGTCATTCACAGAACTTTGTTTAAAACTAAAAGGCACACTTAGGACCAGAAGTAATATTCTCCGCCAACTTGTCAGCTAAAAATGAGAAGCACATCCTTCCACCCTTAAAACGTAAACGCTTGCATTCTATGCTTCTGCTGCCGAATATACCTTGCCAGTATGAATGACACCAACACTACTTAACACGTAGATTTAGCTATAAATTAGTCATCCAAATTCAGCGGATATTAAGACTCACATCCATACATAAGCTCTACAATATCGTAGCTACCAAGACACCTAATATTCGAAGATAAGTAGCTAAAGAACAAAAGAAACAAAATCTAGATTCGCAACATGTACTTTACGAATACAAGCCCATTTTATGACTAAAATCGAGAAAAAACTGGCCAGATCAACACATGTGTAAGATATATAAAAAAAATAAGCTTATCCTCGCCATCTGAACCCTCGGGAGGACTCTTGCCTGTAAACACCGGTTAACTTGTGTGAATGTGGGGTGGTAAAAGATTCTTCACACCTTCTTAGTTGACTTTGCCATTTAAATTGCTCTTTTCTGAAGGGACAAGGTTTAATTATTTAAACTGAACATGTAAAGTACAGTCAGTAAGCTATTGTTTATAAAGATGATTGCAAATTTGACACTAACTCCACTTATATTGATTACATATCACCCCTAAATTACCTTACCATTCAGAAGTATGTAATATTGGTAAAGTGATATATTCTGGCTAGATAAATTAAGCATTCTTCCATTTTTTGCGGACTACTATCCATTTTTACACAAAAATATATATTCTAGCACTTAAATATTTATTTTAAGATAACCTATCCAGAATTACATGTAGTATACAAACAAATCCAGGAATAAAATAATAAAGAAGCTACAAGATATCGTAAAACAATAGATGGATGAAATAAAACAAGTTCATATTAATCGGATTCTTAAATCAAACGTATAAAGACATACTAACGTTAACAAAATGCATTAGGAAATTTCCGCATATAAAAAAAACATTTAACTTGGTAAAGAAATCCTTTTGTAACTATAAAGCTATTTTTAGAAAAACACGTACCTACCAAAAACAGGTATTTGGTATTATACATATCTATTACATACTGTAATGCGTATGAATGATAACAAAAATAAGGACTAAGGAGTCCGTATGAACCGTTTAGAATATACGCTGAAAATATACGGCTTAATCGCATAGTTGCCAAACTATCAGAGCTTACTTAAACCGATATACTTATGGTTCCAATATACAGTGAAAAAGATCTGAACGACCCCTATAATATATACACGTGAACTAAGCGATATACATTTATGATACAGGGGTACTTATAGACTCTGGGGTACTTAACGAATCGACACAGCCAATATTATGGAATGGTCAAGTGAGCCCCGTATATCGGTGTCCACTTCACCACGGAGCTCACTTGAACCTTAATTTTAACATGGGCGGAGTTTACTTTATGCCGTAGATATATATATATATATATATATATATATATATATATATATATATATATATATATATATATATATATATATATATATATATATATATACAGGGTGGTCCTTAAGTAATTGTACAAACAGAAACCGTAGGTTCTGCACTTTAAAATATTACGATTTAAGCCAACTTGCTTTAATAAAATGTTGATATTAAGAAAGATACAGGGTGTTAAAGTGGAAATTAAAAATTTTATTTTTCGCTATAACTTTTACGTTTGTAAATATTTTGGACAAAAATTTACAGTTGGATGCTGTTGAGTAGGATAAATTATAATTTTATACTTACTTTAATGTAACTAATAGAGGGCACCACATATGCCACATATGTGGCATAAATTTGCGCTTAACGTTTTAGCTCTTTAAGTTAGCTCTATAAGTGTTAAAAAATATTAAAGATACATTATTTTTACAAAGAAAAGGTATACTTGTTAGTAACCCGAGAATTCAACCGTTTTCGAGATAAATCAGCTGCACAATAATTCTTAGTTTGATATTTGTGCGGTAAAGCACTGAATACCTGTAGATAAGCAAAATTCATAGTTTATTCTTATTAAAACAATTCAAAGATGATAACGTAACATCACAAAATGTTTTGTTATGGGTGCTAAATGTCTTATTGGAGAAAAGATATTTCATCTTATTCTTTAGGTGTTGTGTCCGTATTCAGACGTTGGCCGTCATCATGTTTACAATTTCCCTTTGCTATCGCTTCTTAAATTTCTATAATGGCGTTGTATTACTTTTTTTCTATTGTAAAATGCTAAGCACCCAAAATATGTGGTTTATGCAAGATGGTACACCACCACATTCTAGAGAGAAGGCAGTTAGAACATACTAAAATACAACTTTTTTGAACGTTGGATTGGTCGTGGTAGTCATATTCCTTGGCAATGTGATGAGATATTGATATTATTATTTAATTTATAAAAAATCCGAAAAGAATACTTATTGTTTATTACGTAAATTGTTTACCCATTTTTATTAGGACAAATAGAAACTAGAGCACAGGTACTGAATAACACATATGTGTCCTATTTCATAATACTTTTGCTACAAATCTAACCTGAAAGACTCAGCATTTTTACAAATTCATCATCGTTGTCCTAATAACCGATATTGTTATAAATATAGTAAACACACAGGCAATTTAGTTCAGCATAATATTAGTTCGCTAGTAAATCCTAATAGTCCATTTGTTCGAGATGTAATTATAGTTACTCGTAAGCTGTAACGTAATCATATAAATAAGTAATGTCATCGATAGGTAATTCCGTGTGTATATAAGTAACCAATGAACGAGATAAATCACAGTTTAATATATTATTTAACTTCTGCGACAAATAAGATGTAGTTCCATAATATACCATAAGATTTGGATATGTATCCAAAATAATATATTCATCCATTATACATTATAGCCACCACGTAGCCCCGAATTTAATCCGCTTTATTTTTTTTGTATGGGACGCATTAAAACAACGTGTCTATAAGAATCCCATATACATTCGCACCCAACTATGGGAAGAAATAAATACTGCAGCAGTTTCTTTAGAATCAATGATGCTATTTAATATGAGACGATCTTTTATGGAATATATTGACAAATGAATTAAAGAAAATGGAGGACATATCGAACACTTACTTTGACAAAAAGTTATGTTATTTAGTTTAACTATTTATTAATTTGGTTTGTAAACAAAATGTTTTGATTATGACTTTATTTTAACATAAAACGTAAAATGTTTGATGTAAAATCCTATTATTCTGTTATTTTGTCAAATCGTATTATTAATTATCCTGCTTATATATTTATTTTATTTCATCTTTCGGTAACTATTAACTTAAGTTAATGGTATTTTATACCAAAATTCAGAAGTATTAATGTTTTTGTCTATTTTTTGTACGTTGCCTGGAGTAATTGCCTTAGATCAGAATTATGCAGCTGATTTTTAAAATGCGATTATTTCGAAAACTGTTGAGTTTTGAAGTTATTAACAAGTATACCTTTTTTTTGTTAAAATAATTGGTCTTTAATATTTTTTATCCCAAATACAGGTAACTTAAAGAGCAAAAAAGTTAAGTGCAAATTTATACCACATATGTGGCATAAGTGGCGCCCTCTATCAGTTACATCAAAGTGTGCATCAAATTATAATTTCTCATATTTAACAGTACCCAATTGTAAATTTTTATACATAAATGTTTACAAACATGAAAGTTATAGCGAAAAATAAAATTTTAATTTTGCACTTTAACACCCTGTATCTTTCTTAATATCAACATTTTATTAAAGCAATTTGGCTTAAATCGTAATATCTTAAAGTGTAGAATCTACTGTTTCTTTTTGTACAATTACTTAAGGACCACCCTGTATATATATATATATATATATATATATATATATATATATATATATATATATATATATATATATATATATATATATATATATATATATATTATCAGCATCAGCATTTTTAGAACACATCAATAATATACACCATAAAATCCAGTTTACTATGGAACTGGAAGAAAACGAATAACTACCATTTTTAGATGTGTTAATAATAAAGATGGAAGACGGGTACATAGGACACACAGTATACCGAAAACCCACATATACCGACAGATACCTACATGCCGATTCACATCACCATCATGCACAATTACATTCAGTCATTAAAGCCCTGATGACACGATCCGAAAGACTGACAGATGAAGAACATAAAAATAAAGAGATACATAATGTGAAAACAGCGCTAAGAAAAAACAACTTTTCAATATATATCATTAAAAATGCTCATAATGCTGAAAAAGGATTAACGATCCAACAGAAGAGGAGAAACCGACTGCAAAAGGCATTCTGCCATATGTAAAATGTACGACAGAGAAAATAGGGGGAGTGCTAAGAAAACGTAAAATAGAAACGATATTTAATACAGACAGAAAAATCTCAACCATTTTACCATCCGCCAAAACAAAAATATCGTTCGAAAATCAAGAAGTATACGAGATTCAATGTGTCGACTGTGACAAATCGTACCCCGAAGAATCAATGTTAGACGAGAAGAACATCGAAATGCCATCTAAAGGAGAGAAATAACGTCGCCCCTTGTACAACATGTCTCAAACACAGGACATACAATAAACCTGAAGCAAACTACTATGCTAGCTAACATTGAAATTAAAATAAAACGTAAAATCAGAGAATAAATAGAAATAGAAAAAAAAATTCCAACAGTCTAAACCAAAAAAATGATGCTCAAAGGCTTTCAACAACATGGAAAACTAAACATGGTATTAAAGAAAAAATACAACACACCACAAAACCGTCTAGTAGGATTCCGCCTACCTACACATGAACAGGACCAATCACAAGAAGCCTTGCGGCTATAAAAAGTAAACGCAGCAACCAGGATAGTCAGTTAACTTCAAGCATCAGCGAGAAGCGCTACTACCTGACTTGACAATGGCAAACGCGACCTTGCCGAAACGTTGTCAAATTATTGGTTTTTTTTTTCAAAACCAAAATAATTATTCAACGCGGAGTCAAACCCGGAAAACTACAGAAAGCATATAATAAACCGCTAGATGTATATATATATATATATATATATATATATATATATATATATATACATCTAGCGGTTAATGTAAGCTCCGTTCTAAAACGGTATTATACTAACTCCAGTAGAATATACACCGTGTATATTATTATCTAAGTAGCGCTTTATGTAGACTCCGACCAACATGTAGCATTAAGTGGACTCCACAATAGGATAAACCATTTTTGGGATCCGTATTTAGCATGTTGCGTACATTTCCAAACTCCTGAGATGTTGCCAATAATTGTATTAGTAGTAGATTTTCAAATTTTACAGCAGGTACATTTTAACACTTGAAATTTATTTAAATATCCATCAATTTAGTCATGAAGAAATTTCAGGATTATTTCGCTAATGTAGTTAAATATAAATTGTTAACCGACACATAACTTTATTTTACTTTTTAGTTTTAATAAACAAGGCGGTAATTTATATTACTTATTTTATATATTTTTAAACATAAGAAAGTGTCTATTATAAACTTGGAAAAGTTAAGTTTCCATTTTTATTAATTAGTATTTTTTATTCAAAGGCGTCACTAAAACATTTAGTTCATAAATGTACGTAGATCGGATAGAGTAATCGTGTAACAGTTTATGAAATTAGAGGCCCCTTCGGTAGGATTATAATGTTTGTTACCCTACTAATTAAAGAAAACTCAAACAACAGGGAGATCTTTATAATTTTTGGATTACTGCAGTTTATGACATGCAATATTTGTTTCATAGCGTAGTTAAATTTAAACTACAATAATTTATAAATCAATCTTTATTAACATACTTTTTTACTGTCTAATTTCAATAGATATGTCGATTTTTAATTAAAATATTTAATGCATTAAAGTCGCGTAGAGATTTTCACTAAACATTTAATTTTAAAACTATTATAATAAAAGTCCAAGAAAAGTATAAAGTCTAGGGAATTCAATATCCCACTATGGATTTGTTTTATAGACTATCGTAAAGCGTTCCACAGAGTCAAATGGATACACTTATGACTGATACTAAAAGAATTAGGTGTACAACAACACTTAATTTTGCTTATAACTGAACTGTACAAACACACTACTAGACAATTTAAACTAACATTAAAAGAAGATTGAAAATCAAAACGAAATATAAGTATCTGGGAAAAATTTCTCAAACGATATTAATATTAAAAGGGACTTTAAAGAGCATCTGACAAAGCATGCTAAACCTTAAGGCGACTAAACCACACAAAATGGTTATTTGAGAAAAATTATAGCTCGTTCCAGAAAGAATTGTAATATAACATTAATGTAGATTAAGAAGAAACGCTGAAGAAAAAAACAGTAGCGGTTAACCTAAATAAAGAAAGGCAAAAAGAAGATGTAATTTGATGTTTTGAAAAATCTGATCCGAAAACTGTATGAAAAACATTTGTTCGTTATTAGTAATTTCGTTATTTTAGAATATATTATGAAAAATGTTGTTGATATTACAATAATATCAGATGATAGGAATACAAAAATAAAAAACAACTTACCTTTTCAAAACAACAATCAATCACTTCATTTTATCACGAAAAATTTAAAAATTGCAATGTAATTGAACCCATTTTGTGAGCTATAGTTACATTGATACTTATGTGGCAATTAGCTGTAAAGTTATTAGTCTTTCTCACCGTATCGTATTTTCATAATATTTTTTGTAGGCAAGCGGTTTAGTTTGTGTAATATAATATCCCCAATTCGTCTCATAATATTTAGTTTTCAAAACAGGTGTTACGCTAATTCGGTCACATTTTTTAAATAACTTTGCAGTACATTTGAAAATAAGTCGACAGTTTTCCTTGAAGTCTTTACTTGTATATTACTCCTTGTTAAATGAATCAGTTTATTAGGTAAGCCTAGTTCTGCCATGGTATTTCATAGTTTTATTCTTATGGTTATATCAGTGCTTGTTTAAAATCTATAAATTACTAGTATGTTTTTTTTTGTATTCCCAACATTTCTCATTAACTGCCTAATAGTGAATAATTGATCAACGATTTATTAGTTTTTCTAATTCCACACTAATAGTCTCCTATTTGATAGTTCACCTATTCACTCAATCGTTCCAGGTGTATCAGAAAAAATACTGTATATCCTAATAATTAATAGATATATAGCTTATATATAGCTTATATCGCTATATTTTGTGCAGTACATTTTATTACCCTTTTTTGTGTATGGTATGCTTTTCAGCAAGTTGGTACTTGTTCTTACTTCTAAATTGACAGATCAGCTGTTTAACTGCCTGTACTGAACTTTCTTCCTTATTTTGCAAATATATATAAAAATTAATAAAACTCTGACATACCGTTAATTAAAATATTGGATACCCTATACTATTCAATCAACGGAAATACTAAGATCACACGGGAAGAATATTATGGGTTATTTCTGGTTTCGTCACAATTTACACTGAAATTACTAACAAGAGAGTGCTCTTACTTCCACGTTCAAATTGATATATAGAACCAACAGATGCTAGTCATATACCATCAGTACTAATAAAATGGAAACTATCAAATTAATGTCAATTTCATTTAATCAAACATACTAACCTTAAAAATGCTCATTTAAGGAAACTCGCCTCAAAAACATTGACAATAAATTAAAAATAGTTTAAGCGTTATAAAAGTAACAGAGCAGCAAAGCTCACAGCATGAGAATAGTGCCTTATACTTTTACATAGCAATTTGTTCTCACAATTTTATAGTTTTTCGAAAAATGAACTCCGATTAAAAGATTAAAACGTCAAATAAAATGTAAAAACCTATTCATATTTTTAAATATAAAATCTTCAATTTAGAAATTGAACATTCTTAATAAATGTATAATCTAATATTTAAGCCTGTTTATGTTTTACAGACTTGAAAAACACTGAACAGACAAATATTTATTCTTTTATATACTAGGTTCTAAAAAAAGTGTACTCAAAACGAATAAATATTATCTACCAAGTGTTTTATTCCAGTTTCATATGAAAGCACTAGATCTTAGATATTATAAATTTCGTCATAGGTGCTAATTTGAAATGAAAACCAAATGATAGAGCATATAGTGAAATATAAATATCTCAGCCCTCTATTGCCCGACTTTTTTTGTAAACTTAAGGGAAAATGTTTTAATTTGTATATGTGCTCAAATATCCATCCATTTACAACTAGTATTTTTTTTAGATTTTTTAAATTTTGTTTGGGGAGAGTTTTGGGAGTATTGCCCTCAGGCAACTGTGGGCAGCAAAAACTAACGAATTAAGTTATATACTTATTTATTATGCCAATCAAAAAAACAAATATTTGTAGTTGTAAAAGATAAAGCAACTTTACATTTATCGCACATTACTTTAGAAGTATTACAGCATCCCGGTTTTTTGCATCTTCCCTTTTTTTAAAAATACAGGCCAGTCGAAGGTTTGGTCAAGCCTAACTTCCTTCGATGGTACAATAGCAGTAGGTCCTCTCTTCCGTTTTTTTACAATTTCGTTCTCAATTTCACTGAGCCTGGGACGTCCTTTGTTTTGGATCTGGTCAGTTCTTGCTAACAGTGGAAGCGCTACATAAGTGGAACTTAAACTGTAACAAAGGCAACTGATTTTTCTTTCAAAGTAATCGCAATCACGACGATACAACAACCAGCTGTTAACAACAGCTAAATCCAGAAGGTGAAAAAATATTTTTAGATACCACTTTTTAGATTTTATGTCTGTTCGGTAAAGAACAATTAGTGAATCCATAAGATCGACACCTCTCATAAATTTATTATAAAATTGCACTAAATTTGGAAAGCATACAATAATTCTTGATTTTTGTTTCTTATCCCAGCTCTTGACTAACGAAGTAGGCTCAGAACCAACAAATGTACTAAGCAAATGAACCGGTTTACCACTTTAATGCTGTTAGTCTTATGCCATCTGCTGTAGCGTGCTTTTCTTCTACAGTACCTCTACCCTGTTTCTTTATATTCTTGTCATCAGAAAAATGGCAATTAGGCAGTCTGTTTGGACGAACAGTTCCCAAACATTGCAATCCACGTTTTTCCATTTCATTCTGCAACTGAATGCTATTAAACCAGTTGTCAAAATATACTTTATAGTATTTGTTTGGTTCGACTATCTCACACAATCTTATTACTACATTACCGCTGGTGTCTACATTAGGTAAATGAAGAGAATGTTCAACAGTTCCTGTATATAATTCCCAGTTATAAACAACACCATTGCTATCACGCAAAACAAATGCCTTGTATCCCCATTTTTTGGGTTTATTCTTCATATATTGTTTTAAAGAATGTGCCCATTTGAATGGTATCATTTGTTCATCAATACACAATTTTTCACTCATTGGAATACTCTGAAAATTTTGAAATGGACCGTTGATGAATGGTCTAATTTTGTATAGCTTATTATTATTGTTGAGCATATTTTCGTTATTATTGAAGAGAATTTTAGTTTCTATTTCTTCCCAGCGATTCCTAGATATAGTGTCAACTATTTGAGCTGGTCTAAATTTGCTTCGTACAAATCATCTTCATTTTCCATTTTATTTGATCCTGGATCGATTGATATCTGAGTACCTATGGAAAATTCATTATCACTCTCTTATTATCACTGTCAAAGTCAGAGTCTTTGGATTCCTCGGATATTTACTGCTTTTCCCGTAGAACGTTTTTGTATCCATCCTAAAAAAATAATTTAAAATAATATGGTCCAGTGTGGATTCAAAGTAACATACCTGTTTTTTATCACAGTACTGAAACAACACAATAAAATAAACAAATTTCAACGGTAATCAATATATAAATGCTGATATAATGCCTCGGTATATATTTTTATATAAATTGTACACATTTTATAATAATAAATCACTATCGAATATACAAACTAATAAGGCAGCCATGTCCATTTGACATACTGTTAAACATTTCCATATAGGTTTCGTCATAGGTTCATAGAGTGTATAAAAATGTATAACCAAATGTTGCCTGAAATTAACAGAGGGCATCTTAGAGTCGGAAATTGTTTTAAAAAAGTTTTCTGCATCAAAAACTCCTTTGTTGCCTTGAGTACACACGGGGCTATAGAGGGTTAAAATAGCTGTATCGCGCGAGGATAAGGTTATTGATGAGGAAAAAAAGACCTATCACTGAGGAAGTGAGATAGTAATTGGCAAACGCAAAGAGCACTTTAATTACATTAAATGAAATATGCATTACAATCTATCATGATACACATATCTTGATACACATGAAACAAGACAATTAATAAACACGTTAAGAGAATCTTAAGAAATAATAACCAAAATTTAACTTTTAATACGCAGAAGAAATACTAATATACAGAAGATACGCAAATTAAAAAACGTTATCCACTTATTGTACGCAAGAGAGATACCTCTAGGAAAAATCAAAACGATCGAGAATATATACCAAAACAACACAATCAAAGTAAAAGTAGAAGAAGAACTAACCGACCCTATTGAAGCTGACAATGGGTTGAGATAGGAATATTCCCTGAGTCCCCTATTATTCAACCTGATTATGGATGAAATAATAAAAAAGTAAGAACTAAAAAAGGATACCAAATGGAAGAAAAACAAATAATATATAATATAATATTAATCTGCTGTGCAGACGACGCAATACTACTCTTTCAAAGTGAAGATGATTTACAACGTACGCTGCTCCAATTTCATACAACCGCCAGAAAATTTAACATGTTAATTTCCCCAAAAGAGACAAAATGCATGGTTACTACCGCAAATTTACTAAGATGTTAATTGGAGCTAAAAGGTCAGATAATAGAACAAGGGTTGGAGCTTAAATATCTAGGCATCACATTATCTAGCTAGGGAAAGCTCGAAACTGAAGTGAAAAATCCAGTGAATAAAGCAAACAGAGCCACAGGCTGCCTAAATGAAACATTATGAAGAAATAAAAATATCGGAAAAGAAACGAAAGGCATAATTTACAAAACAGTCATCAGTCATCAGAGATGAAAACACTTAGAAAAATTGATGGTAAGACACTATGGGACAGAGCTAGAAGTACAGATATACGACGTAGACGTAAGGTGAAGAACATCAAAAACTGGTTAAGAAATAGAAGAGTAGAACGAAACGATCATATAAGCCGAATGACAACAAATAAAACAATAAAGACGGTAAACGACGGTTAACCCATAGGAAGACGATCAGTAGGAAGACCACGAAAACGATGGAAAGGCAACTTACTGGAAGCACAATGAAAAACAGACAGAGTTATGTCTATATAAAAAGAAAAAGAAGAAGAAGAAGATACACAGGATAAACATTAAAATAGCTGCAAGAAAGATAAAATAAATCAGTAATATTAATGTAGAACAGCAGAGGACAGAGTGTTTAGAGAAAATAATGAATGTCATATTAATGTAGAATAGCAGAGGACAGAGTATTTGTCATAGCTTTGGACAAGTGCCCAATTGAAAAAAGAACACAGGTCGTTCAAAAAAGACGGAACTCTAGAAAGAAAACAGAATAGATTTAAAAAAATAAAAGCATGAACATGTCTTTTCCTACTTTTTTAATATTGAAGATACGTAAATAAAACATTGAATTAAAATGTAAACTTTGATAACTGTGATAAACCCATTATCTGAACAGTGGCGCCAACAAACTTATTTATTTCTCACAAAGAGGCTCTTTAGAACCAAAAATTATTACAAATCTGATTCGACATATCGTCAAAAAGTAATACACGGCATGTAAAATTTAAATTTTTAATAAAAAGATTACGCATTACTTATGGGGTTTAAAGAACGAGCCTTTAGGAAGATTGGAGTACTAATAAGACCACCGCAATCGGTCATACCCCGGGTAATGATTAATTAATTAATCGGCTTATTCTTCAGTCACCCCTTTAATATGATTTTGTCAAATTGGTCCTTTTTAGGACCAACTATTCTAATAACATATGTCTATAACTGTTAAGGGTATATCTAAAAATCAAGAAACTTTACTTTACTTAAATTTATCAGACATATGAGTTAACACGAATCTGACTAATTTCTAGTACAGGAAACACATATAGGGACTAACCTAGGGTATTTGGTATATAGCTGATCGCTAAAAACTACATTATAGATATAGACATACTATTTCTGTCGGAAAGTAAGAAAGGACAAAACCAGTCAGCTGAGAGAACCTTTTAACGATGTGGAGCTTGGATCCAAAATCTACATATTTAATGAAAAATAACACAACTACCGACCTTGAGGATCTGAGCCCAAAGCTTATTACGCAATCTGGACCAAAAACACTACAATGACTTATATTCAAATTAGGAGATACCCAAAAAATAGAGACAAGCCAAAGTTGTTACCTTACTTAAGCCTGGCAATCACTCCAACGACCACAAAAACTATCGGCTAATATCTTAATTTTGTCAGCTATTCAAAATACTTTTGCACAATATCGTTAATATGATATCACCGATATTAGAAGAAAAACTTAAATTAAAAGACAAAAGTGGCTGTAGACAGGGAAGATCACGTACATCACAAATACTAAATCAAAGACGGGTACGAAAAATATCGGGTATCAGGGGTGGTATTTTTCAATCTAAATGCCGCTTACGATACCTTAAATTACAGAATATTTCTCCAAAAACTATATGATATCCCTTTAGTTAACAAACCCACTTATATTGTCTGCGTATGCCTACACAATAGAATATTTTTTGTATCACTCAATGATAAGAATAGCAGATGAAGAACGGTCTCGCTTGGGGTAGCATAAAGGCCCCTACACTGTATAACATTTACACAAACGAACGATCCATACCGGTAGATACTAGAACTTCTATTATATAGACGATACACCTATTATTACACAATAAAAATAAACTATGAATCAATTTTCAGCCAAAATCCCTGAAAAACTAGTGTGTGCTCCTTTAATCTCCCTAACATAGACGCTTTCACAAAACTGAACATCCAATAATGTCATGAAATTGTTGAACGTAGTCTTCATATAAATTCCTTGAAAATAATTTGTATCGCACGGGGTCAGTCACAGATCATTGTTTAAAACTAAAAGGTAAATTGAGGACCAGAAATAATATTTTTCGCATGCTTGTCAGCTAAAAATGAGGTGCGCGTCCTTCCGCCCTTAAAACATAGACGCTTGCACTATATGCATCTGCTGCCGAATATACCTTGTTAGACAAATTCTTTCTTTTTGTGCACACTACTACCCATTTTAACACAAAAATATCTATTGTAGCTCTTAACCATATTTATTTTGAAATAACCTTTTATCGAGATATCATATATAGTACACAAATAAGACCAGAACTAAAATAATAAAAAAGCTTTATACAAGATATCACAGAAGATTGGATGAAATAAAAGTAGTTTTTATTAATCGGATGCTTACATAAAACGTACAAAGACATACTTACGTTAACAAAATATATTACGAAATTTCTGTAATTAAAAAAAAACATTGAGTTCGGCATTTAACTAATAAAATTATATTAAATAAAAAAACAATCTTTTTAAAAATGCAGAAAAAATAAAATTTCCTATGCAAGAGAACATTCCATTAAATAATAAGCCCAAATCCTTTTGTATCTATATACCTGTTTTTAAAGAACCAGTTACCTCTTAGTACGTAGTAGTTATACCAGGTAATAAGATATCCTTTGTTATTCAGTGTAATGCGTATGACATTACACTGTCTACGAACAGTAGATAAAAATAAGGAGCCCAAATGAACCGCTCGGGATATATGTTGAAAATATACGGTATAATCGCACAGTTGCCAAACTCTCAGAGCTTACTTAAACCGATAAACCTATGGTTCAATTATACATTGAAGAAGATCTCAACGACCCCTATAATATATACACGTGAACTAAACGATATACATTTATGATACAGGGGTATTTACGGGCTCCAAAAAATTTTTATAAATTATTAAACTCTACATGTTGATGAATCGACAGAACCAATATTATGGAATGGTCAAGTGAGCTCCGTATATCGGTACCCACTTGACCACGGAGCTCGATTGAACCTGAATTTTAACATGGGCGGAGTCCACTTTATGCCGTAGATATATATATATATATATATATATATATATATATATATATATATATAATATATATATATATATATATATATATATATATAATATATATATATATATATATATATATATATATATATATATATATATATATATATATATATATATATATATACATCCCGCTATCGTGTTAAGCTCTTTTCACATTGCAGTAATTTAGCATCATCAAGAAATGCTATCATTTTCTATTTATAAGTCGTGTATGTTCGTTTAGTGCACCTTTGTAGGCTTGGCACCGTAGTCGATTTTTTAATAATCTGATTTTTTTATAAATTAAATTTTTTACATCAAATCATCATTTTAACATTGGGAGGTAAAATTACTGTATTTGGTATCATTTTAAAGCCAATAGATGTTGCCAGTGTTAATACTTAAATAATATTTGAAAACATAAAAATATCGATCGGTTTTGGGTCAAGTTCAAATGAAGACATTGAAACTACCTGCCGGCCGGCTGGGGTCAACCAACAAGTTTTTTTATATCAATGTTCAGTTGTTATTCAATTTAGATATTTTTTCCCAGAGAATTGTGTAGGGGAATATTTTACATATTATTTGAATTTCCAAGCTGTTTAATCGAAGCTATCAGTGAATAGTTTAAGATAAATATTAGGTTTTTATGGGATTAGGTCAAAAATATTGGTTGTGATTGGGATTAGAATCACATTTTTAATTAATTAATGTTTAACATTCTGATATCCATTCATGAAATCGTTCTCAAAAAATGTTTTTTGTACAAAATGTGTATACACATTCTTACATAATTTGTACAATAAACAAGGTTAAATATTGGGAATCGTATCATTAAATATTAGTTAATTAAAAATGTAATTTTCATCTCAATATCGACCAATAATTGTGGCTTAATCACATAAAAAAATAATATTTGACTTTGACCATGCCATAAGAAAGTAGTTCACGAAGCTAGCTAAATAGTTTAAAAAAATCTTATACAGAAATTTAAATTCTAAATAGTATGAGAGGTAGCCGACGAAAAATTCGTAAAGACGTACAGTTGATTTTGCTTTGTTTTTTTAAACAATCATAAATGGCAAAAAAATTTTTGCTTATAAAACGTTTTGTATACATTCTAAAGAAAAATAATTTAAATAAAAGTTGTAGACCATAAAAAGTTTTCTATGTAGAGGAATACCAAATTTAAATACATAAATAATTGAGATAATTCCAAAAAACCATAAACTCCAAGATATTATATGTTTGTAGTAATTTATAAATGTTAATAACTTTGTTTTTTGACTAACGGCAGGTAGTATAGCTACTTGAAATCATGGCAATTGATGAGTTATTAAAGTGTGCTAAATAACAAGCAGATCAAAAAATATTTTACAATTTATTCAATTTGTTTATCACAGAAAGCGATTATTAAAACAACTGTACTTGTCCAAACTGTAATTCAGCAGTGGTCAATCTACGTTTATCTTCACATCTAGCTTTTTTAGATGTCGAAGGCATATTATTTACATCCATTTCTTTATAAATACTATAACTCACTTTTACGGAGGTAATTAACAATAAAAACGTTCCACTGGAAACTATCAACTTACGACTTCCAATACTATAAGGCCACTTGAGGCACAATACGTTTTTACTCAATAATAGTTCCTGTATAAGTAAAATTGTTTTTTAATGTGCTTCATTGAAGCACACTACATATATTTCAGTTTTGCAATCACATTCTTCAGAGTATGTTTTAACTTTTTTAACTTTTCTATCGGCCTTTCTACTAGTCAGGTTTCTTCTTAAAACTTTATAACATCTTGTACACTTTCTTCTCTTTGTATTATCTACATCGATTTACCTTAAATGGTATTTTTGGGTGTAACTGGTCGTGAGGGTTACAACATTTCTTTATTTGTAAATGCCTTCGCGAACTCCAGTCTGAACTCAAGGATAGGTTGTCGCTTTTTTTACGTTTTCTATTATTTACCAACTAAGCATTGACTACTGCGGTATTAAATATTAATTCCATTGCCACTTTCCGGTACCACTTTAGCATTTTGCAGGCTTTGGTAAGAAGCCACTTGATCACTAAAATCAACACTCTTTTTCACCAAGTTATAATCGAGAATAGTTTGTGGTTTTAGTACTTGTGTATAATTTTTCTCTTCATTTGATTAAACTTGATTATGTTTAAATGTTGCAAGAATTAAAACTGGTCTTTTGTCGACCCATTTTATCACTCGTAAAATCAATAATGGGGTTAAGTTTCATCGAGAGTAACTGGTTGCAACTTTTTTAATCGAGATTTTGGTTTTACATGTTTTTATAGTAAAACATCTGCACATGAATAATTCGTTTTTTGAACAATGATTTCAATTCATCGGCCAATATTCTAAAATAAGGTGTTATTACGTCGTCCGGAATATTATAAACTGGTTCTATTTTATAAAGCATTGGAAATATGGTTTACACTCTATATTATTATCTCCGTTAAATCCTATCATTTTAGGCTCCATATGTGATGATTAGACCTATAGCACCGGGGATACGCAACTGAGGCTCTTTTGACATAACATATATAGGAGCAGAGATATATACCTAAGGTTCTTTTGACGTGTTGATGTATTTGATTTCTACGTCGTAGTATTCTATTGGTTAAATGTTACCATTTGAGGTACTGTACGTCACAATTGGACTAATAGGATCGAAGATACATAACTAAGGTCCTTTTGCCAGGCTACTCTATTTAATTTTTGTATCTCATTGTATTCAATTAGTTTAATTCTATCATTTGAGGTACGAAACGTCACGATTGGACTAATGGGACCGCAGATACATAACTAAGGCTCTTTTGACAAGCTGATGTATTTTATTTTTCTATCTTATTGTATTCGATTGGTTAAATCCTATCATTTGAGGTACTGTAGGTCACGATTGGGCTACTAAAAACGAAGATACGTAACTAAGGCCATTTTAACATTTTGCTGTATTTGATTTCTATCTCATTGTATTCTATTAGTTAAATTCTATTCTTCTTCTTCTTCGTTTGTTTTTGGGTTTCGATTATATAATCATTTACCCAGTACATGTAAGGTTATGCTCGTCTTGCTCTAGGCAATGCACAACCAGGGATAAATTTCTACTTCTGTTTACTTTACTGCTAATTGACAACTGGATGATACTGAAAGATCAGCTTTTTCATTTGTTTATCTTCTTCATTTAAGGTTACTTTTTACTGCTAATTGACAACTGGGTGATACTGAAAGATGAGCTTCTCCATTTATTTATTTTCTTCATTTAAGGTTACTGTTTACTGCTAATTGACAACTGGGTGATACTGAAAGATCAGCTTTTCCATTATTTGTTTATCTTCTTCATTTAAGGTTACTGTTTACTGCTAATTGACAACTGGGTGATACTGACAGATTAGCTTTTCCATTTGTTTATCTTCTTCATTTAAGGTTAGATTAGACTTTTCTCGTTTGGGGGTAGCTTCCAAACATTGTCACATTAGGTATATGGGTAATGCTACCTTCGGTTAGGATTAAGGATTTTAAGGACGTACATTTTTGTATGTTAGGATATTTCCAGTATTTTCTAGATTTATTTTATTATTTTGACAAGTATAAAAAAAAAAAATTTTTTTTTTTATAGATCGATTTGAAAAAATTTGATGAATTTAATAATTATTTTTATAACTTTCTCAGAGGGTTTATATAGAATACTATGTAAAGATATTGGACTCTCTATTCCTGCTTTTATTAGTTCTAAATACAGATCCATATTTTTGTGTTTGTTTATGGGACATTCAAAGAAGATATGGATCACTGTTCCAATGGTTCCGCATTCACATATCGGTGTTTCCGTTTTACCTATTTTGTAGAGATAGCAAGGAGTTTTGCAATGTCCACTACGTAAACGATTAATATTTGTTATGGTATTTCTGCCCATATACCCACATTTGGCATACCATGGTTTTATGGGGAAATCACACTGCAATCTGCAATAGTTTGGATCTTTATGTTTAATTTGGGAATGCCATTCATTGTAGAACTGTGTTAAAATGTCTTTTTTTGTAACGCAAAAGATATCTGTACTAACATTTTTTATATTATATGGTACTCTTAATTCTCTCCCAATATTCGCCAGCCTATCAGCTACCTCATTACCTTTAATCCCCTGATGTCCAGGTACCCATTCTATTCCTATCGAGAATCCCATATTATTAGCTTCTACCAATAGTTTTTTGGTCATTATGGTTACGTAATTCATTTGATCCCATTTGAGACTGGAAATTTTGGATAAAGCACTTTTTGAATCCGCAAAGATAACTGCTTTCATGATCCCCTTCTCAATGCACACAGAGATAGCTTTATATATAGCTATCATTTCAGTTGTACAGATTTGTGTGTAATTATGGAGCCTTGATGAAAATTTGTAATTAATCTGTGGTATATAAATTCCAAATCCAGATTGGTTTGTTTGTGGGTCGATAGATCCATCTGTATATACATAGGTATGATTACTATATATTCCACCATATTTTGCTAAAAACACTTCATTAGATTCAATTTCATATTTTTCATATTCTAGGCTATTAATTGTAATAGGATACAAAAGAATTTTTCTTTCTACTTCATATATGGGATTAATTTTGTATCGGATTATATTTTTTGATTTTTTGAGTATGTCCGTATATGCTAATGAGTAGTCTGGTATAGCTTTATTCTTCCAAAATTGGTTATTTGCGTTTATAGCTTCATTTAACTTATTTAAACTTCTTATTACTATGTTATTTTTTTCAGACATTTGTTTCAATATATACTTATGAGCCAATATTTCCCTTCTAACTTTTAGTGTGGATACTGAACATTCCGCTTGTAATATTAAAATTGGTGTAGAACGTAGACAACCTGTTATAATCCTTAAGGCCACATTTTGTACTTGTTCCAACTTCATCATCAGACTTTTACTGCAAGGATTTAAAAGATTGGCTGCATAATCTAAATGAGATCTTACTATCCCTTTGTATAAGCTTAAAAGAATGTTTGGGTCAGATCCCCATTTTGTACCACAAATTGCTCTCATAACATTAATTCCTTTGTTTGCTTTAGCTATCATATCATTTATTTGAATTGTCATATTCAAGTTACACTGTAGATGGAACCCCAGATACTTTATTTCATTTTTCCATGGGATTTCCATGTTTTGGTACATAAGGTGGGGGAAGTTATAAGCTTGAGCTCTTTTTCTAAATATTATTGCTTTTGATTTATGTGCTGAGATTTTAAAGTTGTGTGTTTCAAACCACTCCTGTAATTTTTGTAAGTAAGTATTTAAGCAATTAATTGATTTATATATATCTGACCCTTGTACCAGAATTACAAAATCATCTGCATATTGGAAGCACTCCATTTCAGGTTTGATTAAATCATGTAAAGACTTAGAGTACAAATTAAACAATATTGGACTGAGAGGAGACCCTTGTGGCAATCCAGTTGATGCTTGGATTGGGCCTAGTATATTGTTTGATTTATCTTTAATATAAATATTTCTATTGAGCAAGAATTGCATAATTAGGTTTGTATAGGTTGTTGGAATACCATACTTTATTAGATATTTATATAGCAAAAACGTATTGACAGTATCATATGCCCTACTAATATCCAAAAAAATTGCGATTGTATTTAAATTTTTACTAAATCCTGTTCTAATATAATTTATTGTTAAAGCTAAATTATCGTTACACCCTTTATTTCTTCTAAATCCTAACTGTTTTGGATTGAATATACAATTTTTTTCAATTATTTGTTCAATTCTTAATTTAATTATATTTTGGAGTATTTTGCCCACACATGACTCTAGGGCAATATTTCTATAGTTGTCTGCACATAATGGATCTTTATAGGGTTTTAAGAAAGGAATAACAAGAGTGTTTTTCCATTCTTGTGGAAATCCAGCTTTTCTGTTCATTATTTGATTAAATATTATTGACAGTGATTCTAATGCTACCTGAGGAAGTCTGCCAATCATACTATATGTTATTAGATCTAAGCCAGTAGCCTTATCCTTTTTTTTAATGACACTTATTATTTCCTCTCTGGAAATGTCCTCCACATTGTCATTGGATTGGATAACAGTAAATTCTGGATCTGTTATATCAATTCCCAATTTATTTAATATATCCAAAGCTATGTGTTTGCTGGGAAGTTTGGCAGGAATTATTGCATTTTGATATGTGGAGAACTGTTTAACAGTTCGCCATATTTCTGCTAGAGGAGTGTCCCTGTTTAGTCCATTACAAAAGCATCTAAAACTATTTCTTTTTTTTATTTTTAAATATTTTTTTACTATAGGCAAAGATTTTTTTGATTTCTATATAATTATCTGTACTTGCATCTTCTTTGTATTTTTTGATTTTTTCTTTCCTCATTTTAATTAAATTTGAGCATTCCGTGTCCCACCATGGAGGACTTTTCTTTTTTCCTGTGTGCTTTTTTGTTTCCAAAAAGGGTATTTCTTCATCACTCACCTTCTCCATAATTTGCGTAAAGGTGCTATATTCTTTACATCCACTTTTCATTAGTTCTTCTATTTTTGAACAGTATTTTTCCCAATTGGCATTTTTAATGTTTCTTTTGTAACTTTTTTGGATAGATGTATGTTGAATTTGTGTCTGGATTTTACACATCGTTGGGAAATGATCACTACCACCCGAGTTCTCTAACACATCCCATTGACATCTGTTCACTATTTCCGAGGAGATTAGTGTTAGATCTACTGCTGAAGCATTCTGACCTGGGAGTGTAATCCGTGTGGATCTTCCATCATTGCAACAAACTAGATCCAAATCCTCTAGAGAGTCAGCAATTATTCTTCCATTAGCATTAGTAGTTACCTGACTTCCCCAAAGTGCATTATGTGCATTCAGATCACCCATTATAATTTTATTGCCTCTGATTTTTTCTATTCGCCCAACCCATCCATTTAAATCTATTTTTGCCCCAGGATGAATATAAATATTAATTATTGTTATGTCCCAATCAATTATTTTAACTGCTAAAATTTGAATTTTACTATTATTATTGTTATAAGTATATACTACTTTATGATCCAAACTATTATCAACAGCAGTAGCAATACCACCATAACCATCTAATCTATCCAATCGATGTATTTTATACCCTCTTAAATAAAAATGATGATTTATTTTTAACCATGTTTCATTTAATAATATTACTTTAGGGTTAAAATCGTGTATAAAAATCTTTAAACTATTATAATTACTGTTTAAACTTTTTATGTTCCATTGTAGGATGTATGGATTCTTGGGATCCATCTAGATCTAATAATTTTCTATTTGTTGAAGTTTCATGTGTAATTAGCTTGTTCAAGTAGGTGATTAGGTCTTCCTTATGTCTCCAATTCAGTTTTCTTAGTATTTCATTCAATATTTTTTCCGTTTCCCTCTCTAGTTGTTCTGTACGTGAACATCCAGGGATAGGAATTTTAGAACTAACAGAGAAGGTTCCCTCTTCAAATCTGCCATTTGGAGATATTAAATTCTGATTGTGAAGCTCTCTGTCATAAGTTTTATTTGACTCGTTAATTTTTCTTTTATTTTTGTTTCCGCTATTTTCTGTTTTTTTGCTAAACCACTGTTCTGGGTTACTTCGAATATTTTCTATCCATCGCTCATTAATTGGAATTCTGTCAGGTATATTAACCTGATTTGATAGAGGTGGAAATTCGTCCTGGCTTACTCTAAATGTATTTTCTTTTGATAACTTTTTATTGGAGACATATGGATACCTTTCACTTGCCTCAAAATAAGAGAGATTATCTAATGACATAACAGCTTTAATATTCTGTTGTCTGACATATTCAGGACACTCTTTAAAAGTACTTACATGAAAATTACTACTACAATGGAGACATTTCATCATACATTCACCTTCATGTGCTTTATCAGCACAATTTTTACATTTTTTATCCCCTCTGCATTGATTTTTTGTATGGCCAAAACGAAAACAATGATAGCATTGAACCACCGGAATCATATATGGCTTTACCCTAAAGGGAATCCCATATATAGAAACCTCTTTTGGAATTTGTTTTCCTGAAAAGGTAAAAGCAACTGTCTCTGTATTTATGTATTTGCCTGAATCATATTTTGATTTTCTTTTAAAACGTCTTACCTCCAAAATTTTAATATTTACTGAGGATGTACCCGAAAAACTAATTAATTCAACATCAGAAATACTTGCATCAACATTATTTACTACACCCCTACAAGTTACTTTATTAGCAGGAATAAAGAGTTCATATCCATCATTTTTAATCTCTATATTTGAAACAAATTTATTAGCACATTCCCATTTCTTAAAAATAACGCTAATTCGGTTTTTACCCTTTTTATGAATTTTTTGTATATTCTCAATTTTCTTATCATGTATATATTTTGCTAGCTTTAAAAAACTATAATTTCCGACGTTATTGTTTTTTGATTCCATATAGACCTCAAATGGGCCAGTGTCGGTATACTGATAAGAATACTGTTTTTTGTCTTTTTTACTCTCATGTTGATTAGTGGTCTCCGAATTATCATTATTTCCTACAAATGTTTTGTCTAAATTTATATTACATTCTATATCTGAATCATCTCTCTTACTTATTACCATCTCAACACTAGGAGGACCAACCCCCCCTGTGCTATCCCCCATTATTAAACCTCTTTAAATCTTTTTTTTTCCAATTGATTTTAAACAATAAAAATTATTTATATACAACTAAAAATTAAATTAAAGTTTATAAAGATAGGAACAGAACTATTATAATACAACCTCTCTCCACAAAAGCCAATCACGGAAACCGAAGATAGCCTCAACCCTCAACCTCAAATGAGTTTGACAGAACCTCTCTCCTACTTTCGATGGACAAAATCGACAAATTGTTAAGATTTTCTTCAAAAAACCGTGCTTCAAGTTTGACAGTTTTTTGACAATCAGTTAAATTCTATCATTTGAGGTATCGTACGTCACGATTGGACTAATAGGACCGAAGATACATAACTAAGGCCATTTTGACATGCTACTCCATTTAATTTTTATACCTCATTGTATTTTATTTGTTAAATTCTTTCATTTGAGGTACTGCACGTCATGATTGGACTAATAGAACTAAAGATACACAACTAAGGCCCTTTTGACATTGTTCTGAATTAATTTTTCTATCCCATTGTATTCTTTATATTAAATCCTATCATTAGAGGTACTATACGTCACGATTGGACTAATAGGACCGAGGATACGTGACTACGGCCCTTTTGACATGGCTGTATTTAATTTTTTTATTTCATTGTTTTCAATCCTGTCATTTGAGATACTATACGTCACGATTGGACTTATAGAAACGAAGATATATAATTAAGGCCTTTTTGACATGCTGCTATATTTGATTTTCTGTCTTATTGTATTTTATTGGTTAAATCCTATCATTTGAGGGGCTGTACGTCGCGACTGGACCAATTGGAGCGAAGATACAATAGGTAGTTGCAATATATCATAACCCGTTACTTTTAACCAAACATGATGCCAGAATGATTTGTGGATGAAAAAAATATATATATATTCTTAAATTTACTATTTTGTTGTGGGTAATATTATATTCAACAGCGATGCCAAATTTCTGATGCTAAAATGATTGATAATGAAAGTGAAATATACATTTTCATGTATATAATGGCAGCGAGTAAACGGTAAAACCCTGAACTAAATATATATAATATTTTCACTGTACTATCATTTTAGACTCAAACATTTTCTGGAATAAACTTATATAACTCAGTAAGGGATAAAAAGAGAAAGCGGATATTTTAAAATATCAACACGGTATCAACACTCTAATCAATGAGATGGTTAAAATTTTTGTAACAAGTACAGGAAAAAAGTTATTAAGGTCTTGTAAAGTAGCGTCGATATACAGATGCTACTTTGCAAGACGTTAAAGATGCTAAAGTGATGGTAAAAGCATAATGTATCGATGCGAAAATGATAGTAGGATGTATATATATATATATATATATATATATACATATATATATATATATATATATATATATATATATATATATATATATATATATATATATATATATATATGTATATATATGTATACATCGGAAATCATTTTTTAGGCCACTTATAAATCAAGAACGGCTGTGCCGATTTTAATGATATTTTTTGAGTTTTTGGATCAGCTTTAGAACCGAATAACAGAATAGTTATTAAAATATTGGCAAACTTCACAGAAAAAATTACTTCTGGTGTTAACCCAGTATCTTGTTCTGTTGAATATCATTTTTATAAGCAAGTCAATTTTTACTATGTATAGCTGTTATTACAATCATAATTATTGTCAGTCATAAGTTTTGTTAGTTATATTAAACTAGTAGCGACAGTCAACATTCAATAGAGTATTTGAAAAACAATTTGAATACGTATGATACCAGTAGAGGTCTACGCGTATGTGGGGGTGTCATAAGTTTTATTGCCAAACGTTTGTAAGAAATTTTCTGAGATTAGTTTTTTGCTTGTTATATAAAAAACGTTGTTTTAATGCAATGCTGTACTATTTTTTGCTGTATACGGTAAGTAATCATATTATTTTGTTGAATAAGCTCTCAGGCAACATTGTCAGTTTTGTAAATGAGTTTTTTTTTGAGTTTACTATGGAAAATTTAAATGAATTATTAACTACCTCTTTAAGGTCGTGTATTTTTCCTGTTAACCCTAATCTCTCCGATTTATCTAATACAGGGGTGCATGATGAAGACATTGAAAACATCAATATAAATGAAATTGTCGCAGACTTAGATGAAAATGATGAACCTTATAATCATTAGCTGCTTATTTAACAAGCGACTTAAGTAGATAGACTACCTATATCTGAGCACATCCCCTAAATCGCATCCCCTAAAATCGCAACCCCCGGTCGTAAGTTCCAAACGGCTTAACGTAGGATGACGTACGAGGGCTCGTTGGAAAGGGGATGAAAAATGGGGTTGAACGCAGTATGTGCCGTGCGCATCGGAGCATGCCAAAAGGTCATTACGTCATATCTTTGTTTCTATTGGTCCGATCGTGACGTACGAGGGCTCGTTGTAAAGGGGAGGAGACGGGGAATACTTTGACACAAAAAACAAAGATGGCAGCATTGCCAAATGGGCGCTAAAACGTATCTTCGTTTCTATTGGCCTGATTTTGACGTATGAGGTGTCAAATGAAAGCGTTGGTGACACAGAAGCCATGTCATCGTTCAGTATGAACATTCTTCTTCTTCTTCTTCTTCTTCTTCTTGTCCGTACAGTGCCTAATAGAACGTGACATTCGACGTAGATCCGATCGTGACGTACGAGGGATCGTTGGAACGGGGAGGAGACAGGGAATACTTTGACACAAAAAACAAAGATGACAGCATTGCCAAATGGGCGCTAAAACGTATCTTCGTTTCTATTGGTCCGATCGTGACGTACGAGGGCTCGTTGGAACGGGGACGAAAAATGGGGTTGAACTCAGTATGTGCCGTGCGCATCGGAGCATGCCAAAAGGGCATTATTAGGTATCTTCGTTTCTATTGGTCCAATCGTAACGTACGAGGGCTCGTTGGAAAGGGGATGAAAAATTTGGTTGAATGAAATATGTGCCGTGCGCATCGGAGCATGCAAAAAGGTCTTTACGTCATATCTTTGTTTCTATTGGTCCGATCGTGACGTACGAGGGCTCGTTGGAACGGGGAGGAGACGGGGAATACTTTGACACATAAAACAAAGATGGCAGCATTGCCAAATGGGCGCTAGAACGTATCTTGGTTGCTATTGGCATGATTTTGACGTATGAGGTGTCAAATGAAAGCGTTAGTGACACAGAAGCCATGTCAACGATCAGTATGAACATTCTTCTTCTTCTTCTTTTCCGTACAGTGCCTAAGAGAACGTGACATCCGACGTAGAACGTGACATTCGACGCAGAACGTGAAATGTCGCGTGAAATGACGTGACATTCGAGGCAGAACGTGACATTCGACGCAGGACGTGAAATGTCACGTGACATTCGAGGTAGAACGTGACATTCGACGTAGAAGGTGAAATGTCACGCAAAATGACGTGACATTCGACGCAGGACGTGACATTCGACGCAGGACGTGACATTCGACATAGAACGTGAAATGACGTGACATTCGATGCAGAATGTAACAGGGTGTCAAAGAGATCTTATACATAGAATTTTATTAAATCAGACATCACAATGTAACTCATAATTCAAAATCCTTTAATTTGATGGGTCATACGTCGATTTCCGCTTATCCGTTCAAAAGATATATGGTAAGGTGTCATAACGGTCGTTGTGATAACTTGGTAGAACAATAAATGCTTATTTATTGTTATTAACATTAAAACAAAACCATTGGCATAGAAAAATCTCTTATCGCAGTTTGATCTCTAGCAAACCCTAACTCGCTCAATTTTGCACCAAGGGAGCAATATACCATTAGAAAGGTCTTTTCATGTATATTACGAAAATTACCGACCAAGTGCGATACGATCATTATTTATGGCTAAAAACATCATAAAATGAACCAACGTCAAATTCCCAATTCTCTTGTACTAATACAAATTATATCTTTATAAAATTTATCTAGAAACTTGACATATAAAACGTGACATTCTATCTAGAACATATTTAGTAGTAATGCGTAGGAGAAATAAACATATCTTTCATTAAAATATCTTTTATTATTGAGTTACATATAGATACAAGTTATATACAACACTGAAACTTTTATATTAAAAAAAAAGACATAGACATGTACAAGTATTGTTTATTTACATTACATTAGTACCAAAAAAGCACTTCTTTATAATCTTCCTCCATCTTTAGTAAGCGATTGGGATATGCCAGCCAAAAACGTCCCTTTTTCACAAAACCTAGTAGTTCAAGTAGCGTTTTACTCAGGTAACCTCTATTCAAATATCGTATAAGGGTATTTCGTCGATCAGTATTTTTAATTATGTGATGTAATTTAATTTGAACGTCGTCTGTTAATGCCTCAATTTGTGTTTTTATGTGTAAAAGTCGTTCTTCTCTAAGTATTCGTTCTGCTTCCAATCTTCTTTGATCTTCATTTCGCAGGTTTGTCAATTGTTCTTTACATGTTTCACATAATATGTACCTAGTCCTAGTATCGATCCAATCGTTCATTTCGAATATTTCTATACAACCGCAAGGTTTTATAGTTTCACTTATTGTCTCATAAGGCATTGTGTCTCCTAACCAGAGGAATAAATGTAAGAGACTTCTGAAGAGGTATCCGAAACGTTGAAGAAAAGAACTAGCATACTCCAGAGTGCTATTCTCTGCACACACACAGATACAGAGAGCAACAATAAGGCATGTAAACAGACCAGCACCTTGATTTATACTAATTTCCAAAAATTGTTAATACAGTTATTTATACAAAAATCCAAACACACACATCTTCTGACTGAAGAAGTTTTTGTGTAATATTAACCGTATTTTTATAAAGCATATAATATGGATAAAATTAGGTAGTATTAATCAAAGAATTGAAATTATATACAGAAGGCAGTTTGTACAATATTATGTTTTGTAGGTTTGTCTTGTGCTTCGGATCTCTGGTAAGAAATAGTTACATAGGCTGTACTCGTAAAATATGTTTGCAAGTTAAATGGTCTCGTCCAACAGTACTTGATCCTAACCTTAAATATGATTGACTATATGTATATAGTTTTTCCGATGACTAAACGATCTTTCTAACTATTCTTTAAAGGTGTATTTTTCGCTACTTATTATTTAACATTTTAAGTCGTAAATGTATTGCAGTTTCGCTAAAAAACTTTTTATTCTTTACAATTCTAACATAATATTTCTTAAAAACATATCTTTTACACTTTTAATTATATACAGATACAAGTTTAGATATTCGAGTTTTTAATTGTTATAAGATATTTTCGTTTGGATAAGGCACTTCAAATAGATTCCAATTAAATGATCTTGCTGCAATAACTTTTCTCCAAAAATTGTTAATACAGTTATTTATACAAAAATCCACTACACTAAGCTTGAAACGTCTAAAAAACTCAACGTACGACAACGAGCAAGGTATCGATGGAAAGTGGCGGTGAGAACGAATATGTTAAGATAAAAATCAAACGTAAAGACATTGCCAAAGGACACTAAGTTTGTAACGCCCAAACAACTCAACGTACGACAACGTGCAAGGTATCGATGGAAAGGGGAGGTGGTAATGATTATGTTAAGATAAAAATCAAACCAAAAGACATTGCTAAAAGGACACTAAGCCTGAAACGTCCAAACAACTCAACATACGACAACGTGCAAGGTATCGATGGAAAGGGGAGGTGGTAATGATTATGTTAAGATAAAAATCAAACGAAAAGACATTGCTAAAAGGACACTAAGCTTAAAACGTCTAAACAACTCAACGTAAGACAACGTGCAAGATATCGATGGAAATGGTAGGTGGTAATGAATGTGTTAAAATAAAAAAAAGGCAACGACAATGCCAAAACTGCATTAAGCTTGAAACGTTCAAACGGTTCAACGTGCAAGGTATTGATGGATAAGGGAGGTTGTAACGAATATGTTAAGATAAAAATAAAGCGTAAAGACATTGCCCAAAGGACACTAAGCTTGAAACGTCTAAACAACTTAACGTACGACAACGTGTAAGGTATCGATGGAAAGGGAAGGTGAGAACGAATATGTTAAGATAAAAAACAAACGCAAAGACAACGGTACTAAGCTTAAAACATCTAAACAACTTAACGTACGACAACATGTAAAGTATCTATGGAAAGGGGAGGTGGTAATGAATACGTTAACAGAAAAAAAAACAAAGATGATGGTATTGTCAAAAGAACACTAAGCTTGTAAGTCTAAACGGCTCAACGTACAATTGCGTGCAAGGGGTAGAAATGCAAATATCGATAGAAAAGGGGGTGGTCACGAACATGCTAAAACAAAACACAAATGCATAAACATTGCCAAAACTACACTACAGCAAATCTCTGTTGTTATTAGTCAGATTACTACGTGTAACACGTTAACTGAAAGAGGAGCGATATTTAATACGTCAACACAAAAAACAAAAGACAAAGACATTGTCAAAACGGCACTATATAGGATCTTTGTTGCTACTAATCGGATATAGAAAATAATAATCAAAGCAGTCTACATGCAAACATTAAAAAACATCGAAAATCATGAGCGGCAACACGTAATAAAAATATTTTAAAAAACATCAAAAATCATGAAAGGCAACACGCAAAAAGTAATTAACAACACAGAATTGTAAAAACGTAGCGAGTACATACCCAGGCAGGAGTAATCTTTGGAAAAAAAACGAGAGACAACCAAACAAAAATTTGTGAAATATGCTCAAATACAACAAAACTATGTTAAATACTGTCAAAATAAATACCTGCAAAGCAAAATGAACAAAGTATAGCGTGAACAATGGTAAAATATAATAAACTATGTAAACTACAGTAAAAAAAAACACCCTACAAAGAATGAAGAAGCAAAAAAAAAATAACATAAAACATAACAGAAAAGGTACTAGTGTGTACAACAATTAAAAAAAAGTAATAAACACGTACTGAGGGCTAGCAAATAATGTTCAACTAAAATCGACATACAATGAAGTAATAAAACACTTATCGATGGATAGGAACTAATGATCAAAGCAGTCGACATACAATAAAAAATACATTTGAAAAACATCAAACTTATAAGAGGCGACACGCAAAAAAAATAAGCACCAATCGACTAATAGGAAATAATGATCAAAGCATGAAATGATCAATGAAAATACATTAAAAAATATCAAAATTATAAGAGGAAACATACAAAACAGTAATAAACACCTACCCGTCGGAAAGGTAATAAAATACAGTTAATACAATAAAACATATATTGAATTATGCTAAAAACGAGACATGAGACAGACAATTAGCGACAAATAGCAAAGAACATCAAAAAACGTTTACAAATACCTGAGTACATATCCGATAGATGTAATCTTTGGAAAAACGAGACAAAAAGACGGAACTTCTGTGAAATATGTTAAAATGCAATAAAACTATATAAACTACAGTTAAAAAATAATTACCTACAACGAAATAAACGAAAATATATATATATATATATATATATATATATATATATATATATATAACGAACAAACATATCTTAAAACAGAAGAGGTGCTAATATGTAAAACAGGAGGGGTTACAACCTCACGGCAAAATACCGTCTAATAAAAAAAGCAAAGGGCAAGCCGCCTAAACACAATAACAATAAAATAAATTATTAAAAATAATTATTTCTAGCAGCCGTAAAAAGAAATAATGCAGAAAGTCAACGAAATACCGTGAAAAATACATGAAAAACAACAAAAACATACACACAAAATGTAAAAAAATAGAAAAAGCAATCTAGCATTTAACATGTAATTGTAGCAATAAAAACATCAAAAAGGACAAGAGGTGTTATACATAAACAAAAATTACTTGTCACCATCCGACGGCAAAAGAAATTAGTGCATAAGTCGTCGAAATACAGTGAAAACACAGAAATATGTACCAAAATACTGCTAAGGGTAAAGATAAAAACAGTGCCAAAATACTAGAGTAGAACTAGACGTTCTTTGGAAAAAATGAGACAACCGAACGAAAATCTGTGAACTATGCTCAAATACAATAAACTTGTGTAAACTGCTGTCGCAAATAAAGAACTGCAAAGAAATAAACAAATATACAGGGGTGATATAAAAAACTACATGTAAATTATTGTCAAAAATAAACACCTGCAAGGGAAAGAAGCAAAATCTAAAGTGAAAAAAAAATGCTGAAATATAATAAAAATATTTAAAATACAGTCACAAAACACTATTTGCGAAAACACTCACACTACGGCTACAGAAGCTTGGATATTGTCTATGTACAGAACACATCGACCCCAGTGTTCTCAGAAAATAACACAGAAACAGTAGACACACTAACAGTGGATGTATGTTGCAGATGCTACAGACTCTGTCACTGTAGTGTCACACGCCGTTTGTACCTTTAAATATCACAGAATACTAGCGGTGTGTAACAATATAGTTTCTGAAGGATACGACGTTTAATTTTGATGACTGAACACTTACATACTGATTTGAAAACTGTACAACCAAGTGCTTTCAGCCCATGCATTGATAACAAAAAACCGATAACTTGAAAAAACACATAAACATGTTTACTATTTTGGCGAATTTTCTAGGCTGGGATTATGAACAAATAATGGATCACACAATATTCTTTTAATCTAAATCAAAAATAGTCTCAATACAAGCAAAAATAAGAGTGTATAAAATAATAATTCGTCCCACAATAACGTATGGAAGCGAGACATGGACTCTGAACCAGCGGGAAACGACAAAATTACTGGTACTGGAAAGAAAGATACTGCGGACTATCTATGGGCCTTGCAGAGAAGAGACAACCGGAGAATGGAGAAGAAGACACAATGATGAATTCCAGACAGTTTGTGGAGATGAAAATATAGTACGCTACATTAAAGTAAACCGAATAAGATGGGCGGGCTATGTACTAAGATCGAGTGACGAAAGATTCCTGAACGCCACATTCTGGGAAAGGCCCGATGGCAGAAGGTCAGTTGGTCGCCCAAGAAAGAGATGGAGTAGCCAGTGATCTACGCAAAATGGGAATACAGCAATGGGAAATAGCTACTCAGGACCGACAACAATGGAGGGAAATAGCAAACGCGGCCAAGACTCACATAGAGTTGTAGAGCCAAATGATGATGATGATTATGACAATATTCTTTCAGGAATTGCGATTTTCGATCTAACCACGAGACTGTAAGAAAACGATAACTAGTAATGTACTACACAAAAACAATTAAATTTATCATCTATAGTTTTAAATGAAATTAGGAAATAACAATTACCTAAATATGCCAAATAGCCAATAAGGCCTGTCGTTCGATAGATCCAATAATATGTTATTTTTATTGGCAAAAAAAAAATCAACCGAATCGACTGCTTTGACAAAACACAAAAAATATGTGTAATAGAACCACCGAAAGACCAAAAAACCGATATTATCGAGCAACAAAACCAATAGTGATCGATAGGGTCTGTGACAAGCAAACGCAAGGACAATGCCAAAACGGCACTAAGCTTGAAACGTCCAAACGGCTTAACACCCAACAACGTGCAAGGTATCGATGGAACGGGGAGGTGGTAACGAATATGTTAAGATAAAAATAAAACGCAAAGATATTGAAAAAACGGTACTAAGCTTGTAAATTCCAAATGACTCAACGTACAACAATCTGCTACTAAATGACATCGACAAATAGAATACCATTTTACGTTAGGAGCATATACTAGAAGAGCAAAGTCACTCTCATTTAAGATTAAATGATACCATTCTCTTGGTGACTCTTCGTAATCATTTACCATCTAAATAGATGGTAAATGTATTAGGTTAGATGGTCTCTGCGTACCTCTGTCTACGTGTTACAGATGGTTCTGTGTGCCTCTGCATGTCTCTGCGTACCTCTGTCTACGTATCACAGATGGCTCTGTGTGTCTCTGCGTCAAATATCACATCATTCATGTCATTTCACGTGACATTTCACGTGAAATGTCACGTCCTGCGTCGAATGTCACGTGATACATGTAAACGTCAAATGTCACGTTATAAACGTCACATTTTTACGTGAAGACGTCAGGCGTCACGTCAAAACGTCACGCATCACGTCAAAATCGTCACGTTTTAAAGTCAACACGTCACACCTTACATATGGATAACATGAGAGTAAAGCGTCTTTTCGTCTCTTGAGTAAAGTTAGCGACGGTTGAGCGATGGTTAATTTATTAGGTTAGGTGGTGCCGCGAAGCGACCCGATACTTGTATCTATATGTAACTCAATAATAAAAGATATTTTAATGAAAGATATGTTTATTTCTCCTACGCATTACTACTGAATATGTTCTAGATAGAATGTCACGTTTTATATGTCAAGTTTCTAGATAAATTTTATAAAGATATAATTTGTATTAGTACAAGAGAATTGGGAATTTGACGTTGGTTCATTTTATGATGTTTTTAGCCATAAATAATGATCGTATCGCACTTGGTCGGTAATTTTCGTAATATACATGAAAAGACCTTTCTAATGGTATATTGCTCCCTTGGTGCAAAATTGAGCGAGTTAGGGTTTGCTAGAGATCAAACTGCGATAAGAGATTTTTCTATGCCAATGGTTTTGTTTTAATGTTAATAACAATAAATAAGCATTTATTGTTCTACCAAATTATCACAACGACCGTTATGACACCTTACCATATATCTTTTAAACGGATAAGCGGAAATCGACGTATGACCCATCAAATTAAAGGATTTTGAATTATGAGTTACATTGTGATGTCTGATTTAATAAAATTCTATGTATAAGATCTCTTTGACACCCTGTTACATTCTGCATCGAATGTCACGTCATTTCACGTTCTATGTCGAATGTCACGTCCTGCGTCGAATGTCACGTCCTGCGTCGAATGTCACGTCATTTCGCGTGACATTTCACCTTCTACGTCGAATGACACGTTCTACGTCGAATGTCACGTGACATTTCACGTCCTGCGTCGAATGTCACGTTCTGCCTCGAATGTCACGTCATTTCAGGCGACATTTCACGTTCTGCGTCGAATGTCACGTTCTACGTCGGATGTCACGTTCTCTTAGGCACTGTACGGAAAAGAAGAAGAAGAAGAATGTTCATACTGATCGTTGATATGGCTTCTGTGTCACTAACGCTTTCATTTGACACCTCATACGTCAAAATCATGCCAATAGCAACGAAGATACATTCTAGCGCCCATTTGGCAATGCTGCCATCTTTGTTTTTTGTGTCAAAGTATTCCCCGTCTCCTCCCCGTTCCAACGAGCCCTCGTACGTCACGATCGGACCAATAGAAACAAAGATATGACGTAAAGACCTTTTGGCATGCTCCGATGCGCACGGCACATATTTCATTCAACCAAATTTTTCATCCCCTTTCCAACGAGCCCTCGTACGTCACGATTGGACCAATAGAAACGAAGATACCTAATAATGCCCTTTTGGCATGCTCCGATGCGCACGGCACATACTGAGTTCAACCCCATTTTTCGTCCCCGTTCCAACGAGCCCTCGTACGTCACGATCGGACCAATAGAAACGAAGATACGTTTTAGTGCCCATTTGGCAATGCTGTCATCTTTGTTTTTTGTGTCAAAGTATTCCCCGTCTCCTCCCCTTTACAACGAGCCCTCGTACGTCACGATCGGACCAATAGAAACAAAGATATGACGTAATGACCTTTTGGCATGCTCCGATGCGCACGGCACATACTGCGTTCAACCCCATTTTTCATCCCCTTTCCAACGAGCCCTCGTACGTCATCCTACGTTAAGCCGTTTGGAACTTACGACCGGGGGTTGCGATTTTAGGGGATGCGATTTAGGGGATGTGCTCAGATATAGGTAGTCTATCTACTGACTTATCGAACGAATAAAGAAGACGAGCATGAAGAATCACCAAGGAGACGCAAAAAAGTAGTGGAGTCAGTATATTATAACTGGTCTGAAAGTGACATAATTACCATAATTACTACATCTTTTACCAAGTATCAGTCATGTCTTAATTGTTGACCCTGACAAATACTAAATGAGGTTTCGGTTCCTCCGTAAGTGCCCCTTGATCCTTTTCGGCAGTATTATGTAGAGTGATGGGATTTCATACATCAATGGTGAAAAGTTTTATTTCTATGAGCAAAATAATCTCACAAAGTTGCGTAATACGAAATTCCGTCAGGATGTTATGAAATTACTGATATCAAAGCTTACATTCAAAATGCATTAATGGGTAAATACAATTCGGTTTGGGAGTTCACTTCAAAACCGAACAACAATACGCTTATATGTGAAATTTTTTGCCAAGATCATACCATTACTTTCGAGAATGACGATAGTCTTGGAAAATTTTGCGTTTCTCCTCAAATAGAGTGCTGACACCAAGAAAAATGTATTCTTCAGATCAACCTGTTAACATTATAAAAGTATCGATTCTACTTTATGAATGCAACATTACCACAGGAGCCTTCTACGAGGACAGACCTGCGCACACCATTCTAAATTTTTCAGTGTTGATCCAGATTTTTCTATCGACGAACATCCTCATATCCCTATATACATACCAGTAAGCAACAATATACGTGAAATTACCAAAATTACTGTTAGTGTAGTTGATCAAGAATGAAGACCCGTCAATTTTAGTCGAGAGAAAAGTACTCTGCATTTCGATTTTAAAGAAACGATATGGATGGGTTTAATTATAAAACAAAACTGTACACTTCAATATGCATTCGTCTCACGCATACCCTGTATGCGACGTGACGTGTCTGCTTTCAATAAAGCCTTTCTTTTTGCAATTGGACTAAAGCTAAAAGATGTAAAAACGTCAATACATTCGACGACAGATTCATCAGCGGGAACCTCAACCAGATATTTTCGACCTTTACCAAAAACCTCCCTTCGACGATACTATTAGAAAATAAAAATGTTTACATAATATACATCTTACATCTTTTAGTTTACATAGAGTTTATCATCAATTAGATGCATTTTTTACTGTACACGAAATATTTTTGAAAATTAAAGGAAGTATAACGAAAGTAAGTAATAGAATAATTTCTCTATTTGCCATAATTAAGGCCCCAACCTTTATTCTAGAATAAAAACTTTTCAAATATCTGATTCACTTAGTTGTCTGACATCAATTTCTCAGATTTATCCCTCTCATCCACCATTACAGCAGATTAGGTTAATTTTATACCATATATACCAAATCAATTTGACAGTAGAGTTCCTCTGGGTACCGCCACACGTTGAAATAGATGGTAACCAAAAGGCAGATAGTCTAGCTAGGTCCGCATTAATTAATACAGAAATAAAATCTTCTGTCCTTCCATGCAACTTGTGGCCTTCAGAGCGACAGCATCAAGTCCTAATAACACGTTTTAGATTAAGACACACTTCTACAACACATGAATACTTGTTGAAGGGAGAAGAGGAACCAGTGTGTTTTGTTTGTGAATGTAAAGTTACAGTGAAGCACATTTTGATTGACTGTCCAATATACTCAGATGAAAGACTATAAATATCACCACATTCCAAAAACATTAAAAGAACTTCTAGGAGAATCTAAATACGTAGCTGACTTGATAGAATTCTTAAAATCTATAAACTTTTTTAATAAAATTGAACACAATAATGAATATATATATATATATATATATATATATATATATATATATATATATATATATATATATTGTATACCTTATCATGTAATTGATATTTTGTATATACCTATGTATGTCTTTATCACTTTCCTATTTACTTATGCTAATTAATAACCCTATGTGATTGTTGCAAAATAAATAAAAAAATCATTTCTCTCGCACCGAATGCTGGAGCCTTCTTGTTTGATGCATGTACATATATCCAAAGTTCACACGACATGTAAATAGTTAGAAATCTAGGCGTAGTTAGCACCATTCGAAGTTTGTTATGATATACTCCTGAAGATTTCAAGTTTCTCAGTACTGCAGGATGAAACTATCTGAATAGTCCAAATCTATCGGGAGACAGGTTTAGTTTACTAATTCCGATAAAACATATTTTCAAATATTTTTAATTTGTTCGAGCACGTAATGATAGAGAATGTATTTTACTAAAAGGCCTAATGCTACAACAACAATAACAGTACGTTCGAGGAGAACAAAAAGCAAATGTTTTAATACAAAACTATCGATGTTTACAGTTAACAGGTGAACATCGTTCGATAAATCTGTGCCGTGTCCTTAACTAGTGCTATTATCAAATTAATAGGTATTTAATTTGAAAATAAACCAACCGATCTTCAAAAAAGGTAGGATCTAATTATTTATTATTATGAGTGAATCGGGGGGTGGTGTTGAGCCACCCCAGAATAATATATCATCAATGGATACGGAAGACAAAAGGTATATTAATTTAAATAATAGATATAAAATAAATGATTCAGGGTATTATAATGTCTTTGTAGAATCTACAGACAAAAACTTGTCCCGTTTATCACCAGTACGTGTCGGTCATTATCTATTTAAAAACCAATATTTTAAACACGATGTACTAGACATTAAACCTGTTGGCAGAAATAAGGTAAAAGTAATTTTTAAAACTTATACTTGCGCAAATTCTTTAATTGAACATGAGCTTATTAAGGATAATAAACTTGTAGCGTATATTCCATCATTTTTTACTCAAAAGAAGGGAATTATTAGGGAAGTCGATACGTTTTTGGATGAAAAGTATATTTTAGAAAATATTGTTTCAGATAAAAATGTTGTCGAAGTAAAAAGGTTAAAACGGAAAATAATTGATTCGGATAATGAAACAATTCTTGTACCTCGCCAGATGGTCATTTTGACATTTGAAGGAAATAGCATTCCTAAGACTGTTAATTTAGACTTGGTTAGGTTTAATGTTGAACAATATATATATCCGGTTGTTCAGTGTTTTAATTGCTTTCGTTTCGGTCATACTGCTCGGCAATGCAAATCAACATCAAATCGTTGTAAAAAATGTAGTCAAACTCATAATAATAATGAAACATGCACTAACTCCCTATTTTGTTTACATTGCAACTCCACTGAACACAACTCACTCTCTAAACAGTGTCCTGCATTTAAACACCAATACAAAATAAAATCAATAATGGCTTTAGAAAACACTACCTTTAAAGAGGCAGAAACCATAGCTAACAATCCTTCATACGCCAAGGTAACTACAAATAATAGATTCGGTATCCTCAATACTATACAAAATTTCCCCGCCTTAACCCCTAACATCCCTGAAGGTACAAATCAAAATCAATCCTATGTACCTACCATTAAAAAAACAAGAAACAAGCGTAAAGCTATATCTCCTACTGCGATCAAAAACGCACCAACTTTCCCAAGATTTCCAAATGCTACAAACACCTCATCCCAACCTATAATCCCTAATCCCTACAGGGACGAGTTTATGGCGTATAAAGAAAAAATAGAATGTAAAATAATCAATGAAATTCCAGCCTTGATAGAAAATATCATCAAGAAAATTAACCCTAAAATATTTTTACCTAACTTACAAAAAAATACAAAAGAAGAAATTGAAAAAATGTTGAACAACCTAACAGATATTGAAAGCGATGGGGAACAACAGGACATTTAACATACTGCAGTGGAACTGTCAATCTATAAATAAACATAAACCTAGTTTACTTAATTATCTCGAGCACAATGTTGTTGATGTCATTCTGCTTAATGAAACATGGCTTTCTAAAAATAAAAATTTTGGTTTAACAGGTTACAACGTTATCAGAAGCGATAGACCTGATGGTTACGGTGGTGTAGCCATCCTCATATCAAATAACCTTTGTTTTACTGAAATTAATGTAACGAAAAACTTTAATAAAGGTATTGAAACGTGTGCAGTTTTTATAGAACAAATTAAATTGGTAATCGTTTGTATTTATAAACCACCCAAAGTGATAGTCAATAATAGAGATTGGGAAAAGCTTTTAACTCAATTTAGTGGTAGGGTTGTCATTGGTGGGGACTTCAATGGACACCACAGTAGGTGGGGTTCCTTGAAGGATTCCGCTCAGGGCAAGTGTATAGTAGACGCGCTTGATAACAGTAATTTAGTTCTGCTAAACGACTGTAGACCGACCAAAGTAACAAGACCTAATGAACTTCCATCAATGGTGGATCTATCCCTTGTTACACCAAATCTAATTGGATATACCACATGGGATCCTGTTTCCGATACTCTGGGTTCAACTCACTTACCTATAGTAATCACCATCGACTTGGACTATCACCCATGTACAATAATTCCTTCATCCAAATGGAAAGAGTCTTCAGCAAACTGGAATATCTTTAAAGGCCATATAGAAAAAACATTATCCGAAAATATAACCGATAATATCACTTCAGCGGAACGTTTTGACTTCCTGTTAAAGACAATTGACGATGCTGCCTCATTTTCTATGAATATCAAAAATTCCTTTCAGCCAAAATCTCGAATTCCAGTCTGGTGGGATTATGAATGCAAAAATATGATCATTTCACGAAAAGTTGCATACAAAAGATACATTGAAGCATCAAATTTTGAAAACTATATTAAATACAAACAAATTCAAGCCAAAAGTAAACTCCTCTTTACAAACAAACAAAAAAGTTCGTGGATTAACTTTGTAAATACTTTAAACAAAAATACTCCCATCAGTAAAATTTGGAATTTTGTTAATAAACTAGTGAATAAAAATTACCGTACAAGACGATATCCCCTGCCAAATGAACTAATAGAAGAGTTGCTCGACAAATTTGCTCCGCCATATGTTGACCTTCCTATTCAGGATAACAATAAAACTAGTAAATACAATATTTTCCAGGAAAGTTTTGATATGATAGAATTTGAGGCTGCACTTAAGTCTTCAAAGTCCTCGGCTCCGGGGCGCGATCAAATTACTTATAACATAATATATGAATTACCTCTTATAGCTAAACAAAGTTTACTAACAATTTTCAACGATTGGCTTTTCAATGGAAGATATGTGGATCATATGAAAGAAATAGTTATTTGTTTAATTCTTAAACCTAATAAAGATAAAACACTCTCCTCTTCTTACAGACCGATATCATTAATGTCTTGCATATGCAAGACATTTGAAAGACTTATTAAGACTCGATTAGAATGGCTTGTAGAACATTATAGTATCCTTCCAAGTACACAATATGGATTTAGGGCTAGTGTTGGTACACTGGATGCAATATCACATTTAGTTACCGACATTCAAATAACGTTTTCCAGAAACAATTATCTTGCTTGTTTGTTTTTAGACCTAAAAGGGGCATATGATTCTGTTAATTTATCCATTTTACACAAAAAACTATATGATATAGGATTACCTCAAAATATAGCGACTAATATTGTTCATCTTTATAATAATCGTGTTATATATATTAAAGATCATTTAAACCAACTACACGGTCCTAGAATTGCTCATACAGGTCTTCCACAAGGATCAGTTTTAAGTCCGTTATTGTTCAACATATTTTCAGCAAGTATTCATGGCATTTTTGACAACACAATCAATTGCATCCAATACGCTGATGACATATGCATCTATACAGAGCGTAACTCGTATACTGACTGCCTGGAGGCTCTGGAATCCATCATGCAAAACGTTAATAACTGGGTAAAAAATCATGGACTGACCATTTCCCCTGACAAATCAGCCACAATGATATTCACTAGACATAGGATTCGTACGCCTGACAAAATAAAGTTGTCTGGATATGATATACCTATTGTCAAAGAATACAAATATCTTGGCATTCTTCTTGATCCCAAACTCTTATGGTCAAAACATGTGGAATATATAAAAAGTAGGTGTGAAAAAGGTATTAATATTCTTAAATGTGTTACTAATCGAAGATGGGGCGCTGACCCTAAAGTTGCATTGATGTTTTACAGAGCCTACGTGCGATCTATTGTAGACTATGGTTGCATTCTGTATGGTGCCGCCAGTAACACAAACTTATTAACTGTAGACCGCATTCAGTTTAAATGTCTAAGAATATGCTTGGGCACCATGAAGTCTACTCCTTGCCCTGTACTACTTGCTGAAAGTAATGAAATACCTCTTCAAAATCGTCGAGAAATTATGGCAATTAAACATATCCTGAAGCTAAGATTAAATAATAATAATCTACTTAGTCAACTGTATGAGTTATCTATTGAAAACCTCTCAAATAAATACTGGCGCATAAAAAATTCTCCTCCACTTGCTGATGCTTTCTTAGAAACTAATGAGTATCCTAATATCTATGGCAAAGAAAAAAGATTACCAATATATAAAGCTAATTTTCAGGTAACATTAAATAAACCAAAAGTCATTATACCAAAGTACACAGAATCCCCACAAATAAACTTTGTCTTACTTAGATCCATATTGAGTGACTATAATGATCACGTAATAATGTATACCGATGGTTCCAAAAAAGAGGATGGTGCCACAGGTTGCGCTGTTTACATTCCACATAAAAGCGAATCTTTGAAAATTAAACTTCCATCACATTGTTCAATATATACTGCTGAAGCGGTAGCTATCGAAAAAGCATTAGATTGGCTAGATTCACACAATTTAAATAAAGCAGTAATATTATCAGATTCATTATCGGTCATTAAAGGATTAAACTCAGATATGACTCAACATAAAAGAAATAATATTCTTTGTGCTATTAAAAATAAAACATATAGTAAAGATATTACAGTTATTTGGGTTAAAAGTCACATTGGTATCGAGGGAAATGAACTGGTTGACCAGCTTGCTAAAGATGCGACCCATGTTGGACTCTATATTCCCATATTTACATTGGAGGACTTACAACAACATTATTATAACAAAATTTTTATAAATTGGAAAGAAAAATGGAAAAACATAGCAACGAATTCAAATAATCAATATTATACTATCCACCCTACCTTGCCACAAGATGTTGACTATATTTTCAAATATGCAATGCCAAAGAAGTTAACAGCCACAATTACACGACTGAAAACTAATCACGGTGCATTCCCAGCTCACTTGGCTAAGTTAAATATTATCCCTTCTGGGGTGTGCTCATGCGATAATATATCACAATGTGACATCAACCATATTCTTTTTAAGTGCGATAAACATAGGTATGAAACAGATCAGCTGTATTCAAAACTATCAGAACTTAAAATTCAGTCTCCCATAAACATCACCCATTTACTCTCCTTAGATAGTAGAGAAGTATACGAACTAATATGTAACTTTTTATTTAAAGTTGGTTACACTATTTAAAATCTAATATCTTACATTACAATTCTGTGGCTAAAGGACTAGTTTCCAAGCCAACTCACCAAACACACACACACACACATATCGATGTTTACAAATTTGATGGGACACCTTGGGCTATGGGCTATGGGTTTGCCCCCAATACTATTAGAGTAGATACTGTTTTATTGGGAATAAGGCACAATTGAAGGTTAAAATGTTTGTATTTTATTTATTTTCCACTTACGTTATATTTATTACTATAGTAAAATTTATTAACAGTTTGTTAATAAATGGTTAAATATTAAAAAAAAGTTTTATGCATTTAACGAATAACTTCCGATCCCGCAACGTCAATTAAAATCTATAAAAATTTAAAACTTTTGCTATTTTCAGCAATTAAAAAAAATGTTTAGTCCTGACTACAATCCGTTTGTTATTTCGGGCTATAATCCCCATTACATATTTTTTAAACCAAGATTTCATAATGTGGACTGTGGGGCAGTCGGCATACCAAGGTGGTTCATCAACCGCCATGCGGCAACACCGCTCAGGTCGTTCGTTCTCAAGGTCGCCGTCTCACTGAACATGATGTTTCAATAGAAGATTTAGATTTGGTTGGTCGTGATGCTACAAATATCAATAGTGAATGGAAAGGTGGTACTATTAGAGAACTTAAGCATGTTGCATGACCACTGCAGTAGTCTATCTGTTTGCTCCACTTCAGTGAGTTACCATTTAGGCATCTATTTGTTAATTTAGATGGTGCAACAGCTAGCCCAAAATCCTTCGGTGGACCGATTGGCTAGAAACTAAGTGATTTTGAAAAGCTTAGAGTAATAAGTTTTCAAAAAAATTATTGTGAAATACGAGAAGTGGACAGACTAACTTTGAGCAAATACCAAAGATATCTCTTTGCTATATTTCAGCAATTGAAACCGGTATTGTTTCAAACGATTTATCAAATTGTAATACCTCGCCGATTTCACATGGTAGATCTCTGTGAATGAAATTCTTAAACTTTATGTGAGTACAGAAGTCGTGATATTTATTTTAACCGATGTTTTCCATCGGCAGATTGCCAGATAATTTAATAATTTCAAGTACCATTTAATCCATTTAAAGCCAGCCACTGGTGGTTTTGAGGTTATTTTGCAAGTACATACTACAAAATTCACTGACGATGAACCGAAAAACGAATTTTCGATTAATCGCAAACGTTTTGAACTAATTTATTTGGATTTTTTAAATTTAATTTTAATTAAATATACTATTACAAAAGAAGTGTTTTACTTCGATAAATTTTTTAAATTTATTTTAACCTCTTACATGCCTGTCTAGATTGAGATAAAGTGAAGCAAGAACATTATTTCGTGGCCTGTTTAAGTTTACAGAGAAATTGTAACGACTCGATATCTGTATGAGAAGCTTAAAAAAGTGGTGTTTCCTGTTATTGAAAGAAACGAGCACTTTGCTCATCATGAGAAACTTTTGATAGTAATGATACTTGACTAATAGAAACTCATTAGAGCTAAGGCTAAGGAGTGTGTTAAAAACCAGGCGGACTAAAACCAAGATCAAAAGTATTAAAATTTTTATCCTTTTCACTTTAAATTTTAAAGCACAAGACTACACTGAAAGAATAGCCTAGAATATTGCAAAAACTATGTTCTCCACCATTTGATCAAAGAGTTTCGAAGAGCTTCTTTATTTTGTTTATTAGAGTTTATAATTAATTTTTAAAGAAAAAAGTACACATTAAACTTAAAAGTACACATTAAAAGTACATATTATTCCATTGGATATTTTTTGGGTTAGGACAATTTAAATCAATAAGTGACCCTATTTTTTGTTTGTTAGGTTTTAGTATATCCATAAAATATATTATTTAGTTACCTGTATGCAGTGTTGACAGACATGCGTCTGTTCTTCACATATAGTTTGACACTTAACACATCTGTAATCAGCAGCCTTCACAGCGGGAGTGGGTACAGTCGGATCACCTTCCAACAGCTTCAACAACGTTTCTACGTGAACATTTTTTGGGAACTCATCTAGAGATTCCAAACCATTACGAAATACTATTTCAGTTTGACAAACTGGACATTTTGCATTTTTCAATTCACTGGAAAGAGTTACTTTTGAACCATTTTTTAAAACATTTTTTAAAACAAGATTCCTTGCTGTGACCAGATTTTTTAGACATGATAGGCAAAATGTATGTTGACATGTAAGCATGCGAGGATTCTTCATTTTCTCCAAGCAAATTCCACATTGTACCAATTCTTCTAGTATTGCCAGAGAACCGTCCCTTAAAAATATAATAAAATATTGAACGTATATTTTTGAGAAGAGTTTACAAGAGGAGATAAGAAGTAGTATGTGACTAAAATATCACGCAAATAGTATATCGTTTAACATATATTATTTATTAAAAGCATAATAGCTACACATATAATGTCATGCTGTTTATGTTTGGGCGAGAGATTAATTGCTAGTAGGAGTCTCAAGGGTAATCATATTTGTCGAAGGGCAGATGGCCAAAAACTATAAAAAAAATGCCCATGCCCGCATGCACACTGATCCGTTGTGCGGGGAGCTTTGCTATTAAGTCCTATTCACACCTCCCCGTTAGTGCTTCGTAGGTAACGCTAACTGGAACGATCTAAAAGGAAACACTTATCATCTAAGGGATCATATTCCAACACAAATTGAATCAACTAAAAACTGTAAGTCATTGCTTGCCTTTGTAAAAGTATGGATAAATCTGAAATAAAACAACTGCTAAAAAAAAACAATATAAAAGACACAATAAAGATAAATCAAAATCAGACTAACTTAAAAAAAAAAAATGAAAGAGTTCTAGTTCCTAAGAGTGAACATTTTAAATACCTAATAAACAGATGGATCATTGTTACTATTTAATTTAAACTATTTAAGTTAAAAAAAGAAAAAGACGAAAAAAAGTTGCAGTCGTTAAGTTTTGCAATATTTGTTAGTACAAATAAGTTATTATTCATCGAGAGAATCATAGAAAAGGAGAATTTTTGCAGCCCAAAGAGGTAGAAAGGATTTTTAGATTATGACGACATTTGATCTAGATTCCGTATCAGCAGAACAAAAGAAAGGAGTGTAGCTAGAGACTTTTTGATAAACGAATATCGGGGATATTTTAGAATTGAAAGTTAACTGGTTTTTCTTAAGAAAATATTGCAGAGGAATTAAGTTTTTTTACGAAACAAAGGTTATATTTAATTTGTAAGTTTTTTTTTGTTCTGTAAAGCTGTATCTATTACTTGTTAGAGCTAATTTAATTAAATAAAGTTTAATTTCTCCAGATAGCTTAATATTGATATTTCTAAGTGATTTGTTTATCCGTGTAATAATTTTGCAATGGATTTTAACATTATATTTATTTGTATTGAACGAATTTGAATTTTATTTATTTTCTTCTGTTCCTGTTTATTATTGAACACTAGCCAAAGACAAAGGGATTTCTGAACTCAAATAAGAACCCCGAAAAGTGATAAAAATCTAAATAATAATTATTTGGCTGTCCTTAAGTAATTGTACAAAAAGAAACAGTAGAATTTACATTTTAAAATATTAAAATTTAAGCCAATTTGCTTTAATAAAATGTTGATATTAAGACAGATACAGGGTGTTAAAGTTAAAATTTAAAATTTAATTTTTTTCTATAACTTTCACGTTTGTATACGTTTATGTATAAAAATTTGCACCTGGGGCTTTTGAGTATAAGAAATTATAATTTGATGCATAATTTGATGTAGCTTAAAGAGGACGCCACATATGTGGTATAAATTTGCGCTTAATACTTTTGTTCTTCAAGTTAACTCTATTTGTGTCAAAAAATATTAAAGGTACATTATTTCAAAAAATAAAAAAAGACCTGTTAAGGTCTTTGAAACTCAACAGTTTTCGAGATAATTGCATTTTACAAATCAGCTAAAAAAATAGACAAAATCATCAATATTTCTGAATTTTGTTATGAAATAACTTTAACTAAAGTTAATAAATAAAGGAAAATAGTGTAGGCTAATATTTTTTTAAATACATCGGTAGGATAATTAGCGTTATAGGTTTTGAACTCAACATTTCACATTTTATATTAAATTAAAATCATACTAAAATATATTTTATTTAGAACCGAAATTAAGAAATCGTTAAACTAAATAGAAATATTTAAATTTTTTTGGCAAAGTAAGTGGTCGATATGTCCACCATTTCCTTCAGTACATTTATTAATACATTCCATAAAAGTTCGTCTCATATTAAATAGTATAGGTCAAAGTTGATTGCAAGTGTTTATGGGATTCGTGTAGACAGATTGTTTCATTGAGTTCCTACACCAAAATCGAGTGGACTAAATTGTACTACGTAGTGGCCAAGGGAAATTACACTCACGTCCAATCCAGCGTTCAGGAAAATTGGTATTTAAGTATGTTCTCACTGCCCTCGCATAATGTTGGGATGCACCGTCTTGCATGAACCATATATTTGGCCTTAAGTTTATTGTCAATTATTTTAATATATCAATCAAATCATTTTGTAAAAAATGGAAATATTTCTCGCCATTCAAATAACAATGTAACACACATGGCTCTAAAAAATGATTACCAATGATTCCACACCATATTATGTCTATTTGAAATTCGTTTTGGAAATGTCTTTCTGTCTTACATGGATTTTCAGTGTCCCAGAAATGATCGTTCCTTAAAATAAAAATACCACGGTGTGTTAATATAGCTTCGTCCGTAAATAATATTCTATCGCTGAAGGAGTAGTCAAGATTTTACCTGTTTTAGCTATCATTTGCAAGTATGCAACTTAAATCTGCTGGCAATAGATTTTGCACAGATGAAAATGTTTACGGTGAATAATTTTTATAACTGAAGTTTTGCTGATTCCTAACGCTTTATAAACTTTGAGTCGTATGCTCACTTAACCATCATCGTTAACTCGGACCATTATTTCATCTTTTTAATCAGGCACAGGCGTAATGATTTTCGGTCGGCCGAAATTGTTACATCTAGGACGAAATGAACCACTTTCGTCTAAATTCCGTAATATTCGTTAAAAGGTTTGGTAATTAGGTTGAGCCTATTTGAGTATCTTCTTAAATATTTCTTTTTCGCTGCTCTCGCATATCTCTCATATAAAGACTTACTTTTAGTTGCCAAAAGCAGTTGTGACAATAACCTTTGTTGTAATAAGTAATAAGTATGATAAGATTTCCCGTAATGCATTAAATAAGATTGGGGTTGCAATAAATACGATGACAACAAAACTGGTTTTAAATAAAATATTTGGCAAATGAAACAAAGCATTTTGTTGTATTACATAACCATGTTAAAGCTGTTTTATAAGCATATCTACAGATATTCAGTGTTTTAACGTACACATATTACAACTAAGAATTTCGGGTATCCCTAAAACTGTTTAGATTTGAATTTATTAACAAGTATATTATTGTTTTGTTACAATAATGTATCTTTATTATTTTTTGGCACAAATAGCGCTAACTTGGAGAGTAAAAAAGTTAGGTGTAAAATACCGCATATGTAGCATAGGATGTGGCGCCCTCTATCAGCTAGATTGAAGTATGCAGTAAATTTTAATTCCTTATACTCAAAAACCACCAGTTATAAATTTTTATACATAAATGTCCACAAACATAAAGGTTGCAGCAAAAAATAAAATTTTAAATTACATCTTTAACACCCTGTATCTCTCTTAATATCAACATTTTATTAAAACAAGTTGGCTAAATTCGTAATATTTTAAAGTGTCTAATGGTGGCCTTAATAAGTTATTCTTCTATTATTCTATCTTGAATTGTAAAAAAAGTTTTGAACATTTTTTCACGATCGTTGAAATGGAACAAAATAAAAGGTTACCATGACATTATAGTGTAGTAAGACGGAAATATGTAAATTTATAGGACTTTGTATATTATGTGGTGTAAATGAAATATTGTAAATGGCAGAGACCAGAAATTTATTAACTTCCTTAAAAGTAAACCAGAATGCACTAGGATATGAATATCCTATGAAATTAATTGCTCACAGAAAATATGAAAGTAAGAGAAAACAATTTTGTAAGTACAGGTGATAAATGTAATTAAATTATTTCCAGTATAAAACTACAATTTGTATGTTATAGTTCCCTTCAATCTATTTTAAAAAGCTTCTTCATTAATAATATAATATCCTATGCTTTTTATATTATATACATGTTTTACAAAAAATGTGTCTGCTTTTTTTTGTAAATAATTTCTGTTTACTGTCTTATATTTCCATTTTAAACAAATAAAATAGTGTTTTCTATTTACTGGACTCATATGGAATCTTCAAAATTCTTTTGATCTTCTAATTGCTTCCATCTGTATCTACCTTGTGCTGTTAAGTTTATAGAAATGATGTTTAGGTATACCCTTGTTGTTTCATTGTTTTACTTTTATTTAAATAGTTACATATTTCACTTTAATTATACATAGTCACATATTTTCCTTTTATTGTACATAGTTACATAATTTACACATAAAAATAGTTTATTTTTTATTTATATATGTTTGCGTATAAAATACATTAGATAAATAATAAAGCTCTAACATATACACTGAAGAGCATTGGGGATCGAAGGAGTGGTCCCTATAACTAGGACCAATCCTTTTCACCTCAATGAATTGTATGCCTGAATGTCCATATGGGTATACAAGTCTCCACAGGTAGGGCTTACTTACTTTGGTTGCTTGCTTGTATGTAATTCCATACATCATTTTGTAGGTTGCAGTGAATAGATGGTTTAAGTTCAGAATGAAACCTAGTTTCGTGGACACAGATTCCTATACAGGGATATAGGTGAAGACCACCATAATGGCAGTGATGACTTAGATCTCTATAATATACTATACCTCTGTGATTCCGCAAATTTTATAAATTACAGAAATAAATAAATTTTTAAGAATATCTGTTTTTTATGTTGATGTTTTAATGTAATGAAAAACAGATATAGTCATAAAATAATAAATAAAAACTTATCCTGTACCAAAACATATCTCTCTATCTGATATGTTATACATTTATGGTATATAAAATTGCATAAGTGTATTCTACATTTTTGGACAGAGAATATATTTTGGCATGGAATAAGTTTTTATTTATTATTTTATGACTATATTTATTTTCCATATAAAATTCGGAACATTTTGAATTTCCCGCCTAAAATTCAGTATATCCTTTTTTAATTTCTCGCCGTAATTTCAGATTCTATATTTTGAATTTGCCGCTAAATATTTTAGTTCCCGATTCCGAACTTATTTGGCGCTAGAAACTCTTTCCCCACTTTTTCTCCGGCACTTACCTTACTAGGTGGATATATACTCTGGACTTCCTAGGGAGTAAAAGTATTTTCTTTCCATGGTACAATGAACACAAGGTATGATATTGCGCATAACATTTGGCAGCTGACCCAAGCGTATCAGTAGTCAAGAACGCTCGAACCCATTATTTGTAATAATAGTTAACGAGTTTTTTTGACACTGTATCAATTTACCGCGTTTTTTTCTTCAGTTAAAGCATTATAGTGTTTTAAAAAGTACCTATGGTGTTTAGTTACCGTTTAGTTTATTATACTTTATAGTAGTTTTTCTTGTAAAACTAAAAGTTTTATTTGCCATTGTATATCTATATGACTATGCAATTTGCAATTTATATTAATTTTGGAATTAATTGTTTATTGAATTATCTTTTATTTTGTGATATTGGCGATTTTTGTAATTTCAGTAAATTTTAATTATTGTTATTTTCTGACTTTTGTAAGTTTTGTCCATAAGATTGTTCAATTTTCTGCGACAATAAAGCTTATTTCTATTTTGTTTTATTCTATACCAATACGATATAAACAGTTATCTTCTAAGTCTTTTAAAAAAAGTGTTAAGGAATTCTTGGTTTACCACAGTTTCTATTGATTTGCCACAATACAAACATGTATTGTATTATATTTTTTATGTTTGACGAATGTAATAATGTAGAAATTTACATGAATAAATCTATCTATCTATCTACTTTCTAAATTTCCCACGTTTTTCATATTCACATATTACAACAACACCATTAACTCTTCAAAGAACACTGCTTAGCATTTGCTAACGACTCGGTAATCTTTTACGAAAGAGAGGGTAGCAGTCAAGTGAATGTATATAAATGAAGCAAAAATGAAGTATATGGAATGCACAAATACGAAATTCGTTCGGGAGCAGCACATAACAATGATAACAGCAAAGGTAACACAATATAAATTCGAAGAAATTAGAAGATTTAACTACTTAGGAAATGTCTTCACAACAGAAACCTAACTATGAGGAAGAAATACACAGAATTATGTCTAAAAACCGCGCTGTATATGCTCTCAATGGGTTGTTAAAAAGCAAAAATATATCTCAAAGAGTAAAACTAATGACATACAAGACCGTAATAAGGCCAATATGTTGTGGCCCATCTGAAAAATGGGCCACAACAAAAAAACATCCCGATTTTTTATTAGTTTGGAGCGCAAAATCTGGTGGCAACATATTTGCGGTAATTAAGGTTCAAAGACTTGGGATGGTTGGGCCATGTGCAGAGAATGATTCCATCTAGAATTCCCAGAATGGTACTACCTAGTGCATTGGCATGCAAAATGCGAAGGGAAAGACCAAGGTTAAGATGGAACAACGAAGTTAAAGAAGATATGAGAAAACTTAAGTAACGAACTGAGAAAGAAAAGGGAGTGACAAAGAATAATACATCAAGCCATGGTCCTACTAGGCTCGTAGTGCTTACATATTATTATCATTATAAAACAAATCCAAGATAATTTTATGTGTGAAAATTACTAAAGATGTCATTTACAACATTGTGCAATATTGTGTGACCTCACTAAACTCATATTCGATAACCAGCTAGCTCATCCAATCTAAATAAAGTTGAGTTTATCATTATTTATTTTGATTTTGTGTTTAGTTTAGCATATAAGTACAAATTTTGTGTACCTACATTACAAAGTGGTCATTAACAAATTAAGAAGTGGGAATACCTTGTATATTTGAAATTAATTATAACATTTTTAGCTGTACTCGACAGATTTTTATGTAGATACCACTTTTTTGTATCTTTTTAAACATCTGAAATATCGAACTATCAAGTATAAGTTGATCAACCCGTACCTACGTGTAATATAAGATAATTAAAACTTGTTTTCTAAAGGATATCTATATTAACAAAATAATTGTACCAAAAATCAATAAAATTAAATTAACTTTAAAATATTATTTATAATTAAATATTATAATAACATAATTTTATCATCTCTTTATAATTACTATAATTAGCCCATTTATATAAAAATCCTATGGTGGAGCAGTACGGCAAGAGATAAGGGCTTGCGGCTAGGTGATACTCCTCCATAGATCCCTACCGGAAGGGCGTGGAACGCCTAAATACCGGGTATATATATATATATATATATATATATATATATATATATATATATATATATATATATATATAAAAAACCTTAAAATTAAAAGTCTTATTATACAACTACATTCAAATGTTGCGTGAAGAAGCGTTCTTAAATACATCATGCGCGAAGCGAACCGATTTTGGAACATTACATCATACCTTGTGTTCATTGTACCATGATTCCTTCCCTAGGGAGAAAATGTACGACCTTGCTTGCTACAATGAGGCCAGGAAATGTATACTTTGAATAGAGATACGTGTAAAAATATACGATAACAATTTGGAAAATATTGATTGAAGTGAAAAAATTTGCTTTGGTTTCTTTTATAAAAGAGATTATTTGTATATACCGGTAAATGTTGCTAAAGACAAAATGTCGGTTACAAGAAAACAAAGTAAAATGCAGAAAAGGAAAGAAAACACCACAGAAGAATAAGTAATTTTGAAGACGGATCTGATAATAAGAAAAATGTTACCTTAATTGAGGAGAAACAAGGAACAGGTATATTGGGAAAATTATTAATAATGATGAAAACACAGCAAGAAGCAATTGGGATAATTATTCAAGCAAATCAAGAAGAAAATTAAACTTTAAAAAAAATTATTAAACTACAGCAGGAAAATAGAGAAAAAGATAAAAAATAATTAAAGCACAGCAAGAAAAATATAGAGAAGTTAAAAATTATTAGTCATTAAAGCATAGAAAGAAGAAAATAGGAACGAAAATAGAAAATTGATAAAAGAGCATTAAGAAGAAAATAAAATAATAACGAAAGCACAGCAAGAAAAAATTAGAGAAGAAAATATAAAAATGACAAGGTAAATAGAAAACAAATTGGAGAAATATGAATGCAAAGTAAAGAGTTATTATTTACAATAAATACAAAAATAACTCAATAAAATAGCGACAGAAACAAAAATAAAACTGGAGTCTTCTTCTTTTTCTTCTTGTTTTTATGTAGATATGACAGTGTTTTTCAATGTGCCTTCAGTATTATTTATTTATTTATTTATCGTATGGCAATTACAACACATATGGCAATTAGAACAAATACACAAACACTAGTAATATAGGTATTTGACAAAATTTAAATAGTTACAAACAAACATCAAGTGTATTTATATAATCAATTGACTCTGAAGTTGCAAACAGGAAGTCTTCAGGGCTACCATTGTAGGATCTTGAGGGACACTCTTGAATAATGTGGTCGATGGTTTGGTTCTCCCCACAGTCACATTGAGGAGACGGGTTTTTTCCCCATTTATGTAGCATGTACGCACATCTGCCATGTCCGGTTCGGATCCTATTTAGAGTGGACCATGTTTTGCGTGGAAGATCAAAACCTGGTGGCTTGTGGGTAATGCAGGGCATGTTATTTTGCCATTCGTTCCATTCTTGGGACCATGCATTCGTGATGTTGAACTTCTCATGTATTTAAAGAGCATTTAACAAAAACTGCCCAAAAGTTGAGTACAAGAAATAACATTATACAGAAGCTCTGCGGTACCACCTGGGGAGCATCGGTTTCCACTCTCCGCTCTACTGCCTTAGCCCTTGTTTTCTCGACCGCTGAATATTGTGCTCCAGTCTGGCTACACAGTCCACACGTAAAAAAGGTCGACAATCAGCTGCACAGCACTATGAGGATGATAGCTGGTACAATTAAATCAACTCCCACCCAATGGCTTCCAGTAATAAGTCACATCCCACCTCCACATTTACGACGAGTCGACGCACTTACACGTGAATACAAAAAGATCATGAACAATATAAACCTGCCGATCCACCAAGATACCGAGGATGCACGAAATACCCGTCTCCGTTCTAGAAAACCACCAATGAAAACGGCAAGAATGTGCCTTCAGTAAGTTGTCGTTTCATCGTTTTCGTGGTCTTCCAACTGATCGTATTCCTATTTGGGAACCTCTTGTCGTCTGTACTACTCTATTTTTTGTCATTTAGCTTATATGATCGTTCCATTCTACTCTTCTATTTCTTACCCAGTTCATGATCTTTTCCACCTTGCATCTACGTCGTATATCTGTACTTCTAGCTCTGTCCCATAGTGACTTGCCATTAATTTTTTAAGCGTTTTTATCTCTGCTGTTTCTAATATCCTTTTGGTCCTCTTTGTGTCAGGTCGTGTTACTGCCGCGTATGTCATTATTGGTCTGATGACTGTTTTGTTTTTTATTTCCGGATTTTTTTATTTCTCCATATTGTTTCAATCAGGCAGCCTGCGGCTCTGTTTGCTCTATTCACTTGATCTTCCACTTCAGTTTCGAGCTTTCCATAGCTAGATAATGTGATGCCTAGATATTTAAACTCCATCACTTGTTCTATTATCTGACCTTTTAGCTTCAATTTACATCTTAGTAAATTTGCTGTTGTAACCATGCATTTTGTCTTTTTTGGGGAAACTAACATGTTAAATTTTCTGGCGGTTATTAAATTGGTGCAGCATACTTTGTAAATCGTATTCACTTTGAGAGAGTAGTATTGCGTCGTCTGCATAGCAGATTATTTTAAGTTGTTTTTCTACCATTTGGTATCCTTTTTTAGTTCTTACTTTTTTTATTATTTCATCCATAATCAGGTTGAACAATAGAGGACTCAGAGAATCTCCCTGTCTTATCCCATTGCCAGCTTCATAGGGTCGGTTAGTTCTTCTTCCACTTGTACTTTTATTGTGTTGTTTTGGTAGATATTCTCCATCGTTTGATTATTCCAAGAGGTATCCCTCTTGCGTACAATAAGTGAATAACGTCCTTTAATTTGACCTGGTCAAATGCCTTCTTAAGCTCGACGAAACATAGATATGCCGGTTTGTTGTATTCTAATGATTTCTGTTGAACTTACCTTATTATAAATATAACGTCGGTGTATGATCTTCCCGACCTATAGAACTAGCAAGTCAAAGAAAGAAAATAGAAATTTTACAAGGACAAATAGAAAATGTTAAATAGAAGACTTATTTATTATTATTATTAAATATTATTATCAAGAAATACAAGCGGGGATGGAAGAGGTGGAAGGAAAACTGGAAAAAAATTTGTCCGAGAAAATCGAGAAGTGATCATATAATCTTATAGTGACATTAAAATTAAATTTTTCGGGGACATCCAGTGACTTTGAGACGAAATTTTTGAAATATTATTGGGGTAAAACAAAACAATCAGAAATTAACAATGAACTACAAAATAAAAAATTTGATGAAAGGGCGGGGGTATTCGAAGAGAGATACGCTTTACAACTTAATAACAATGCACAACATTTAGAATATAACTAAACAATTGAATAGACCACAAGGGTAATTAATAATAACTTTGAACAAAACTAGATTCAGGGACAATCTTGAATAGAACAGACAAAATACAAATGATTACAGATTCAATTCCAACCAACCCGTAGACAATGAAGGAAACGCAGAAAATTATCATAAAAATAATAAGAGTAGGCAATACCACACTAATAGAGAGGGCCGAAATGCTTTTGGAAACAATAGACCATAACGAAAAGAAGTAAACTACTTAACAACAGAACGCAATAAGGAGGAAGAAAAGATCCGAAATGATATATTAGTAGACAACAGATCTGACGGTTTGTATTTATACAAAGGCAGCCACTAAATGAAAATCAAAACAAACCCGGATTTTTTTGTCATCCACGCGAATTTATTAAATTAACGGAAAATAAAGTAAAACATCAAAGATTTAATTTAGTTTTGGCTGATGGTTCTATTAAAGCTAAAAAGGTACAGATACTCACTGATACGGGATTATAAATTTGGTTAATAAATAAAAGCGCTTGTGGCCGCTAGTAATAAGAAATTAACGGTTATTTATCAAGGCAAAGGAGTCCAATTAAAAATTGAAAACAATTAGTATTTTATGTTGTAATTGTTGTGATGTATCAAAAAAGGTATTTTAATACATGCAGCGCCATGTTTGTATAAATTTTGTAAACACTCGATGTATGGCGTGTTGCCAATATTGCTTATTGAAATAAAGACGAAGTCGTTGCTATCGAACGAAACATGGCGTTTGTTATTTCAATGTACCCTAGAAAATCTTCACTTCCACTATAATTTTCAAGAAGTTATGTGCCCAGCATTCAGTTTTAAAGTTCTATAACCTGAAGGTATCAGTTGTGAGTTTTTTTTGGTAACGTAGTCACGTAGGTTCGAGTGAAATTCGCAGTTTGTTTTGTGGACTGAAAATGGCGGCTACGAATTATGTAGCCAGTGTACCAAAATTAATGGGTCGCGAGAACTATGATGATTGGTCTTTTGCGATTGAAAAAGTTTTTGTGCTTGATGGTTTATCGAAATGCCTGGAAGAAAATGGTGAAAAAAATGCAGACACGCAGAATAAAGCGAGGGCAAAGCTTTGTTTATCCATTGATCCATCCATTTATGTGCATATTCGAGAGGCGGCAACGGCGTTGGATGTGTGGATAACATTAAAAAAACTGTATGATGAGAAAAGTTTGACACGAAAAATTGATTTACTTAGGACTCTCATAAGTTTGCGGTTGAATAATTGTGGCAGTATGGAGAATTATATAGGGAAGATGATTGAAACAGCCCAGAAATTAACTCGGAGTGGATTCGAAGTTACTAGTGAGTGGATTGGTCCATTCTTGCTTGCAGGATTGCCAAACAGATTCACCCCAATGATAATGGCTCTGGAACACTCTGGAATTCAAATTACAGGGGATGCAATAAAGTCCAAGTTAATTGATATGTAGAAAGATGAACTGGTAGGAATGCGGGCAGCGAGAAATCTACTGGTAGTGCTTTTGCCAGTCAAGGCAAGTTCCGAAAACATCCCAAAAACGGCGGTGGCAGAGTTAAAAATGACAATAAAGAACATGTGATTTGTTTTGGATGTAAACAAATAGGTCATTACAAAAAGAAGTGCCCAGTGTTGAAAAGGGATTTTAAGAGTTTTTGAGAACAGCAGAGAAAACCGGAGGATAAGAGTGCTTTTAGTGCGGTGTTTTTAAATGGTGAATTTAACAATTCAGATTAGTATATTAACTCTGGAGCAAGTGTGCATTTAACGTCAAGAAATGACTGGATAAAAAATGCATCCCAGGATATAAAGCTCAAAGAAATTTTAGTAGCCAACAATGAAAAAATTCCAGTGTTGTGTGCTGGAAAAGTAGAGTTAACTACAGTAAGTAGCAATAAAAACTTTGACATTGTAGTTAAAAATGTTCATTGTGTACCCAATATTACAACCACTTTACTGTCCGTTAGCCAGTTGATTTTAAATGGTAACAAGGTTGTTTTTAACCAGAAGGGTTGTGAGATTTTTAATAGTAAAGGTACAAGTGTGGCTACAGCTGACTTAATTAATCAAGTTTATAGACTTAATTTTGTCAAGTCTCAGCCAGTGGCGTTCTCTATGTATGCTCAGGACTATTGTGATTTGTGGCATAGACGTTTTGGTCACATCAACTTTAGAGATTTGGGTATAATTAGAGACGGAGCAGTTGAGGGCTTGAACTATAAAGGGCGGGCAAGTTTGCATAACTGTGTCAAGTGTGCTGTGAGGGAAAGCAGACTCGGTTGACATTCAAGAGTAGTGGAAATAGTGCTGCAGAATTGCTCGAGGTTGTGCATGGTGATTTGTGTGGTCCCATGGAGATGATGTCCATCGGAGAATCTAGATATTTTTTGGTTTTTGAAGATGACTTGAGTAAGATGGTTTTTGTTTATTTTTTAAAATACAAAAGTGAAGCTCTAGATAAGTTTAAGGTATTTAAATTGCTAGTTAAGAACCAAAAAGGGAACAAAATCAAATGTTTTAGGTCTGACAACGGAGGAGAATTTTGTAGTGCTGACTTTAGATCTAACCCAAGCCGAAACCAAACTACAGAAAGAGCTAAGAGATATGGCGAGAGAAGAAAAAGGAAAAGGTAATGAAATAAAAGTCGGCTATCAGAAAATATGTATAAACGATGAATGGTGAAAATGGAACCATAGTACCGAAAAACTAGAGAAAATGAAAAAAAACTGAGTCTACACAGGCACAGTGGTCAGGAAAATATGGAAACGAATAAAGCGCGGAATAGGATGATGATAGGACAATGGAATGTTAGAGGCACTTTTGAAGTAGGGCACTTAAGAACTTATCAGATACGTTAGAGAAATATTAGATAGATATTGCAGCTATACAAGAAACTAAACAAAAAGGAAATTTCACCATGGATGTGGAAAACTACGTGTTTTTCAACAGTGGAGACAATGAACGTGTATTTGGGGTGGGATTTTTTATAAAGAAAACATTTACCAATCTGGTGATAGATTTTGAGGTAGTCACAAGCAGATTATGTAAAATAAGAATAAGAGGAAAATATAGAAAAGTAACCCTTATAAATGTGCATGCACCAACAGAAAATACAGATAAAGACGTTGAAGATAGCTTTTATGAACAATTTGAACATATGTTTTACAAAATACCATCATATGACATAAAAATAATTGTAGGCGATTTGAATGTTAAGATTGGCAGGGAGAATGTATACAAACAAATAACAGGGGGAAAAAGTAATCATAGAGACAGTAATCTGAATGGAAAAAGAGTAACAGAATTTGCTTTCGAACATAATATGCAAATTATGAGTACTTATTTTGATCACAAAGAAATTCATAAAGGTACCTGGGTATCACCAGATGGACAAACAGTAAACCAAATAGATCATTTACTAATAGAAGCCAAACACATGAGAGCCATTAAAGATAGCCGAAGTTACAGAGGTGCTGATGCAAATTCGGACCACTTTTTGGTCAAAGTTAAAATGGAGCAAATAATACCAACAATTAATAACACTAGTTGTAAAAAAATAAAAAGATATAACGGTGCACTACTTCAGGAGGGAGAAGTTAAGAAAAAATTCAGGCAGCAAATTGAAGAGAAACTGAAAAGCCAGACAACAGTAAATGATATAGAAAGCAGATGGGTACAACTAGAAGAAAAAATTCAAGAAGCAGCCGACTCAGTATTAGCAGGAAACAGACAATGTAAACTAACGGATTGATATGATGAGGATTGGAAGAAAGCCATTAGTGACCGAAATAAAGCTAGAATAAATAGCATAATCAGAAATAATGAAGAGAGTAAAAAAGCTTATGCCGCAAAAAGACGGGAAGCAAAGAAGATCTGTAGAAGGAAGAAGCGGTCTAGTTTAGAGCAGAAACTAGTTTGTATTGAAGAAGATTTTTTACATAAACAAGTCAGGAATTTCTACCAAGAAATAAAACGAGACCGAACCCAGTACAAAACCACATCAAGATATTATAAAGATGAAGAGGGGAATCTGTTAGGTGGAACAGATGAAAAATTAAGAAGGTGGGCCAATTATTTCGAGAACATATTATGTACGGACGACCAAGATGAAAGAGAACAAACGCAACTACAACATAAAGAAGTAAGGGACCCAGATGTAAATGAAGAAGTACCTACCAAGGAAGAAATTATAGAGATCATAAAAAACTTAAAAAACAACAAAGCACCTGGTGAAAATGGTATCATTGCTGAGTGGACTATGAGGAGACGTTTTCTCCTGTAATAAGGTATTCAAGTTTACGATTGTTATTAGCCTTATCTGTAAAGTTAGATTTAGATGTTATTTACTTGGACGTGAAGACAGCTTTTTTAAATGGTGACTTGCAAGAAACAGTGTTCATGCGTCAACTAGAATGTTATGTTCTTAAAGGTAATGAAAATAAAGTTTGTCATTTAAAAAAGGCCATTTATGGATTAAGGCAGTCTTCTAGAGCCTGGTATCAAAAAGTGAATGAAATTTTGATAAGCCTAGCATTTAATAAATCAGATTATGAGTCATGTGTCTATATTAAAAATAATAATAAGAGTTTAGTTGTAGTGGCTCTATATGTTGATGATTTTATAGTTTTCAGTAATGATAAGGTCCAAACTGATTTATTAAAGGCAGAATTATGTTCAAAATTTAAAATTAAAGACTTCGTCAGTTAAAATTGTGTCTTGGTATGAAGATTCATAGGGATAAAGATACTATTAGATTAGACCAGAGTGCATATATTGATCAGTTATCAAGAAAGTTTAATATGGAGGAGTGCAATGTTTTCAGCTCACCAATAGATAATTTTGATTTTACGGAAAGTAATTGCTCAGAAAAAGTTAAAAATCCTTTATATCAAAAATTAACTGGTAGTCTAATGTTTTTAACAGTTTTGACAAGACCAAATATTGCATATAGTGTAAGTTTTTTGAGTCAATTTAATAAAAGTCATAATGAGTATCACTGGAAATGTGCTAAAAAGATATTAAGGCATTTGAAGGGGACTAAAGACATTTGTTTAACTTATAAAAGGGATGATTTGGATTTAACAGGATTTGTTGATGCTAATTGGGCCTCAAATAAGTTAAATAGAATATCTTACACAGGTTTTGTTTTTAAACTTTCGGGTCGTGCGATTTCTTGGAAGAGTGTTAAACAGAAATCAGTGGTTCTTTCTAGCACTGAAGCGGAGTATGTAGCTTTAGGGGAGGCTACTAAGGAAGCCATTTACTTGAAGAATTTGTTGTCGGAAATTCAAGGAAGACTGGATTCAGTTGTTTTGTATAATGACAATCAAGAGGCTCAGAAAAAAGAAAACATATTGACATTCACCACCATTTCATCAGAGAGGCTATCCAAAATAATGTTATTGAGTTGAAGTATTTGAGTACTGATGAAATGTTGGCTGACATCCTTACTAAAGGGTTGAAAAATGTTAAAAATTCTAATTTTAGGCTAGGTTTGTGTTTGAAAGTTTAGATATTTTTTTAAGTGGGGGTGTTGTAATGTAACAAAAAAAAAACGTATTTTAATACATGTAGCGCCATCTTTGTATAACTTTTGTAAACACTCGATGTATGGCGTGTTGCCAATATTGCTTATTGAAATAAAGATGATGAAGTCGTTGCTATCGAACGAAACATGGCGTTTGTTATTTCAATGTACTCCAGAAAATTCTTACTTTCATTATAATTTTCAAGAGTAATTGAAAATATGAAATACGACCTGGTTGTCGGAGCTGATAAATTGGCGATAAAAAGGCTGATGTAGTCCAGTCGTCAGAGATTTGACCTCTAAAAATCATACGAACAAGCTAAATCTAAGAATGTCAATTTTGGGATCCCACAAAAGATGCAAAAAGTTTACCAATTTTACCACCCGGCTTCTTACTAAAACGCCCGGGGGGGGGGGGACGTTCTCTCAGAAGCAACGCTTATTTATCTTCGAATTCTTCATTCAAATTCTTCATTTTGCTTCAAATAAAATTTGTATCAACACGAAGGCAAATATTCGATATCTTTTGATCACAGTGTCCTATCGACAAAAATAAAAATAAGCTTTAAAGGTGAAAAGTGCAGCTCCTGTACACAATATTTGTATTATGTCGCAAATAAAGTTACTGTTTATAAAGGTGTCAAATAAATAAACGGTGCGGGATTTTTGTCATTTTTTACGATGCTCATAAGATCAATAAAATTTATCACTTTCATTGACCGGTAGTAATGTAATTTCCATTGCTAGAGCCTATTCTTCAAAACTTATAATATAAAACTTCGATTTTAAGTTTTGGTAACAAATATGACTTATTCGAAATATGTCTAAAAAACACAGAATTTAAAATTTTAAAGTACAAATGATGACACGTCATGGCAAAGGTCTCCACGAAGACAGTGTTGACTGGAATTTGTAGCTACAGTTATGTAGTTTCAAAAAATGTACTAATATAGTCAAAAAGTAGCAGTTTTAAATATTTTAAATCATTTGTAATTTATATTCAGCGTTTTTAAGCATATTTCAAATGATTCACGTTTATTGCCAAAACTCAAAACCGAAGTTTATGATATGGCTTTTGAAGATTAGAATTCAGCAATGAAAATTCCATTGTGGCCGGTCAATAAAAGTAATAAATAATCTCATGAAAATTATAAAAAATGGCAAAAATCGCGTAGCGTTTGTTAATTTAACACTTTTATAAAAAACTGACTTTATTTGCGGCAAAACATAAAAATTGCATACGAAAGCTGAACTCGCGCCTTTAAAACTCATTTTGATTTTTGTCAGTAGGTTATTCTGAATAAAAGATATCGAATTTTTGCCGTCGAGTTGATACAAATTTGATTTAAAATTAATATCGCTCGCGTATCTGACATTTAAAGTCATCGGTAGCTTCAAGCCTTGTATCTGAGAGAACAGTTCATTCTACACAAAAAGTGCTAATAAATATTTTTTCCGTTTTTCTCCTACGAGGGGGCGTTTTAGGGAAAAACCGGGATATAAAAGTGGTAAACTTTTTTGCATCTTTTTTTGGGGTCTCAATATTGACACTTTTAGCAAAATTTAGCTTGTTCGTATAAGTTTTACAGGTTCAGTGGTATTTCCGTCCCTGACGACTGGAGTAATAAATGTTGCTGAAAAATATGTGCAAATTGACATAGATAGTGTTACGATATTCGGAAAAAGTTTGAATGAAAACGAAATCAAAAAAATGCAAGAAGGTGTGAACCTAGTTAAAGATACAGGAATTAACAAAGAAGATGAGTGTAGCATTGGGAAAAATTAACACGAACGAAAAGTTTCATCTAACTTTCATGCTAGTAATTATCTTATTCCATAAGAGTATCATATAGAAGAGTATATAATATGAAGAAATTGATAAAATTGTAAACGATAGGATAATAGAAAGATACGATTCTCAATATATGTATGTCTCCAATTCTTATCGTTAAAAAGTAGTAGAGATTTGCTGTTGTGTTTGGATACGCGAAATATTAATCAATATACTGTCAAAATATGAGATACCTTTGAATATAGAATCAATTTTCGGGAGAATAACGGGATCACATATCTTTTTTAAAATTGGTTTAAAGCATAATTTTTGGATAACTCCACTTCCAATTGTAGAGATTATACAGCGTTTTCCATCGACGGGATAGTTTCTCGATTTAGAGTAATACTTTTGATTTACAGAGTGCATGTGCAGCTTTAGTTCGTGCATTACATACTATTTTAAATAAACATGACGAATTTGTAGTACATTATATTGATGATCTCTTAATTTTCCCAGCTGATTTGAAAATCATCTAAAACAATAAAATTGTACTAGAAGCATTGGATATAGCTGGTTTAAAATTAAAAATAGAAAAATGTAAATTCCTTTAATGAGAAGTCATCTATTTAGGATTACTAAATTAAAATAGAATAAGTTTAGGGGAAGATAGAGTACAGGTCATTAAGGATTATTCCCACTAACAAATTTGAGAATATTGCTAGGATTTATTGACATGATAAATAATTTCAAAAATTTCATCTCGGCTATCAGTCATAAGAAATTAGCATTGATCAGTAATTTAAAGAAAAATAGAAAATGGAAATATGGTGAGGAACAAGAAAGTGCTTTTATTAGTTTTATAGCGACAAGCTAATTACGAATTAAATTTTTGTACTCAAAAATTAAATAAAACAATCTCATATTAAAATTTACATTTTTGCAAATGGTCTATATACATAAGAAATAGAAATGTGTTTTTTTTCAATATGTTTATTTACTACAGATATTAGATATGCTCGACACTTTAATTACTTATACATTTTGAGTGCGTTGCATTTATGGAAAACGAAATTAATATAACGACCAGCCGTATAATAAAAGTTTATGTCCTGGCTTTTAAAAACAAAGAACGCGTGTTCTATGTTGAGTTTTACTTTTTAGTAATCATTGAGACACAATTTGGATCGGGTCGCGATACATACAATCCCTTCGAGAATTAATTACGCCTTGCGATAATAAATATTATTAACACTTTTTAATGTTATTACTTTTTATTTTTGTTTCCGTGGTAAATAAGTCTATCACACGCATCCACACAATCACGGAACATTGGTTACCCCGTAAACGTTTAAAAAGAATAGTGTTGATAATATACTGTTGCCGGTTAAAACAGTGAAAATGCAAGATAGTGCCAATAATAGTGCTACAGGAGTGGATCGCGTATTAGTGAAAATCCCACCGTTCTGGGCCAGCGATCTCGAAATATGGTTCCTGCAAGTAAAAAACGAATTTGCACTAGCAAACATTACAAGTGACGCAACAAGATTTAATTATATAGTTGCTAATCTAGAAACGGCATACATATCCGAAGTGAGAGACATTATTGTAATACCAATAGCTACAGACAGGTATGTTAAGTTAAAAACAGAATTAATTATGAGACTCAGTGCATCACAACAACAAAAAATTAAAAGATTACTCGAGCATGAAGAATTGGGAGATCAAAGACCTCTTTAATTCTTACGATATTTACAGTCTAAAGACTGTACACACGCACTGTACAAGAGCACAACGGTACCAGATAATATTATAAGATCTCTATGGTTAGGTAGACTGCCATCCTCTACACAGGCTATCTTAGCTACCCAATCAAACGCTGATTTAGACACAGTTGCCGCGCTAGCAGATACAATTTTCGAAGCCGTAGCTCCTAGAACACAAATTTCGGAAACTGCTACTGCTTTTGAAAGCACCATCGGAAAATTAACAGCCGAATTAGCTGAAATAAAAATTTAGCTAGCTAACATCGCCACTGCTTAACCACAAACTAATACATACCATCGCAACCGCAGCACCTCAAGACGAAGACCATACCATAGAAACAGAAGCCACAGCAAAGAACATAATAGTGACATATGTTGATATCACTACCGTTTTGGTGATAGTGCTCAAAAGTGCACACCTTCGTACAAGTACCAGGAAAACACCACGGGCAATCGGTAAGTGCTGCATCCGATCCAAGCCCAAAGTCTCGCCGCCTATTCATAACAGACTTTGAAACTAAAAAACAATTTTTAATCGACACCGGGACAGACTTGTGCGTGTTTCCCAGAAAGAATGTACGGGGCGCTCGAAAAGACTACATATGAACTATACGCGGCCAATGACACTGTGATCCCAACATACGGTTATGTTAATTTGACATTAATACTGTCTATTAATATATTTAATAGACAGTACTACAACTCTTTGAAAGAAGGGACTCGTTAAAAATTGTTTCGATAGCTGCGTAAAGACAATCGTGGAAGTGTCGCGTTACCATATGCTGTTATCTCAGTTTCCGGAAATCACGCGACCCGCCGGTATTCTGAAAGACGTTCAACATCAAACCAAGCTCCACATCGATACAACACCAGGTCCACCCGTTTTCTCTAAGTCTCGACGATAAGCACCTGAAGAATTGCAATGGGCTAAAAAAGAATTCGAAAATTTTCTGCGACTAGGCATCATAAGATCATCAAAAAGTAACTGGTCTACACCACTACATATGGTCCCGAAGAAAGGTGAGGAATGGAGACCCTGTGGAGATTATCGACGTCTAAACCAAAGAACTATTCCAGATCGATATCCAATTCCACACATCGAAGACTTTTTTCAGTCGCTAGCTGGTAAGATCATTTTCTCTACAATAGATTTAGTTAGAGCATACAACCAAATACCAGTAGCAACTGAAGATATACCAAAAACTTCCGTTACCACACTGTACGAATATTTATATATGCCTTTTGGTTTAAGAAACGCAGGACAGACCTTCCAGCGTTTCATAGATGAAATTTTACGTGGTCTTGATTTCGCCTTTGGCGTTGTGATTAATCCAGAAAAGTGTTAGTTCTGCAAAAACGAGACTACATTTTTGGGATATACAGTATCAGCAGCAGGACTCAAACCTCCCCAAGAAAAAGTAGCAGCTGTACAAAATTTCACTCATCCTAAACCAGTGAAAGTCCTGCGTAGATTTCTAGGTATGTTGAACTTCTACCGAAGGTTCATACACAATGCAGCTGAGCTTAAAGCACCACTACATGATGCCCTAAAAGAAAATGTCAAAGGAAAAGCCCCAATTGAATGGACACCACAACGGATCCAAGCCTTTGAGGACTGCAAAAGTAGTTTAGCTAACGCTACTTTACTGAGTCACCCTGTAAACGATGTTGATATCTCCATCACTTGTGATGCTTTTTATTTTTGTGCTGGAGCTATATTAAAAGAAAAAACGGATACAGGTATGAAACCTTTGGCTTTCTTTTCCAAAAAATTCTCACCTAGTGAAAAGAAATATAGTGCATACGACAGGGAATTATTGGCTATTTATTTAGCTATAAAACATTTTAGACTGTTCAATCACAAATTAACCCCTTAATTTGTAATCTCACATTATTCTTAACTTCTTAATCTATGATAGTTTCACCGTGTATAAGTGACATTGTAAAACCATTTCGTATAATATTTTAATAATTAGTTCATTTACCTACAACTAAATAAATTGCCGAATAATATATTTTCTAATTGAACTTCCTAAGTGTCTCAATTAAGGCGTAGATTAAATTGTGTTGTAAGCAAAGTTTGTTGGTATGGTATGATAGGAAGCAATAACCTCTATGCTGAGGTATGAATTATTTGTGAGATTATAAATTGGGGATTTGAGCTCATGTGAGCGCAGTCTACTACAGTCAATCATAAGTAGTTACCTAACGAACATCATATTGTGTAATTACCAGTAGCTGCCAATAAATCAACACCTTTACTCCACAACTTCAACTTTTATTATACCTATCATCGTCGATCGACAAGAAACGGACAAAGGGGCATTTACAAACCGATTCGAACCTCAAATCCAAGTTCGAAACTTTCCAAGACATAAAATCGAAGGCAAAAACATAACCATATACACTGATCACAAACCAATCACCTTCGAGTTTACACAAAAGCTATACAAATGCAGTCCTAGACAATTTCGACATTTAGATTTTATGGGACAGTTTTGCACCAACATTCAGTTCATCTCTGGATTAACAAATATTGTAGCAGACGCACTATCTCGAGTCGATAGCATTAAGAAAGATATCGACATCATGGACTTAGCTCTCGCACAAGAAACAGATCCAGAACTAAAAACGTACTTAAGAGAGAAAACTTAAAAAAGTTGGAATTACATTCGTACTCCGACTGTTGACTAGTAAAGACGGGATACCATACGCTATACGAAGTGACATCGGTGTTTGTAGGTTATTTGGTTCTAATTATTAGTTATAAGTATAATAAGTTTGTGTTTAAAAGGAAAACTACTGTAATTAAATTTTGATTTTTTGAATATTTCTGCCCCGGACCAATGTCCGGGGAAAACATTCCATCCACCAGCGGCAAGGGGTCGCCGAATGGTAATTTTAATATAGATAATCGAGTCAATGTTCTTGTTGAGGATATAATTGCACATGAAGATATTAATATGAGTTCATGTATAAACAATAAAAATAATAATCAATTAAATGAATTATCTGGTACCGATACACTCGACAAAAACTTGGAATCCGGCAAAAACTCGTATTATGATAAACAACGTTTATTAAATCAATTAACAAATAGATTTAAACCTAACGATTTGGGACCGTTTCATGTTTTTGTTGAATATTTAGAATTAAATATTGGGAGATTACATTCAATGAAATTGGGTGAAAAGTTAATAAATTTAAAAGAGTATGATAAAAATATTATTGAAATTATAGCCCAGTCTGGTTATACAAAAATCATCAATTTCACGGCAAAATGTTTCGCAGATATCTGAAGCTTTTAAGACATAGGTGGGGGTTACTAGATGACGAATAGATAAAAAGATACTCCTAGTTTTACCTTGCGTTTTTTTTAAACAATAATTTATGGTTAGAATTTGATTTTTTCCCTTATAATTTAATTAAACAATATTTATACCATTTTTTTATATCAAGAATATCTTTATTTTCCCGTTTTTTCAATTAAAATTGATACATAATTTACGGAGATATTTGCAAAAAAGCAGTTTTTTTGCACTAATTTATAAATTTAATTAATTTTTTTAATAGTAATATAAAATTTTATTAATACATTTCAACATTGAGGAATTACCGTCGTTTAAATTTGTGCGAAATTTCCCCCCGATCGGTCAAATAGTTAAAAAGTTATTCATTTATTTGTTTATCCCTGGGAGTAATTATTTAAACCATTGAACTTGCCCTATGAATGATGCTAGACACATTTAACAAATTTCATAGGATTCTTTAAGACTTATACTATCGCAGAAGTTAAATGAATATTGAGTTTTCATCGAAATTATTTACAAAATAAACGTTTGAAAAAGGGGTATGTTTTTTACTTATAAACAATTGTAATAACTTCTACATTTTTCAAGCTACAGACTTGTACGTACAACCATTAGATAGCTGGTAAAAAAACTCACATTTAACAAAAAAAATTAACCTTCTATGAACAATAGGAACGAAGTTAGCGACAATTTTTTTGTTAATTATATCTCCATTGTTTATAAACATTAAGAAGTAAAATTTGCACAAATTTTGAATAAAAATCTAAGCTTACATCTTATCTAAACTAGCTATAAAATTCATCCAATTTTTCGAAACTTAAAACCTTTCGAAACGAAGTTACTTTCGAAAGATCGACATAGGAAAGTGGAGGGGAAACTGTTTTAGCTCCTCGCTGCAAAATTTAATATTATGGTTACGGATTTATCATTCAAAAGCTTCAACAGTTCTGTAGGAATTTCATCAGGTCCATTTGCTTTTCCATTTTTAGCGTTTCTTATTGCGTATTCTACTTCTTCTTTCAATATGTCTGGCCCAGTTGCATTGATTATCTGAGTTAAGTTGTTTCTATCGTCTTCAAATAATTCATTCAGGTATTCTGTCTATCTTTTTATTTTATTCTCTAGATCTACAATAAGATTTCCATCTTTGTCTTTAAGTTTACCTATTTGGCATTTCTTTATGCTTCCTGTTATCTCTTTTACTTTTTTGTGCATATTGAACGCATCGTACTTTTTCTCATAGGTTTCCATTTCTTTATATTGTTCTTTAATCCACTCCTCTTTGGCTTCTTTTATTTTCTTTTTTATGTGTTTATTTATTTCTTTGTATTTGTCTGGGTAATTCTTCATCTTTCTTCTTTGTTCCATCAAGTCTAGTATATCTTGTGTCATCCACCCCTTATTCTTTGTTGTTGTTTTTGTAAGATGTTTCTTTCCTGCTGTTTGTATAGCTGTATTTATGTACTTTAATTTTTGGTTAACGTTGTTTGTATCGTTAATTTGTTGCTGCACTGAACGGAGATTTTCATTTATTTCTTCTCCTGTTTCCTGTCGTATATTTTTGTTTCTAAGTTTATTTAAATCTAGTGCTTTTCCGTGTGGTCTTCTAATCTTTTTTGGTCTCGCCTCTATCACAGTAACTACCGGGTTATGATCTGAGCCTATATCAGCTCCTGGGTACTTCTTAGTACATTTAACAGCATTATGATACCTCCTTGCTATCATAATGTAGTCTATTTGATTTCTCACTATTTTTTCTTTGGTATGTTGTGGAGATCTCCATGTATATAACCGTCGAGGAGGTAATTTGAAAAAGGTATTTGTTATTACGAAGTCTTCACTTTAGCAAAATTGAATCAATCGATCTCCTCTGTCATTTCTGTTTCCAAGCCCATATTTTCCTACTTGTTCTCCTACCTTACCTTGACCCACCTTGGCATTAAGATCGCCCATTAATATGTTAATGTATGGAAAGACTGACTTAATAAGTAAAGACAAACAACCTGCAACAAAAAGGTTCAGACCTGATAGTGAAGTCGAATAAATGAACCAAATTTTAACTTTTAAACCAATGTATGTAAAGAAAATAAAAAAAGTAAAGTTCAATAAACATTGCAAAATTTAATAAGGCAAGTGATGAAAAAATCGACTTATTTTATTAAAGCAGTAAGGCAGATTAGATTAATATTGTATATCATATTTGTAAGAAAAATAGAATAAAAATCAATATTGTTAATAATAAAAATACAAACAATTATAATTAATATAAGGAATATAATAATATATTGTGTAAAAAATTACCTGAAATTTAATTTATAAAATATATAAGTATTATTACATCATTGATATAAAATGAAAAAACATATGTTGATTTTCCGGGAGTTTCCGAGATTTATGGGGGGTGAAAATTATGTCATCACTATTAATACTGCGACAGACTATTCGAGCAAATTAAAAAAAAGTAAGTATTTAGGGTGAATTTCAAATGGACTAAATTTTTCCAATATTTTCCGGCCAGTGAAAACTATGTAGTTATTCATATTTCGACGAGCTACCCCAGAATAAAAAAAGAGGCTTGCAGCTGCAAAGGAAGCCGAGATAATGTAAATTTTTCCTACGTGTTGCAATTTGAAGTTCCGATGCCGAAAAAAAACGGAGCTGAAACAGATATCCTCTCCACTTTCCCATGTCGATCTTTCGAAAGTACCGTCGTTTCGAAAACTTAGATAAATTTTATAGCTATAAGTTTCAATATAAAGTTTAGATTTTCATTCAAAATTTGTGCAAATTTTACTTCTTAATGTTTATAGACAATGGAGATATGATTTTTTTAAAAATAGTCACTAACTTCGTTCCTATTGGTCATAGAAGGTTTTTTATTTTTTAATGTGAGCTTTTTTAGCAGCTATCCAATGGTTGTACGTACAAGTCTGTAGCTTGAAAAATATAGAAGTTATTACAATTGTTTATAAGTAAAAAACATACCCCTTTTTCAAACGTTTATTTTGTAAATAATTTCGATGAAAACTCAATATGCATTTAACTTCTGAGATAGTCTAAGTCTTAAAGAATTCTAAGAAATTTGTTGAATGTGTCTAGCATCATGCATAGGGCAAGCTCAATAGTTTAAATAATTAGCCTCAGGGATAAACAAATGAAATAACTTATAAAATATTTCACTGATCGGGAGGAAATTTCGCACAAATCTAAAAGATGGTAATTCCTTGACGTTTAAATGTATTAATACCATTTTATTTTGTTAATAAAAAAATTAATAAAATTTATAAATTAGTGCAAAAAACTGCTTTTTTTCAAATATCTCTGTAAATTATTTATCAATTTTAATTAAAAAAACGGGAAAATAAAGATATTCTTGACATAAAAAAATGACATAAATATTGTTTATTTAAAATATAAGGGAAAAAATTTATAGACAAAAAATCAAATTGTGACCATAAATTATTGCTTAAACAAAACGCAAGGTAAAACTAGGAGTATCTTTTCATCTATTCATCATCTAGTATCATCCACCTATGTCTTAAAAGCTTCAGATATCTGCGAAACATTTTTCCACCTTTTTTTTTAACCAGACTGGGCTATTAGTACGGTTGGTCGCAATCGTATAAAAATCGAACTAAATTTGGGCAGTATTGCCAATAAATTAGTTAAAGATCCATTCTTTGAAAATAATAATTTACTTGCATATATTCCGGGCCATCTTATAGAAAAACGCGGGTTAGTTAGGTCAGTCGATACTTCCTACAGCGAGGGGGCCCTCCTACAAATGATTAATTCTAGTGTACCTATTAAAAAAGTAAAACGCATGACTAGAGTTGACCAAAAAGATAACAATATGGAACGTGTTCCTCGTCAAATGATCATTGTTACGTTTGAAGGAAAACTTATTCCTCAATATATTTATATTAATAAAGTTAGATGTCCTGTAGAAACTTATATTAATCCAGTCATGCAATGTTTTCGTTGTCTCCGATACGGCCATTCCGGCTCACAGTGTAGGGGAAAGAAAAGGTGTAGAAATTGTGGGTCAGAAAATGAATCTGTGTGCGAAGCATGCAATATTTTTTGTGTTTATTGCAAAAATAATAGTCATTATTCTACTTATAAAGAGTGTCCAGAATTTAAAAAGCAAACTAGAATCAAAGAAGCTATGTCTAATTTGAATATATCTTTTAAAGAAGCTAAAAAGCTATTAACAATCCGGCCTATTCTAGCCTCATACAAAAAAATAAATTTGCTCCATTAATTGATTCAGCTATAGAATTTCCTGTTTTAAAAACTTCTTCAGCACAACATCCAGTCCATAATACCTCTTCTAAATCGAACTTTAGGTCAACACATGATCAACCATCTTCTCCTAAACCCTTGCCAAAAAAAAGAAAAACTAGTAATTCTTCTCCCAATTTCCCAACCATTAGACGAGAATATAATACTAGCTTTTGTGCAGGACCGGTCTTTCAGTTTGGAAGAGAGCCGCAGAATGATTTTTCAACACTTAAACATCAATTAATTACCATATTAACAAGTTTTTTTCACCAATTTTCACAGAATCCATTATCAAATAGTTGTTTAAATTTTGAAGATATAGAGTTTGAAAATAAAATTAAAAACATTGTTGATAACATATTTAAAACCTAACAAAACAAAAAAAAAAACTCAAAGATGTCCTTTAAACAAAATCTTAAGATTATTCAGTGGAATGCTAGATCTCTTAAAGCTAACAAAAATTCTTTTTACCAAATTTTATTGGAGGAAAAGTTTAATATTGCAATAATTTCTGAAACATGGTATTGTCGTATCGGAACTAGTAACTATGTGGAATTTATATAGTTACCAGTTGTAATCTAACATTGCACAATATTACGCAATATGGCGCAATGTTAGTCCGAACGCTCTTTGTTTGGATCTCGTCTTGAAAGAGACGAGATCTGTTGTATATACTTATAGGGTAAAGAAATAAAACAAACTGTGGTAAAAAAAACTCAGCCACAGAGTCTTAAGAAAATATCGCAGAGCCCTTAGAGCAAAGTGCTCTAGGAGCGCCCGTGAGGGGCTGACCTCGACTAGGCAACTACTGACTCGAGATCCGAAAATGTCCATATTTAAAAGGTGTTTAACTTTCATGTTTAAAAGGTGTTTAACATCATAGCTATTCGGACTTTTGAGACGGCTGCTCTGAAAAGTTCAAATAGTTGGATATGTATAGGATGGTATTAATTATCTTATGATATATAACTTGCTTATAATAGCACTTCAATTTCTCCGTGAGATTTTTAACAATATTTTAATTAAAGGCGATAACTGTGATTCTTTAAAGCAGTGTCTTGTAATACTTATACCAAAAGCTAATGATCCTAATCTCCTAAGACCGATATCTCTTATGTCATGTATATTGAAAACATTTGAACGAATCATGAAAAATCGATTAGAATGGTGGATGGAAAGTAACAACCTTTACCCAGACGATCAGCTTGGGTTTCGTAGAGGGAAAGGAACTATGGATTGCATTTCACACTTAGCAACCGATATCCAGTTAACTTATTCTAAAAACCAATACACAGCTGCTTTATTTGTGGACATTTCTGGTGCATATGATAACGTTATTCTCGACATTCTGCTTGATCAACTTGTTAAATTAGGAGTGCCTAGTAAATGTGCTTATGTCCTAGTCAATCTATTTACAAATAGACAAGTCCATATTCGTTTAAATAATTCACTGATTGGTCCAAGGATAGCGAACAAAGGGTTACGTCAGGGCTCAGTTCTTAGTCCTTTATTATTTAACTTGTATTCAATTAACTTACATACTATGGGAATGCAGTGTAATATTTTACAATATGCTGATGACTTCTGTTTCTATGTTGAGAAAAAAACTTTTCAACAATGTGTTAATGCCCTTGAAGTAAATATGTCTTATTGCAAAAAGTATTTTGATAGTCACGGGCTTGACATCTCACCTAAGAAGTCAGGTGTAGTATTTTTTTCAAGACACAGATTACCAAAAGTTAGTACGTTAAAATTCTCCCAGCTGGAAATTCCTGTATATAACAGTTTTACATACCTAGGTGTTACCTTGGATTCTAAATTAACCTGAAACGAGCATATTAATAATTGCATTACCAAATGTGAAAAAAGCCTTAATATCCTTAAGGCCGTTAATCGATACGACTGAGGAGCAAACCCGAAAATAAACTTATTATTGTACGAGCATATACCCGATCAATTTTGGACTATGGAAGCTTTTTCTATGGATCAGCGACAAAGTCTCGTTTGATTAAATTGGATCGAATACAATACAAAGCTTTAAGGTTAGTCCTAGGAACTCTCAAATCTACTCCCTCACCAGCCCTTTTGTGCAGAATGTAACGAGCCACCTTTACATTTAAGACGTCTATTTTTGGCAGAAAAATTTATACTTAAATGCCAGTTTAATAACCAAAACAGCTTATTACAAAAATATCTTATCTCTCTGTTGAAAATCTAACAAACAAATGGTCGGCAAATAAAAACTCTCCAATTTTAGCTGTTGCTTTTCCCAATTTATCACAATATTCGTTCAATGGAGCAGGGATTCGATTATTTGGCTCCAATTATGACATACTATATGAATATAAACCTGCTGTAGTAATTGCTTCATCTATTTCAATTGTTTACGAAGATTTAGTAGTACAGAACAAGCTGGAAGACTGTAACCATTATTGTAAAATTTATACCGATGGCTTAAAATTGCCGGCTGGTGTTGGCTGTGCCATTTACATAGACAATATTCAAGATTATTTTCAGTACAAATTAAAATCAGATTGCTCAATATTCACAGCTGAATTGGTAGCCATTGTCAACGCGTTGGATTGGATAATTAACAGCACATTATATTTCGAACGATATATAATTTTATCTGACTCACAGTCTGTCCTCCTCGCATTAAGACACTTCTCCAAACACATATATACTAACAGACTAATTGTAGATGCGCTTGAAAAGCTAAGGATCTTAACTTCTTTAAAAAGAATTGTTAACTTTGTGTGGTTTAAAGGTCACTCTAATATTCCAGGCAATGAGAAAGTAGACCATTTGGCTAAAGACGCTACTTTAGTGGGTATAGAGTACAACGAGTTGCCTAAATGGTATACAGTTTCAGCTAGGAAGAAACATGTTAGACTTAATTGGGAAATTGAGTGGCAATCCTTTACTAACAGTAGCAAAAATACATATTGCAGTATATATCCAACTATTCCATCTACTCCCCCAAATGACAGAAGCCCCATCTCTCGGAAAATTTATACTATGTACGTTAGATGCCTTTTTGGACATGCTACAGTAAATGCTTACCTATATAAAATAAAACTTTCCGAAACTGATATATGTGAATGTAATGGCAGTTATGACGAACTTAACCACTGGATGTTTCAATGTCGGTATAATCAAGAGACCATTAAATGTTTATTTCAAGCCATCTCCCAACAAAAAATCATACTGCCGCAGAACGTTACTTCTATACTCTATTTAAGTAGTCGAAATTCAACTATTCGATTAATTTTATGGGAATTTTTCAAACGTACTAAACGGAAAATTTAAACTGTCTTTTTCAGTGTTGTGTGAATCCGAAATGGTAGGACTTTAGTTGTATTTCCCATTGTCTTTCCTTTTATGTTATTTACCTTTAACCGTTGCCTGTATTGTTTCTTTAAAAAAAGTCGCTATGAAGGGCACCTTAGCGTGAAGCGTGTGTTCCTGTTCAATCCTTTTTGTATAGTCAGCCAATATTGATTTCAATGGGAAGGTTAGGAAATCGAGTGAATGAACGAACGGTTAGGAAATTGTCATGAATTTAAAGCAAGTGTAGGAGATTGTTTTTACTTATTAAATCAATTGTCTGGCTAAATAGGTCTTGAACCTAAGGCCAAAAAAAAAGTCGGAATTAAAGAAAATACACTTTCCGGAACAAAACGTTACTTTGTACTGTGACGTAGCAACATCTACAGCCAGACCATTTGTACCGAAACCACTCCGAATGGCAATTTTTAGCACCATGCATAATCTAGCACATTCTAGAATCAACAGTTCTGTGAAGATGATCACACAGCGATATGTTTGGCCTTCAATCAAATCAGATGTGATAAAATGGACTCGAGCGTGTCTACAGTGCCAAAAATCAAAAATATCGCGCCACATTGTTTCACCGACTGGAAGTTTCCTACCACCTTCCAGCCGATTCGAACATGTTCACATAGACATTATAGTGATGCCGATTTCTGAAGGAAACAGATACTGTTAACATGTGTCGACTGTTTCACGCGTTGACCGGAAGCTTTCCCATAGCCCAATCAAGAAGCAGATACAATAGCCAGAACATTTTCTGGTTGGATATCTCGTTTTGGCACTCCCAAGCGTATCACAACGGATCAAGGTCGACAATTCGAATCACGTCTCTTTAAATCAATCTGCAAATTACCTGGAACTATCCATTTAAGAACAACCGCCTATCAACCTCAAGCAAATAGCATGGTGGAAAGATTTCATCGACAATTAAAAGCAGCAATTTGATGCCATGAAAATATTCGATGGACCGAAAGCCTACCTTTAGTTTTTTTTACCCACACAGCCAGACACCAATTTTTAAAAACAGATACAAGGATTACACAGGGATTACACTCTTCTCGCCCAGGGGCCGATCAGGGCATTTTTATAAACGATAAAAGGTAGGCCTCGGACAGATAGGTATACGTACATTAAGGAAAGGTATTAACAAAGGTGGTTATATTTGTATATTCGTTGTTCTGACGAAAGACAGTAAACAATCGTAAATTGCTTTTCTGTCTATAGCAAGAAGATGCAGTATATTATATGGGCTTTCAATGTTTAACTTTAAAAGTTTCCTGAAAAGCTCATTAGATTGAGCTCTATATTTTAAACAATCAAAAAAGATGTGGTCCAGGTCACCGATTTTATTACAGGCTTCACAAAGATCACTCTCAAGTATTTTTATTTTATATAAATTGGCTGGATAACATGCGTGACCAAACTTCATTCTGCTAATAGTAGTTATACTTTTTCGACTGTAATCGTACTCATTGTACCAAGGTTTTCTCCTTAATTTGGTTTCATGTCTGGTGTAACGTGTTGAATTTGTAAAGCTGTACTCTTGCCATAAATAAGACCATTTCTTTATTATTCTCTGTTTGGCTATGATTATTTGTTCGTCTGTAGTTAATTCGTAATTTATTTGTTTCCCCTTTACTATGCTTTCTTTGGCAATTTTATCTGCAATTTCATTGTTTGTTATTCCTGCGTGTGCTTTAACCCAGAAGAATTTTGATCTCGTAAGTGTTTGAGTATTGCTTGGATGCTAAAAATAATGTCATTAGTTGTGTTTAAGTTTGATTTTATAATTTTAAGAACGGAAAGTGAATCGGAAAAGATTATAGCATTCTGATCCTCTTCCTGATGAACATATTCTAATGCTTTTAGAATTGCTATTGCCTCAGCGGTGAAGATAGATGTGTTTTTGTTTAACTTATATTTTTTCTGTGTACGTATAGGTATTACGAAAGCGCAACCTGTACCATTGATGTTTTTTGATCCATCAGTGTATATAGTGACGTAGTTTGGATGTTCCTCTAAAATGTGATTTATGACTATACTATTAAATGATGCTAACTCCGAATAAAGGGGTATATTCACATCACAGGAAACAAAGTGATCAAAGTAGTCGGTCTCTACCTTTGTTTGTGGTTTTAAGGCCACGTTTCTTAATCCATCACAAATAGGAGGAGAGTGTTTATGAATCCAAAAAGGCTTAGTTAGGTCGTATTCGTTTAATTTATATATGTTGCTAATGAATGGTGAGTTTTTCTTTAGCGACTGATGATCTTCTTAGTTCTAATGGAGGTTCGATTGCTTCAGCTCTTAACGGTTCAACTGGTGTAAATTTCATTGCTCCCAGACATATTCTGAGTGATTTGTTTTGTATAATATCCAGCTTACGTAGATTTGTTTTATTGGCTGTTCCATAAAGTGTACAACCATAATCAATTATTGATCTTATATAAGCTTTATAGAAGATTAGAGCTGTTTGAGGTTCTGCACCCCACCAAGTTCGCATAATGGATTTTAAGAAGTTTAGCCCTTTATTGCATTTTGTCTCTATTTGTTCAATATGAAGCTTCCAAGTTAATTTTCTGTCTAATGTGATTCCTAAGTATTTGACATTGGTATCCACCGGAAATTCTATACCATCTATTGTAATTTTCTGCATCGGTTTCATGTTATGCCTGGTGAAGATTATAACTTTGGATTTTTCTACGGAGATTTGAAGCCCTAAATCACTTATGGATCTTAAACGAGTTTCGTGCTTGAATTCAAACGATTAATGCATTCGTCGAGATGTTTGCTACGTGTATAAACAACAAAATCATCGGCATATTGTATAATAGTTGCTTTAGTTATGGAGGTGTGTAAATTATTAGTATATATATTAAAAAGTAATGGTGCAAGGACTGATCCTTGTGGCAAACCTAAATTTGCAGTTTGGTATTTTACTGGGCACCTATAATGTCCTCTGAGCCCTACTTGCCTGTTTATATATAATTTGCATATCGTGTTAGCAACTTCTTGAGGGATTTGTAATTGCATCATTTTTTCCCGTAAGATGAACCAGTTGACATTGTCGTAGGCACCTTTAACATCTAGAAACATCGTTTCAATATACTCGTTTTCAGTTAAGCCTATTTGTATGTCTGTAACTAAGTGTGTCACCGCATCTATGGTACCAAAACCTTTTTTAAAACCATATTGTGTAGTTGGCAGAGCGCCGGTTATATTTAACGACCATTCCAATCGGTTTTTAATTATTCTTTCGAAAACTTTGAAAATACAGGGCATAAGTGCAATAGGTCTATATGAATCACATAGGTGGGGGTCTTTGTTTGGTTTGTGTATTGGTATTACAATAGCCTTTTTCCATTCTTCTATACTTTCCCCATTGATCCAGATATCATTTAGAATTTTGATTAGAAGCATCTTGGCATTGTTTGGTAATTGGAATATCATAGGATATCTAATATCATCATATCCAGGTGAGGTATTCTTTCTGTTTTTTTCTGATATAATTTAATTCTGGTAAGCTAATTGGTTGACCAGGCTAATTGGCTAGATTGGAAATTTTATGGTTGGTGTTATTTTGTCTTTGTTTTGAGAAAATGTGTGAGGTATCATCCAAAGCATTAGCTGATGTAATTTTATCTAAAAATTGTTCTTGCCATTCATAATTCCCCTATATATTACCTTTCCCATAGATCTTATTCATTTTTTTGGCCTGAGTCCATATGTTTGTCAATGGTGTATTTCTATTTAAGTTTTCGCACCAGAGATTCCAATGTAATTTAGCTTTAGATTTTAAAAACTTTTTTGTTTTTAAAATTTCGTTTTTACATTTCACATAATTTTCCATGGTGCTTTGTTGCTTATACGTGTTGAGCATTTGTTTTCTTTTTTTAATAGCCTCTTCGCAGCTTTGATCCCACCATGGTGGAAGAAGAGTTTTTTGTTCGGTTTAAAGGGTTGGTTAATGGGTATAGAGGCATTGGCTGCCTTATTTATCCCTTCAATTAATAAGCTATAATTATGTTCCGCGTTATCGCTATTTTTAATGTGTTGTGAGAAATAGTTATTCGCAACTTCTTGATATAGAGTCCAATCTGCTTTAATCAAATTCGTTTTTGTTTTTAGATGTATTATGATGTCTTTACTTTTCATGCCTTTGTTAATTACTATAATAATTGGAAAATTGTCTGAACCCAGTACATCAGGTAAAGTTTCCCATTCACAATTAATTGCTATATCTGGAGTTGCAGAAGTTAAATCCACGACTGAATTATTCCCATTATTTGTGAACCTTGTAGGTGATCCGGTGTTTAAAAGTACTAACTCCGTATTGTTTGAAGCGGTTATAATTTGCGTGCCTTTGGTGTTACTTTTGTATGATTCCCATGTTGAATGATGCGCATTGAAATCACCTCCAAATATACTATTTGACTTGGTACAGTTGAGAATTGACTCCCAATCGGCAGTTGTTGTTCGTATATCAGGTGGGCAGTATAAAGAGAAACATGTTAGCGTTATTTCATTGTTATTCAATATTTGTATACCACACATTAAAATATTTTCATTAAAATTTTTCTTAATTGGAATTTCTTTAAAACAAAATACATATCTGACAAGAATTGCCACACCTGCATAACCATCATTTCTAACTTTACGAATAATATTATAACCCTTGAAATTATATTGTTTATCTGGCTTAAACCATGTCTCTGAAATTAAGGCAATATCAATTATATTTTCATTTAAACATTTAAGTAAACTCAGTTTATTGGCTACAGCCGATTGCGCATTCCATTGTAAAAATTTTATTTTATTTTTTATTTTATTAGCCATTACTTAAATTTATTGAAATTGTTAATTTTATCATAAATGTATGCTCTATCTAACTTTTCTAAATCGCTAAAAGAATCAAACTCTTCTAGTACACTTTTAAAAATATTGAAAAATATGTTTATAAATTCATCTGTATTAGGATCAGGATCGGCACTGTGTAAAATATTTGAGGGAAGAGGTCTTTTTGGACCAAATTCAAAAGGAAACATAGCTTCAGGTAAGGGAGATTGGGCTTTCCTTTTTTTAAAATGTGAAGAGGTTTTGGGTTGATTTGGAGGTACTTTTTGTGTTTATTTTTGGGTATTGGATGAGGATGGTTTAGGTATATGTTTGGTGTTAGTTTGACGTGGAAGAGGTGGAAAGATTTTATTATTTAGCATACCTAATACTTCAAAACTATTCCTCGTACTAACAGCAGATGTGTAAGAGTTTTTTAGACTGTCCTTTGCTTCTAAGAAAGTTAAATTTCTTTCGGCCATATGTCTTTTAATTTCGTTTTGTTCTTTAAATTTTGGACATTGTTTGGAAATAGATTTATGCTCATAATTTTTACAGTGTATACAATAACTGTCTTGTAGGTCTCTACAATTATTATCATCGTTTTTTTCTTGTCCGCAGTTAATACATCTGGTTTTTGTACTGTTGCAATTACGAACTATGTGTCCATGTTTCAAGCATTTGAAGTATTGTATAACTCTATGCACATAGGGTTCTACGGAACAGGCAACACTGTTTATATATACATATCGGGGTAAAATGTTTCCTTCAAAAGTAAGTAATACCATTTGTCTGGGGACATATACTTTTTCTCCATTTAAGTCAATTTTCCTTTTGAGTCGAGTGACTTCCGTTACTGTTATATTAGATATTATATTATCAAAAAGATATTGGTCATTAAATGCAGTATCTACGTTTCTTATTATGCCTTTTCGTTGAAGCAAATTATTTGGAATATATGCTTTCAGTTGTTCGTCTTTTAAATTTTCATTTTTTACTAAATTATTTGCATCTTTGGGGCTTTTAACTTGTACTCTTACCCTATTCTTCCCTACTCTGTCAATACTAAGAATATTCTTGATTGCTAATTTTTTATGTAAAATATGACCTACCTTCATAGGATGCAGTTTGCCAATATTTTCTTCATTTGTTTTTTCAATGAATACATATACCTTATCCGTATAGAGATAATCTCTTTTTGTAGATTAAACAGCTTAATTCCTTTTTCCTGTTCCTTGGTTTGTAGGCATTGGTCCATATTTTGAGTCCCCCCTTTGTCAGGGGGAGAGTTTTTATCCATTTTTGTAAACTACCACTACATACACACAAACAGAAACAATAATAAACACTTAATTAAACACAAAAACTGGGTTTATTGTCCGGAGTGAAATTGGTTTATTATTGATGGTAACAAAAAACTGGTCTTAATAACTATTTAAGCACCTGTAAATATACGTGTTCTCTCTATGAATGATCGAACAAGACTGACCTTCAGTGTTACTGGGCATATGAGCAGCGTGGAGAGAAGATTTAGGTACTTCAGCCGCCGAACTCGTTTATGGAGAACCATTGTGTTTGCCCGGTGAATTATTGTTTTCGCGCAAAGAAACACCGACGACAGTGCTCACATTTATTTAAAGACACTTCGAAACCATTTCGAAAATCTCCGTCCTAAGTAACCGTCCCAACATGGGTCCAAAAGCACTTTTATCTTCAAAGAAATAAAAACCACCACTCACGTGTTTGTCCGCCGTGACACAATCAAAAACGGTTTAGATAATCCATATCACGGACTTTTCCAGTAGTTAAACGAGGAGACAAAACATTTGTCGTTCGTATAAATGGAAAAGAAGTACCTAACAATTTCCATCGATAGATTGAAACCTGCGTATGAGGTCAACGTAAATCAAGAACCAGAGAAAATAACAGTGTCCAGAGAAACAAACACCTACAACAATTTTGAGAACAGCAGATCCAAGAGACAAACGAGATTTACGGGAAGTTAACAAGCAAGTGTCAGTTAAATCATTTTTTTGAGTTAAAATATTTTTTTTCAGTGTAACATTTTTTTTCTCGTGTAAACATTGTTTTTTTCTGATATACCTATTCAATTTTTATTGTAACTATGTATGTATTATCCATATTTCTCGAAGGGGTGATATAGCGACAAGCTACTTACGAATTAAATTTTTGTATTCAAAAATTAAATAAAACAATCTCATATTAAAATTTACATTTTCGCAAATGGTCTATATACATAAGAAATAGAAATGTGTTTTTTTCAATATGTTTATTTACTACATATATTAGGATATGCTCGACACTTTACATTTTGAGTCCGTTACATTTATGGGAAACGAAATTAATATAACGACCAGCCACATAATAAAAGTTTATGGCATGGCTTTTGAAAACAAAGAACGCGTGTTCTGTGTTAAGTTTTGGTTTTCAGTAATAATTGAGACACAATTTGGATCGAGTCGCGATACATACAATCCCTTCGAGAATTAATTACGCCTTACGATAATAAATAATATTAACACTTCTTAATCTTAATATTTTTTATTTTTGTTTCCGTGGTAAATAAGTTTATCACACGCATCCACACAACCACGAAACAGTTAAAAAAAAAATTAGGAAGTGAAATCAAAGTGTACTATCCCATCTACACATTACCTTTTATATTAAGTACAGAACATATCTTTTATAGTCGATACATAAATTTGCGGGAGTTTTGTCACAAGTGCAGGAAGGCAAAGATGTATCGGTATGTTTCGTCTCCAGGTTAACAAAAACTTATGAAAGGGAATACAGAGTTACCGAATTAGAATTTGTTAGTGTGGTTTTCTGTATCAAAAAATTAAGATTTTATTTATTCGGTTAAAAATTTGCGGTACATCGAAATGCAGCCTTATTTCATATAATAAAGAATAGACTGGTTAACAATAGAATACTAGTTCTAGTTCGGAGTATTATTGTTGCAAGAATATGATTTCGGTTTTAAATATATAAAAGGAGAAGATAACACCATCGCGGACGCTCTTACTAGAGATGAAAATTTTATGAAGAAAAACCAGAGAACACTACCAGTGGGAATCAATAGATTGATCGATTAGGAAGCCATTTATTTTATAAGGGAAGCCATGATAGATCAACAAAATTTGAAGGAACATTTAGTAAACTTTTTACTGTATTGTTTAAGCATTATATTTATTGACGTTTCAATTTCCACTTCGGAAATCGTTCTCAAAATACAAATAAACAATTAGCATCATATTCTTTCGATTAAAATAAGATTCGGCTTGTGGGTAGGAAATAAACAATGTGTTTCGAACGTTAAAGTTTAGACATTATTTAAGTCTATATTTACTGAAACGGAACGGTATATCAATTTATTTAAAAATTCCTTTATAAAAGATATAATAATAGAAAACCCTATCAGGCTATATTACAGAATGTTTTCGCAATAACTATTCCATCAATTATGCTATCGTAAAAAGTATAACCATTTTAATTAAATCAAACGTGAGAGTTAAAATTTTGACCAAGGTAATTACAAAAAGTGCAGATAATACTTACTGGATGTACATGTTTAGAGCCACTAAATACATGGGTAAAACACCTTTAAATGTTATATGATTAACTTTGAGTTACATTTTTGATAATTACAATTTAGGATGTTTAAGTTACAATAGGAATTAATTAAATGGCAACATAAGACTCAACTGAGGTTGCTAGTCCTTAGATGAAGTGTCTGTAAGGACTAGTTAATAGCAACTGATTAAAATGACATCTTAGTACTGAAGTCTGAACCAAGCGGTTAATGTAACCGGAGGTATGTGTCTAAATGTGACAGTAGTCAGCAATATGTAAAATTAAATATGTTAAAATTTGATTGGTGTTACCAGTAGGAACCATCAACAATATGTTGTAATTTAAAAAGATTTATCTGAAAATTTGTTAGAAATTTGTAAATTGGGTATAATTATAGGTGGATTAAATGGTTGAGAAAAATTATAAATATAGGTAGGTAACCAACTACAAAGATATTTGAATTTATTGATGGAAAATTAAAGATTTTTTAAAAGGCCCTATGTGTTTTTTAAACATTTGGTACCTGGAATAAGGAAAGCAAATATATGTGTAGGAAGTTAGGTTTTTTTAATTTTGTCATTACAGGGTAAAATATTAATTAACTTATTTCAGTGTGTTATTGATATGGAAGGTAAACAAAGTAAATGTTGAAATGTATTGCTGGTATATTACTTAACTTATAACTTAAGTAGAAAAGTCGTACATGTTTAAAAACAACATTTGGTATGTTACGATAAATATTATGACGCATAAAACTGTAAATATATTATTTCTAATTCTTTTCGATTCTAGTATTTTCTCCGAGCCGCTTTAAAAACCAGTCTGTAACGCACGTATTATAATAAATGTAGATAAATTATATAATGATTAGTGTGAAATAAATTAGTTATATTGTACAAATAAAGACTCTAAATAAACTTGTAAGTGTTATAAGTGTAGAACTTTTGATAATAAATAAAAACAATAAATTAGATTAATAAAAATACAACAGTGGTGTTCAGAAGTAGGATATAAAATAAATTGTAAAAATGACTAAGATTTATGGGCTCACAGTTACCAATTTAAGAAGACATCTCGAGGATTGAGAATTAGCTTCTACCGGAAAAAAGGCTGAGTTAGTCCCACGACTAAAGAACGCTTTGGAGGAAGAGGGTTTAAACCCAGAAACTTATATATTTGAAGATGCTGTCATCTCGTCGATTTTGAAATTAGAGAACAAAGTTTCCAGCGATATTTCGAAAGTTTCCAGCGACATCGCATCAGTAGAGAACAAAGTTTCTGGCGATATTTCGAAAATTTCTGGTAACATCGTATCATTAGAAAACAAAGTTTCTGACGATATTTCGAAAGTTTCTTCTGATGTGGCCAAAGGTTTTTTGTGACATCGCATCATTAGAGAACAAAGTCTCCGGCGACATCGCTTCTTTAGAAGACGAAGTTTCTAACGAGATTTCTTCTCTAAAAAGCAAAGTTTCTGCTAACATCTCTTAGGAAATCTCTAAAGTCACTTCTGAAATGTCTGCCCTCGACAATAGAATATCTCGTTAAAAGACCAAGTTGCTGCCGATATGTTGGCCTTCGAAGAAAAGATATGGAAAGAGATGAAAAGGAAGATGGAGGAAACAGAGACAGCAGAGAGAGGAAACAATCCAATTACAGTAGAGACAAAAGAAGACGAGACGAAATATAAGTTGGAAATGAGGCCGAAATTTGAAGGAAGTGGAGGTTCTGTTCATGTGAAAGTCCCAACTTTCGACGGAAAATCGTCATGGAACAACTACATGAAACAGTTAGAATCAGCTTCAAGAGCGAATGGATGGTCTGAAGAAGAAAGCCTATAAACCTGACTATCGCTCTTTAAGGAGATGCCTTAGATATGCTTCAGACCATAGGCGTAGAGGAGACGGATTATTTTGAACAACTGAAGAAGAGGTTAAATATGCGATATGGCCACGAACATTTGGAGCATGTATATCAGTCGCAGCTTAAAAATCAAAGACAGAAGAAAGATGAGGCTCTTCAAGAATATGAGGTAGATATTGCCCGATTAGTACGGTATGCTTATCCAACAGCTCCCGAAGACATGATGGAAAAGTTGTCCATTCAAACGTTTATTAATGGTCTTCGTGATCATGAAATGCAAAAAACACTGCGATTAGCTCATCACAAGACGCTGGTTGATGTCTTATCTGCCGCCCTCGAATACGAGTCAGATACGCAGGCCTCTGGTGGGTACAGTAAAGTTAGGACTGTAAAACAGGAAGGAGATGAAGATAAACTTGACCAGCTCGTTAATATGATTAAGAGTATGACATACAAGAAAACGAAGACCATAACATGCTGGAATTGTGGCGAAATAGGACACGTACGAAGTTCATGTAAGCACCCTAGGTACGATGCAAATCAAAAAACTCACCATCAGGAAAACTAAAACGGGCCAGCCTTAGGGGGGCAGCTTCGACCCGCAACTTTTCCAAACACCCTCTCAAACTAATAGCTTTTTTGAAATGTCGTGAAGATAGTATATATGTAAATGAAGAAATAAATGGTAAAAGGCCTACGTTGTTGGTGGATACCGGAGCGACCAGAACCATTATACGCCCGACAGTTATAAACAGCCGTAAGAAATTGTTACCAACCAGGTTGCAACTTCGGACCGCTACAGGTAAAAACGTCAACATTTATGGAGAAATCCAGGTACAATTAGGAATTGGAGCAGAAAAGTTCGTCCATACTCTTATAGTTGCTGTCATCAAAGAGGATGTTATATTAGGAATGAACGTAATGAATATGCATGGATTCCAAATGGATTTAAAGAATAAGGTAATCAAAGTTGGTAACGAGGAGGTATTTCTTCATTCACATGATGACAACACTGTGCAAGCAGCCGTTAAAGAAGATACAGTCGTGCCTGCGAGAAGTAAAACAATCATAGTAGCGCGGTTACAGGAAATTGTAGACGAAGGGATACCTGTTATGATGGAGCCGTGAAAGAAAGAGGCAAAAGTAGGAACTTGTGTACTTGTGACGTCCATAATCTGTCAGGCGACAACATCTGATAATTCCAACAACAAATTCGACTAAATGGTTGCAGTTGCTGGATAGTCTCTAAATCAGATGGAGAAAAGGAAACTAAGAGAATTTCTTCTTCAGTATCGTGATATTTTTGTACCGAAAAGAGAAAAGACGGGAAGAACTACCGTTGTTAAGCATAAAATTGATACTGGTAATGCTAAGCCAATTCGCCAAACAGCTCGACGATTACCACAGGCGAAAAGAGATGAAGCTAAAACAATTGTTCAGGAAATGAAGAAAGACGGGGTGATAGAACCTTCTACGAGCCCATGGGTCTCTCAGGTGGTCCTGGTTAAGAAGAAAGACGGAACGACGAGGTTCTGTGTGGATTGCCGTTTGCTGAACAACGTTACCAAGAAAGATAGTTATCCTCTGCCTCGGATCGACGATACATTGGACACATTGGCTGGAAATAAATTGTTTTCTACTTTGGATTTGAAGTCTGGATACTGGCAGGTAGAAATGGACCCAGTAGATAAAGAGAAGACAGCCTTCACCACAGGATCTGGATTGTGGCAATTTAACATTATGCCATTTGGACTCTGTAACGCTCCTGCGATATTTGAGAGGCTTATGGAAAATGTGTTGAGAGGGTTACCTTTAAAAACATGAATGGTTTATCTAGATAACATAATCGTCTTGGAGAAGACATTCGAAGATCATCTGAAGAATTTAGAAACGTTTTTAATCGACTTAAAGCTGCCCAATTAATGTTAAACCCCAAGTAGTGACAGCTATTTTAAGGTAAATTCAATTATCTGGGTCATATAGTCAGTAAAGGAGGAGTGGCCGTGGATAAGGCAAAAATAGATTCCATTAAGGAATGGTCAGAACCAACGGACAAGCATTAAGTAAGAAGTTTTCTTGGACTATGTACTTACTACCGGAGGTTTATTAAGAAGTTTGCAGATATCGCTAAGCCATTAACGCCACTTACAGAGAAAGCAAGAGATTACCGCTGGAATACAGACTGCCAAAATGCCTTTGAGCCTTTGAGAGTTCATCTTAGATACAGATTCAAGTAATGTGGGAATTGAAGGAGTGCTATCTGAGATTCAAGGAGGACAGGAAAGAGTCCTTGAATATTTTAGTAAAGTTCTCTCAAAACCTGAGCGGAATTATTGCGTTACGAGAAGAAAACCTAATTGCAGTAGTGAAATCAGTAGAGCACTTCTATCAATACCTCTATGGAAGAAAGTTTTTAATCTAAACCGACCATGCCGCCCTTAAGTGGTTGATGCAGTTTAAGAATCCAGAGGATCAGATAGCCAGATGGATCGAACGACTCCAAGAATATGATTTCAAGATTCAGCGCCGGGCCAGAGTTAGCCACAGAAACGCTGATTCTCTTTCTAGAAGGCCATGCTCAGCAGAGTGCTCCCACTGCAACAAAACGGAATCCAAGAAAGCAGCAGTGCTAAGAACAACGATGGTCAAGGACGACTGGACGCCTACTAAGATCAGGGAAGAACAAGAAAGAGCTCCAGAGAAAATTCAAAAATGGAAAGAGCAAAACCGTCGACCACCTTGGCAAGAAATATCAAACCCATGCTCAATAGTTAAGACGTATTGGGCCCAATGGGACTCATTTATCATGGACAATAGCTTGGTCAAACGAGTACTGGAAAATGATGACGGTTCAGAGAAGAGAAGGCAGTTGGTGATCCCAAAGAGCAGAATAGCCGAATTACTTCGTCCATCAGGAGGGCATTTCGGTGTAAAGAAAACCATTCAGCGAATTCGTGAATAGTTTTATTGGATGAACAGTTCCGACTACGTAAAGAACTGGTGTAAGAAATGTACTATTTGCGCTACGATTAACGGGCCTCACCGAAAAAGGAGAGCTCCTATGAGACAATAGAATGTTGGAAGCCCGTTTGAAAGAATAGCTTTGGACATCGCTGGGCCATTTTCAGAAAGTGAAAATGGAGGCAAGTACATGTTGGTAGTAATGAATTACTTCACTAAGTGGGTCGAGATTTACGCACTTCTAGACTAGAAGGCGGCCACCGTTGCAGATAAGTTGATCCAAGAACATATCAGCCGATTTGGAGTGCCTTTTTAGATCCATAGCGACCAAGGAAGGAACTTCGAAAGCGATCTATTCCAAGGAATATGTGATAGACTAGGCATGAAGAAAACAAGAACTACAGCGTATCATCCGCAATCGGATGGTATGGTAGAACGGATGAATAGGACAGTTGGCAAGTATTTGACAAAGATGACTTAGACAGAATGTCTTAGATCCAGGTGAATCGCACAAAGAAAAAGGACTCAGCAGACGAAAGAAGAATATAAACGCGCCAAGACCGAATTAAATAAACTTATAAAGAGGGCAAAGCGCACATGTTGGCAGGACTTGTGCGAGGCGCTGGAAAGTGACGTGTGGGGCGAAGCTTATCGAATAGCCACCAATACGCTGAGGTTCGAGACCCCATACAACCTGTGCGATGATAGAAGAAGAGACATAGCGAACACCCCCTTTCCCAACCAGCCCAGCATTGAATATACGTACAATACACATATCTGTCCGGAGAAGATAAGTAATGCGGAACTCATCAAAGCTGCAGAGTCCATTAAAGTAGGTAAGTCCCCTGGACCCGATCGTGTCCCACCAGAGACGATAAAACTGATAGTTAAAACACAACCAGAAGCTATCAGAGCCATATTGAATCAGCTGCTGACAAGACAAGAGTTTCCTAACCAGCTCAAGCTCGCGAGACTAACTCTTATACTCAAACCCGGTAAAGACCCGGAAGAAGCCACAGCCTATAGACCGATATGCCTCCTCGACTGCCTGGGAAAACTATATGAGAATATTGTTAAGAACCGCCTTGAAGAAGAGCTGAGAGAAAATGACATCATCTCAAGCAGATAATACGGGTTCAGGAAAGCAAAATCTTCTATAGATGCGGTCAAGCATATTACAGACACTGTGAAGAACAGCAGAAAAAGATGGGCCGCTCTAGTAATGTTTGATGTAAAGAACGCTTTTAACTCTGCCAACTGAAACCATATTATTACTAAATTAGAAACCGCTGAAGTCTCGGGATATTTGATCAATATTATAAAACGATATTTATGCGAGAGATATGTTTTAGTGGCCAGAAATGTTGAGATGAAACTAACAGCCGGCGTACCGCAAGGTTCCGTACTAGGCCCAACGTTGTGGAATGTCTTGTACAATGGGGTCTTAAACATCGACTATGGGAGAGACACCATGGCAGTAGCCTATGCAGATGACCTTGCCATATTGGTCACTAACGACAGGCACTGCGACCTTGTGGAAATTGTAAACGAATGCTGCGAGAAAGTGAACAGGTGGATGGAAAATAATGACCTCGAACTCGCAGGCCACAAGACAGAAGTGGTCATCCTTAAAGCTCCAAGGAATGGGCCGGATCTGACCTTCCAAATAGGCAATAGCCAATTAGAGCCGACGAACTGCGCGAGGTATTTAGGTATCGACCTGAACAGAGGCCTGAGGTATACGAAACATCTGTTAGGAGTGGTTAAGAAGGCGGATAAACGGACGGCAGCTATCCAAAGAATAATACCCAACATAGGAGGGCACAGCAGCATAAGTTAAAAAAGAGGGTCCAGTTGCCGATACCAGCATACCGTTTCAGTTCCAGTCCCGACAAGGTTCCAGGGAGAACCAACTTTTAAGAGGGGAGCAATGTTACGATAAATATTATGACGCATAAATTCGAACCGCGTCGAATTTTTAAAATGTAACGCACGTCTTGTAATAAATGTAGGTAAATTATATAAATATTAGTGTGAAATAAATTAGTTATATTATACAAATAAAGACTTTAAATAAACTTGTAAGTGTTATAAGTGTAGAACCTTTAATAATAAATAAAAACAATAAATTAGATTAATAAAAATACAACAGGTACCTGAAAAATATAAGGTGTGTAAGTTATAAGTTCATAATCATAAGGTGGATGGAGAGAGTAAAAAAAATTATTGTGTGTTAACATAAAACATAATATGGGAGACCAACAAAATTGATGGGTGAAGGGTGGCTATGTTTGGCTAAAGTTATAATATGTGATATTTTATTGTTAATGTGAGAAGAGATTTACTATTTTTTAGGTATAGAATGTAATGTTTTAATATTTAGGGATTGTTTACTTAAGTTATAAGTCAAGTAATATACTAACAGTATTTTACAACAGAATTTTACATCAATTATTCTGATCACCTCTTATATCAATATCAATAATCCATATACAATGCTCACACTATTTATAACACAACTGCTTTAACTAAAATCATCACTCCCCTCTATTTTCCTTTACAGCATACTTTATTTCCCGTATTCAGACATGCTCTCCTAAGTTTATGGCTTTGGACCTCTGGAAATTTCAGTTTCTTATTCAGTCTACTCTTTTCTCATATTAACAATAATACATCACATATTATAACTTTAGCCAAACAGAGCCACCATTCACCCATCAATTTTGTTGGTTCCCCATATTATGTTAACACAATAATTTTTAATTAACTCTCTCCATACACCTTATGTTCGTGAACTTATAACTTACACACCTTATATTTTTCAGGTACCAAATGTTGTTTTTTAACATGTAGGGCCTTTTTCTACTTAAGTTATAAGTTAAGTAATGTACCAGCAATACATTTTAACATTTAATTTATTTGTCTTCCATATCAATAACACACTGAAATAAATCAACTAACATTTTACCCTGTAATATCAAAATTAAAAAAAAACTCAACATCCTACACATATTTGCTTTCCATATTCCAGGTACCAAATGTTAAAAAAATATATAGGGCCTTTTATAAAAATCTTTAATTCTCCACCAATGAATTTAAATTTCTGTGTAGTTGGTTGCCTACCTATATTCATAACTTTTATTAACCATTTACTACACCTACAATACATACATATATATATATATATATATATATATATATATATATATATATATATATATATATATATATATATATATATATATATATATATATATATAACTGTTTTGGATGGGTTGGAGTCAATAAAAGGGCTATTGGTTAACTATTTTTTTAATCTCGAGCTTTCAATTGTGTTTACAATTATGTAATGTATTGATGTTCTTTGTTGCTATTTTTACTTCAAAACTATTTCATCTTTATATTCCAAAACTAAATATCCTATAGACAAATTTGAAAAAACGAATTTAGTATACAGCATTAGTTGTACTCAGTGTGAGGCTGAATATGTTGGTGAGACCGGAAGAAATCTTTCAAATCGCATTATTTCTCACAAAAGTGATTGCAGAATTAAAAAACCATCTTGTGCTTTGGCAGAGCATGTAAGCGATAAAGACCATATTATAGATTTTGATAACATTAAAATTTTATGTAGTGAAAGTAATAAATTTAAAAGGACTTTTTTGGAAATGGTTTGTATTGGCAAAAGTGATAATAATTTAAACAAAAGATCAGAAATTCAAAATCTAAGCAAAATTTATAATTATATTCTTTCTTTATGATTTATATATAAAACTTGTAAAATGTCATATTTAATTCTCCATATATCTGTTACATTTTTTCAGACATCTGTCAACGGTGAATAAATCTTCTTCTTTTTTGTTACTAAACAAAAAAGAATGTTTAAACGAAATTTTACTTTTGGCAATATAATTGTCAAAAATAAAAATTTTATGTTGGCATTTATGACATTGAGGCTTATTTGTAATTGGTTGCTATTTTAACTTATCTATGAATTCAATTATGTTTGTATTAAAAAAATGTTTTCAAAATTATAAAAAAATTTTCAGAGAAGCATTTATTAGATTAGGAGATTTTTATATTAATTATTTTTGAGATGTATTAGCAGCAATTTTTATTTACTAAACTAATTTTTATTTGGTAAGTTAATAAAAATTGTTTTTTCTTTCTAGTTCAACCTTGTAAGATATTTTGTCTTTTTTAGCTCTTGATAATAATTGTAAACACAATTGAAAGCTCGAGATTAAAAAAAATAGTTAACCAATAGCCCTTTTATTGACTCCAACCCATCCAAAACAGTTATATTATATTTGTTCCAAACGAGTCACAAGTACTTCTTTATATATATATATATATATATATATATATATATATATATATATATATATATATATATATATATATATATATATATATATATATATATATATATATCATTTTGAAAGTTTCACGGTATTTTAGATTCTAACCAACATTGATTTATAAGATGTAGCATTTTATGTGAAGAAAGGTACTTGGTATGTTCTAGTTGCTTTTATATTTTTTGATGTTATGATTGCCTCCATCATTTCTTGCATTTTTATGTGGTCCCAGATTCTCATAGTGTTGCATTCAATGTTACCCGTTAACGGTTTCTAAGTGGGTGCTTTCTTTACCTGTTCTGTTTATTTGTTTGATCATTTTGTAAGCAAAAAGTGTATTTCTGTAATTTCTGAAATGTTCTCTGTATATGTCTAAAATGTCGAATCTGATAACTGGCAAGATATTACAAGAATACAAATATCACATTCGATGGTAAACAATTAGAGCAAACGACACAATATTCTTATGTATCCATTTCGTTAAACGACTTACCTAGCAGAAGCACATATTCGTTAAAATAAAACAACTTGTTGAGAAGTTTGGGCTTAACTGGACAATTAGTCGAAATTCTGACATTAATCTGGCATACATCATAAAAATAATGATTCCTTTCAGAATTGTTGAACTTTCTTTAGTAAAATGCGTGGAGGTTAGCTGCGGCTAATTCTGACATGGACTGGATCAAAAAAGACCTCTAAGTGCCTTCAGCCACAGCAGTGATAACAAGATGTAGCAATCCATTTACACAACAATAGCTTAGTACATAGATTAAAACGTTTTAATCTAGATGGGTGCTCTAAATCTCAGGCAGATTTAATTCGTAGAGTCACAGATTTAACACTAATTTAATTCGCTACTATAAATTAATAACTTAGTACTTGCTAAGTAACTAAAGATATTAGAGACAATTATCTATAATTGAATTTATTGTAAGAATAACTGGATTAAATTAAAAATCTTCTTTAAAAGTCAAAGCGGTTATATACATTAGTTATATACAGTGTGTCTGTAAAGTATGGAATACATTCGATATTTCCCAAATAAAAAGCCTTTTTAAAAAAATCTAAAACACATTGTTCTACATTCTACAACAAAATTTTATTACAAAAGGTGATACACATTAAGGTGATGAAGTCATAGGCTCTTTTTTAAATGCAACACCCTGTATTTTATGACATTTTTAGATCGATAAAATGAGCTGATTCCAAAAAAGTATACTGCTCGGGGTCTAATGGATATATTTGAAAGATTTGCGCTTAGAAAATCAATTATTTATTATCAATTGCAAAAAAGTAGCCTACTACTAGTTTTTAGTGAAATTATATGTAATTATTTTTAGTAACGTTCAATAACAATTAAGTAGTACAATAATTGTATTAATTCGTACATGTTCTGTAATATTACTTAGAATTAATGTGATGTAGAAATGAATTTGAGTGTATAGCAAAAAATTGAAACACTTAATGATGATTGGGTATGGAGACAAATCGCAAACTCAGATGAAAGTGTAATTTATTTAATGATAAATATCCAGAAAGACCCATAATGCAGTCAACGGTAAGTAAGATTGAAAAGAAATTTCGAGAAACTGGTACGGTGAAAATGCACGCAAATTACGACGTTCCTCTGTAAATTATGATTCACCATTAGATGTTCCACTTCCGTTTGAAGAAGATGTGCACACTTCTGTTCGTAATGTTAGTTTTAATCTCGATGTTTGCAAAACAATGATACACAAAGTAATAAAACTTCAAAAATGGCTCCCCTTTAGATGCACACTTATACAAGAATTAAACGAGGATGATCCAGAAAAAGAATACAATTTTGCGAAACAATTATGGATAACTGCCACCGAAATACTCTTTTGATTCGAAATATTATTTTTTCTGATGAGGATACATTCACATTAAATGGCGAGGTTAATCGTCAGAATTGTAGATACTGGGCAAAAGAAAATCCCAACTGGATGCGGGAACATCATACACAATACCTGCAAAAGATAAACGTATGGGCCGACATTGTAAGAAATGGAATCATAGTTTAGTTACATAGTTTAGTACCTAGTTTAGTTAATTTATTCCCCAGTAAAATTAATTCTTAAGGTTTTGATGAAAGTTTATGGTTTCAATAGGATGGTGCGCCTCCGCATTATGCTGTAGATGTTCGAAAATTTTCCGAACAGGTGGATTGGAAGATGTGGACATATTGAATGGCCAGCGAGGTCGCCAGACCTCAATCCTTTGGATTATTTTATGTAGGGTAATTTGAAGAATGTTGTTTATAAAACGAAACCTGCAAATATTGAAGACTTAAAAACAAGAATTCTTAAAGAAATAAACAATATTTCTCAAAAAACCATAAAAAAGGTTCTACAAGAATTTGTACAACGTTTGGGTTACTGTCAAATACAACAAGGAATACAATTCAAACAGTTAAGATAAAGTCATGTATTAATTACTGGATTACTTTCAAAATATTTATTATAATTTATTTAGAATTTATTAATATTAGAAATCAATAACAATTAATTTTCTAAGCGCATATCTTACAAATTATATTCGTTAGACCCCCTGTATTATACTTTTTTGGAATCAGCTCATTGTTATAGATCGAAAAATGTCCTAAAATACAGTTGTTACATTTAAAAAAAGAGCCGATGACGTCATCACCTTAATGTGTATTACCTTGTATAATGAAATTTTATTGCAAAATGTAGAACATTAAACTTAAAAATCGGCGTGTTTTAGATTTTTTTAAAAAGGCTTTTCGTTTAGGAAATATGCTGTATATTAGGTGTTATTTAAAACGACAGTTTTAATTTTTACACAATCTAAATAAAAAAGATACTAGATAGTTACAATTCTTACTTTATTCCTGCATTTCTATTTTCACTTGTCAAGCTTTTAGGACTTGTTACTCTGGAATTTCCTATGTTATTTTTTCCATCAGACCGCAAAACTCTGCTTTCTGCTGTTTCTGCTCTCTTTACAACGGTCTTAAAATTATTCATTTTTTCCTTAATAAACTTCGTAAAAGTAAGACTGGTAAAATTAACTAAAACTAAAATATAAAATACTAATTCACAACGCTATCTAGAAATGTTATCTAAAAAGATAATTTATTATCATCAAAATTGTGAAAGAAAATTATTTCTTTAATCGATAAATATGTTTTTTGTTTTGAAGTTTATATAAAAAAAACTGATTTATTAAATTAATGGGCTGTTTGATCTGTACAATAGTTATCAATATTAAAATCATTTGAAAAACAATAATATCTTTTTTTCTAGAATTAAACCTAGATTTTTAGTAATTTTTATTCATTATTTTTTATCTAGAGGTATGATCTGAAGTATCTAGAAATACTGACTAAAATTATATTAAAGAAAACACATCATAAAATTAAAAATAGCATTATTCCCCACATACTCTACACATACTATACACAATACCAGAAATAATCTTATATGCCACATTTGTGTTGATAAAAACCAAACAACTGAATGACGTTCACTATTGAATGATCTATTATTGCTTAATTTTAATTGAAAATACGTTTATTTTGACGTTTAGGTTTCTACTTTGGAAATATGAATGTTAGATAATACGCCAATTATGTTTCCAACAACATAATTTGCAAAATCGTTCCCTATTTACATTATATAATAACTTCTAGCAACATTTTTAAATCTTATTGCCAATCACTAAAATTGCGACATTTAATCTGCTGCAAATGTAGGTAATGAACTACATCGCTATGGCCACATGCCCCATACTTATGTCGGCAAACTAGTGAGAAAATTTTAAGAAATTGTATCTGGGGCAAACAAAAAAGTCAACATTAAAAAATCAAAAATCTAGTAATAAATAAAGCAGTTGAGATAGCTATTTTGGGCCGCATTACAATGAAACCTACCTTAAGAGGAAGAAAATTGTCTAACGTTTCAAATGCCATTCTGACTGGTAATCCTACTTATGTTTTCAATTGGCAGGTAATTTCAAAGATCAAATTGTTGGGCCTTTAAATGGCGGAATTTATCTGGATTTGTATCTGAAAAATATTATAAATTCCGCTTTAATATCCAAAATTGATACAACTGTTAACGTAAAGAAAATTTAATGTTTTAACAAAAAGGGGTTTCTCCGTATTGTATTTCGCTGTACCTGTGAGATAATTATTAAACGAGATATTTTAGTAATGTATCCGAAGAACAGGAACTACTGAATAGGCTGTACGTTCAGCAGAGCACGTAATTGGACATTTTTTGTGTGGCCATTTTTTGTGTGGTAACAATTTTACTCCCGTAATGCTCCTAATGTTAGAGAATACTTTGAGTAATGTCTCTTATATCCATCGTAAAGCATTTCGAACATCTTATAAAATTAATAGCCAATTTGGTTATAGTCATACACAAAACACACATAGATAATAAATCAAATAAACTGAATAATAAGCATATACAATGCTAAACTAAATCTCGAAAAGACCATCCAAAATAAAAATACGAGGTGTAATTAAGACCGTGAGATAATTTTTAAACGAGACATTTTAGTAATGCATCGAAAGGAGAGAAAACTACTTAATTGGCTGTACGTTCACCAGATTAACCTTCATTAGACTTTTTATGGGGCCATTTAAAGACAAAAATGTGACAATACAGCCCGGATTATTACAAGACTTGCGAAATGCATCGTACACGACGGTAACAATATTTCTCCCGTAATGCTCCTAAAGTTAGAGAACACTTTGAGTAATATATTTATTATCACATGGGAAAGCATTTCAAACATCTTATAAAATAAATAGCCAATTTGGTTATGGTCATAAACAAAACACACACAGATAATAAATCAAATAAACTGAATATAAGCATGTGTAATGGTAATCTAAATCTCGAAAACATCATCTAAAATAAAAATACGAGGTGTTGTTGAAACTGTGAGATAATTTTTAAACGAAACATTTTAGTAATGCACCGGAAGGAGAGGAACTACTTAATGGGTTGTACGTTCACCAGATTAATCTTCATTGGACTTTTTTGTGGGGCCATTTAAAGACAAAAATGTGTGCAATACAGCTCTGATAATTATAAGAATTGCGAAATGTATCGTACACCAAGGTAACAATATTTCCTCGGTAATGCTTCTCAGGCTACCAAAACGAGCACTGAACGCCAGAATGCAGGGAAAGAGACCAGTTGGAAAGCCAAGAAAGCGCTGGGAAGACACAGTAAGCAGCGACGCACAAGCACTTTTAGGAGTCCGTGTATGGAGAAGAGCAGCCACAGACAGACAAGGGTGGAGGCAAAAAATAAAGGAGGCCAAGGCTCATTTTGGGCTGTAGTGCCGTAGAAGAAGAAGAAGAATGCTTCTCATGTTAGAGAACACTTTGATTAATGTCTCTCTTATCGCATGCGAAAGCATTTCGAACATCTTATAAAATAAATAGACAATTTAGGGCTTAATGTAAGTCCCTATGGGTCCAACCTCATAATATTTACTAGGGGGAATTTATAGGAATTAGGTCGTCTAAGCCTGAATGGTACAATTTAAATATGGTAAGTGAACTCAAGTACCTTGAGATAGTATTAGACTCGAGGCTGGTGGTAAAACAGCATCAAAAAGTACATATGCATTAGTTGTATGGTGGCCAAAGGTGCAGCAAAAAATAACATCCTTAAACTAAGCAAGGTGCAAAGACTTGTTTACCTCGGAATGACAGGGGCTCTGAGGAGCATACCAGTAGGGAGAACGGGGAAATGACGGTTACTTAAGGGAAAAATACTGTGATTGATGTGTTAAATTTTATCAAGGTTTCCAGTGAAATGTGTTCGTCGGTTATTTGGCTATGTTATATTTGAATTGGATTCGTAAAGCGCTAATGATTTATTTTTTTTTATGATAATAATCAAAAAAGCTGATTGATCGGTATTACCCTATGATGTCGGATAATGGCGGTTAGGGTATGGGGAAATGGCGGTCTTAGATTAGAATATTTCAATAAGAACAATAATACATTAAATTTTATATATATATATATATATATATCTATATATATATATATATATATATATATATATATATATATATATATATATATATATATATATATATATATATATATATATATAGGGTTTTTATCGCGGTTCTCAAAGAATTAGTTTGTAAGCACTTTTTAAAATTATCTTTATTGTATCTATTAAGAAACACACATATATATCTAACATAACCAAAGTAAAATTTAAAATAAACTATCTTTAAATTGAAATTCTTATGAAACTAATTAAATTATATAGACAATGTAAATTTTAAACAAACTATCCTAAAATTGAAATTCTTATGACACTAATTAAATTATGTTAACAAAATTTTGTACCTTTCTGTCACTGAATGCCTAGATGAAACTGTTCTCCAAAATAAAGATTTTATTCACCACTCAATGTCTTCGTTCTCAGCCTCGGTTATCCTTGTTTTTGTGAAATTACTTCTTCCAATTATCAGCTTCAACCAATTTAAAATATTTTTCTTCTTAATAGCATTTATATTTATTCTTCTTTTTAATATACCAATATAACTATTATAATTTTAATTTCTTCTAATCTCCATTGACCATATAACCATTATAATTTGATTTCTACCAATCTCCAATCAATATTCTTCTAATATACTTTCCAATACTATCTAATTTTAGTACTAAATCACTGATTATTGCATACTTTATACTTTCTTCCTAATTCTGACTGACTTAATGACTTTATACTGACTTCATACTGACTGACTGACCGACCGAATCCAAATCACCGAGTATTTATATTTTTTCAATGTTCCAGAATCATCTGGCAAGAAATCCTATTCGAATTGTTCTATTTCCTACATATATGAATGTTCTCGAATAGTCTCTCCTCGCAAACAGGGTTAACTTAGTGTTCTAGAGAATTCTTTACTTTTCTATCGAGAATTTTATTGACATTTAGGCTTTTCAGATCAGAATATAAACTTATATGTAAATTAAACACCCCATACTATTTCAAATCAGTAACTATATGTAAACTAAACACCTTAAATTAACAAATAACCCTACTTCTACATTCGCAACCATCACTTAACTGTCACTTTCAGAGCATATTTGGTTGCCTATGCACATGGCTCACTTAAATATATTTATAATATTATAATTATGAAAATAACCAAATACATTGCAACTTAAACACTTTTTAAACTTATTATTATGTTAATTCCTTAAGAATACCCTTCATATAAATAATTTTTATAATATTCTCTAGTATATAACTTATAAATTATTATTTTTTTTAAACACTATTTTTCTTTCTCCTATGTTTAATATCATCTTAATATATATATATATATATATATATATATATATATATAAACAACGCAGGTTCAGTCAGTAGGTTTGGCCGGGATGTTATAGAAACACTCTTTTGACTTTTGGTCGAGCTTTCGGAATTCTTTTATTCCTTCTTCAAGACACTGTAATTAGAATAAAGTGTAAATATTTACAACATATCTCAAATTGTCATTACAACTTACTAGTCGTTGAGATTATTTGTGTAAAGCTACGACACTCAACATTATTTTTAACATATTCGCTACCAACCTATTTTTAGGTCTGTCCAGTCAAACTGATTTTGGTTAAACATGAAAGAAACATGCCAAATCCACCATTTTTGGGGAGGAGTATTATAATTGAACAAGGATTATAAAAAAAAAAATGTTTTGGATAATGTCCAGTGTCACATATGTGACACTGGTCTATAGTAATAAAAATTTGAACATAACCCAAGTGTCACAAATATGTGACATAAACATTTTTAGCTACTACTTATAAAAAATCATTTATTTATTCAATATTAACAAAACTAAAAATTACTTCCAATAAAAAATAAAACATATTGTATAAGTTTAATTGTCTTTTCTTTGCCACTCAGCAAAACAGGGTGTAACACATTACTCAATGGGTTGCCCATCACTCCCCTTACATTCCTGGCATGTGTACCAGGTGACAGCCCTTTTCTTGGTTGCACTGCACTGTTGACATCTTTTCCGCTTATTTTCTTTTTTCAAGTTGTGTGCCGCAACAACTTTTTTTCTGCTTGGCCGTTCTGTTTGTCCCAGTAAATGTTTGATCACTTCCTCTCTAAACTAAAGGTACGACATTCTTGTTTTCTTTGACGTGTTCCTATTTTTATTCAACAACCAGTTGCCATTCCGCATGCAAATATCTAGTAAGTGAAAGAAAACTTTCATGTACCATCTCAGAGTTTTTCGTGGTGTGTCATAATATAAAGTCATCTGGTCAATTCTGTCAATTCCCGACATAAAGGAATTGTAGTCACGAATTATTACTGGCTTCAACTTTTTCTGGCCTCTACGATTTTCAACTTCAACCATTTCGGAACCATGATTGGATGAAATCAATATTACATTTCTCTTATCTTTCCATTTTAATACTATGATTGGACCTCTTCTTTGCCATATGACTTTTCCTTTCTTTAATTTTTTTGTAATAACACTCTTTGGGTTACTTTTTCTATTTTTTCTTAATGTTCCACAAACGTAGGTCTTCTTTTCATGTAAAAACTTGGCAAGCTCATAACTGTTGTAATAATTGTCCATGTAGATAGTGTGTCCCTTCTCTAAGTATTCAGTAACAAGTCTGTAAACTACTTTAAACGCATGCCCATTTTCATTTACTACTGTCCCTTTGCCGCTGTAGATTAGGAAATTTAGTAAAAATCCATCAGAGCTAGTAATCTCATAAATTTTTATTCCATATTTACTAGTTTTTTTTGGCATATACTGTCGGAATATTAACCGCCCTCTCCAGAGTAAGAGGGCTTCTTCAAGACTTAAGTTCTCTCCTGGATAGTAAACTTTAGAGATATTATTTATAATATGACTCGTAACGTTTTTAATTTTGTAAAGTCGATCTTGAACTTCTACGTCTTCCGGCTTGTAAAAACAAATATTTTGAAGAATAGCTTCAAACTTTGATCTGGGCATAGTTTTTCCAAATATTGAAAAGTGATATAGTGGATCTGTGCTCCAGTATAAACGTAAGGAGGGGAGTTTAATGTTTCCCATTAATATGCAGAGACCCAAAAATTTTTTTAAGTCGTCAATATTTATATCCATCCAGCGTCTTAAAAAGGAATATTTTTTTAAAGTAGGGTTTTCTGACTATACTACTATATTACCTAGGCTCAATAATAAATGACAACAACAACATCAGTCAAGAAATACAAGCACGGATTCTTAGCGGTAATAAGTGCTTTTATGCATACAGAGACTTAATGAAAAGTAAGTTACTGAATCGTGAGTCTAAGCTGAGAATCTACAAAACAGTAATTAGACCAGTGGTCACTTATGGATGTGAGGCGTGGACCCTTTCAACCACTGATGAAAATCAACTGAGAATATTTGAGCGCAACATACTAAGGAAGATATTTGGATCAACCCAATGCAGCGATAGTTCGTGGAGAATTAAAATGAACCACGAGCTTGATAAACTAATGCAGAGCGCAGATATTGTCAGATTTGTAAAGTCACAAAGGCTAAACTGGCTTGGTCACCTAGAAAGAATGCCAGATAATCGAGCTGTAAAAGTAGTCCAGAGATGGAAGCCCCAAGGAAACAGAACAAGAGGAAGGCCCCGTAAAAGATGGATAGACGACGTAGAGAGGGATCTTAAAACTATGAACATCAGGCAGTGGCGAAGGAAAGTATCCGACAGGGCAGAATGGAAGAACATTGTTAAGCAGGCCAAGACTCACAAAGGGTTGTAGCGCCATTAGAAGAAGAAGAAGAAGAAGAAGAAGAAGAAGGGTTTTCTTTGCGTGAAGCAGCTCTGTGATTTGTCCACTCAACGATTTTTATCAAAAGCTCTTCATCAAATAGTAATGAAAAATATTGTATAGGTGTTGCATCAACAGGAATTTCTACTTTTATATTTTCTTGTTCAGTAAACTGATGTATCTCAATATTTTTCTCTACATCAAGCCAGTCCGCCTCATCATGTTCTTGTACCACATTTTCATTTGCATCATTCGCTTCGCCCTCATCATTATTCAACTCACCGCCGTCATTGCTCGACTCTCCCCCATAATTGCTAGTATCCTCAGTCTCTCTTCCAGAATGAGAAGGAGAATATTCACTTCCACTAGAATAAAACATTTCATCATTATGGTCCTCCTCGAATTCATATTCAATATTTTCGGCATTTCTGTACTCACTAACTTCCCTACTAGCCATCTCGGCCTCTAATTGAAGGTCTCGTGTACATAGATGTCGTTTTGACATTGTTAATACGTCTAAAATAAATAATAAGTTATTACACGGTGTATAAATAAGTTACATTTTTATATTTCCTTTCTAAATTATACACAATTACGATACTTTTCGTATTCGACGTTTACATTCTATAAATTTACGTTCCATAAATTTACAGGTTATTTCTTCTTTTTTTAAACGTCCAAATCACAACCCAGCCATAGCGTGTGAAAGAAGGATTGTTTAGGTGGACTGTGGCCAAATTTAGACCCACTGTGATAAACCGTGGTAAAATAATTTTACATTTCATCACGTAAGTTCGGTGTCACACATATGTGACGGTTGGTCGCGAATGTGTTAAATATTATATATATATATATATATATATATATATATATATATATATATATATATATATATATATATATATAGTAAACTCTTAAATATTGGGGAAATCTGCAAGAAATACTCTAATGTGTATCAATTGTTTCGCCGAACGTTTTCGCCAAAGAGAATTAATTTGGCTTCTTCAGGGCTGAAAGAGAATAAATTATAATTAGCTACCATATATTATCTATTAAAACATTATTGATCTTACCGTAACTTAGAATTGTAGAGTTGGAATATTAAAAAACTTTGCTAGTAACATAGTGGTGTTTTTTTGTTACTATGTGCAAAAAAAGTTTTTTTTTATAAGAATTGAAATGTATGGTAGCTTCGAACTTGACACGTAAAGGCTTACCCAAGGTTAATCGAAAAACCCAATGCAACTACATTTAAAAGGAGGTAATTCTTTGAAAAATTAATTGATTTGATTAATTGAAATGATTAATTCTCTTTGGCGAAAACGTTCGGCGAAACAATTGATACACATTAGAGTATTTCTTGCAGATTTCCCCAATATTTAAGAGTTTACTATTTAACTAATCTGCAAAGATTAAATTTCTTTTCTATATATATATATATATATATATATATATATATATATATATATATATATATATATATATATTAGTAAATGTTTGTATTTTGAGAACGATTTCCGAAGTGGAAATTGAAACGTTAATAAACGTACTTTAACCTTTAATTGTGGCTTATTCCCATTTAAATAGTAATAAATAACTTTAAAATGCCACAAGGAAATAGCTTCAGAACTATATTTTATCTACAACAATTACCATTTTACAATGATATTCAGATATAATCTAATTATGACGAAGACTAACCAACGAATGTTTACCACCCATAAATTATGTTCAAATCAACTAACGTGCCAAAAGACCATTACATTATATCTTTGTTGTTATTTATCCGATTTTGACGTAAGAGACGTTAAATGAAAGGTGAAAGGAAAGCGTAAATATTTGCATACTATAGTTTATCTACGACGAGCAAGTAATTTATTGTTTTAAAGTGGATAATGAACATTGGTCTCTGTAAGAATATATGCTGGTCATAGACGGTTCTTCAGTAGCCATCAGGCAACAATTTTATCTGATCATGTTTATAAAACATACGAAATGCACTGTATATTGTAAATAAATATTTTGCCAACAAATAGAGTATTACTATGAGGGTTGAAAATTGGGAAAGAAATTACTGGGGCGGAGATAGGGCAAGTAAAATAAACGAAACTTGTGCGAACGGCACTCAGGATTTATTTGGGGAGCTGGGGTCGTGGATAAGCGAATGAAACAGGGAAATTGGATTGGGGCAACTACAAAAATGAAACAAAAGGGTACTTACATAAATCTACTGGAACAAATGGACAAATAAAACAACAAGCTGCTTCGCTGGATGCTGCTTCGAAGAATCCTTGTCTTGCTGGATTAAGGGAAAAGGCTCTTCCTTCTTAAAAAAGAAACACAAAAGGGGTTACGAGACTTTTCTAAAATAAATTTACACTTAAATTTAGAATTAAACTTTTCAAAAATGATTTAGGGAAATAAATTAAACATTTATTGTTGTCTTAGCACACACAATTACAAAATCAGATAATACAAAAACACTTACGATATAATTAGTTACAAAGATTTATATCAAAATAATAAAGAAGAAAAAACTTACATATGTCCTATTCGTTTACAAATGCTGTTGCTACAAAACTAACAAACGTTACTGGGCTATAAACTGTGGCAGAAGTAAATGACTACAAATAAAAATTATCTTTTTAAATAAACTATGTAACGAGGTTAACCTTTTTCAAAAAGAAAACAAACTAGTGTAAAAAAAATAAAATTAAGCTATCATGTGTCAACGAAAAATTTAAAAACAAAACAAATAAAATGACAGTAAGACCACGCCCCAAGATTTACATTATTAATTATCAAAATTTTAATTGTATAAAAGCGAATATTATTTTAAACTGTCAATTTTTACTTTAAAATTAAACACAAAAAAAGTTACCTGGATTTCACTGTAACGCACTGAAACTTCTGGATTTATACTTTTTCTGGAAACTGGATTTATACTATATTCTCTCTACCACACAAAAAACTGCATCTCCAAATTGAACAAAGTATCCTAAAACAGCTGCTTGGGACTAGTGGGCTTCTTAAAAAACAGAAAACTGGAACAACGTGGCTATATTTCAAATTTGTTATACACGCCGTTTAAAAAATATCTCAGACCAGCTACGGCATACAACAAAAAACAGTGATTACTTTTACTTTAGCAGACACATTACTTTGAGTATAATCACGTTTTCTCACAAATTTGTCGATTTTTGACCGACTCAACTAAAACACGTCTGCATAGTTCCGTTACCATTCTCAACCTGACCTGAATTTCTCTCGACTTCGGTCTAATACCGGCCGGCTACCTATGCCGCCCTTTTCCCCGCGCATGTCGTAAAATAACCTTGAATCACTTCCAGTTTTTAAAATCGTAGAAATAAACACGTATTATATTGATCATTTTAACTTCGTAACCCGATTTTTTCTTTGGGGGATTTAAATGTTAACAAAGACACCAAAATTTATATATAGCTCAGGAGTGTACTACAAAATTTTTATTTTTTATACTTGCATTTTAAAGAAAATTATTATGCTATAATTGCCTCTTCTTAAAAGAAAAAACTCGGATACTTTTATCCAGTTTTTGATAGAGACAAAACAACAAAAACAAAATCAAAAAAATAACCTCTTAAATGAGTTGAGACTTCTTAATAATATATTTTAGATGATGGCTAGTTAGGGATTAAACAACAAAAACAACATACAAGAAATAATTCTTGGCAACATGGCGTTTGACGAGAGTGTTTATAAGGAACTAGATCGTCTAAAAAAGTCCGAGTTAATAGAAATTTTAATATCTAAAAAGGTGCCAGACTCGTTAAAAGTGAGTGAAAGTATTAAACAACTGGTGGAATACAGGGAGACTGATAAGTCCGCTGAAAATGGTGTGATCAACAGTGATAATCTCGAGTTGAGGTTAGAAATCAATAAGCTAACATGTGATCTAAAATGTGCTAATATTGAAAGTCAATACTTGAAAGCTTTAAACAGTGAACTTACTAAAGGTAACCAACGTCAGGATGAAATAATATATTTGTTAAAATCGAAAAATATTACTTCAAATGCACCTTCTAGTTCGAACGTTGCCAAATCTTCAGACAAAACAGTTAAACCTCATAATACTAATGTCTGCAAATCTACGGGGAAAGAAGACAATCGTGAAATTGAAAACAATCATGAAACGTTACAGAAAAAAAAAGAAGCTAAATATAAGTCAACTACCGTCTCTACATCGATGCCTCAACCGTCCAATAAGAAAAATGATCTTATCACGAAACAAGAAAAAAATATGACGTCAATAGTTTCTCTAGGAGAAGGCAGCTCTTCAGACAATGGCAGATGGGAAGAAGTTCGTCATAGAAGCAGACGACAGAGACAAGCTACTGTAGGCACAAGTACAAATACCACGATAAAAGGTACTCCCAAATTCGTGGATCTCCACGTATACAGAATAGAACCAACTGCAACAGAGGCTTCTATTGTACAGCATCTAAAGCCTCATTTTCCAGAAGTCATTTGTGAGGGGATGGATTCCCGTCATCCTGAATTATATGCATCCTTCAAAGTACGGGTACATCAAGAACACTTCAATAGATCCTGCAGTATGGCCTAAGAACGCTTGTGTAAATAGTTTTTTATACCTACGGGAGCAACCTCAAAATCAGGGGTAAGTTTTAATCCAAATTTAATGCTGTTAAATATTCAAAGCATAAATAGTGATAAAATTTGTGATGTTATTTTAGAACTTACTTCTCATAAGAGCATAAATATTATCTGTTTAACGGAATTATGGGAATCAAATGATTCTATTGGAAACGTCAACATTGAAGGTTTTATCCTAGCAAGTTGTTATTTGCGAGGTAACTCAATAAGAGGAGGAGGCGTAGGAATTTGGGTTCGAAAAGGTCTTAATTTTAATAACAAACTCAACTCTAGGATAAAGCAATATTGTGTTGATAAACATTCTGAATTTTGTATTACTTTTTTCAAAGACAAGAAAAATAACTCATTTGTTATATTAAATTGTTACAGATCACCATCTGGTGATTTAAGTATTTTTTTTGAATAACCTCGAAGGTATTTTAAATTATTTATATAAACCAAATATACGTTTTGTAATATGTGGTGATTTTAATGTAGATACCAGACATATGACTAACGACCATGTTAATCTACTCAATGTTTTACTGAATTTTAATATTAATTTTAATCTTCTCAATTGGCCAACTAGGGTCACGGATACCAGCGTTACAACGTTAGATAATGTATTTGTAAATTTCTCGAACTCCGGTTTGTCATGTGTACTTGATAACACTGTATCAGATCACAGAACGGTTTTAGTGGAACTTGACTTTGAAACGGAATTGTCATACTTTATACAAAAAAGACAATTTGGTGAGGAATCGATAAATCACTTTATCGTTAACCTCATTAACGAAAACTGGAATAGTGTTTATGGAATTTTAGACACTAATCTAGCATTTCAAGCTTTTATAAATATCTTTTTGTATCATTTTAATAATAGCTTTCCATTAACAAGGACAAAAATCAAAACAACTAAAAATAAATGGATTAATAGTGAAGTTCGAAAGTCTAATTTTGAATTAAGAAATTTACACGCTTTATCAAGGGCAGTACCAATTCTTAGAGATTTTTATTAACAATAAAGGAAAAAACATAGAAAACTTTTGACCAAAACAAGAAAAGATTATTACCAGAAAATCATTACTTCGTCTGATAATCCCAATAAAATCACGTGGAAGATTGTCAATGATTTTTCAAAAAGTGCTAATAACAATGCTAATACTTTTTTAATGTATGATGACAATAATATGATAACAGATCCTCAAGAGGTAGCATGCACTTTTAACACATTTTTTAAAAATGCACCCATTGATATCGTGTCGAAAATTCCAGGTAATACAGTAGACACACACAGTCAGTCAGTTATTATAGATCATGAAAATTTCTTTCAATTGTACCCATTTACTGGGCAGGAACTGATCGAACTCTTGCAAAGTAAACTTAAAAACAAATCCTCTAGTGGTTTTGACGAGATACCTGCATTTTTGGTGAAAAAAGTTTTACCTTTTATAATCAATCCTTTAACTTATCTCACCAATTTGTCTTTTTGCAATGGGGATTTTCCTAATTACTTAAAGACAGGCAAAGTAGTTCCCATTTTTAAAAAAGGAGATCCAAAACTGGTCAGCAATTATAGGCCTATAACAATTCCCAGTATATTTTCAAAGGTATTTGAGTATGGATATTTAAAGAGATTAAATGGTTATCTAAAAAACAATAATATCATAACTATAAATCAACATGGATTTCAAGAAAATAAATCTACTAATACGGCAGTCCATGCATTTTATGCCCATTTAACCAGTTTGATTGATGCAGGCGAATGTCCTATTGGAATATTTTGTGATCTTAGTAGGGCATTTGACTGTGTCAATCATGAAATATTATTTAAAAAACTAAAACAGATAGGTATTACAGGAAACTCTTTACAGTGGATTATGTCATTTCTAAACAATAGACAACAATATGTGAGCCTGCAGACGAGGATCGAGGATTGTGTGACCAGTTGTAGATCTAGTCTTGTTACTACAAACATGGGTGTTCCCCAAGGATCTATAATAGGACCAATTCTCTTTGTAGTCTACATTAACGACATCGTACAAGTGAACAGAGCGGTAAATTTCACTATATATGCGGATGATACGTCCATTATTCTATCTAACAAATCCAACGTAATCCTACAACATCAATGTAATGATTTTCTTTCATCTTTATGTTCTTGGTTTTGCGATAACTCGTTGCATCTTAATGCAGAAAAAACGCAAGTTATACATTTCCACAATAAACAAAAATACTTGGAAAATCTTCAGCTTATTTTTAACAACATGCAAATAGCTACCGTGTCGTCAGGCAGGTTTTTGGGAATAACGATTGACGAAAGTTTGGATTGGAAGTTGCATTGTGGAGCGGTTGTTTCGAAGTTGAGTTCCATTAACTATCTAATTAGAAATTTAAAATATGTTCTGACGGAAAATCAGCTAATTATGATTTATTATGCACTCGCAGAGTCCAGGCTAAGATACGGAATATGTTTTTGGGGTATGTCTGGTTATGCAAATGGTATTTTCATCATACAAAAGAAAATATTGCGTTGTGTCGCTGGTGTCTCCCGACTAACTAGTTGTAGAGAATATTTTAAAAAATATAAAATTTTAACATTGGCGTGTCTATACATTTTTGAATTATGTGTTTTTATTTTTAATAACTTACATCAGTTTAAAACGAGTGGTGATATGCATAATTTCAATACTAGATATTGTAATAAACTTTATATACCATTTTCAAAAGGTAACATTAAATTTAAATCGTCCAGAGTATACGGGCTACAGGTGTTTAATCATTTACCTACAGTTGTAAAGTCCACTAGTTCAATAAATGTATTTAAGAGGAATCTTAGGCAATTTTTATGTGAAAAAGTGTTTTATACAATCGAAGAATTTTTTAGATCTTAGATATTAGCCGTATTTCATTTAGCTTTTAAATTCAGTTCATGTCTTGTTTAGTCTAGTTTAGTGTTTAGTTTTTAGCAATGTATATTTATGACTAATTCTATACAAACTATGTTTGTCAGAAAGAAAATAAAGAATTTAATTTTAATTTAATTTAAGTTACAAGAGATTGGGCTAGCGTGCCATCGATCGTTTGACTCTACTATAAACGTAGGTGACACGAGTTTCTATGCCTTAGGGGAAGCCAACCTTATGCCCTGTAGTGAACCTCGCTGACATTCACAACAGTAACACAAGTGATTTGTCGGACAGGCATAGCCATGTCACCTCGTTGCCTAAACCGAATGCGGTACACAAAAACAAAAGAATGCTCTCTACACTCAGCAGTTAGGCGTCTGCTAATCTCCACTATACGCCTAGCGAGACAGGGAATTCCGCAACGGTTCTAAAAAAAAATTAGGATATAGACCTTAAATCTATATACCTACATACGACAAAATGTGACTCACATGTGTCTCTAACCAAAATAGGTTACCTATATCAAAATTATCAAAGGTGAAACTATATTCCAAAAGGACTGAAATCAAATCAACATACAAACTTGAAAACATAAACATGGGATCTTCTTCTTCTTCTTTGTGAACCATTTTCCATCCACTCCTGAATGTAGGTCTCTCCCAATTGCTTCCATCTTTCTCTATCTTGCGCCAATCTAATCCACTGTTTGCCTGCCACTGTTCTTATGTCATCTACCCATCTTTTTTGAGGTCTTCCCATGCTTCTTTTTGTCGTCCTTGGTCTCCATTCTAGAACATGGGATAGAATGTACTAATTACTTGAGAATGACATATTGTCCTCATCTTACTCAAAAGGCTTTAAATCTTTAACATGCCACTTACCAAGACTGAACCTTTGAAATCTGACAAACGATAAACCACTGGTGACAATTTTTCCTTGATGAATGCTTTAATATACTTTGGTGCTAGTTTGGACATAAACTTGTTGACAGCACAAGACAAAACTTTATTTTTTTTCCAAACTCTATCACCCACTTGAAATTTGACTTCTCTTCTACGTAAGTTGTAACTTCTAGTGTTACGTTCATATCCTTTTCGAAGATTAGCCTTAACCTTTTCAAAAACTTTATCTAATCCTTTAACTTCTGAAGCATCCATGTTACGGTCACCCTGGAATTATCTCAAGATCTTAATTTTGTTGATCCTTGTAATCAACATCATAGTAGTTTCCACTTAAGGGAACAAGACGGCCATAATTAAGGAAAGCTGGAGTATATCCAGTTACTTCATGCTTTGCTGTGTTAATAGCTTGTCTGATCTTTTCTAAATTCTTGTCCCAATCTACGTGGTCTTTCACATATGTCCGTATTGCTGTACCAATGGTTCTATTGTTCCTCTCTACAAAATTACACTGTGATGTATATACTGGGCTAAACCATACTTTTTGAACATTACTCCTATGACAGAGCTAAATTAAGAGAGAATTGTTCAGATTTAAGGCATTATCACAAATCATATATTGGGGAACACCAAACATGAGGAAAACATCATTTTCTAAAAACTCAACTATATTCGTAGCCGTGGCCTTCCTCAAAGGATGGACTAACGTATATTTACCAAACCAATCAGAAACTACTAATAACCACGTATAACCTTTCTTTGAACAAACATAGGGACCTATTAGATCTATAGCAACTATCTGTCAAGGAAACTTGGCCTCTCTCTGCTTACCCATTTTACCTAATGAAGCATAATTTGTATAGTATACAATAGTATCTTTCCTGAATATGGGAAAAAGTTTTATAAAATCCAAAGTGAGCACACGTAGGTGGTTCATGACAAGATTGCATAACTTTAAACCTTTGTGGTTTAGGCACAAGAATTTTCGATCCTGCATCATTAGTCTTAAAAGAATTGGTGGTAGGAATAACTTATAAACAAAATCATTCTCCACTTTCCACTGTGGAAAATCAAGGGAGGATCGGTGTTTCTTTGATCTCAAATTATCAAACCAAGAGTATATTCTATCTACATCTTAATAACATATCTCTTTGATATTTTAGGCTGGATCCTTGGTGTGAGGTCGAGATAAAGGATCAGGGACTAAATTTGATTTCCCTTTTCTATGAATTAAATCAAAAGTATGCTGTCTTAGGCGCATGGCTAAGACAGCATACTGTCTGGCTAATTTACCAGTAGGATTGGACAATTTATTCAACCAAAGAAGTGAATGGTGGTCAGTAATGACCGAAAACTTGACTTCCTCGAAGTAAACTTGAAATTTCTCGATAGCGAAGATCACAGCAAGATATTCTCTCTCTGTAACTGAGTAATTTCTTTCAGCTCTGGAAAGAGATCTACTAATATATAACCTTTTCTTCACCATCTATAGTTTGTGTCAAAACACCATTAAGGCCGGTATCAGATACATCACATTGTACAACAAAGGGAAGATCAAAATTGGGCTGGGCTAAAATAGGGGCAGAAATTAGAAGTTCTTTTGTTTTCAAAAAAACTTATTTAGCTTCACTTGTCCAAAGTACAGGTTGTTTCTTTTTGCGATGACCTTTAAAAGATCATTTATTGGGGAGGTTAAACTAGAAAAATTTTTAATAAAACGGTGGTACCAAGAACACATACCGATAAATCTTTTAATTTCAGTAGAATTAGTTGGTCTTGGATAATTGACCATATCAAGGATTTTTTTCTGGATCTGCCTTCAAAGAATTATTACCAACTACATAACCAAGATACTTCAACTTTGACTTAAAGAAATCACACTTTTCAATGTTGATGGTCAAGTTGCTTCTCTTTAATTATCTTTAACAACTCAATGTGTTTCTCAAATGTTGGGGTACATACTATAATGTCATCCAAATAACAAAATATGTAGGGCTTGAATTCAGGTCCAAAACAGCATCAACAAGTTGAATATGTGCACTATTACACAAACCAAAGGGAACAGAAGTGAATTGAAAAGAACCTCTACCAGAAACATTGAAGGCTGTTTTTTTCCTTGAGTCGAGATGAAGGGGGATTTGCCAAAATGCTTTTCTTAAATCAATAGAGCTAATGTATTTAGCTCCTCTAAGCAATGAAAGGATTCTATCTATCTGGGACAAGGGATAACTATCATGAACTGTAACCACATTTAATGAACGACCATCAAAACAAAACCTATATTCTCCTGATTTCTTTTTAACTAACAATACTGGACTTGACCATGGGGATTGTGCTGGTTCGATTACTCCTAATCTTAACATTTCATGTACTCTTTATGTAGTAATTTATTCATATATGGAGACAAAAGATATTGTCTTTTCTTAAATGGTTTGGCATTAGCTGTGTCAATAACTATTTCTATTTTGTTGGTTCTTTCAATATATTTAGAACTAGAGACTTCTTCAAAAGAATTCACTACTGACTTTGCCATATTTCTCTCAGTGGTAGACAACAAGTCTACGGAATACAAAGTTTCTATTTTATTCTTTCTTCGGGAAGAATGCCATGTTTTATCCTCAAATTTTAATAACAATGAGAACTGCTGCATAAAATTATTTCCCAAAATAAAATTGTAAGGGAGAGAAAGTGCAACAAAAAATTTTACCATATGACAAACACCGTCAGCCTCTATTGGAAGATCAATGGTACCAACAACTGATTTATTCGAACCATCTGCTAAGCAGACATGCTTAGTAGATGTGGGATTATACTTAATTTCTTGGGAATCCAAAAATTCAACTCCAGCGACTGTCCAAAAGAACTACAAAGTTTCTAGAGAAAATGGAAATACTAACATGAGGACAACTATCAAAATCTTTCTTTTCAAAAATTGGGTTCAACGATGACCTGTAAGGTCTGTTGGTCTTAGATCTATTTGTAATACAACACTTGGGGCAAGAAGATATGTACACACATTTATGACCACAACGAGAACAAGATATCTGCTTGCTCCTACAGTCACGGGAAATATGACCTGGCCTATTACAATTGAAACAAATAATCATTCTCTGATTTCTGAAAGATTGATAAGGGGTAAATTGCATTAATAGAGGTGGGGATGAAAAGACTGCATAAATTTCTTACTTCAGTATTGTCTGGTGGACTGGGTCTATCATTTTCATACCTATATTTAGGATTGGGTCTCCTAGAAGAATTATTATTTCTATCAGGTCTGTTACCTACTCTACTTTTGTCTTGCTTATTTTGATTATCAATCACATGAACCTCTTCTTTGTGATTTTCTGAATCATCAAGTGAAATAGCAGCAAGACCCTTAGTAGACTGCAACAAGGGCAAGACATTCTGCTTTAAACGTTTTATAGTAGCTACGAACATTTTTACTGTAGCAAAATCTTGTAGGGCTATTAGTGGAATGTAATCCACTAAAATATTCTTTCTCATTATCTTCACCTTTTGGGCTTCACTTGGGTATGTTTCTAAACGTTTTAAAAGGTTTTCCATTACTGCTGAATAGATGGTTATGAATTCATTCCTTTTCTTCTTCCTACTTTTAATTTCATCTAAGAGATTATCATTATAATCTTGGTGCAAAAAAGCAGATTTGAGTAGGGCTACCAACTCATCCCAACTATTAATTTTATCTCTAACACTTCTATACCAAATAGCAGCATTACCTTCAAATAACTCAATGGCTGAACGAAACGGGATGTCTACGGAAATATTCCTAGACCTAGCGGAATCTCTAACTTTTTCTAAGAATATGGGGAGAGCTTTACTTTCACCATTAAATATAATATGTAAATCAGAAATAATGATAGGAGTTGAAACCTGTATTATTGGCGCCTGGACTATACAATTAAGTACTATAGGGGCTGAGACTGGGTTACTAGTGGATGGTATGGATAATCCATCAGATATTTCCTCTTTTTCCAACACATCACCCTTCAACAACAACAAATCATCTTTACACTCATTGACAGACAAACTTTTTACTTCTTCCTCAACATCATTCATAGGGAAATTTTCTAATCTGGTATCTAAATGTTTAGACCTTATCTCAAATCTAGCAAAATCAGCCTTTGTTTGCATTCATTGATTGAGCACTACTATATAAATCTTCCATTATTAACTTAATCTCATTCAACTCATTCTTAGGAGCTACTACATTATTAACCAAATCGACTAAACCTGAAGATGAAGTGGCCTCCTTGAGACTCTTCCGTGGTCTTATTTGGGACATCACGGCATCTTATGAAAAGCACATAAAATAACTCTCCTGATTTCAAATGATTAACCTGGGTGGACTTCATTTTTCAAAAATTGGATGAAAGTAAACACACAAAACAACTTAAATCAAACTCAACAACTAGTGGAAAATATAACTATTTTAAGAAACATCCGTTTGCATTTATCATCTGATAGTAAGCCTCACTTGCACTCAACGCTCTGGAATCCAAAACTCATCCAATTTGCCGCAACTTTTGCTCTTGACTTAGTAATCAGTTGATAAACAAAAATGAGGCCTCTAACCTGTTTCTTAAAAGTTCACACTTCCACTAATAAGGACTAAAAAAAGGGTTTGAAACAACAGGGGAAAACATGAAAAAAAAACAAACAACCTAAACTGTACATACAAGGGAAGACAAAACACTAATAATATTGAAAACTTTTTGAGTGAGCTATATTAAATAATACCAATTAACCAACTCTTGTTCCGAAAATAAATGAGACTGCTCCTAGTCCAAACTAAAACAGCATCTCTTGATCACAAATATTATACTTGTGGTCATTAAGATACAAGAAAGGCCACACAACAAACAACAGTCTACTACTGAGACTAAACTTGGTCGAATCTTCTCAACGACTCACAATGACTACTTTTCGATCACAAACTCTAACTAACTCGTGGCATATAATGATGTCAAAGATGGTTAATTAGAAAACAAAGGGAAAGCAACACAACTACATAACTACACAGCTCACACAAAAGTCACTCAAAACAATACACACATTTACTCTGTTTAATATAATATATAGCTGTGTAACAGTGTAGCAGGGGGCTACGTTACATACACATGACATGGCTTACTTCAGGCAGTCAACAATCAACCTACATGGCAGATTGACATGTTTTTGATATTGATAAGATTGTAAAAAATATAAGTTTAATTAGTACAATATTGTTTAACTTATAAACCCATAAAATATAAAACATGGCGCAGTCAAACAGTTAGCTGGGTACAGTCAAAAAACTAAATTTTACCATAAAAGAAAAAAAAACTTTAAGAACATAGTGAGGCACGAGGTAACATAACCTAAAATGGCAATGGGAATAAGAGTAAAGCTACCACCAGATTTTGACATAGAGGGACAAAATGCGGCAAGTGAATGGAAGTTTTGGAAAACCTGTTTCGAAGATTACTTACTAGCAACAGGACAAGACCAGTCAGCAGATAAAATAAAACTGTCAATTTTAAGAAATATAATTGGAACTGAGTCTGCCAAAATTATGTCCACATTCGTCATCCCAGAAGACGAAACCAATAAGTACGATTTAATGATGTCAATAATCGACAAATATGTTAATCCAAGGATGAACGAATCATTTGAAAGATACAATTTTATCACGAGAGTTCAGAAAGAAGGAGAGTCATTTGAGCAGTTTCTTACTAGTTGTAGACATTTGATTCGAACATGTAATTATAATGAAATTGATCCAGATCAAACAGCCGAAGATAAAGCTCTAAGAGACAAGATATTGATAGGCATCAGAGATTCAGTTACTAGAGAAGCTTTATTGAGAGTAGACAAACTTACCCTACGAAAGGCCATCGAATTTTGTAGAACTAGTGAGCAAAGTAAAAACCAAAATTTGAAATTTCATAACGAAACGAAAGATGTGGATATAGGACAAGTTCATAAAGAAAGGAATAAAGATAAGTTCCAGAGCCATATAAACTATAATAACTCTAAAAGTAAAACCAACACTAATGAAAAATTCAAGTGCAAACGGTGTCAATTAACTCATGGAGCCAGAGAATGTCCAGCATATGGAAAGAAATGTAAGAAATGTGGGATTTTAAACCATTTTGCAAAGTCGTGCAGAGTCAAGAATATTGATGTCATAAATGAAGGTAGCAGTGATGGATCATCTGATATTTTTGTAGGTAATGTTAATAAAGTATACCAAGATGTAAGTTGTCAAAATATTTGGGATGAAATTATAGAAATTGAAAATAAAAGAATTAAAGTAAAACTTGACACAGGTGCTGATGTAAGTATAATTCCATTAAAAATTTTTAAGAAAATTGATAAACAGTTTAAAATTAGGCATAATCAGTATGTACTTAAAGGGTTTGAGGGTACTCAGGCTAAAACAATAGGTGTTGTAAATTTAGTTTGTAAATATAAAAATAAGTATGTTTATGATGACTTCACTATTATTGATGGGGCAACTCAAGTTCTTTTAAGTGGTAAATTATGTGTTGATTTGGGATTAGTTAAACGAATCAACAATGTTGAGAGTTGTGGTGCTTTAGAACTAGCCGAAAGGAATAAACTTATAAACCTTAAGCCTGATGTTTTTAGGGGTCATGGTAAATTTTATGGTAAACATAGGATTATTACAGTAGACAATTTTGAACCAGTAAGTTACCTACCCATAAATGTACCTGTTGCAATTAGAGATAAGTTAAGAGATGAATTAGATAGGTTGACAAAAAGAGGGGCAATTGTGAAAGTTAACGAAATTGGCCCGAGGGCAAGCATAAACCGCATTGTCATTGTGGAAAAGCAAAATGGTAAGTTACGTTTGTGCCTAGACCCATCAGACTTAAATAAACAAGTTGTCCGCAAACCAAGAATAGTACATAAATTGGAAGATGTTTGTGCACAAATGATGAGTAAAAAGATATTCTCTGTATTTGATCTCTCTGAAGCATAGCATCATTTGGAACTTGATTAGGCATCATGCTATAAATGCTGTTTTGCAACATCATATGGAATTTTCAGATATAAAGTATTGCCGTATGGATTATCAAATTCCCAGGATCTGTTTCAAGAAGTAGTAGAAGATAAATTTAAAGGTATAGAGAATTTATTGATTTGTCATGATGATATGATTGTTATGGGAACAACAAAAAAGAACATGACACAACTGTTAAAAAAGTTTTAGAAAGGGCTAAATGAGTAGGAGCGAAGTTTAATAGTGACAAATTCCAATATTGTCAAGAAGAGGAAAAAATTTATGGGCCAAGTTTTTTCACACAAAGGGATACAAATAGATCCTGATAGAGTGGAATCACTTTGCAAACTCAAAGAACCAAATAGTAAAATAGAATTGCAACGAATTTTGGGTGCATTCAATTATGTTAGACGGTATATTTCGAATATGGCTGAACATATTCAACCTCTTTGTCAATTACTTAAAAATAATGTAGAATGGGTGTGGCTCCCTTCACATCAAAAATGTTTTGATAATTTAAAGGACATCATTTGTAAATCACCAGCTTTAGTCCCGTATGATCCTAATCAAAAAATTATTTTACAATGTGATGCATCTAAAAATGGCTTAGGTGTTTGTATGTTCCAGAAATATGAGAAAGTTTTAAAATTAGTAGCTTGTGCATCACGAACTATGAATGATAGTAAGATAAATTATAGTCAAACTGAGAAGGAACTATTGGCAATCTATTATGCTCCTCAAAAATTTCACAATTTTTTTTTATAATTTTGATGTTGATGTTCAGTCAGATCACAAACCTATAATCTACATTATGAATAAGCCAATTTGCAAAATTGGATCAGTTAGACTCCAACGTTTAAGACTTAAACTTCTCAAGTATAGATTAAATGTTTATTTTGTTCCTGGAAAAGACATACATTTTGCTGATATGCTATCTAGGTCTAGTTTAAATATAAATACACAAGACTCAGAAATTTTTGAAATGGTCCATTCCGTGAGTAAAGAAAATTAATATGCTACAATATACCTAACCCTAGTTTACACCGCACTTTGCAGTTTCCATCTCACGATCAACTAAAAGGTTTAAGTACAACTTCCTTTATGAAGGTACACAGGCGTGAATCCGTGCAGGAAGAAGTCGACCATCCGTTTAATACTCCGTAAAGGACCATCAAATATTCAATGTTAAGATATGTAAGGTATATTAAATGAAAGAAAACTTAGCCATCGAGTAAACACATGACTACCACAATACGCTACGGTAACTCAAGCTGACAGATACTGTTACCGATTAAAAAAGGGAAAAGCTGATTGTTGAAAATTAAAAGGGAAAAGCCGGAGATGGTGAAGCCAATATTAGGAATTACGTAAGATTTATGGTTGAATAAAATTTGAAATTAATTAATTATTATTTCTTCTTCTTTCAGTGCCTATTCGTTCCGAATATTGACAATCATTCTGGCTATAATTATTTTATTGACTGATGCTTTAAATAGATTCGTTGTTGTTGTGGAGAACCATTTCCTCAGGTTCTTCAACCATGATATTCTCCTTCTACCAATTCCTCGCTTTCCGAATACTTTACCCTGTAGGATTACCTTCAGTAATCTGTATTTAGTGCTGTTTCTCATTATATGTCCGAGATATTCCAACTTTCTCCTTTTAATGGTATACATCACCTCTCTTTCTTTGCCCACTCTTCGTAATACGGTCTCGTTGGTTATCTTGTCTGTCCATGATATCCTTAGAATTCGCCTGTATAGCCACATCTCGAAGGCTTCAAGTTTTTTCTCCATTGCTTCAGTTAGTGTCCAGGATTCAACTCCGTAATACAATATTGAGAAGATATAACATCGTAGGAGCCTTACTTTTATCTCCAGATTAAGATTGTGGCTTTTAAAGAGTTTGGCCATGTTATTGAATGCACTCCTAGCTTTCTCTATTCTACATTTTATTTCCTGTGAGTGATCCCATTGTTCATTTACTGTTGTTCCAAGATAGTTATACTGTTTTACTCGGTCCACTGGTGTATTATTGATAAGTAGTTGAGCGTCTCTAACTTTATTTTTGCTGATGATCATAAATTTAGTTTTTGTTATATTTACTTGAAGTCCAAATCTTTCACTTACTTCATTTACTTTGTTTATCAGTTGCTGTAAACTGTTCAAACTGTCTGCAAAAATAACGGTGTCGTCTGCATAACGGATGTTGTTTAGGCGTTCTCCATTTAGAAGTATTCCATGTTCGCATTTTTCCAAGGCTTCACTAAATATTTCCTCTGAATATAGATTAAATAATATAGGTGAAAGTATACAACCTTGTCTAACGCCTCGTAGAATCTGGATCATTTCCGTTGGTTCACCTCCAAAATTCGTTTTTATTGTGGCTGATTGGTTCCAGTATAAATTTTGTATTATACGCCGATCTTTATCATCCATTTGGGCTTTTGTTAGAATATCCATCATTTTTTGGTGTTGAACTGTATCAAATGCTTTTTGGTAGTCCACAAAGCATGTGTAAATATCGCAAGTAATATCTCTGCATCTTTGAAATAATACTTGTAGACTAAACAGTGCATCTCTTGTACCTACGCCCTTCATGAATCCAAACTGTGTGTCTTGTATTCTCTCTTCGCATAGCTTGTATATTCTATGATGTATAATTTTAAGAAAAAGTTTTAATGTATGGCTCATTAGACTTATTAGCCTATATTCTCCGCACTTTTTTGCTCCCTGTTTCTTTGGTAAGGTAATAAATTCTGAAAGTAGCCAATCTTTTGGGATATTGCCTGTGTCATAGATATTATTGAAGATTTTACATAGTACTCTTAAAGATTCATCATCAAGAAGTTTAAGAAATTCAGATTGTACTCCGTCTGGTCCTGGAGCTCTACCTTCTTTTAGTGATATTATGGCTGCTCTTATTTCTGCCACTAGTATAGGTGGTCCTGTTTCCGTAGGTATTGGGGGCTGGTTCTCTCTCTCATCAAAAAATAAATTTCTTATGTAATTTTTCCAGGTATCATTGATACTCTCTTTGTCCACGATTATCTCTCCATTGTCATTAACAAGTTTACTTATTCTTCTGTTTTTACATTTACCTGTAATTTCTCTTACCTTCTTATGCACGTTGAAGTCGTCGTATTTACTTTGGAGAATTTCGATTTCTTGGCATTATTTCCCAGTTCTTTCTGTTTGGCTTCTCTGATCTTTCTCTGTATCTCTCGCTGTAATGTTTTATACATGGAGTTATCGTTCTTGTTTTTCCTTCTTTCTTCCATTAGTTGCAGAATCTCTGTCGTCATCCATGTCTTATTCTTACCTTCTTCGTTCTTCATAAAATTGTCTTTAATGTCGTCTATTGTTTTCTTAAGGGATTCTATCTTATCTTCTGTGCTTTCCGTTGTATTATCGATTTCTTTAAATTTTCTATTTAATGTTTTGCTGACTATTTCTTTTACTTCGCTACATTTCAGTTTTCTCATGTCATGTTTTTTTACAGTTTTTCCGCGTATTTTCTTTAACTTAGTTCTATACACGCCCACTAAAGGATTGTGGTCAGATTGAATATCAGCGCCTGGGTAGGTTTTAATACTGTTGAAACTATTTCGATATCTTTTGTTAACAAGCATATAGTCTATTTGATTTCTAATAATAACGTCTTCTCCGTTGTCTCTAGGTGATTTCCACGTATACAGGCGTCTAGGCGGTAGTTTGTAAAATGTGTTTAGCACGATTAAGTCATGCTCAGCTGCAAAGATACTCATTGTTTCTCCGCGTTGATTTCTCTCTCCTAATCCATGTGGACCAATATGTTGCCCTTCTTTTCCGTTACCTATTTTTGCATTGAAATCTCCCATGATTATAAGGAGTTCGTGTCTCGGTATATCTCTTATAAGGTTGCTTATTTGTTTGTAGAATTCTGATATTTCTTCATCACTATGGTCTGCTGTGGGTGCATAGACTTGTATGATGTGTGTGTTCACCGGTGACGTATTTTATTAATTATTATTTAAATAAGGTTAAATAAAGGGAATGTAACCAATACAAAAGAAAATATAAAATTTACTTGAAATACTACAATGGAATAGGCTTAGCTCAAAAGAATGAGAGTAGTGCTCAGAGAGGAGGTTGGCACGTTTGTTTGCCTGTAGTAACCTAAGATAGTTAGATAAATCCTAAGATGATCTTAAGATGGGCGCCAGGGTGAATTTTAAATATCACACCAATTTGGGGTATATGTAGTTATATATTAACTGAACAATAAAAGATGATAGGAAACAAATAAAAATCAGAAATGCTTTATACACTATATTCCAATCTTATGTACTATCCCAACCCTAGACTTATATACACTAACCAATTATTAAAATATATCCATAAAATATATTTACAAAAAAAAACAGTTACCTAAAAATATGACCCAAAATATAATTATATACAAAAATTGGTCTACCCAGTTCTCTAACAAGGAGATACAATGATCTGGGATTACTGTTTAGGATAACTCACTTGGAGTAAATAGTAATTAAAATATTAGAAAATAATTAAATACTTATATAAGTTACAAAAAGGGCAGTTTAAAAATCTGAGACTAGTCAGTTAAGACACTAGAACAATACATACATCAATTTAACAAAATAAAGGTACGTAGTAGCAACCATAAAATGGGATAATGTATCCTGACCACTTATCATAAGGGTTATGTAAAATATTAATAACGAAATAAATACAAAGTAAATAGAGAATGACAAAATTCAAACAAGTAAAAAGATTCAACAAGTTGAGGTTACTACCCAGGGATTGTGCACAAACCTGTTTGTAACCCACTTAGGCTGAAGGCCTAAGTATCCAAGTATATATTATAAAAAAATTGAAATTTAAATTATAAAGTTAATAAAATATAATGGTTCTTAGTAACTCTTTCGTTGGAAAGGGAGTTACTTAATCGGCTGTCCAGTGTTCAGGTAGTAGATGGGCTCTAAGATGGATCAGCCTATGCTCCGTGTATCAGCCTTTAAGGACTGGCAGACCAACCAAGTGTTGTAATTCTTTCTCCCAAATCAAATAATCTCCTTTTCCCAAATAAAAATGTACTTCTTCCCCAAATCAAAACTTCTTTCCAAATAAAATTAAATAAAATGAAATTCCAGACTTGGAAGTTGGAGCCGGCAGGCTATAAGAAAAGAAAACTTTTTTATTCTGTGTTCTTGTATTTAATATCTATAGTTTTTGTTCTAGTAACAAAAACTAGAATATATTTGCCATTAGGTGACCTTGGCTCAAAAATATAGTGTTACTGCACTGGAATATATTATAATTTGTATATATATATATATATATATATAAAATAGGAATGATATTTGGATATTTGTAGTAAGCTGAGAAGATTTAGACGATTGGGAACTGGCAAATTTAAATGGAAGATGTGTGATAACTTACCAGAACTTATTTGGGAGTTTTATTTTTCATAAACCAACGTAACTTCTTAATACACAAAACTAAATACGTCTTAAACAACAATAAAATATTCTTCACCTTTCCCCAAAAAAAAACAATAAAATAACTTAAATTCTTTTTTTTTACTCCCTTCAAGTACTGCCTGCCGCAAACTCAACAACTCATCTCCTTCAAGTTCTGTTACAAAATGGCCATTACATTATTCTTTTTCCCTTTTGACGAGGGAATCGATTATCTTATCATCGATATCGATAATCATAATAATGAAATATGAGATCGTATTGTGGGTTGCATACTCCAACGGTGGCAGATTAGTAGTTAATGTAGGGATTCGGTTTGCTAACGTTCAAAATTTTAGATTATTAACGATTGTATCGTTACAATCTCCTACAACTCGGAAAAAAAAAGAAAAGCCATTTTCTTTTTTTTTCTTACTGGGAACCCAATTATTGAAGATAGTAAACCCATTAAATGGTCTGTAGCTTTTAAATGACATGTGGACTGACTTACTTATAAACATACCTCTAGGTGCATAACGAAAAGCGAAAGGTATTTTTTTTTAAATATTGAATTAAAACATACTAAGTTGTTTAAACTGTGGAAACCACATTTAAAGGAATAAACACTAGCTCAAAATAATTGACAGTAATCACACACTGTGAGATTAAACATTTGTGTGAATACTAAACTACATAATATAGTGACTCAGATACTGCTCTGATCACATATAATTCATTGCACAGAGTCTTTCATCTGTGACTTACCTAATAACTGATAAACCAAAAGTTGTTGAAGTCAATCTAGCGGATTTAATAAAACCCCATATTATAATTGCTTCAACTCCACAAACACTCAACTACCACTAAAAGTAGGAGCAAACAAAATATACACTCACATAATCGGAATAACTAACAACTTCTATCTGTACACCGAACTCGAACGATTAAAAATAATCACAAATTTAAGAGCTATGTAAGAGAAGTCGTAACACTCTACCACCATTAAAAGTAGGAGTGACCAAAACACACACCAAATATAAATAAAGTATCTAACAACTTCCACCTTTACATCGGACTCGAACGATTAGAAATAACCACAAATTGAAGAGCCGTGTAAAAGGAGTTGCAGCACTCTACCACCAATAAAGATAGGAGTGACAAAAATCCATACCAAATATAACCAAATAAATAACAACTTCCACTTTTACATAAGACTCGAACGATTAAAAAAATAACCACAAATTTAAGAGTCTCGTAAAAGGAGTTGTAACACTCTGCTACCAATAAAGGTAGAAGTGACCAAAATAGATACCAAATATAACCAAATGTAACTCCACATACTCAGATAATTATCGCTGAATGGGTAAGATAGACCAAGTGGACTCAACAAGGGACACCAGATTTATATATATTGCATATCCAAAGTGAGACAATCATACAGATTTTATAACCATTCGCAATATAACAACTAAACTCAAATAAAATTGAACATGTCGATCACCACATTAATACGGATGTAACAATGTAATAAAAACAATGGTAGCAAGAGCCAGATCCAAAATCGATTCTACCCTAGGTAACAGATTCACTTAATATATCCAAGGAGAACAATCAGGCTCAACTAGGATTTCTTGCTACACAATAAGTACCCTTAAGCTATAACAAATGATAAAGTATACTGTGTACCAGGTGACTACACAATGACTGAGATGACATTGGATTGTAAGAGACAATTCGCCTATCTTCAGTTCACATGCTGTTATGAAGTCAAACCATCATAGAAAATAATCGGTCTTATAGTCCTTAACTAGTATACAACAATAATCTGGCATTCAATAATGTTTCGTTGACTAGGCCGAACATCCGGAAGAATCCCAACTCATCTTCCTAGGACTCTCTTTCGTGTCCTTGAAAATTACTAAACCCCAGATTAACGTGCATAACTAGCAAATTCTACACACCAAGAAGATGAATGGTTATGACCATTTATATAAACTAATGAAGGTATAGGTACCAGTGTGGAATTATCAAGACAAATATAACTAACTCATTCTGGAATTCTGTAACTATAGCATAAAGCTACAATGGATGATTAAGAATAGCCAGAAGAAGAGCACATCAGATGTTGGAGATATCCCTATTAACGTATTAACCATAAAATAGTCGACGACAGAAACACATACTAAAATAAACAGGACTAGAGCGCGAGTAAACCAATTTCCAATGAAACTGCAGATTGAAGTTGTCTCTAGTCGCTAAACAAAATTTTTGAATTTGTAGGGAAAGTTAAGTTTTAACTAAAATATCCATTTGTCCATTATACAAGAACATCATTAAAGGTATCTATATTATAAAAGGTCCAAACTTAGTGAGATAAATAAACTAAACGGTTAACTACAGTGAGAATACCATAACTTATAATCAATAGTTTGATAAAAAAAAATGAGTAGACTGAAGACAGATATCTAAAATGTTTGATACATAATATAAAGACTATATTTAACTATACTATCAGGAGATCTAACATCTGGGAAGATGTGTATATCATAACGACAAAAACCATGAGCTATGAAATCCGCCCCTTATCGAGGTACCAATTGATAAAGTTAACAGGTTTCGAACCCACGTTCTACACCGTTAAACAACACAGCCAGCATTTGCCAAAGATGAGTAATCTCAACACTTTGTATCTCTATGCATCTCAACATATATTAAGACAGTATAGTGAATCAACTGGGGTTGACTTTAGTAAATCAACTTGTTTCCGATTCTTTATAAATATAAGTTAACTATATAGTATTCCTCAACTGTATAGTATTAAGGCTAGATAGACCAAATGAAAATAATAACCTTCCAGACTATTACTAAATTTTATCCTAACTTTCTCGATACAAATATCAAAATCGTAACCAACATACATAAAACATACCCAAACCGTATGAAAACAACTATGTACCAAGGATGACAGTTCTGTACCAGTATTTACGCTATATAATTATGTAAAAATTACTATTTAACTATCAATAAAAATTTAGTAGTAACAAAATTCAAAATAAATACAACGTAGCATTTATCCGGGGTTTTCAAATCAAAATCCTATCCAAATCCTAATCATGAACCAATCAAGTATTACCAAAAAAAAATTAGAAGGAGGAATTAACTTACGCAAGGTTGTTAAGTTACGTCTTCTTCTGATGATGAAGAGTCCAAATCATTGACAGTATTAATTAATATTTAAATGGGAATAAGCCACAATTAAAGGTTAAAATACATTTATTGACGTTTCAATTTCCACTTCGGAAATTTCGGAAATTGAAACGTCAATAAATGTATTTTAACCTTTAATTGTGGCTTATTCCCATTTAAATATTAATTAATTTAAAATGCCACAAGAAAATAGCTTCAGAACAATATTGACAGTATTATCTGGCAGTAAATCCTTCACGTGGAATTGACCGATACGTTTGTTAGACAAACTATCTTTCAGTTCATAGACTAAAGGAGAAATTACCTTACTGACAATACAAGGAATGTATTTCTGACAGAACTTGTCGCATTTCCCCTGGCTAGACTTAACGAAGTTCCGTTTCAATACTCGATCGCCAACAAAGAATCGCAAGTCTCTTTTTCTCAGATTATAATGACCTCGTGATCGAAGGTAAGAAGATTTCAACTTCTTCCTAATATCGGCAAAGATCGGGGGTAGATGCTGAAGATCATCTAACCGATGGAGGGTCTCTGAAATTTGAGGAAGATTTACAGAATTGTCTGAAATTAAACCAAAATAATCACCGGATAAAGGCACGTTTCTGCCAAAATTTAGATAAGCTGGAGAACATTTAGTAATCTCATGGACAGACATTCTTATAGCCTGAGCTATGGAATGGATATATTGATCCCAAGCTCGATGGTCTTCGTAAGTATAAGATCTTAAAGCAGTTACGATACTGCGGTTCACACGTTCGCTATGGTTCGCCTGTGGATGATATGCAGCGTTATAAAAAATCTTTTGTACCTTGTATTTACTGAGGAGGTCTTTAAAGGCCTTAGATACAAACTGAGGACCATTATCACACGATACTATCTGTGGAACACCAAATAACAAGAAGACTTGCTCCTCTAAAAATTTAACAATAGCAGGAACAGTAGCCTTACGAAGAGGAAAAACTAAAGGAAATTTTGTAAAATAATCAACGACTACCAAACAATATGTGTTCCCATTGTAACTACGGGGGTATGGTCCAATAAGATCCATAGAGATCATCTGCCATGGGAAGTTAATGTTCCTAAAGGAACCCATTAATCCAGCTTGTGGCATATTCCTGGGCTTGCATGTAGCACAAACTTTACATCTGGATATATATCGCTTAATTGTATACCGCATGCCAGGCCAATAATATAATTCAGCTATTCTACTAAACGTTTTATAAAAACCAAAGTGACCTGCTGTCACATTATCATGAAATGTAGTCAAGATTTCATCCCTATTTGCTGTGGGGACTTCTATTTTCCAATCCGACATATTACTTAAAACTTCTGTGGAACTAACAATATGTTTGTAAAGAACATTGTTTTCCACTTTGAAATCAGGATACCGATCCGGTTCTTGAGCAACCCTAATCAACATCTTTTGATACCATTCATCTGGAATTAAAGTAGACACATCAAGAAGGTTAACATCAAAGGTACGAGAGACGGCATCAGCTACTACGACACCATTGGCTTTGCGATGTACAATGTTGTAATCAAAAGCTGATAGTTTGCAAATCCAACGGGATAAACGTTGTGATGGGTTACGCATGGAATGTAGCCATAATAAAGAGCTATGATCGGTAATGAGTGTACACTTACGACCCTCTAAATAATACCGGAATGCCTCTAAGCCATGAATAATAGCTAGGAGTTCACGCTCTGTAGTCGAATAGTTCTTCTGAGCCTTGTTGAGTTTCTTACTAGTGTAAGCTATAGGGTGTTCCGCTCCATCTTTCATCTGAAAGAGGACACCACCTGAAGCGGTATTGGAACAATCTGTCATGAGATAAAAGTGTTCGTTAAAATCTGGAGACATCATGACAGGAGCACTAGTGAGAGCTTCTTAATAAGCCGGAAAGCATCATCGGCTTCAGAAGTCCAGGTAATAGTCTGGCCCTTTTTCCTATTTTTAAGGAGATCAGTAAGTGGAGACAATAAGGTGGAGTAGGAATGTACGAACCTACGATAATACCCACACATTCCCAAAAACCTACGTAGTTGGGTAGTGGTTTTCGGTATTGGAAAATCCTTGATAGCAGTTACCTTATCAGGATCTGTCTGCAACCCTCGACTATCGACAACATATCCCAAAAACTTAAGATTAGGACGACAGAAGTTACATTTTTCTATATTAACTGTTAAATTCGCCTCTTTAAGGCGAGAAAATACTTTCTCTAAAATCTCAATATGTAAATCAAAATCAGGAGTGACAACTATAATGTCATCTAAGTAATAAAACACATATGGTTCCAATTGTGGACCAATGACTAAGTCCATCAGACGACACATGGTCTGAGGAGCTGACACAAGACCAAAAGGCATAGTAACAAATTGAAATAAACCTTTACCACTGACAGCAAAAGCAGTATATTTCTTACATTCTTCACTTAAAGGAATTTGTAGAAATGCTTTGGATAAATCAATAGAAGAGATATATTTGGCTCTCCGGAGTTTGCTTAAGATGACATCGATTCTGGAGATAGGATAGGCATCCCTGTTAGCAGTGATACTATTTAGCTTACGACCGTCAAAACAAACTCGGAAGGATCCATCCTTCTTTTTAGTTAACCAAAGTGGACTACAATAAGAAGAAGTCGATGGTTCTATAATATTTAAAGAAAACATTGAATCAATCTCTTTTCCCAAGTCTGCGTGCCACGCTTGAGGTATAGGATATTGATATTGTCTAAATGGAGTAGACGTATTTACCTCAATAGTGTGCGAAATTAGAGAGGTCCGGCCTAATTTGTCTTTCGAAGAGATCGATGAAAATTTGGACATAATGGCCTCTAATTGTTTCTGCTGTGAAACTGATAAACTAGAGAAATCATGGATGACAGTAAGAGTGGATAAATTCAGTGGAGAAATACACAATGAAAAATCTGAACAATCTAAGGTACTATTAAATATATTTAGAAAATCCATGCCAAGAATTATGGAATTTTGTACAGAAGGAATTATATAAAACGTAATGTTTTCCTGATATTAACCACTAAAATTTCGGTTTCAAATTTACCTACTATAGATTGGATTGTTCCATCTGCAATTAAAACTTGCAGGGAGGAAATAGGTGATATGCTAATGTTAGCTTTATCTAACATTTCTAATGAATGGGAACCTAGTAATGAAATATTGGAGTCACTATCCAATAATGCCAAACAAGATTGTCCTAGAATCTCAATTTGGAGATATGGTCGATTATCGTTACATTTCTTAACTAATAAAGAATTTATATCTAAGCCAGAGACTCTAGATATAGAATAGTCATTATAAGGTACTAATATAGAACTATCATTATCATTTTTAACATCAAAACTTGGTACAGATGACAGAACTATTTCCTGGTCCATATTATTAAAATAATAACACCTAACATTTAATAAAGGAGAAGATACTCTAGAATTGGGAACGTCAGAATGGAGTGCTTTGGGTTTCCAAGTTACTTTTTCCCTTGATTCGACTTGTTGTGGCGTTTGTGCTTTGTTGAATGGTTTCTCTGATAGGGGACCTGACCTTGAATTGTTGGACCCTGCTTGACCTATATTTCCTTCCACGACGGTGGTTGTACTCCCTGATGGGATTGTAGACGGAGGAACGCTCAGGCTACGAGCCTCGGTCTGCTCGTTTCCCGAACACTTATAACAATTCCTCTTGAGAGTGTTATCTCTCCCACAACCATGACAAAATATATGTGTCCTTGGTTTTCCACACTCATAAAATGTGTGTCCAGCTTCATGGCAATTCCAACATGATAAATTGGAATTTAAAACCGACATGTTACGCTCCCTAGATTTCTGATGCCATGATCGATTTGAAAATTGATACGGAGTGGACGAAGGACCTGAAGTAGGTCGAGATGAGGTCGGAGGATGTGAAGACCAAGACAGAGTTTCTTCAATTCTCTTACATTTGTCAGTCAAATCTTCAATGTTGTGGATATCCACCAAGGCTAACTGAGCATGATAGAAAGGTAACAAACCTTTTAAAATGATTTTGATTTTTGCAGATAAGGGAGTATCTAACTTACTACACATACCCAAAATATTATTTATAAACATCGTGACTGATTCACCAGGTTTCTGTTTACGGGATTTGATCTCATCCAGTAGATCATCCTGGAACGAATAGGGGAGAAAATCAGACTTCAACTTCTGCACCAGATCAGACCAACAAGACAAACGACCCCTAATATTCATAAACCACGTAAATGCAGAATCTGTGAAAAGTTCAGCTGAAGCAGCGAAAAGATCATCCTCTGAAACACCTCTAGATATCCTTAGACATTCAACACGCTCTAAAAATAAAATAACATCGATATGTTGAGTCTGACCAGAAAATGTAATACCCCATTTATGCACTTGAACTGGTTTGGAATATGAAAAACTAGGGACTATGTTAATTGGAGCATTAGGAGTGGAAGAAGCAATAGGGTTAACTCTAGAGTCGAGTTCACCCTCCAAAGTAAGTATCCTAACCGAGACAGACCTTTTGAAGGAGTGTTGATCCTCATCAATGCAACTCAGCAAGTGGACACGACCTGAAATGTGTGCTAAGCGAGAAGTTAGTCGACCATACTGACTGCCATGCACAGTTCCTCTAAATTCGCCTATTTTCTGAGCTGGCATCTAGAGTCACGGATATTCCTTGCTGTTGTTCTTCGAATGGAATCGATCCAGCAGAAATTTGAGTAAATTGCCCTTCTCCTGTTTCAAGGCTCCACGCAAGACCTTGCGCTTTGTATCAACATTAGGTAAATCCTCAATATTAATACCCCTAATTTTGAGTTCATAATCCAACTCACTAACTAATAAATGTTCTACTTTAAATGAAGACATTATGAAAATATATCAAATATTGAACCTCTACACCAAAATACAAGACCACAGTATTTACCAAACAAGTCGAATTATAGTAATGTAAATTTGTATTAAAATTATGAAAAAAAATATTAATTCAATATAACGAATATTAAAATAATCAAAATAATTACAACTATATCAAGATATTAAGATTAGAAAATATACTCAAATATTGTTTAAATAAGATCAGACCACAATTATTAAAATATACTATAATTTATCAAATTGACTGTACTGTACTGCCCCAATGTATCTTAACAAACTAAACGATATGTATGATGGTATATTAACTGAGTACAAGACTATCTAATATAAGTGTATATAGCCACAGTTACCAAATATATCTAAATATTTAAATATAATAAAACTAAAATATAATTTATTGCTATGGCCAATTGTTACCGATTATAAAAGGGAAAAGCTGATTGTTGAAAATTAAAAGGGAAAAGCCGGAGATGGTGAAGCCAATATTAGGAATTACGTAAGATTTATGGTTGAATAAAATTTGAAATTAATTAATTATTATTTAAATAAGGTTAAATAAAGGGAATGTAACCAATACAAAAGAAAATATAAAATTTACTTGAAATACTACAATGGAATAGGCTTAGCTCAAAGGAATGAGAGTAGTGCTCAGAGAGGAGGTTGGCACGTTTGTTTGCCTGTAGTAACCTAAGATAGTTAGATAAATCCTAAGATGATCTTAAGATGGGCGCCAGGGTGAATTTTAAATATCACACCAATTTGGGGTATATGTAGTTATATATTAACTGAACAATAAAAGATGATAGGAAACAAATAAAAATCAGAAATGCTTTATACACTATATTCCAATCTTATGTACTATCCCAACCCTAGACTTATATACACTAACCAATTATTAAAATATATCCCCAAAATATATTTACAAAAAAAAAACAGTTACCTAAAAATATGACCCAAAATATAATTATATACAAAAATTGGTCTACCCAGTTCTCTAACAAGGAGATACAATGATCTGGGATTACTGTTTAGGATAACTCACTTGGAGTAAATAGTAATTAAAATATTAGAAAATAATTAAATACTTATATAAGTTACAAAAAGGGCAGTTTAAAAATCTGAGACTAGTCAGTTAAGACACTAGAACAATACATACATCAATTTAACAAAATAAAGGTACGTAGTAGCAACCATAAAATGGGATAATGTATCCTGACCACTTATCATAAGGGTTATGTAAAATATTAATAACGAAATAAATACAAAGTAAATAGAGAATGACAAAATTCAAACAAGTAAAAAGATTCAACAAGTTGAGGTTACTACCCAGGGATTGTGCACAAACCTGTTTGTAACCCACTTAGGCTGAAGGCCTAAGTATCCAAGTATATATTATAAAAAAATTGAAATTTAAATTATAAAGTTAATAAAATATAATGGTTCTTAGTAACTCTTTCGTTGGAAAGGGAGTTACTTAATCGGCTGTCCAGTGTTCAGGTAGTAGATGGGCTCTAAGATGGATCAGCCTATGCTCCGTGTATCAGCCTTTAAGGACTGGCAGACCAACCAAGTGTTGTAATTCTTTCTCCCAAATCAAATAATCTCCTTTTCCCAAATAAAAATGTACTTCTTCCCCAAATCAAAACTTCTTTCCAAATAAAATTAAATAAAATGAAATTCCAGACTTGGAAGTTGGAGCCGGCAGGCTATAAGAAAAGAAAACTTTTTTATTCTGTGTTCTTGTATTTAATATCTATAGTTTTTGTTCTAGTAACAAAAACTAGAATATATTTGCCATTAGGTGACCTTGGCTCAAAAATATAGTGTTACTGCACTGGAATATATTATAATTTGTATATATATATATATATATATATATATATATATATATATATATATATATATATATATATATATATAAAATAGGAATGATATTTGTTGGATATTTGTAGTAAGCTGAGAAGATTTAGACGATTGGGAACTGGCAAATTTAAATGGAAGATGTGTGATAACTTACCAGAACTTATTTGGGAGTTTTATTTTCCATAAACCAACGTAACTTCTTAATACACAAAACCAAATACGTCTTAAACAACAATAAAATATTCTTCACCTTTCCCCCAAAAAAAACAATAAAATAACTTAAATTCTTTTTTTTTTACTCCCTTCAAGTACTGCCTGCCGCAAACTCAACAACTCATCTCCTTCAAGTTCTGTTACAAAATGGCCATTACATTATTCTTTTTCCCTTTTGACGAGGGAATCGATTATCTTATCATCGATATCGATAATCATAATAATGAAATATGAATCGTATTGTGCGTTGCATACTCCAACGGCGGCAGATTAGTAGTTAATTTAGGGATTCGGTTTGCTAACGTTCAAAATTTTAGATTATTAACGATCGTATCGTTACAATACGAAAAGCCATAATACAAATAATATAGCGGGAAAAACATTTAAGCATAAAATGGAAATAAAAACAATAAAAATGTTTAAAAATAATTTATATATGCCAACAAAAAATTACTCCTAGTTTACTTACAGTCATTTAATTATTAAATTTATTAATAACTCTGCATAAAAATCATACAGAGATCATAAAAGATCATAGAAAGTATAGCTCGATACACACCAGATCAATAGTGTAAGTGAAAATATGAAATATCAAGCAAACTAATAAAATATAGTGTGTGTAACGGTAATGTAATATTAAAAACCGCAATATGAATCCGAATAACGACTAATAGGTATTTAGCAACTTGACACAATCAATACAATAGAAAACCTATTCCCAAACAGATCAAATTATTGTTGATATTTAGGCATTATATACGTACAAAATTAATGAACTGAGAAAAGTTTTAACTATCAGTACTGTAGACATTATACTAAGATGAAGTCTTTTCGAAAAAAACGAAATCAATAAGATATGAAAACAATCTCTCATGACAAAAGTCATTTTAACATTACATGTTACATATATATAATGTTACTTATATAACAATATATTACATTAATATAAGAAACTTTTAATATCAAACGCCACGTAATACGTCAAATGTCCCATAATATGTGTTCACGCCTCTATCTAATTCAAGTTTATTTTATGCATTTTTACAATCCGGCAACATAGTAGCCTAGGAAGATATATTATGCCATATGTGAAGATAAGGCGAGCCCCTAAAGGCACCCCAAAGACGACAGCACTCAAATACGAGATTTTGTGGCGGAACAATACTTATTAGCGTTTATATTCATGTATTGTTAATTCAAATAAAGTCAGTTTTTTACACGGAGTTTGATTATTTACCAGCGGCACACGCGAAGTGCAAATCAAGTCAATCCATGGTCCATTCGAGTCGAATTATTCAAATTCTTGTGTGAAAACACTGTAAATTCATTGGTTCCGAATTCCGAACTCATATTTGTGTCATCAAATTAGCGGACGAGACAGTGCATTCATAGTGACCCGAGCGCCTTATAGACTGTCGAACGTTATTCTTAAGACAGTTACATAATTGGACAACTGTGGTTTTAAAACTTATGAAGACCTACCCTACGAGTTGATGCGAAGATCTGTGGCGCCAGGAGGCCAGCTCTTAGAATAAACATATACAAATATTTTGGTGAGCATATCAATTTCACTTTCACATTCCCTTTTATTTATCAGTTTTGTACCTTCATTCTGCACATGTGATAATTCTTAGAACGTTTAGGTCGAATGTCAAGCGATTTATAATCTGTTTCTGTTTACTTTTTAATTCATTATAAAATTATGAAGAATTTAAAGAGAAAAAGGGGCGGTTTTAAATGCAAACTCACAATATTTTCGAAATTTATATTATCGTTAAATGATAAAATTACTAGGGGCGAAACGATTTCAGCTTTAGAAGTATTACAGGCTATACGAAGCGCGAAGAATTCTATAACAAATATTATTCACAATTAGCGGTAGCGCGAAAAATCATTCGCGATAATCAACAAGTAGCTTGTATAGAAGGCGATAAAGCAAGTAAGCGCTCTAAGAATTCATATACAGGGCATTGCGTTGAGCTTAAACCTATCGAGTTACCAAAATTTGATGGTAATTATAATAATTGGTTAGATTTTGCAGATCTTTTTGAATCTTTAGTTAACAGAAATGAGTACTTAGACAATATAAGGCGTTTTCATTATTTACGAAGTTCATTACAGAGCGGCGCGGCGCAGGTAATACGAACATTAGAGTTTACCACCGAAAACTATGCAGTTGCGTGGAAATTAATCAGGGAAAAGTACAATAATAAGAGATTATTAATTTCCAATCATGTTAATGCATTATTTATTATAGAGCCAATACATAAAGAGTCATCGAATGGATTGCGACAATTAGTTGACATTTTTTCAAAGCATTTATACGCGTTAAAGCAGCTAGGGCTACCCACTGATTCATGTGACATACTCCTTAATCATATCATTTCTTGTAAGTTCGATACATCGACTTTACGCGCGTGGGAGAATAGCAAAATACATAATGAAATCACACGGAATATTTCTCAGGCGAGCGCATATTCACGGAATACGAAATTTTCACATAATATTGGCGGTCTATATTCATCACAGGTAACTTTAAACAAATCGGATAATACACAGTGTTGCCCTATTTGCAAAAGAGAACACACCATTTATCAATGCGGCGAATTTTCAAAACTTTCATCTAGGGACAGGTTTGATAAAGTAAGACAAGTCAATCTTTGCACGAATTGTATTAAACTTGGACATTTCTATAAGCGGTGTAGACAATCAATATGCAAGAAATGCGCGTCAAAACACCATACGTTATTCAACACCAGGTCAAGCGAACAGAACGCAGCTTTAGTTCATAAACCGGTAGAAAACGCGAGCGACATACGATCTGTAGATAATATGCAAGGTATTTTAAACACCACCAATTTGTCAGTTTCGGCAATTAGCGCTACAGATCAAACTATACTGTCCACAGTATTAGTTAATGTTTTTGACGTCCAAGCACGGCATACATAGTACGAGCTTTGTTAGATTGTGGTTCAAAAAGCTCATTCATAACCGAAAATTTATGCATAATCATAATAGCAATCATAATCAGCATAAATAATATTGCATCTCCCGTTAGATTCAAATGCGAAATAAATATACAGTCGCGTAGCGATATAACTTTTCATACAACTTTAAATTGTTTCGTAATACCAGAAATTACGGGGTGCGTACCGGCATCTGAAATAAACATTAGCGATTTGCAGATACCTAAACATTTAAAGTTAGCGGATAATCATTTTGATAATTTCACAAACACAATCGAAGTTACAGAACAGCTAAGTAAGTTCTGGGAACTTGAAGAGGTTTTCAATGGAAAACCTGCATTCTCAGGCGAAGAAATTGCATGCGAAAAACATTTCGAAGATACGGTGAAACGCGATGCGACAGGCAAACTCATAGTATCACTGCCATACAAGGAACCGATAAGTTCACTCGGTGATTCATTTCGTGAAGCAAAAAATAGATTTTTAAATCTCGAGGGTAAGTTGAATAAAGATGCCAATCTTCAAGCTCTTTATAGCGAATTCATCCAGGAATATAAAGAGTTAGGACATATGAAAAGTTTATGCAGAATTACGGAAGCGGCAACAGACTTTAGTGGAAATACTACATTTTATTTTATGTCACATCATTCAGTATTAAAAGAAAGTTCTTTGACGACACGTAGGCGCGTTGTGTTCGATTGTAGTGCGCCAACTACAAACGGCATTTCATTAAATAGTATTCAAATGACCGGACCAACCTTACAAAATGATTTACTCTCCATTTCATTGCGTTTTAGAACACACTTATATGTAATTAATGCGGATATAGAAAAAATGTACCGTCAGGTATCGGTTGCAGATGATCAAAAATCCTTACAATGTATCTTACGACGAAATAATCCGGAGGAACCGATTGAAATATTTCAGTTACAAACAGTTACATACGGTATGAAATGCTTTTTTTACTTAGCGATTAAATGTCTAATGACATTAGCGGAGGAGCAAGAAGCTAAAAATCCTAACATTGCTAGCATTATTAAATCCGATTTTTACGTGGACGACCTTTTGACAGGTTTTGATTCAAAACAGAAAGCGCGCGAAGCATGTAAACAACTTTTTGAGGTTCTCAAAGGCGGAGGATTTACATTGCGTCAATTCTATTCAAACGATACTAAAATATTAAGAGATATACCAGATAATTCAACTACGGGTTTCGTTATTCAATTCGGTGAAAACGAGAAGGCGAAAACTTTGAGATTATTGTACTCACCGCAATCAGATACTCTGTTTTTTAGCATAAGTTTATCTCTAGACCATATAATCACAAAACGAACTTTATTATCTTACATAGCTCAAATTTTTTATCCCTTGGGTCTATTAAGTGCGTGTACCATCATAGCGAAAATTACGTTACAACAACTATGGCTCGAGCGTCTTTCATGGGATGATCCCATACCTGAGCATTTAGCGAATAATTATTTACTGTTTAGGAATAAATTAGAAAGCTTAAACAATTTAAAAATACCTCGGCATATTATATGTTAGCGTGAGATCAGATTAGAACTTCATGGATTTTGCGACTCCTCAGAAAAAGCGTACGGTGCTTGCATATTCATCAAATCTACCGATTCGTTAGGTAAATCGTATTCATTCTTATTATGTGCGAAAAGCAAGGTTGGTGGAGTAGTAATTTTATCGCGTTTGACCGATCAAATCAAAAATTCATTAAATGTGCAATTTAATACGTGTTACCTCTGGACAGATTCCTCGATAGTACTTAGTTGGTTGAAAACATCAGCCAATCTATTGAAGACATTTGTTAGTAACCGCGTAGCAGAGATTCAGGAAACCACTTCGTTTGCGCAGTGGCGTCATGTGCCAGGCAAGGATAATCCTGCAGATCTAGTGTCCAGAGGCGTAGAACCAGATAAAATAATAAAATGCAACTTATGGTGGCATGGACCGGAGTGGCTCATGCAAGATTCAGATAAATGGCCAAATTTACAAGTTGCTCCTACTGAAACAAGCGAAACGAGAAAAAACATAAAGGTTTTACCTAATAAACTTGATGAAACACAGAATACGGAAGTATTTGTGAATAAATAAAATAAAATAAAATTTGTGTATAAAAGAACCGCTGCATATGTGTTCAGATTCATTCGAATGTGTAAAAATAAGGAAAAAACTTCTAAACCCATCTTTGGATGAAATACATTCTTCATTTAACCGTATTTTAAAACTGTGTCAATCACAGTCATTTTCTAATAAAATAAAGCATTTGAACCAAAAGGAATCTCTAGATAAAAACAGCAAACTCATAAATTTATCTCCATTTCTTGATGATCAGGGCATCATGAGAGTAGGCGGGCGTTTAAAGCATTCCGAGTTTGTGTATGACAAAAAACATCCCATCATTTTAGTGGCAGATCATATAGTTACATCGTTAATATTTAATTATTTTCACAAGGATCTTATGCATGCTGATTCTAAGCTTTTACTTGCAACGATAAGAGAAACTTTCTGGCCGTTACCAGGAAAAAATTTAGCGCGACGTACCGTATACAAATGTGTAAAATGTTTTAGATTAAAATCTAAATCCATTTAGACAATAATAGGTGACCTACCTGCCCAGCGTCTCACAGGTGGCCCACCGTTTATAACAGGTGTAGATCATGCGGGCCCTTTCTTAATTTGCGATAGAAAGGGTCGAGGTTGTAAACTAATAAGAGTTACATATGTCTTTTTATTTGTTTTTGTACGAAAGCCATACATTTAGAATTAGTTACAGAACTGTGTAAGGAATTATTTCTGTTGGCCTTTAAAAGATTTATTGCGCGAAGAGGCAAGCCTCAAAAGATGGTTTACGACAATGGAACCAATTTTATAGCAGCTAGTTCGGGGTTAAAATAATTAAGAGAATTTTTAGAGCAGCACACTCCCGCGATAAGAGAATCCTTGCTAAAGAAAAAAATTTGGTGGTCCTTCATACCTCCATATTCTCCACATTTTGGCAGACTGTGGGAAAGCGGAGTAAGAACAGTTAAGCATCATTTGCATAGAGTTTTGGGAAACGCGCACTTCGTTCCGCTTTCGAAGAATTTTATTCGTTGCTTGTGCAGATTGAAGCTATAATAAATTCCTGACGGATTCATCCTTTATCCTGTGATCCAAATGATCTCTCCCCATTAACTCCTGCACATTTTCTCATCGGAAGACCACTTATTACCAATCCAGATCCAGATTTGCGTCATGTTCCAGTTAATCGGCTCTCAAAATTTCAGCATATTCAGCAGCTCTCTCAGTATATATGTGAAATATGGAACAAAGAATACATCTTCGAACTACAAAAATGCACGAAATGGACTACTACTAACGGTGAAGTTGCGGAAAACACGTTAGTGCTCAAAAAAGAGGACAATTTACCTCCATTAAGGTGGCAGTTAGGTCACGTGATCGAACTTTTACGCGGCAGTGATGGTATAGCCAGAGTTTTAAGGATAAAGATAGACAATGGTATCATAACCCGTTCTTTTTCCAAGGTGTGTCCGTTGCCCGTTTCGGACTAAGTGTAGTTTAAACATTTAAATATTTGGCATTAGCAGACGATTTTATTGGCAGTGTTTGCCAAGGCGGGGGCCATGTTCACGCCTCTATATAATTCAAGTTTATTTTATGCATTTTTACAATCCAGCAACATAGTAGCGTAGGAAGATGTCTTATGCCATATCTGAAGATAAGGCGAGCCCCTAAAGGCACCCCAAAGACGACAACACTCAAATAAGAGATTTCGAGGCCGGCGGACCACAGTCAGCGGAACAATACTTATAAGCGTTTATATTCATGTATTGTTAATTCAAATAAAGTCAGTTTTTTACACGGAGTTTGATTATTTACCAGCAGCACACGGGAAGTGCAAATCAAGTCTATCAAATATGTCACGTCATACGTCAAATATCACTAAATATGTCACATTTTATGTCAAACGTCACGTAATATATCTAATGTCACATATTATGTTACGTTTAATATCAAACGCAACGTCATACGTCAGATGTCACATTTTATGTCACGTTTTATGTCAAACGCAACGTCATACGTCAGATGTCACATTTTATGTCAAACGTCACGTCTTACGTTGAATGTTACATAATATCTCACATACGTCAAATATCACATAATATGTCATATATCAATGTCACGTCATATATCAATGTCACACATTATGTCGCGTTTTATGTCAAACGTCCCGTCATACGTTTAATGTCACGCTTTATGTCATGCCGTACATCGTATGTCACATTATGTCATGCCGTACGTCGAATGTCACATTTTATGTCACCCGATACGTCAGATGCCACATTTTATGACAAATGTCATATTTTTCGCCAAATATTACATTTTATGTCAAATGTCAAGTGTTACGTCCCTCCACACATATTCTTAGTTTTTTTTATTAATAATTTTTATTATTTTATTTTTATATTTAATTCTTTAATTAACGTGTGTGTATGTCTTATAATCGTTAATTAATACGGCCCTGTATACAACTCCCTATGAGACTTAAGTTAAGGGAAGCGAATCTACGAGACGACACGCACTTCAGTAACAGTGACAGTTTTGTATAAATCACCGCGCAAAACACTTCAGTATTTTTTTGTGTAAACCTGACGACGCGGCTTTAAGAAGATTCTGTCCCATCTGAGTCAACTCCAGTGCACTGTGGAAGAAGAAGAAGTGTTACATCAACATCACAGGTACTGTAATTTGATTGCATACACACAGTATTTATATTAATTGATAAATTTACATATAACTTATTATCGCATAAAAGTAATACCAGCACCTAAATAAACATTTATGAGCAAGTGTTTCTCTTATAGAATTTACAGTCGTTCATCAAGTCTTACATCTACATGTCAAAAATGATCTCTGAGTGTCTCTGCACGTCTCTGCGTACTTCTGTCTACGTGTCATAGATGGTCTCTAAGTCTCTCTGCAAGTCTCTGCCTCAGTCTACGTTTTACACAGAGCCTTCGTCACACGTCATGTCAAAACGTCACGCGTTATGTCAAAACGTTACGTTTTTAAGTGCATACGTCACGCATTACGTCAAAACATCAGGTTTTTACGTCCAAACTTCACGTTTTAACGTCAAAACGTCACGGTTTAACGTCAAAATGTCACAAGTTACGTCAAAACGTCACGCATCACGTCACAAGTGACGTTTTAACGTCAACACGTTAGAAATTTTAACGTAAAAACGTGACGTCTTTACGTGATGTGTGACGTTTTTCAGCACCCCCGAAGAGAAGACGAATCAACTTTGGGTTAGGTTAATTTATTGGGTTAGGTCGGATTTTGTATTAATTTATTGGGTTAGGTGGTGCCGCAAGCGACCCGATATATAATGTGATATTTGACGTATGACGTGACATAAAATGTGACATCTGACGTTTGACATTGCGTTTGACATAAAACGTGACATAATATGTGACATTGGATATATGACGTGACATTTGACATAAAATATGACAAATTATGTGATATTTGACGTATGATGTGACATAAAATGTGTTTTTTGACATAAAACGTGACATCCGACACATGTGGTTCCTCATAGCTTTGAATGTAGAAACGGATATTACTAACGTTATTAATAAACTGCGTCGATAATTGGTATTAAAAATGTACATGAGAGGCAAAGAGCTGCACAGAGTGGATTAAACCGTACGCGCATCAGTTTAAGGCATTTTAGTTCAAACCTAATGTTATGAGAGATGGTTGATATTAGGCATATTATCTATCAAACAATTTAGTAACATTTATTAATATAAAAAGGTATAGGCGTGAAGCCGTTTAACATAGTGTTAATATAAAAGCCTTAAATTGTTAAAATCATGCGGTTAATATTCAAAAGTTTTTTCTTCGTACGATGATGAACATTTCCACACATACGTCATCAAAAGGTGGAGAGAAATCATAAAAAAAGGATTGCACAAACAAATTGATAACAATGTAAAAGCGAATAAACCCTGTTGATTATTAATTCGACATTACTTGTTAAAGTCGGCGGTGATAGAATTCTATATAATCTAAAACTGCCGACTCTGACAGGAAATAGCAAAAATTTATCCACCAGAACGACATCGACATTAATATCAACAATTCTACATCGAGTTTAGAAAATATGTTCAAAAAACATGTCCGAGATCAACATCAAAAACCAGATCCGCAAATTGAACATTCATTATTAGTTTTCTACAGTTAACAAAACTAACTTTTACAGTACTGATTGGATAGTAACAAAAAACAGTCTGATTCCGTCAATTCCCAGATTCGTATGCTGTACTATGCTTTCAAGATGTGCCAATGAGTGACAAAATATATACGCATATTTATGTATCGTTACAGGCCACAGGACTTTTTCGACGTTGGACATAAGCATTGCCTCTAAGTAATTAATGTTGTGGTTTGTCATATGTTACAAATAAAAGGAAAACTAAAACTTACCTTAAATGTTGTTAGCATATGGCTAACATGTTCTGTAATTAAAAAAAGCTTTTATGAGTAAAACTCAGTATGTCTATTTAAGATTTAATTATATAACTATATTGACCGAATAGTTTTACATTTTTTAAATAATGATATATCAATATTTATACTCAAAACATCGTAGTTTTTATGTATGATAGTAGTGGTAATATATTTACAATATATGTAGGAGGGAAATTCGTAGGTCAGAGCACCCAACAGATTTTTAAAGACTCATGACCGTTGTTAAGTTAATATCACGTTGTTTTTCTTCCCAAACTACTGTAAAGACATTTTTGACTGATTATCTTTGAATCGATAACCACCTTTGTGTATAAGTCCTATTGTGATTGGTTGTAAGAAGTTACGCCTAAACACCTTGCTACACGGCGAGGCTACAGTTATTGCCTTGAGAAACGGACAGACATTTGACGTATCTAGCAACTGTTTCCCAAAAATGAGACAAGACTGAGTTAGAATTTCAACGTCGCTAATGCGATCTTCAATGATCTCTTTATAAAAATTTAAAACATAACCTTCCGCAACCATTTCAGCATGTCATTTCACCAACTTGTCATGCGGTTCTTCCTTACGTCGAAGCTACATGCATTAGTTTTATTTTATCAAAAATATGTACAACATATAACGATGGGTTTCCATCGTTTACCACAATTTAATTTACCACAAATTTCACATTATGCCTCTCATTTATCCTCACAAGTTGGCGTAGCATATGTTAATATTTAATCTGTGAAAATAAGTACAGATTTAATATAAAATCGATAATCGATGATGTTGCATTAATTATATGAATATAGTAACATTTTTTGAATATAGCCAATGTATATATATATATATATATATATATATATATATATATATATATATATTGTTATGATATGTGAATTCTATGCAAGAAAACTACAAGTTGCTCTTATTTACCGGCTAGCTTTATGAAGATAAAAATAATTTTTTTTTTAAGTCGATTAATTTGTAATATTGTTAAATTTAGAAATGCTTTTAATAAAAATTATTGAACGCCTGAAAATAAAAAAAATTTAACAAACATTTATTCTACTCACCTTGTATTCTCTAAATCTGTATTTTGAATTTAAAATTTTTTTTACTTATTTGTCTTAGAACATGCAGACTCTTAACTCAAGCGAGTTCTGTGACCTGTACTGCTTGATAAAGCTATATAAAATTATATAAAGCAAAAATCACCACACAAGAAGTTTTATTTTTAGTGTACTGTGCAATTATTCACAAGTGATCAATTAAATATTACACAACGATATCTTGTATAATATATAAAAAAAATTATTTAAGATTCTTCCAATAAATAAGCCAATACTTAACCGTTTAATACTAATATGAATGGATTTAGATTTATGACGTAATACAATATTGAAGTAAGTATATGAAATTAGTGTTTTGTGAAGTTGCAACAAGAAATACTTGATCTAAGATCTAATACGTGTTTGTTTGTCAAAGTATTTATAACCTCACTTACTATCTTTTTAGAGCGAAAACAAAGGTTTATAATCCTTCAATTTTTTTAGTTTAACTGTTTTGTTTAATGATTTTAGTAAGCAAAAGAAACGGTGAATTATATTTGGTTAATATTACAAAAGCGATAATAAAATTTTTGTGAACTTGACTTCAAATTATTTTGTTTTTTAACACAAAGATGATTTAGAATGATATAGGCTGTTTAAAAAAAAGGTAAGATTATTTCTAAAGAAATTTCAAAACTTGCGTTTAACTTTATTAAAGTTCACTTTCGTCTTTCAGATAATCCCTTCTCTAAAAATTTTATGGAAATCTTCAATAACAAAGATTGCATCTTTCAGTGACGTCTTCTAATGGATTAGGGCCGCAAAACTATCAGAATTATCTCTCCAATGGTTGAGAAATATTTATAAGTACCCAAAATGAATTTTAAATGATCTTCAGTCAAAAATAAACACCAAACGGTCTCTTTATTCAGCGAGAATTCAAATGAGTGGAAAAACTCACCTTTCTGGGAGCTGTGGACCTCTTTATGATGACTGCTAACAATTCCCTTATCGGAAAATATACTGTTAATCTGCAGGCTTTGCTAAAATTTAATCAGAAACGATGGTTTCTTATCGGCAAGGTAATTTGAATATACTTTGTTATAATTCAGGACTTTTTTAAGGTTTTTTAAAATACTTTTGAAAAATTGTGACTGCTGAAAAAAAAAATTTTTCTGCCCCTTCGTAACTATTGATTTTCTATCTTTTATTTTTCATTGCTTACCAGATCTCCAAGCATTTTGACAATGTTTTTTAAGATCTGACAGGATTTTTGTATATTTTTGACATTTATGATTAAAATAAAAATATTTTAAATTTTCATAAATTGTTAAATCTTGAGAACTATATTGACTTTTGAAATGAATTGAAACAAATACTAGAGAATTTAAGCATTCTTTTGACATATAATTTCTACAACAAATTATAATTTAAATATTAAAATTTTTACTAACAAATTTGACATACACCAATTTTAACATGAATTAGTTGCTTTTATTTTGCTTTTATTTAATTTTAAAGCTATCTGAAAGCATTTTTGATATTGAATCACTGAGAATTGTCTTCAGATTACCTGTCCATTAAAGATTATATCATTCTGAACTCTTATTTATGAGATATATCCTATTTCACCTCCTAACACGTTTTATTTTCCGAGCTCTATCCATGTTAACTGTATGTTTACTAACAAATTGAAACTTCTTACTTTGTGAATAAATGACTTAAATATTTTATCTGTTTTAGGACTGTTGAAGATTCTATTGACTTGTATATATTAGAATTTGGATTATAATAAAAATTGTAATTAATTAATAAATACAAATTTATGGTTTTTATTTCCACTCGATCCGAAGTGGTTTGATATTTGCTTTTTGTATCTTTATGTTGTGGCTATATTGGCTTATTCTGTAAGTATCTCTTACATAAATAATATAATATATATATAACGAACAATAACTTAAGTTTAAATCATAATCAATTTCATGATCAACAATTGTTTTTGGTTTAATTTTTTTTTATATATTTTTTTTTAATTGAAAAGTGTTTATCAACCAACTATAACTCAGTGGCTATAATAACTCACGTATTAAAAGAATCTTATTTCTATTATGCTAAATTTGTTTATAATAAACCAACTGGTTTTAATTATAATAATAATAAAATTATTTTGAAAACATTAATTAAATCTGGTGATACAATATAGTCCTTATTGGTTTGTTACATGTCTGTGAATTCTGCTTATTTTTGCTTTTAGTTTCTTTCTTATTGTTGAATCTAGTTTCAACTATTAAATTAACAACAATAATACAATTGTTTGAGTTAAATATATATGTGGTATATTCAATATTGTCATTTTGTTTTATGTTCATACTATTCATAAAAAAAAAAACTGTTTAGGAGCTTTAATTTCATAACAATTCTCCAAAAATTAATATTTCATATTTGACAAGTTTCTTGGCAAATATCAAATATTCATTTTTCTTTGACTGGTTTTTTGCAAGTTGTGTGATTGTTTCTCTGAACGTCGACACAAGTGTATGTTTCAGTGATTTTATGAATGTGTGATGGTTAAAAACAATTAAATTTTTGATTCAGTTGCATATATATGGTATACAATTATGCTGCAGATAGTTTGAATGCTCTCTTTGAAAAAAAATAATAATTAGTTTTGTTCTTTTAATTTTGCATGTGTAAGCTTAAGTTGCTTTAGTTTGTTTTATTAATGCATGTTTTATTTTGAATATATACAAAAAAATATAGAGTTTAAGTTTTATTTAAGCACGTGTGAGCTGCATTTTGTGGTTAGAGTGTAAGCTAGTTTGAATGTGACTTTATTATCATTCGGTTATTTTTAATAAGTTTTCGTTGAGGGTTGAGTTTATATTCTACTTTTGAATCCATTTTATAGTTGTTTTTCTTCCTTGGTTTCTTAGAGTTCTGCCATCTTCGTTTCAAATTTTTCCTCTCCAATCCTTCTTCTGTAATTCCATTCCAAGTTTTATTATTATACTGCATAATTATATCATTATAATCTTTCATAATTCATCATAATTCATATTATATTATATATCATATTCATAATCATAATATCCGCAATAATTCATATTTCATCATATTTCATATTTCATAAATAGCCGCATTATTATTATTATTATTCCATCTTCTGTATCCCATTCATGTCCTTTACTTAATATAAATTGTTTCATTTTATAAATATAACTTAAAATTAATAATGTCTTCTTATTTCTTCACTTATTGTTCATATTTGTAAATGTCTTTTATGTTAAAAACTCCTCTAAGATACCCACTCTCAGGATATTTCAATAAATAACTATTTTCTCCATCTTCTGTTTCAACTTCATAAGGTCCCTCCAATGGTGGTAAAAGTTTGTTACAAATGTTATCTCTATAATTGCTTACCCTATGTGCTCTAATTAATACTAGTTCTCCTTTTTGAAATTTTCGGTTTGTTCTCATCTTCCTTTTGTTTTGTCTTTTCAAATATTTCTCTCCATTCTTGATGATTCTTAGTTTTACATCTTGACAAATTTGGTCATATTCAGGTTCTATTGAATTGCATACTATATTCGGTTGTATCAAAGAATACTTTTCTCATTATTCCCTTCTTTGCTTCATATAGTTTTTTGTTGTTTGCACCCACTAGATTAACCTTTGGAATTGAATAAAAATATTTTTGAAAATTTAATTCATTAATAACTTTATTGTCAATTAGTGAAACTTCAGAACCCGTGTCTATTAAAATTTTAACTTGTTTTTGAAAGAATTTACCCTGAATTAAAATTAACCCTTGCAAATTTTGATTTTTCTTTTCTTCCCCAAATGTTATGAACTCCCTTGGATGCTCATAGTGACATACGGCCGCATTTAGCAGGTGCTTTATTGAAAATTTGGTGATTGTGAATCTGTTGTGTATTGTGTGTCAAAGGGTTGTGATGGTGATGATGTGTTGAGTGTTTCAATTGGTGACTCTTGTTGACTGACGTCGGTGTATGATTGATGGTGACTTAGAAAATTCACTTGTCTTTTTTGGTTATTTCTATTTATATCTTCTAGACTTCTAGTGTTATGGTTTCGATTGTTTGTGTAGTTTTGATTTGACTGTTGTTGTGAATTGTTTGTCTGATTCTGTTGAATGGCACTGTTTGAAAATGCATGATTCATATTGCCATTGGAGTTAAAGTTTCTGTTGTTATTATTGTAATTATTTCTGTTAAAATTTCCGTTGTTTTGATTATTGTAATTACCGTTTTGATACCGTCCATTATTTCCATAGTTATTGTTGTTAGTTTGATTGTTACGATTATAGTTTTGGCGATTAAAATTCTGATTATTTTGGTTGCGGTAGTTATTATTATTATTCCTAAAGTTCGAGTTATTATAGTTGTTGTTACCATTATTTTGTCTATAGTTATTGTTAAAATTACGATGATTATTGAAATTATTGCCGTTCTGATTATTGTTTCTGCTGTAGTTATTGCTCCCATTGAAGTTGTTATTATTATTATTATTTGCTTGGTCATTGTTTTGATACATGGGGTTTCGTTGCTCATGCATCATCAAAAATTGGCACAGTTTGTCTATTTCTTTAAAGTTGTATAACATCATGATATCTTCCAATGTCCGATCAAAGTGTTGCACGATACAACCCACAATGTATTCTTCGTTAAAACCACAGTCTAAGTATTGAGCTGTGCTGTAAATTTGCATGGCGTACCGGTGGTATGACATGCTACGATTTGGGTTGTATTTGCCACTTAACAGCTCGTTTTTGATTGAACGCTGTTGTGCTTGACCCCAGAAATATTCACTGAATTTGGTCGCAAAGTCTTCCAGATCCACCAACTCATTTTCTTTGTTCGAAAACCATAGTAACGCCTCATCCGTCATCTGGTTTCTGATGAATTCTTTAAAGTCTTCGAAATTTCTGTAAGATGCATATCTGTGCCTAAGGAATTTCATGAAAGGTACTGGATGCTGCTGTTTTATTCTTCCACTAAAATAGATTTTACAATCTCTTTCGACCGTTTGTACAACCGGCCTTGCATCCAATTCCTTCTGTGTCACTTCTTTAAGAGACTCTTGTACTCTCCCAATTTCTTTCTCCATTATCTCTTTGGTCTTATTCATATTTTCATCTATTTCATCTTCTTTTTTCTTCCACTGTTCATTAATGTCTCGTCGAAATATCTCTTCCTTCTGCTCAATATGATGCTCCAGCTGTACTGCCAACACTCCCATTTGTTCGTCAATATCTTCGAACTTTTTTTGGTTATTTTGTTGTTCTAGCTTCAAATTTTGTTCCATTAATTCAATCTTTTTATTTTGAGTTTCATTATTCTTTTCCAGCTGTGCCGATAACACTTCCATTTGTTCTTTGCACTGCTCTTCCATCTTGGCCATTTCTAGGGTTAACTCTTCTTTTACTTCTTCTATCTTCTTTCCCAACTTATCCTCAACCTGTTGTGCCATCTGTTGTATTTTGTCATCAAAATTTTGTGTTATTTCCCGTTTTATTTCTTTTTTTGTATCTTCAAGTTCTTTTGTCATATGTTGTTTATTTTCTTCTGCTTTCTGGTTTATATTTTGCTCAGTTTTTTTAATTTCCTGTAACAAAATTGCCATCATCTTGTGAAAGTCCAATTCATCCTTCTTTACGGGCTGAGCTTGGTCTCCACTTGCCATTTGCCTTTCCATTTGTGCTTCTTCTGGCTGTCTTTTCTCCTCCATTGTCTCCTGTACTTCTTCAGTCTCTTTAATTTGTTCTTCGGTTCTGTCTGTCACTTCCTGTTCTTCTTCTACGTTCTTATGTGATCTAGTCTTTCTTTTGTCCATGTTTATTTTTATTTAATTTCAATTCACTCAATAAACTTATTATCTACACAAATTATACTCTTAACACCCTGTATATTATGTTATTAAATGTTTAAGGTACACCACTGGTTAATACTTTGTTATAATGCACTACCTGTCACCGTCCAAATACACAGCCACACGTTGGGCTCGCCAAATTGTTATGATATGTGAATTCTATGCAAGAAAACTACAAGTTGCTCTTATTTACCGGCTAGCTTTATGAAGATAAAAATAATTTTTTTTTTAAGTCGATTAATTTGTAATATTGTTAAATTTAGAAATGCTTTTAATAAAAATTATTGAACGCCTGAAAATAAAAAAAATTTAACAAACATTTATTCTACTCACCTTGTATTCTCTAAATCTGTATTTTGAATTTAAAATTTTTTTTACTTATTTGTCTTAGAACATGCAGACTCTTAACTCAAGCGAGTTCTGTGACCTGTACTGCTTGATAAAGCTATATAAAATTATATAAAGCAAAAATCACCACACAAGAAGTTTTATTTTTAGTGTACTGTGCAATTATTCACAAGTGATCAATTAAATATTACACAACGATATCTTGTATAATATATAAAAAAAATTATTTAAGATTCTTCCAATAAATAAGCCAATACTTAACCGTTTAATACTAATATGAATGGATTTAGATTTATGACGTAATACAATATTGAAGTAAGTATATGAAATTAGTGTTTTGTGAAGTTGCAACAAGAAATACTTGATCTAAGATCTAATACGTGTTTGTTTGTCAAAGTATTTATAACCTCACTTACTATCTTTTTAGAGCGAAAACAAAGGTTTATAATCCTTCAATTTTTTTAGTTTAACTGTTTTGTTTAATGATTTTAGTAAGCAAAAGAAACGGTGAATTATATTTGGTTAATATTACAAAAGCGATAATAAAATTTTTGTGAACTTGACTTCAAATTATTTTGTTTTTTAACACAAAGATGATTTAGAATGATATAGGCTGTTTAAAAAAAAGGTAAGATTATTTCTAAAGAAATTTCAAAACTTGCGTTTAACTTTATTAAAGTTCACTTTCGTCTTTCAGATAATCCCTTCTCTAAAAATTTTATGGAAATCTTCAATAACAAAGATTGCATCTTTCAGTGACGTCTTCTAATGGATTAGGGCCGCAAAACTATCAGAATTATCTCTCCAATGGTTGAGAAATATTTATAAGTACCCAAAATGAATTTTAAATGATCTTCAGTCAAAAATAAACACCAAACGGTCTCTTTATTCAGCGAGAATTCAAATAAGTGGAAAAACTCACCTTTCTGGGAGCTGTGGACCTCTTTATGATGACTGCTAACAATTCCCTTATCGGAAAATATACTGTTAATCTGCAGGCTTTGCTAAAATTTAATCAGAAACGATGGTTTCTTATCGGCAAGGTAATTTGAATATACTTTGTTATAATTCAGGACTTTTTTAAGGTTTTTTAAAATACTTTTGAAAAATTGTGACTGCTGAAAAAAAAAAAAAAAATTTTCTGCCCCTTCGTAACTATTGATTTTCTATCTTTTATTTTTCATTGCTTACCAGATCTCCAAGCATTTTGACAATGTTTTTTAAGATCTGACAGGATTTTTGTATATTTTTGACATTTATGATTAAAATAAAAATATTTTAAATTTTCATAAATTGTTAAATCTTGAGAACTATATTGACTTTTGAAATGAATTGAAACAAATACTAGAGAATTTAAGCATTCTTTTGACATATAATTTCTACAACAAATTATAATTTAAATATTAAAATTTTTACTAACAAATTTGACATACACCAATTTTAACATGAATTAGTTGCTTTTATTTTGCTTTTATTTAATTTTAAAGCTATCTGAAAGCATTTTTGATATTGAATCACTGAGAATTGTCTTCAGATTACCTGTCCATTAAAGATTATATCATTCTGAACTCTTATTTATGAGATATATCCTATTTCACCTCCTAACACGTTTTATTTTCCGAGCTCTATCCATGTTAACTGTATGTTTACTAACAAATTGAAACTTCTTACTTTGTGAATAAATGACTTAAATATTTTATCTGTTTTAGGACTGTTGAAGATTCTATTGACTTGTATATATTAGAATTTGGATTATAATAAAAATTGTAATTAATTAATAAATACAAATTTATGGTTTTTATTTCCACTCGATCCGAAGTGGTTTGATATTTGCTTTTTGTATCTTTATGTTGTGGCTATATTGGCTTATTCTGTAAGTATCTCTTACATAAATAATATAATAAATATATAACGAACAATAACTTAAGTTTAAATCATAATCAATTTCATGATCAACAATTGTTTTTGGTTTAATTTTTTTTTATATATTTTTTTTTAATTGAAAAGTGTTTATCAACCAACTATAACTCAGTGGCTATAATAACTCACGTATTAAAAGAATCTTATTTCTATTATGCTAAATTTGTTTATAATAAACCAACTGGTTTTAATTATAATAATAATAAAATTATTTTGAAAACATTAATTAAATCTGGTGATACAATATAGTCCTTATTGGTTTGTTACATGTCTGTGAATTCTGCTTATTTTTGCTTTTAGTTTCTTTCTTATTGTTTAATCTAGTTTCAACTATTAAATTAACAACAATAATACAATTGTTTGAGTTAAATATATATGTGGTATATTCAATATTGTCATTTTGTTTTATGTTCATACTATTCATAAAAAAAAAAAAACTGTTTAGGAGCTTTAATTTCATAACAATATATATATATATAAATATATATATATATATATATATATATATATATATATATATATACATCCCACTATCGTTGTAAGCTCTTTTCACGTTGCAGTCATTTAGCATCACCAAGTATTTATAAGTCGTGTATGTTCGTTTAGTGCACCTTTGTAGGCTTGGCACCGTTGTCGATTTTTCAATAATCCGATTTTTTTATAAATTAAATTTTTTACATCAAACCATCATTTTAACATTGGGAGGTAAAATTACTGTATTTAGTATCATTTTAAAGCCAATAGATGTTGCCAGTGTTAATACTTAAATAATATTTGAAAACATAAAAATATCGATCGGTTTTGGGTCAAGTTCAAATGCAGACATTGAAACTACCTGCCGACCGGCTGGGGTCAACCAACTAGTTTTTTTATATCAATGTTCAGTTGTTATATTTATTCAATTTAGATATTTTTTCCCAGAGAGTTGTGTAGAGGAATATTTTACATATTTCCAAGCTGTTTAATCGAAGCTATCGGTGAATAGTTTAAGATAAATATTAGATTTTTATGGGATTAGGTCAAAAATATTGGTTGTGATTGGGATGAGAATCACATTTTTAATTATTTAATGTTTAACATTTTGATTTCAATTCAGGAAATCGTTCTCAAAAAACGTTTTTTGTACAAAATGTGTATACACATTTTTACATAATTTGTACAATAAACAAGGTTAAATATTGGAAATCGTATCGTTAAATATTAGTTAATTAAAATTGTAATTTTGAAAAAGACGTACAGTTGATTTTGCTTTGTTTTCTTAAACAATCTTAAAAGGCAAAATAAAAAATTTTGCTTATAAAACGTTTTGTATACATTCTAAAGAAAAATAATTTAAATAAAAGTTGTAGACCATAAAAAGTTTTCTATGTAGAGAAATACCAAATTTAAATACATAAACAATTGAGATAATTCCAAAAAACCATAAACTCTAAAATATTATATGTTTGTAGTAATTTATAAATGTTAATAACTTTGTTTTGTGACTAACGACAGATAATATAGCTACTTGAAATCATGGCAATTGATGAGTTATTAAAGTGTGCTAAATATCAAGCAGATCAAAAAATATTTTACAATTTATTCAATTTGTTTATCACAGAAAGCAATTATTTAAACAACTGTACTTGTCCAAACTCGTATGACTATAAGTATTTTGTAACTTGCAATCGATTATTTGCGCTTTCAGTTTTAGGGTATATTAAAAAAACTTTTAACATATTATTAAATTTTTTATTAAAAACCAGTTTGAATAGGGGACTTTTTAGTTTTTAGACCACTTAACGTTTTTTTAGTTTCTTTGACAAGTGAGGATTAGGTTATTTCTTCATATGGGCTATGAACAATTGTCTAGTCAAGTCAACACTATTATAGTTACCTATACTTTTCCAGTAGTCATGCAGACGGTTCATTTTAATTGTCCCCATATGGAACATAAGCTTGAGAAAAGTCTTAAATTCTGTTTGTGTTGTCTCTTTCCAAAACGCAATCCTCGATTTTTCTGAACGACTTTGTGCAAGTATTTTGTCAGTCACTTCCACCATTCATTTAATCCACATCGTCCTCGCCCGATGCTTCTAACAATGATTGTAATTCAGCAGTGGTCAATCTACGTTTATGTTCACATCTACCTTTTTTAGATGTCGAAGGCATATTATTTACATCCATTTTTTTATAAATACTATAACTCACTTTACGGAGGTAATTAACAATAAAAACGTTCTACTGGAAACTATCAACTTACGACTTCCAATACTATAAGGCCACTTGAGCCACAATACGTTTTTACTCAATAATAGTTCCTGTATAAGTAAAATTGTTTTTTAATGTGCTTCATTGAAGCACACTAGATATATTTCAGTTTTGCCATCACATTCTTCAGAGTATGTTTTAACTTTTTTAACTTTTCTATCGGCCTTTCTACTAGTCATGCTTCTTCTTAAAACTTTGTAACATCTTGTACACTTTCTTCTCTTTGTATTATCTACATCGCTTTGCCTTAGATGGTATTTTTGGGTTTAACTGGTCATGAGGGTTACAACATTTCTTTATTTGTAAACGCCTTCGCGAACTCCAGTCTGAACTCAAGGATAGGTTGTCGTTTTTTTGTTACGTTTTCTATTATTTAGCAACTAAGCATTGACTACTGCGGTATTAAATATTAATTCCATTGCCACTTTCCGGTACCACTTCAGAATTTTGCGTATTGGGCTTTGGTAAGAAGCCACTTGATCACTAAAATCAACACTCTTTTTCACCAAGTTATAATCGAGAATAATTTGTGGTTTTAGTACTTGTGTATAATTTTTCTTTTTATTTGATTAAACCAAGATACAACTATTATGTTTAAATGTTGCAAGGATTAAAACTGGTCTTTTGTCGACCCATTTTATCACTCGTAAAATCAATAATGAGGTTAAATTTCATCGAGAGTAACTGGTTGCAACTTTTTTAATCGAGATTTTATTTTTACATGTTTTTAGAGTAAAACATCTGTACATGAATAATTCGTTTCTTGAACAATGATTTCAATTCATCGACCAATATTCTAAAATAAGGTGTTATTACGTCGTCCAGAATATTATAAACTGGTTCTCTTTCATAAAGCATTGGAAATATGGTTTACACTCTATATTTAGAAAAATCTTTTACTGCAACTCTTGTTCGACCTAAACTAAATTAATACACAAAACAAATTAATCTATTTTTTTTATAGAAATGCAGATTCCTGTCGGATTTTTATCAGTGCGGCATGAGTCACTGGTGTCTCGTATATCCGGACCTCTTATCGCATTACAAACATAATTCGTAATTAGCAGTGCGGTACAAGATACATTTATGTCGTATAATCTGAAAGCCGTAATAAGACCATAAGACCGTATGTTATAAATTAATATATTCCTAAAAGAATTATCTTGAAACATGAAATAAATACACTAAAAAAGTGCAATATTAAGTGTTATTTAAAAAATGGTATGTCATTCACGACGGGCGTACAGTTAAAAACAAAAGTTTTCAGTGTTCTATTGCTTGATTATTATCATCTGGTATTCTGAAAATGTTGACATTTTTTCCTGGTCTGATCTTCCTCAACTAAAGTCATCTTTCTTAATTTGTGGGTTGTGTTGTTCAGGTCTCTTTAAGTGTTTTTGTTGGTATCCATACTGAATGATCTTCTTTAGACAATGTACTAATGTAGTGTTCAAATGTGGCATTGCGTGCGTCATGTAGCGCTGATCTTAATTGTCTGATTAGTCGATTATATTTGTGTTCGTCATTAAGATTTCGGCTTCTTGGTCATCTAACTCTTGCTCTTCATTTTTCGACTATTACTTGTATAATATAATTCGGAGTGTTACTTGTGTTTTCTTGATTTGGAATTGTTAATCGTGTAGCTCCATATGAAATAGTAAAAGATGAAAACGGCAGCATATTCATGCATAAAAAAAGGTAACGCGATAAAGATATCTGAAACAACTGTTTTATGTTATAAGAGATGAAATAGTCCGAAATTGCCAGGTGAACAGGGTACTATAAAGAGGAAGTAGAATTAGCTATGAAACAGCTTAAATGGGGAAAAGAAGTAAGCTTAGACCAAATACCAGCAGGAATTATTCAACTGGGGAAAAAATTAAACGGATAACAATATTCACTCCATTTACAGAAAAGGGGGTGACCCGCAAAAATTTTAAGAACTTCTTTAATAGCCTCCAGTCAACAGTTTCCTAATCATGTTTAAAAAACGTACGGAATGCACTGTATATACTAACCCAAACCGTCAACATACTTGTTGTTGCAGTTATGTATTACGATCAACTTAAAGGTTATGCACGACTCCCCTTGCATAGGTACACAGGCATGCACCCGTGCGGGAGAAAAAAGATTTGTCATAACGTTACATTATGTCACATTTTAACGTTGAATATTTTATGGTCCCCTTTGGATTATAAAACGAATGATCGACTCTTTCTCGCACAGATCCCGCCTATGTAACTTTACAAAGCGAGTCGTTTGCTGGGTATTAAAGAAACGTCTATGGCCATCATATAATTTGACGCTATTTCACGTTCTACGACGCATTCCACGTTTGACACACTGTCTTGTTTAGTTTTCTGTCATTTTATTTGTTAAATCCTATCTCATTCTCGTCACAGCGTCAAGGAGCAGTAAATGTGTGCAGTGAACGGGAGGAATATGTTTAACAGTGAACGTTGGAGATTTTTCGAGTCTTTCATATTTTCTTCTTTGAGTGCCTCTCCTATCGGAAATTGGATATCATTAGGGCGATTTTAATTTTATTTACTGCTGTTTTGAATAATTCACTCATCACTAACTCATCAGGTGGCCAAAGTGTTTAAGTTTTCTCTTTTTTATATTCAGTATAACTTCTGGATCGTTATGTATTCTACGTATTACCCCTTCATTTGTAATTTTATCCACTCAACTTATTTTTAGTATACAGCAGTAGCACCACATCTCAAAGCTTTCAAGATTTGTAACATTCTTCTGTTTAAGAGTCCATGCCTCAACACCGTAAAGCTAAGTACTGAATACATACTAAGTAGTTAACTAAAAGTAGACGTATGCAAAGAGTCTAATCGTACGGTATTTGATAAATTCTGTCACGTAATATGCCACATACCTCTGTGCGTAAATTCGTTTTATTGCTGCCAGTTTAAGGTATTATTAGATGCAGCCATGTTGAATTTCTCTCCACTATCGTATTATCTTCGTTAAATCCTATCATTTTAGGCTCCATATATCCTGTTTAGACCTATAGGACCTGAGATACGCAACTAAGGCTCTTTTGACATAACATATATAGGAGCAAAGATATATACCTAAGGTCCTTTTGACGTGTTGATGTATTTGATTTCTACGTCGTAGTATTCTATTGGTTAAATGTTACCATTTGAGGTACTGTACGTCACGATTGGACTAATAGGACCGCAGATACATAACTAAGGCCCTTTTGATAAACTGATGTATTTTATTTTTCTATCTTATTGTATTCGATTGGTTAAATCCTATCATTTGAGGTAGTGTACGTCACGATTGGGCTGATAAAAACGAAGATACGTAACTAAGGCCCTTTTTAATATTTTGCTGTATTTGATTTCTATCTCATTGTATTCTATTAGTTAAATTCTATCATTTGAGGTATCGTACGTCACGATTAGACTAATAGGACCGAAGATACATAACTAAGGCCATTTTGACATGCTACTTTATTTAATTTTTGTACCTCATTGTATTTTATTTGTTAAATCCTTTCATTTGAGGTACTGTACGTCATGATTGGACTAATAGAACTAAAGATACACAACTAAGGCCCTTTTGACATTGTTCTGTATTTGATTTTTGTATCCCATTGTATTCTCTATGTTAAATCCTATCATTAGAGGTACTATACGTCACGATTGGACTAATAGGACCGAAGATACGTGACTACGGCCCTTTTGACATATTGCTGTATTTAATTTTTTTATTTCATTGTTTTCAATTCGTTAAATCCTGTCATTTGAGATACTGTACGTCACGATTGGACTTATAGAAACGAAGATATATAATTAAGGCCTTTTTGACATGCTGCTATATTTGATTTTTCTGTCTTATTGTATTTTATTGGTTAAATCCTATCATTTGAGGGGCTGCACGTCGCGACTGGACCAATTGGAGCGAAGATACCATAGGTAGTTGCAATATATCATATCCCGTTACTTTTAACCAACCATGATGCCAGAATGATTTGTGGATGAAAAGAATATATATATATATTCTTAAATTTACTATTTCATTGTGGGTAATATTATATTCAACAGCGATGCCAAATTTCTGATGCTAAAATGATTGATAATGAAAGTGGGATATACATTTTCATGTATATAATGGCAGCGAGTAAACGGTAAAACCCTGAACTAAATATATATAATATTTTCACTGTACCATCATTTTAGACTCAAACATTTTCTGGAATAAACTTGTATAACTCAGTAAGGGATAAAAAGAGAAAGCGGATATTTTAAAATATCAACACGGTATCAACACTCTAATCAATGAGATGGTTAAAATTCTTGTAACAAGTACAGGAAAAAAGTTATTAAGGTCTTGTAAAGTAGCGTCGATATACAGATGCTACTTTGCAAGTCGATGCTAAATTGATGGTAAAAGCATAATGTATCGATGCGAAAATGATAGTATGATGTATATATATATATAAATATATATATATATATATATATATATATATATATATATATATATATATATATATATATATCGCACCTTGAAAACCATATGGCAATATCTGCATTTTTTTCGTAAAATGACCTTTAATGCAGTCTAATAGAAAAAAAATCTATTTTTTAATGCTATTTAGCAGCATCTGCAACGAATTTTAAATTCGGCACCAGAAAGATACGTCCTTATGGCTTTTGGAAAAAATCTATTCATCTTTTTATACCATCAGGCATTATCTGCAGTTGTTGCTCTATGGTTTTAAAATAGGAACAAAAACTCAGCCTGTACCTACTTTTATCTGTTGTGTTGTGAGTTGATTTTCATTGATCTTCCTATAAAATTCCACAAAACAGTGAAAATTTATAGGAAGATCAATGGAAAAAACTAATGTGAAATATAGAACAGTAAATCCAGACAGTAATCGTGGAGCAAACTATGTCTATTTCTTCGAAGTGGAAGGCAAGAAATATAGAGTGTTGCAATTTTATTGCAACACTGGGAATAAGCGACAAGACTATAGCAAATATACAACGTCGTACTGTAGATGGGTTTATCCCAAAAGACAAGCGAGGAGAATGGAAAAAGAATCGACGAAGTCGTGAAACAAAACATAATGAGTTACATCGAATCCATTCCTAGAGTGGAATCCCACTACTTAAGAAAACAAACTACCAGAGAGTTCGTCAGTGGTGACAAAACTCTGGCTGATATTCATCGCGATTATATAAAATTTTGCGAAGAAAAAGGTTCGGTGTTCGGAAATTACGCTACGTTTAGGACCATATTTAACACGAAATTTAATATAAGTTTCTTTAAGCCCAAAGAAGACCTCTGCTCGCTATGTGAAAGTTACAAAAATTCATTAAATAAATCTACATTAGAAGCAGCCTATAATACTCACCGTCAAGAAGTGGAACTTAGTAGAAAAGAAAAAGAAAATGACTCAAAATCTGCAAAATCTAATACTTGAATTACTGCTTGTTTTGACTTACAAGCCGTATTACCTACACCTTCAGGCGATGTCTCCTTATTTTATTACAAAAGGAGATTATCAACATTTAATTTCACAATTTTTGACCTGACCACAAATGCAGGACACTGCTACCTTTGGTTCGACGGAATTGCCAATCGTGGTCCAAACGAAATAGCCTCATGCCTGTTACAATTTCTGAGGAACCATGCCAGAGAACAGGAAATAATGTTATATTCAGATAACTGCAGTGGGCACAATAAGAATAAGTATATTGTCTGTCTTTATCTCTATGCAGTACAGAAATTGAACATACCTAAAATTACCCACAAATTTTTGATAACAGGTCACTTCCAAAATGAGGGAGATAACATGCATTCTTTGATTGAGAAACAAAAAAAAAGGGCATTAAAAGGAGAACCAATTTATGTGCCTGCGCAATGGGTCACAGTAGTTCAAACAGCGAAAAAAACAGGTGAACCTTACAAAATTAATGAAATGTCTACATCGGATATATTGGACTTTAAAAAATTATGTAAGGAAATGGGGAACAATTATAATATTGACGAAGAAGGAAATCGGGTCGTCTGAAATGAGATTAAGATGATCAAGGTGGAGAAGACACTTGTAAATAAGTTTCAGGTTAAGACAAGCTACAATGATACAGAGTTCAGAACCATTATTATAAGGCGAAGACAACGAGGGTTGGTGGCTAATATGGAACTAAGTAAAGCATATTCGCATTCACCAGGAATATCTAATCTAAAAATACAAGATCTGCTCTCACTATGTAAGGCTAATGTTATTCAAGAGCACTACCATAGGTTTTATGAAGATTTACATGTGAACAATGGACCAGTAGAAACCGAACAAACAGAATACAATATGCATGATTTTGATTAACCCTTTGACTGCGGGAACCGCATATTTGCGTAATTTCATTAGTGCACGAGATGTGCGGGAAACGCATATATGGAAGAGGGCTAACCGCTTCGCTGCGGTTAGCGATTATTTGCGTATAACCAAAATATAATGTCATTAGATGTTTTCTAATTGGAAGGGCGTGAACCACCTACCTAAAGTGCCTAGAGCGGGATGGGTGGGAGCAACTGTGAAGGTGTCTAGAGCGGGATGGGTGGGAGGAACTGAGAAGGTGTTTAGTATTGCGATGAGTTGTTGCAGTAAAGTGAATATTGTCGCTTAGAAAATTACGTTGTGTTTGAAATCATAAATACTGAAAATAAGTATTACATCATGCCGCCGCCACCTAAAACGGGTAAATATTATTCGATGGCGGAATTGGAAGAAATTGTAACACAAAGTGATTCAGACGATGAGTTTTTATTTGAAAGTGATATATCTGATGATTCAGCTGAAGAAATTGAACAGGAGGTTATAAATGAGCATCTATCGAGTTCTACTAGAGATGAGGTAGACGATCAACATGAGACTGACGTGGGTGACGAGCAAAAGGAAGAGAATCGTGCTGATAGAATCGACGAAAACCTGAAATGGGAAAGCGTAAACATTCAGCCGCGTACATTTCCTTTTGATTCTAGTAATTCTGGGCATAATATTCCAGATCTGTTTGATAACTGTTCCGAGTACGAATGTTTCCAAGTATTTTTTGGAGAGGATATAACCAGTTTCATAGTCACTGAAACTAATAAATTTCATAAATACGTTGTTGACAGCAAAGAGCTTGGGCCACGTTCCAGATTGAAGGAATGGAAAGACACAGATGCAAAGGAAATTCATCGTTTTTTTGCCCTAAACTTCCTGATGACACGGGTGAAAAAACTTCAAATACAAGAGTACTGGTCAACGAATTGTTTGATTAAAACATCTGCTTTCAAGAAAACAATGGCACGAGACCGATTTTTAGCAATACTTAGTATGATGCATTTTTCGGATAATAATTTGGCAAGAAATAATGATACATTACATAAAATTCGAAGAATTTTGAATCATATGAGAGTCAAATTTACAGAATCGTTTACCCCATACAAAGAATTATGCATTGATGAAAGTCTAATGCTATATAAGGGGCGTCTTTTTTATATATACTGGGTATATATAAGATTTTGTGATTTATACTGGAGCAACAACAGAAACTGTGAATTCTAGTTTCGGAAAATCTGGAGGTGTAGTTCAGACTCTTTTGACCCCTATTTGGACAAAGGTCATATATTATTTGTAGATAATTGGTACAACAGTCCTGATCTGTTTTTATGGTTACATTATAATAAAAATATGGGAGCTGTAGATAAAACAGACATGCTGCTCAGCTCAATTGGAAGTGTTAGAAGATCCACCAAGTGGTACAAAAAGGTCTTTTTCCATATAATGGATATGACACTGCTAAATAGTCATATCTTATTCCAAGATGCCACAAAAAAGAAGTTGCCAGTAGCCAAATTTCAGTTGAATTTGATTTCGCAAATGATTGAATTAAATTTAGATGATTTCGTATACAGGCCAAGAAGAGCAGAAAATCCAGCTCCATATCGTTTAACTGGTAGACATTTCCCAACAAAAATTGCTTTAAGAAACCAAAACCACTAGACAAGCAGAAAAAGATGTTTTGTTTGTAGCAAAAATAAATTGCGGAAAGAAACCGTTTACATGTGCGAACCATGCGATGTCGGGTTGTGCGTGACACCTTGTTTTGAAAAATATCATACTCTACGAAATCTGTAATGTCAGATTAGTTTGAGAAAAATCATTAGTTTAAATTTTTCTTATGCCATTTTTTTGTTATTAAAATTGATTTTTGGGTTATTTAGTTTTTTTTCGAGCCTGTAATCCTATTTTTCATATTTATGGTAAAATGAAATGTTTAGTTTCCGTTAGTTTATATATATATATATATATATATATATATATATATATATAAAATAATAAAGTAAAAAAAATCATAGAATTCCGAAAATTAAGTCAACTGTAACCTAAAAACCAAAAATATTTGCTTCACTGCGGGAGACGTCTATTAGCGCCGCAGTGACGGGATGCAGATCCTCTCAGTCGCTCCGCAGCGAAAAGGTTAAGTGTTAAAACCAAAAAATTGTAATAAATAAGTACAATCTTAAATAAAAAAAACTTTTATTTGATATGAATTTTTACAGCATCATTTTCCAAAATTGATATATATTTTAAAACCATATGACCGTATGTGTTAAAATACCTATTTCCTGAAATAAATTTCACATACTCCTTACTGCATATAAAAATATGCAAAATTAAAGACAATTATGCTAAATATCAGGTTTGTAGCTTAATTTTTGGAATAACAGTAAATAAAATTAACTTAAAAAAAAATTGAAACGCTCATAACTCAACATTATGATTTTTGCAGTTACTGCCCTATGGTTTTCAAGGTGCGATATATATATATATATATATATATATATATATATATATATATATATATATATATATATATATATATATATATATACATCCTACTATCATTTTCGCATCAATACATTATGCTTTTACCATCAATTTAGCATCGTCTTTATCATTTACCATCAATTTAGCATGCTAAATTGATGGTAAAAGCATAATGTATCGATGCGAAAATGATAGTATGATATATATATATATATATATATATATATATATATATATATATATATATATATATATATCGCATCGCTGTTGAATATAATATTACCCACAACGAAATAGTAAATTTAAGAAGAATATCGTATGTGGGAACTTGACACTCATGTCGAAGTTTTACTAGAGCCAATTATAATTACACCAGGTGAAGATAATGACAGCGATAGCAGCACTGCATCTTCAGATTTAGACAGCGAATAATATTTTCTAATTGTTTAGTAGGAACATCAGCATAAAAAAACCAAAAACAAAAACAAACGAGAAGAACATAGTAAGTGTGTATAGTGTTTGTGTTTAAATAGAATAGTACAATGTTTTGTTACATCCAAAATTATTTTTATTTTGTTTTTATAGAATTTTATTTTGTTTTATAGAATTTTATTTTGTTTTGTTTTATACTGTTTAAGTGTTTTGTTTATTTTATTTAATGGGACAATATGGCTCTTGGCGAACACCCATTTAAAAAAATGTAACGCGCCACAAGACATACCTCTCGGGTGGTGTGGAAACTGTCTTAAAATTTGTTTTAAAAACATTTCACTGTGTAACTCTTTAAGGGCGGTTCACGTCAAAAGACGTTTTAGCGTAACTTCCGCGACAGCCGGGTGGCATCAGTAAGCTTTCTGCAAAATTACTTGTTTTTTATAGCCTTTTGTTTGTGGCATTCTGTATTTTTAGGAGACTGTATGGAATAAGCCACACAAAATTTATTTATAGGTTTAATTTACTGATGTTTCGATCTCTATATAAAGACATCGTTTTCAAATATACAAGTGATAGTAATATTTATTTTTTTATGGCTTTTTGCTTGCCGTTCTGTATATTTAGAAATAATGTTGGGAATAAGTAACAATATATTTAATTGAAATGTTTAATTTACTGACGTTTCGATCTCTATATAAAGAGATCGTTTTCAAATATACAAATGATAGCAATATTTATTTTTCTGTGGCTTTTTTGCTTGTGACATTCCGTATTTTTAGGGAGAATGTTGGAAATAAGCCACAATACATCTATTTACATGTTTATTTTACTGACGTTTCGATCTCTATTATAGAGACCGTTTTTAAAGTTAAGAAAAAAAAAAGAAAATAATATAAGAATATATAAATATATAATAATAAACCAATAAAATAAATATAACTATAATTTATATCTTTGAAAACGGTCTTTGGATATAGAGATAGAAACTTCAGTAAAAACCTGCAGATAAATATATTGTGGCCTATTTTGAAAAATAATATTTAAACAATATAATATAATTAACGTTGAAATAAAAGTGAGTGTACGCCACTGGATTTTCATACGTCTTTCCCTACTTCTACGCCTTCAAACGATGACTCACTCTCCCAAATAGTGAAATTAGAGTTTAGAGTTCATTTTAGTGCTTAGCGGCCCATGGCCGCTTGACTATCTGTGCATATATTGATCTGCTTCAGTTCAAAAGCGCTCTGGTCTATGTACCAGTATAATCCTGCGTTTCGTCTTCACAGCTGCTAGGGGATAACGGGGAAATGCCGGTCAATGGGTAACGGCAGTCACTGGAATATTTACTTTATTTATTTGAATTTCGCTTCTATAGACATGTTTCCACAAAGTGGCCGGTTGTCCAAGTAAAGGGGCTATACGGTTTCGGCGTATTTCCCCATGTTAAATCCCCTAAGAAATCGCTGAGGTCCATTCTGGTCATTTTTGACGCTTTTTGTGGTGGGGGTAAAACAGCTCGTCGGATCGTGACGTAAGGCGTATCATTGGGAAGGGGAGGGGGTAACGAATACGTTAACACAAAAAACAAAGATGGCAGCATTCCCAAAAGGACAGTAAGCTTTTAACGTCTAAACGGTTTAATGTTTAACAATGTGCAAGGTATTGATGGAAAGAGGAGGTGGTAATAAATATGTTAGGACAAAACAAACAAACGCAAAGATAATGTTAAAACGGCACTATATTGTTTCTCTGTTGTTATTAGTCAGATTACTATGTGTAGCACGTTAAATGAAGGAGGAGGGGATATCCGATACGTTAACACAACAAGACAGACGGAAAGACATTGCCAAAATGGCACTATATCGTATCTTCGTTGTTATTGGTTTAATTACTACGGATGAAACGGTAAATGAAAGAGGATAGGCTAATGAATATGTTATTAAGTGAAGGCTAGTAAATATGTGATAAACAAATGCAAAGACATCGTTACTGACGTTTCGATCTCTATATAAAGGGATCGTTTTCAAATATACAAATGATAGCGATATTTATTTTTCTGTGGCTTTTTTGCTTGTGACATTCCGTATTTTTAGGGAGAATGTTGGAAATAAGCCACAAAACATCTATTTACATGTTTATTTTACTGACGTTTCGATCTCTATTACAGAAACCGTTTTTAAAGTTAAGAAAAAAAAAAGAAAATAATTTAAGAATATATAAATATATAATAATAAACAAATAAAATAAATATAACTATAATTTATATCCCTGAAAACGGTCTTTGGATATAGAGATGGAAACTTCAGTAAAAACCTGCAGATAAATATATTGTAGCCTATTTTGAACAATAATATTTAAACAATGTGTAACAGTCGTTACTTTTATTACAATTTGTATTTAAATAATAAACAATTTATATGAAAATAATTTCAGAGATGTAGTATGGGTTGCCTAACTTTAAGTGTTCATTTGCCCATTAAGTGTGTATTGTTAATAATTTAAGTTGTCACTCTGTTCTAATTTGGTACCATTGCGGACCAGAGAGATGACAGGAGATTAGGGGGGAGTGGAAACTGGCTTTAGGTTAACTTGGTTAACAAACTAGGAATTACTTTTCACTTTTGATCTAGAGTTTGAAGTGGTACACAACGGTGGTAGTTAGCGAAAGAAAATCCAATTAATGCATAGAATTTCCTTCACTTCAAGAAGTTAAATATTCCAAGTAGAACCATAATAATTTAATTGACGGTGTTTTCGCAAACTCGGGAAGGTGAAGTGAGATTTCTAGCACGGAATTAAGTAGCTATCTGGTAAATAATAATTTTTTATATTATAAACATTAGAGTATTTTATCTATATCCTATTATTCAGATTCATTATTTCATATTTTAATATAGTATTTTGTCCAAGGCCATTATATTTTTACTCTATGTGAAGCAAGGTCACGCTACATCCGATTGGATGGGTTTTTTTATCTACTATAATTATCTTTTTGCTCCGGTTTCTTATGCTGAAAGAAACTTTCCTCACTTCTTTGATTTCTTTTTTATCAATGTTGAGATTAGAAGTAACGGGGAATTGTTTTCAGCCACCTACCATGGAATTATAAATTTCCCTCAGAACATCCGAGGGAGAGTACCACTTCAACTCTATTAGAATCAGGGTCATTGGGACAAGCCAGGGGGTATTGTCTACTCCACCCTCATTTTTTTTCTCTAGCCTGCACCTAGAGGTAGGGCAGGACAGTCATCATCGGAACTGAGCCAATTAGCACCAGCTCCGTGCTAATTTCGGACCTCAAGGAGGACTTCGCTGGGACACCGAAGCCATTCGGGAGTATCCTTCCAGACAACTGTTTCACCTAGGAGGACAGTTGGTTTTTACTTCAGAACTATATATATATATATATATATATATATATATATATATATATATATATCTTGTTTCACCAGTTATAGGTTTTTTTATATCATATATATATTAATTAATATAACTCCCCTTGGTGTAAGGTATCGGTAAGTTTGAGCTCAAATTCTACCCAGAGATTATCTTCCATTGTTTTTTTTTGTATTAACCATTTATTTTATTATTAACTTTAATTATTTCATTATGTGTTTACTTAACTAATTTTTTTTATATTTCATCTTGCGTTATTAACTCTGGCTATTATCCCTTCAGGATAATAGACCGTTTTAATTGTTTAACTTGGCTTGTTCCCATTTATATATATTATTTTGTTTGTATGTGAATTTAGAGGTGTTTAACAATATTGTTGGTCATATTGTAGGTTAGTATGATATATTTACTTGGCTATAAGGTTAGCATTATTTTTTGTTTAAGGTTGTTTTTTAACCTAGATGTAGGTTGTACACTCTATATCAGAGTTATTCTGTGTAATTTTCCACTTTTTATTATAGTTGTTTTCAACATTTCTTTTTTAAATATTATATTGTGAAATTTTCATATACTTTTTGGTAACTTAGAGATTGTCAGAATCTAAGAAGTTATATTTAATAAACTTGAATTTGTTTTGCATATAATTTTTTATTAATATTTCCTTACCATTTTACATTTACAGCATTTTTGTTTATTAGATCAACTTTAATTAATATTAGCAGTAAACGATACCTGGAAGAGTGACTGTTACTCTTTTTAGAGTATTATCCCTCTTCTGGCGCCCTCAATTTGTTTTCTTTGTTAATTTGCATTATATCTATTTATTTTTCATATCTTCTTTTCTATCCATCATACATATTTTCCTGATTTACTGTCTTTAAAAGGCATGCAAATTGGCCGTATCCATCCTTGAGTTTCTAGTGGTCATTCTCTTGCCTACATTGCTAGCCTAGCCACATTCCGTTCAATTTTTTTTTTCATACTTCTTTACTTAATTGTTATCTATTTTATCCCATATATATAGACCACTCTTCTTATACCTCTCTCCTCCTACACACCCCAGTATTTTGCTACAAATGTAATATAATTAACGTTGAAATAAAAGTGAGTGTACGCCACTGGATTTTCATACGTCTTTCTTCACTTCTACGCCTTCAAACGATGACTCACTCTCCCAAATAGTGAAATTAGAGTTTAGAGTTCATTGTAGTGCTTAGCGGCCCATGGCCGCTTGACTATCTGTGCATATATTGATCTGCTTCAGTTCAAAAGCGCTCTGGTCTATGTACCGGTATAATCCTGCGTTTCGTCTGCACAGCTGCTAGGGGATAACGGGAAAATGCCGGTCAATGGGTAACGGCAGTCACCGGAATAATATTTACTTTATTTATTTGAATTTCGCTTCTAGAGACATGTTTCCACAAAGTGGCCGGTTGTCCAAGCAAAGGGGCTATACGGTTTCGGCGTATTTCCCCATGTTAAATCCCATAAGAAATCTCTGAGGTCCATTCTGGTCATTTTTGACGCTTTTTGTGGTGGGGGTAAAACAGCTCGTCGGATCGTGACGTAAGGCGTATCATCGGGAAGGGGAGGGGGTAACGAATACGTTAGCACAAAAAACAAAGATGGCAGCATTGCCAAAAGGACACTAAGCTTTTAACGTCTAAACGGTTTAACGTTTAACAATGTGCAAGGTATTGATGGAAAGAGGAGGTGGTAATAAATATGTTAGGATAAAACAAACAAACGCAAAGACAATGTTAAAACGGCACTATATTGTTTCTCTGTTGTTATTAGTCAGATTTCTATGTGTAGCACGTTAAATGAAAGAGAAGGGGATATCTGATACGTTAACACAACAAGACAGACACGGAAAGACATTGCCAAAACGGCACTATATCGTATCTTCGTTGATATTGGTTTAATTACTACGGATGAAACGGTAAATGAAAGAGGATAGGCTAATGAATATGTTAGTAAGTGAAGGCTACTAAATATATGCTAAACAAACGCAAAGACATAGACACGTCCAAAGAATGAGCGACAACAGAATAACAAAAAGTATTATATTGGATACCAGAGGAAAGACGGCAAGACGAGGGAAATGTAGGTCATCAACTACTATACATAAATATATAAATCTCAAGTATCCTCCGAAGGGTTACTACTTTAGACAACTCGCAAATATGACTATTAATATACGATATGGTTTTGTTGCATACTATATTTTATCTACAGCAATTACTATTTTACAATGATATTCAGATATAATAAAATTAGGACGAGGGCTAACCAAAGTATGTATACCATTCTTCCAGTATGACCAAAAAACTAACGATTATTACTCGACATAGATATGAGTTAAATGATCACAAACCGATAAGGACCTAAATGTTCTCTACAAGCCACATCTGAGTGACCACTACTATACACAAATCTCCACTGAACGTACAATTCGACAAGAGTCTCGGCTGAACGCTCACTAATACACACAGATCTTCTCTGAATGTACAATTAGTCAAGAGTCTAAACATCTAAACATCCACTACTATACACAAATCTCCAATATGACTATTTTTTGATTTGTTGCATACTATATTTCATCTATGACAAGCAAGTAATTTATTGTTTTTGTTTTTTCTTTCTGTTCTCTATGGATCAGTTAAAACACACCATTAAAGATGTCACAAACAAAATTTTACTATCAATAACTAAATTTTAAAATGTATTTTGTTCATTATTTTATATGTTATATTTTATACGTGTGTTATTAATGTTGAGTGTCATAGCTTTATATAAATAATCTCGACGACTTGTAAGTTGCACTGACAAACTGTGATATATTGTAAATATTTACACATTCTTCTGATTACAGTGTCTTGAAGAAGAAAGAATAAAACAATTCCGAAAGCTAGACCAAAAGTCAAAAGGGTGTTTCTGTAATATCCCGGCCAAACTTTCTGACTACAGCCCTAATAAACCGTGTTTTTTGTTTATATCAACAGTCAATAATATCCATTATTTCTGTATATATATATATATATATATATATATATATATATATATATATATATGTATATATATATACTACATATATATAAATATATATATATATATATATATATATATATAGAATTGTGATAGAAGCTCCCCGACTATCTAAGAGTCAGTAAATTCCGAAGACAAGAGGCTATAAAGAAGGAAGGAAGAAGCCGACGATCATTATTATTAGTTCTTATTAAGTTGTAGTAAATATTTCTGTAAATTGTAAGTTAATTTTGAAAATAAAATTTTTTTTTTTGAGAAGTTCAAGTGCTTGTTACATATTTGGCACTGCGAACAGGATCAACATCGTACAGAAACATCAGTTTCCTGGTCAACTTTAGTTGTTTAACGAGACCGATCGAACCTTGGAGGAGAAAGAAATTATGCATTGGAAATCAACTGTCATCATTCTTATGTAAGTTTTTCCTTTCTTTCCTTAATTTTTATGGGCACTTTTAACAATATTTCTGAAAACAGTATTGAAAATTTAAATTTATTATTTGACAATTTGAATCTAAATATTGTTAATAACTCGTCAACTTCTAATCTAAGAACTTCCATTTCTTGTAATAAAAAATCCGTATCTTCTAAGAAAAATTCCAAAATGCCTGTCACTAATAGCGATACTGCTAGTCTGTGTTCCACGTTACCAGAATTTTCGTCTAAAGAAGATCTTTCTACGTTTATCGAATCTGTAGATAACTTGTTAACATTCTTAGGTACACAAGAACTTACAGAACCTCAGTTATTTATTCCTAATACTCATATTGTATCTCGTATAGAAGGAGATTCGAGAAATTTTTTGAATTATTCTAATAAATTAAACTGGACAGATATTCGTCCTGCCTTATTAACTAAAGATGGAGATAGAAGGTAGAAGACATTTTGGTTACTAGGTTATCGACAACAGTAACCACAAAAACATAACGAATCCTATGATCAGTATCATCAAAGGATTTCCACCAATTTAAATGATCTGCTTCAACATATTAGTTTAAATGATAATCCTGCTACTGTAAATTTTAAAACGCCATATTTTAAGAACATTGCCTTAAAAACTTTTTGTAGCGGTATAAATGAACCATACTGCGAATATTTGTCGCATTTTGAAATCTAATCTCTTGAAGCAGCACTTCAAAAGTGTATTGCTTATGATTATAATAAAAACTAGCAACAATATATGAACTATTTAAAAAGTCAACAAACTAGAAAACCTTTACTCAAACAGAGAAAACATAATCGAAACCAGTTTTTACGAAGCAATCATAATAATAATATGCCCACAAACTTCTCGCCCATGCAATCAAATTACTTCAGGCCTCCATTACAGAATAATCATACAAATTTTAATAATACTCCACAACCAAATTTTAATTTTGCTTCTCAATCGTACAATAATAGTTCATCTAGAAATAATCAACCTCCAAATTTTCGACAAAATGTACAACATAGGATAAACAAATACAGGAATCCACAAACTCAACAAAACCCACATTCTCCTATGAGTGGCGTTCTAACATCCTCTACAAGAAATCACGTACCCATGAGCGTTACCACTAATGGCATTATTTCAATATTACTGCGAATCAAATTTATAATTCCGAAGTTAACATTGAAAATTGTGATTCCGAACAAGTCACGGAAGAATATTTCGACCAAAACTATCAAGATTTTCCCCTAGTATTTCCCGAAGAACAACCACCTCCTGTATAAATCTGAATAATTTACAAAAATCTCCCCGGCTACCTTATTTTTTTACGCCTATGACTCGTCTTAAAGTTCTTATAGATTCTGGAGGATCATATACTGTAATCTCACCGAAAGCTGCAAAATATTTTAATCAATCCCTCATACACAAAAAACCTTTTATCCCTATGAATCGAACAACAACATTTTTCCAAAATATTAAAACCCCTTTATTATATGAATATGGCATAAATTCTCATTGACGCACGAATCGCAAATTGGAGCAAAGATTTTGATATTCTACTTGGAAATTATGATTTAGAACGTTTGAACTCCATACTAAATTATCAAACTAAAACATTGACCTTAACAAATTACAGAATTACTATTCATTTTGAGACATTATATTACAAAATTCCAGTTAACGTCCTAGACTGTGAAAATCTAGTACCCAGTGTAGACTTACAGACTTTTACATTGCCGGAATCCATACACACAGCCAAAAATGGTTTCATTAATAACTTGACACTTCCTTATCCGATAAAATTATTAGAACCTATTCAGGTTCAAAAACTTGATGAGTATGAAATTTCAACCGGACCAACGCAATTTGTAGAATCTAATATTCGTACACAATATTTAAATAATGAAAAAAAATAAATAAAATACTCAACCTTTGCAGAAAATACAGAGATGTATTTTAAGATGAGAAAAAAAATGTATCTTTCACGTCAACAGTGAAGCATGAAATAAAAACAAAAAATGAAAATCCTATTTATGTTAAGGGATATTCGCTCCGTGCGTGACTGACGCGACACCTACCGCCTTTATCTGACAGTTTTGGACCTACCAATTTTCAGGTTAAACATATGACATTAATGACATATGTTTGACATTGTTAAATACAGGCGAAATTGACAATTATTAATAATTAACTTTTTAATTATATTTTTTCAGTTTATGTACAAAATAAATGTAGTATTAAAAACTAAGTTTCTCAAAATTCATCATAATATATCTTTTTAAGTCCAAACGGAAAAGAAAAGTTAAAAATCTAGTACTGGCAAATCAAGTTTTTCACGTGAAAGAGCATATAATTAAAAACAGTAATAGTAAAAGTTATCATAAAGTCATCAGGCACTCTGCAGTTAGCTTGAAGCCTTATAAAATATCATTTAAGGTAAATTATTTAAATATTTCAATTGCATAAAAATGAGGTTACGTGATATTTCCTTTTTCATATTAATAGCACGGATCCATATTTTTCTTTTCTCTAATTTATATGTAATCTTTGGGAACCTATAAAAACTACACTTACTATTTTTGGTATTATTAGCACAACTAAATACGCAACATGTATTTGCACACATTTTTGATAAAATTTATGCGTAAAAAGATAGTGTCCAATTTTGTCATATTTCGCCACTACGCACGCTGGCATCATTTCAAGGTACCCCTACCATGGTCACGCACGGAGCGAATAGGCATCCTACGGCGATGCAAGAAAAAATTAGTCGACAAGTACAAAAATTATTAGATGATAAAATTATTAGATCATCAATTTCTCCTTATTCGGCCCAGTACCGAAAAAAGCTGATGCTTCAGGCAAGAAAAAATTCAGAATGGTTATAGATTATAGCAAGCTAAACTAAAATACTATAGACGATAGATATCCTTTACCAAAAATAGATGAAATCTTAAATAATTTAGGTAAGGCTACATATTTTACAACACTAGACTTGGCTTAAGGCTATTACCAAATCGAGGTTCATCCTAACCCATCCAAAATGGTCATTTTGAATTCTTACGTATGCTGTTTGGTTTAAAGAACAGCCCAGCAACCTTTGAAATACTAATGGACAGTATTCTCCGTCCTTTTGTTCACAAATTTGTCTTTGTCTATATGGGCGATGTCACCATTTTTTCTAAATCTCTACACGAACATCGTTCACATTACTATCATATTCGATACCTTTAGAAAACATAATTTAGTTCAATTAGATAAGTCTGAGTTCCTTACAAAAGAAGTGGCTTTCCTAGGGTATGTCGTAACCACTGAATGTATAAAACCTAATCCCTGCAAATTTGAAGCCATTCAAAAATACAGATTACCAAAAACTGCCAAAGAAATAAAGTCTTTCCTAGGATTAATCGGCGATTATAGACGATTTATTCCAAATTTCGCGAAGATTACGTCTCCATTTTCTAGATGCACTCGTAAAGGTGCTGTTATAGATTCTAAAAATCCAAATTATTTAGAGTGTTTCGATAAATGTAAACAACTCTTAACCAATGCTCCTGTTTTTCAATACCCAGATTTTGAAAAACCTTTCGTCTTGTCTATAGATGCTTCTAATATAGTCATAGGATCAGTCCTATCTCAAAATAACCATCCCATTGTCTTTTATTCGAGGACACTAAATACTGCCGAACAAAATTACTCTACAATAGAAAAAGAATTATTGGCACTCTTGGATTCATGTAAACATTTTCGTATGTACTTGTACAGGCAGAAACTTATAGTAGAAACTGAATACAATCCTCTCGTTTGGATCTACAAAGTTAAAGACCCTACTTATAGATTAACTCGCTGGCGACTTAAGTTAGAAGATTACAATTTCGAAGTTTAGATATAAAAAAGTAAAAGAGAACCAAGTAGCCGATGTCCTCAGTAGAATTCAAATAAATGCTCTCTCCAGTTCAGAATGCGCTGAACCTCCAGATGCAATTGATGCTTTTGACGCTGAAAATGTTCTCGAGGAATTCAAAAATTTGCAAAATAATACTAACATACAACACACCGCTATCGGATACCCTATCACAGGAATAGAAATATCACCCGAGCCAATTAATCTATCGTCAAACCAAATTATATTTCAAACTAAATGTGCTAAATTTGAGTTGCAATACAAAAAGATTTTCAATAAACATCGATACACTGTAACACTCACCGACAACTGGCAAGCAGAAATAGCAGATGTATTGCAAAGTATCTTAAGACCAAATCAAAAATTTGCCATTACAATACCTCATGAATTTAGACCTTTCATTTGCAATTATTTTAAAGAGAAAATAAAATCCTCAGTAAAGACAATATTCTGCAATAAATTGCTAACAGATGTTGAAGAAGAGGAACGAAAAGTTGAATGTGTAGAAAAATATCACAGAGAAAACCATAATGGTTAGATAGATATATATAGATAGTTTATTTGACTGTAAGTTACAACAAGGTTTACAGCAAGTCAAAACTAAAATTATAAATATAAATTTTAAATAATTACAAAGTATAATATAAATCACTATAAAGTCATTACAAAAAAAATGAAAATAATACACTAAAAATATTTAAAACATTAAAATACATAAAACGTACAATATGGACATCATAATATAATTAAAATAATATTAAATTTGGTTATGTCAGAAGAACATGCTGCTTTAGCGGCTTGGTCTGCTTTTTCGTTTCCCAATATACCAACATGAGATGGAGTCCAGATCATTATGACTTTTATGTTAGCAGAATATAGTTGGTTTCAGATAGTGTGGATTTCCTGGACTAGTGGGTTTTTCGAGAAAATACATCTTATTGAATAAATCGAGGAAAGAGAATCAGTGCAAATGGCGATTTTTATGCTTTCATTTGAAGTAGGACGGATTGAAGTCTTTAATGCTTGGAGTATTCCATATAATTCTGCGGTATAGATACTACAACTTTTAGGCAATCGCACAGAGCTTATTGTCGTCGTCAGTGTGGACACAGCGGAGCCACAACAGTCTTCATTCTTGGACGCATCGGTGTATAAAATTTCATCAAATTTTTTTAAGTTAAGGATGTTTTGGAAGGATTTTCTAAGGATTAAGTTTGGGGTTTCTGTTTTGTCGAATCTGCATAAATCAGTATTGAAAATTGAAAGATTGTGCATCCATGGAGCTGTCTTGGGGGTATAAATAGAAGTAGTATTGGAGAGGTTGATGGAATCTAATAAAGGAGATAATATTTGTGGTAATGTGAGAGACTGATTGGAAGCGTTTACTGGGGGGAGGTTCTATGGGATTGATTAGATTTATTACCGGGTTACTTGGGTTTGCTGATATTCTTACAAAGTATGAAAGTAGAAGCTGCTGCCTTCTTAGATGGAGTGGTGGCTCTGAAGATTCAACGCACAGACTTTCAGCGGGGCTTGATTTGAAAACACCGAGGCATAGTCATAGGGATGTATTTTTAATTCGTGTTTAGAGACTTTAGTAGGGAGCTACTAGATGTCATATAAAGAATACTGCCATAATCTAGCTTAGAGCGAATAAACGCTCTATATATTTTAAGAAGAGATTCTTCGTCAGCTCCCCAAGAGAAGCTAGCAAGAGATTTAAGTAAATTGATTCTTTGAGTACAGTTTCCTTTAAGTTTCTGAATATGCTGTCTCCAGATAAGCTTTTTATCAAAGGTGATACCAAGAAGTGTCAAATAATTAACTGTTTGTAAACGAAGTCCGTTTAGAGTTATAGAAGGTGGATTAGGTCTATGCTTTTTGGTAAAGTGAATTACTTTGGATTTAGGAGCTGAAAACACAAATCCAGCACGCGTAGACCAGATGTCTATTTTGTTTATTGTGTTTTGTAGCAAAGTGCTGGTGGTAGCTGTGACTCTGCCTCGGCAGTATAATATAATATCATCAGCATATATCGAGTACCTGACTGGTGGTTCTATATATGAGGAAAAGTCATTCATGCTAAGTAAAAATAAGGTAGTGCTTAAGACTGAGCCCTGAGGCAAACCGTTGTCCAAAGCGTGTGGTTTTGATATTTTTCCATTTGTTAATACTCTAAAATATCGACTTGTTAAAAATTTTTTTAAAAATAAATAAATGTTACCAGTTAAATTATATTCCGTTAATTTTCTTAGAATTATAGGTCTTTGTACAGTGTCGAAGGCACTTTGGATATCTAAAGTTACTGCTATGACTTCGCTTCTATTAGAAAATGCATTAACAATGTCAGTATGAAGTGTGACCAGGTTATCCATTGTACTTCGATTTGATGTGAAACCTGTTTGGAATGGGTCAAGAATATTATTTCTTTCTAGATACCATAGTAAGCGTTTATTGACCATCTTTTCTAACAGTTTACATAGTGAACAAGTGAGAGAAATTGGTCTATATGATTTTAGAAGATTTGGAGGTGAGTCATTCTTTTTAATAGGAATTGTAGTTGCTTGTCGCCATAACGTTGGGAACTGGTTTTGAGACCAGATCTTATTATACAACTCTAGCAGTTTGAGATGTGTCTCTGGATGGAGATTTTTTAAGAATATTGATGGGATATCATCAGGACCGGCTGCTGAGTTTTTCAATGAAGATATGGCTTCGTTTAATTCTAGGAGATTAAAAGGAGAATGGTATCTGAGTTATTGGGAAGATTCGGAATATTTGACTTATCTGAAAAGTGAGAGGCAAAGATATCTGCAATATGTTGATTATCGGTAACTGTATGATCCTGCAGGGAGATGGCGGCTATTTTGCTGGATGTATTATGACCTTTCATACGTCTTATCTTTGACCACATTTGCGCGGGAGAAGTATCTTTTGTGATTGAACTAACGTATTGATTCCATGAGGCTTTCTTACTTTCTTTTAAAATACGCCTAGAATTGGCCCTAAGTTTTTTAAAATTTATTAAATCCGTGGTGGTACGGGTCTTCCGGAATTTATTTAATGCTTTTTTGCATTGTTTGACAGCTATTTTGCACGACTCATTCCACCAAGGAACAGGTTTCTTGGAAGGACCAATCGCGCATTTACCAATACATTCCTCAGCAGATTCAGTTAAACAGTTATTTAATAGTTTTACATCTGTATCTTTATCATTGTTAAAAAGTAATTCATCGGTTTTTCCCTTAATAGTGGTTCTGAAAAGATCCCAGTTTGCTTGAGTAATTTTCCATTTTGTTATAATGCTTGAAAGCATTTTTGACTGGTTAGAGATAAGAATAGGAAAATGATTACTATCATAGAGACTGTTTAATGTGTACCATGAAAGTAAAGGAAATATTCCGGGATTACAGAAAGATAAATCTATGGAAGAGAAACTACCTGATTGGATGTGAAAGTATGTACTACTTCTTGAATTTAGTAAGTTTATATTTACGTTATTTAGGAAATTTTCGATTGTTTTACCTCTTCCAAATGTGTTTTCGGATCCCCACATAGTATTATGTGCATTAAAGTCACCTACTAAGATAAAAGGTGTAGGAAGCTGAGAAGTTAAATCTTTAAGATCGGAACTTATTAAACAGTAGTTTGGAGGGATGTATATGCAACAAATTGTAATTTTGTAGGGACACCAAGCTGTAACGGCTAAAGCTTCGAGGTTTGTGTTTAGCGGAAATTTTTTATGGAAAATATCAGTGGAAACAAAAATTGATGCTCCGCCACTGGCACGAAGTTGGGTAGTAGCACGAATATAGTGGTAACCTATAAAATTTTTAAGTTGTCCGGAATATTTATCAGTGAAGTTTGTTTCTTGTAGGCATAGAAAGTCAGGAGAAGACTCAGATATGAGCTGTTCAAGGCGTGGACGACAGGGATAAAATCCGTCACACTTCTATTGTATCAGTGTGAAGGTTGAAATTAATATGTAGAGTGTTTGGATGTTTGCGAGGTTTGTGAACTATCAGACAGGTATTCTTTATCACAAGCTTCCTGGGAATTATCAAGACTGTTTATACTTTCAGAATCATCTGTTACAGAATGTATTTTAGTTTTAATTTTTTTAATTAAGCGTGTAATTCTGGTTTTTGTAGACCTATCTTTAAAATTAGGGTTTATTGATTGCAAAGTTAGAATGAGTGATTTAATATCTGTTGTGAATTTAAATGCTTCTGAGACAGGGTCACAGCTGCCGTAAGCGTTCTCGATAAAGGCAATTATATTATCAGAAGGAATTGCAAAAGCTTCTGGGTTTTGTTTATAGGCTTCGTGTATTGCTTGCTGGGAGTCAGTGGATAGACTGGGGTCGAGAGAAGAACTACGTTTTCGTTTCTTTTTTGTGTTGGAGGTGCTAGAGGAGCTAGGAACTGTTTGTTTGGGAGGAAACATAGTTTGTTCTGTTGCAGGGTTTCCCCAGATTGAAGGTTCTTATCGCTTATAGATGATACAGATGAGCGTGGCCTTTTCTGTGAAAGATGAGAACTTAAACATAGTTTATCTTACTTTTCAGATATTGTATCATTTTCGCAATTCTTTGGGGAAGAAGACAAATAAAATAAATTTGTTTGGGAGGGAGATGATTCAGAATGAGATGGAAATTGTGTATTCTGTTGTTGTGACGTTGATTCGGTGGGGGAATTTGAGAGGGAAACAGTAGGATTTTCAGATGATAATTTGTCAGATGAAGTATTGGGACAATTAGAAGCAACATGTCCTGATTGTTTGCATAAGAAACATTCCATTTTGTCCGTAGACAGAAAAATTCTATTATCATTGCCTTCAAAAGGAATTAACAAGGAGGTGTGAAGCTCAAAATTATCAGAGCGGAAGCTAAGGATGTGGGAGTATTCATCACCTGGAATGCCCGCTTTAAGAAAGGACACGGTTGAGGCTATTTGGAAACCAAGACTTTTCACTGCATTTTCGGCCAGTTCATGGGGAATGTAAGGAGAGATGTTCGAAATTAATATTCTTTTTGTTGGGGAGACAAGTTTACGAATACTTCAAATAAGGCGTCCGATTTGAACGGTTGGATGGGATTTCAGAAGTTGATCAACGAGATTTGAGTTCACTAGATATATGCAGATCCTATTGTTAGATATTCTGGATGCAAAGGAAATATTTTTTGGTCCAATGATGTCACCAATGGCTTTAACGTAGTCTAGAAGTTTAAGGTTTTCTTCTGCGTGAAGAACTATCGCCTGTTCTTTTTTTGGGAAAGATGGTTTCGGTGTAGATTTTGCAGATGTTACGTATGAAAGAGATGTAGTTGCTGGAATGTTGTTTGTAGCAGTTTGAAGGGCCATTGTTAAGGTAGAAACTGTAGGAGTATTGTATATATTTGTACTGTTCATGTAAATACAGACAGTAACCTAGTTTTATTTCTCTTCTTTAACTAATTTTGCTATCCAAATTTGTATTAAAATCCATTGAATTGGATGGCCAGCAAGAACCAGCAGACTGGTAAAACCAGTCTCTGGTATGCACTTTGTATAAATTAAATATAATTTATATGATTTAATAATATAACAAAAGCAATATGTACAAAACTTGTCCAGAAATCACTTTTCGAAATTACACTATTAAATCTAATTTAAACACTAATTACTACCGATAAGGCAAACTGGCTTTTAATTGTACTTGGCACACGTCTTACTCGTTCGAGTGATAGAACAGGAATCGTGAAACTTTTTAAATAAATGTGAAATATGCTTAAAAAATAAATATGAAAGGCACCCTTACAAACTTCCACAGTTAGGGCCATTACTTGGACAAAAACCGTTTGACATATTACACATTGACATTTTTCATTGTAACAAAACATTAAATTTAACAATAATAGATTTATTTTCTAAATATGGACAGTGTTATAAATTAAACGATCAAATATCCATTTTATTACTGAATAAACTTAGGCATTACTTTACGCACAAAAACTATACAAAGAAACTTGTATGTGATAATGGCACATAATTTAACTCAGCAGTTATAAAAGAATTTTTAAAACTCCATAAAATCGAAATTCATTTTACAACAGTCAATAATTCATCTTCAAACTCTCCTGTAGAACGATTCCATTCTACACTTACCTAAAAACTCAGGACCTTACGTGCCCAAAATCCTAATGATTCATTAGACGACATTTTAACACATGCCATTCTTATCTATAATCAGTCGATTCATAGTTCTACAAATTTCTCTCCATTTTCAATCCTATATGGACCTTATGAAGAGGAAATCCATTTTGATTTTGACCTTCCCGTATACCAAACGTACAATCAAAGACATAAAGAAGAATTACAACCTTTTATCAATTATATATATAATAAACAAAAAGAAAAAACGCAGCTGATATTAGATAGACAGAACGAAAACGCTGAGGAAATTCCGTAAATACATCTCTAAAAAACTTTGTATATTTCAAAACAAAAACATAAACCAAAACTACAAGTACCTTACTCTATAATACATCCAGACAAACAAGAAAAAAATAAAGATTTTATGTAAGACAGACAAACAAAACCCAACAAGTACACATCTTAAGTTTGTTAAAAGAACAAGAAAATGTACAGACAAAAATACTCAAGCTCAAACTTGTTCACAGGAAAATCCTCGCACTGGTCCGTCAACTCAGGATTCAGGAGATTCAGAATAATAGCTACTATGCTGCTGAGATAGGAAAACCAAGAGAAATCTCCCATTACCATAGACACTTCCTTCATATTTCCCTAGACAATTTATTGAATATAATAGAAACTAGCCCAATCAACCAATTCCAAGCTCATTTTAAGAAAACACCTCTCTCACTTCTCTTTCTCAATATAATCATATACACAGGGGCCTGCGTAGCGCAAGCGGTATGATGCTTGACTCGCAAGCCGGTGGTCCGGGGTTCGAATCCCACCGCCGGCAAGAACATCTGGACATTTTAAAAATGTCTATAGGCCCCAGGTCGACTCAGTCTGAATAAAAATGAGTACCTTGGGTAAAACCAGGGGTAATAATAGACGGTTGAAGCGTAGCACTGGCCATGTTACCTTCCTTGTATACCGTAGGCCCTAGATATAGCAGACTACCCTGCTATACTCCCAAAGCCGCGACAGCGGTATAAAACGGGAGACTATTATATATATCATATACACGAGCAAGCAAAAGATGATTTGCATAAGATCACTCGCAAACAGAAAAGAGGACTCTTTAACTTTCTCGGAACTGCCATTAAATATATAACAGGTAACCCAGATGCCTCTGACCTTGATCTATTAAAAACACATATTATTGCAATAGAAAATAAACAAAATGAAATAATCAAAAAATTTAACAATCAAATATCATATGGACAATCAATTAATACAAGATTCGATAAACTTTTAGAAAAGATAAATACTGATAATGCTGCTCTTGTAGCTGCAGTTAGTAAGTTTTCTGCAGATTTTAATAATTATTTGTTTTGCATAATGAAATAGTAAACATTTAAAATATTAACGACTTCTTAATAAAACTAATTAGAACCATCCGAAGACATTTCACTACCAAAAATAGATCCCATAAAACTATTGCCAGATCACCAGATAAAAATTGAGAAGTTAACGATTTCATATACTCATGGTCAAATTCAACCCCTCGAAACAATAGATGTTTTACCACCACTTTCAATGGGACTGAGCACCACTTCAATTGTTATACTTTTCTTTGTTTTAGCATTTTTAGCAATATTCATAATTAAAAAACGAAGAAGAATTTCCCAAATTCTATTTAGTACGAAACTCCATCCTGCCCAAATTCAAATTCTAAATAAATTAATTGCAGAAGTTACTAGGACTTCGAGGACGAAATCCGAACCAAAGGAGGGAGGAGAAATGTGATAGAAGCTCCCAGACTATCTAGAGTCAGCAAATTCATTCCGAAGACCAGAGGCTATAAAGAAAGAAGAAGAAGCCGACGATCATTATTATTAACTCTTATTTAGTTGTAGTAAATATTTCTGTAAATTGTAATTTAATTTTGAAAATAAAATATTTTGTTTGAGAAGTTCAAGTGCTTGTGACATAATGTATTTGTATATATATATATATATATATATATATATATATATATATATATATATATATATATATATATATAAATATTATATATATATATAAATATTATATATATATATAGAAAAGAAAAGAAATTTAATCTTTGCAGATAAGTTAAATAGTAAACTCTTAAATATTGGGGAAATCTGTTGTAACCTGAAATTAACCTCATGTTGTAAGTTTTTATACTAGTTTTATACAATGCTATTTAATTCTAATTTCATTGTATTTACTGATACCATATTTTAGCATATCCTGAAGAAGCAACGTGTCAGTCAATAATACCTAATACCGGTTTTAATCAACGGTCGTATTTTTTGCTATATATATATATATATATATATATATATATATATATATATATATATATATATATATATATATATATATATATATATATATATATATATATATATATATATATATGTAAAGAAAAACTATTGTTTTGTTTTCCTTTAATAATATCTCTATTTATATTCTCATTTTGTTACGCCACTGTCAAAACATTAAGTTCTTCTTTTTGTTTTTATGTTAGACATACTTGTGAGGTGTTTTGACAGTGACAATTCATTAATCTACAATTGTCAATTGTCTGGCCATTATTACTTTTGCCTGTAATTTGTAAAATTAGAATATAAGCTTTAAATGTTGTTTCTTTTTTACAGGTAATGTATTTGTTAATAATTATTATTGTACAAAAAATAATAAAGTTTACTTTTTTACAGAGAAACGCAGTTGAGTTTATTTTAAAGTTTGCTGATAAAAAACCTTACAAAACAACATTTTTGCTAACAGAAAAAGGTATAATAATTTTTAATTATCAAAATGGCAAAACTGAGATTTGAATTTACTGTTAAATCATTGCAAACAGATACTAAAACAAATATTATTAGCATAACCACAATTGAGAATGAAGAAAATGAAATTTTTGCAATGCCCCATGATATGCAAAATATTTCCTATCATGAAAAAATCCAGACGACAGCAGCTTTTCAGAAAGTAAAAAGGGCTCTAACAAAACGGGGTACTACAAGAAAAGTTTGGATTGCAGATGAAAATATTTTAAAAGTTTATATGGATAAAGATGGGAATATACAATTCAATGATTTTCTTTTAGAACAACAAGATATTCAAAGGAAAGAATCTCTAACATCCACAACTGGTATCCCACTAGATGCATTAGAACAGATCTTGGAGAGAGTTACAAAATCAAATGAAAAACAATTTATCGAATCCTTTAATAAAAACAAAGTATCCGAACAATTTGTGATAGAAAAATTTACAGGTAAAAATGTGAACGTTTTACAATGGATGGAAACATTTGAAAATGAGTGCACAAGATTACAAATAGATCAAAATATAGAAAAAATTGAACTTCTAAGATTATTTTTAGAAGGATCATGTGTGGATTGGTATAGGTCAATGCTTATAAAATATTCAATAAATTCTAATTGGGATGAATGGAAAAACAAATTTTGTGACACATATGCAGACAAAGGGTGGACTCCAGTGAGGTATGCTTTTCAGTTCAAATACAAAAATGGTTCCTTATTAGAATATGCTCTTAAAAAGGAAAGACTCATACTACAAATAAACAAATCATTAGATAAAAAAAGTATGATTGATTTAATAGCTATTGGACTTCCAAATTATATAGCTGATAGAATTGATCGAGACACTTTGAAAGAAACGGAAGATCTCTTCAATGAAATTAGAGGTTTAGAACACTTAATTAAAATTAAGACTTCAAAAACAAACGAAAAATGTTACTTTGAGAAAAAACAAGCCTGCAAACTTTGTGAAAAAGAAGGAAAAGGTTTACGCTACCACCTGGAATCAAGTTGCTGGTTCAGAAGCAAAAGTGATATTTCGAAAAATCAGCAGGTAAGAACTGTCAACAACCATAAATTAGAAATAGAATTAAATGAAACAAATCCAAAAAACTGTTAATACCACCACTAATTAGAATCAAGTTACTATTGAATGACACTTTAGAGATTTATGGAGTATATGATTCAGGAGCAAATGTGTCATTGATTAATGCAAAATTATTACAGATAAAAGCACATAATAGAGGTGACCTTCAAATAGTAAACTTGAGGACAATTAATGGTGTTAAAAAAACAAATGGTATAGTAACACTTAAGATAAAAATCTATGATATTGAAAAAGAAATGGATGTATTTATTGTAGATAATGAAAATTTCAATTATGATTTTTTAGTTGGGTTAGATTGTATTAAGAATTTCAGATTAATTCAAAATGAAGATCTAAGAATCACACAATACAACAACTCTAAAGAATTTGAAAATTTGTCAATTATTGATAATATGAGTATTCCTGAGTTTCCAGGTAACATATATTTAAATGCATCTAAAGAAAATATTAGTGATATATACAAATATGAAATAAATTTTAATGAGAGTATAAATACTGACAATTTTGAAATAGCAATTAACCATTTAGATTTAAATCAGCAATCAGAAATTGAACAACTGATTAATAAATATAAATCAGCATTTGCTAAAGACAAATATGATGTAGGTACTATAAGAGAGTATGAAGCTCATATTGACTTAATTGTAGATAAATACTGCTCCAAACGTCCATATAGATGTACCATTGAAGATAGAAAGGAGATAGAAAATCAGATAGCAGAACTTTTAAAGAATAATTTAATTGAAGAGTCATATAGTCCATTTGCGGCTCCAGTGACACTAGCATACAAAAAAGGAGAGAACAAAAAGACAAGACTGTGCATAGATTTCAGGGAACTAAATAAAATCGTTGTTCCTCAATCACAACCTTTTCCATTGATCGAGGACTTAATGGTAAAAACTAACAATTGTAAATATTTTTCTACTTTAGACATAAATTCAGCATTTTGGTCAATTCCAATGAGAGTACAAGATAAAGAAAAAACAGCATTTGTAACACAAGAAGGCCATTTCCAGTGGACTTGTCTCCCATTTGGTTTGAAGACGGCTCCAGCAATTTTTCAACGGATTTTAAGCAGCCTTATAAGAAAATATAAACTCTCAGACTTTACAGTCCATTATATAGATGATATCCTAATTTTTTCAAAAACCTTTGATGAACATATATTACACTTGTCCAAGTTATTTGATGCAATATTAAATGAAGGTTTCAGACTAAAATTTTCTAAATGTACCTTTGCAGAACAATCAGTAAAATACTTAGGACACATAATAGAAAATAGTTCCATAAAACCTTTAAAAGACTACTTGATTGCTGTGAAAAATTTCCCTGTTCCAAAAACTAGAAAGAATGTACGTCAATTCTTGGGAAAAATCAATTATTATCATAAGTTTGTTCAAGATATTGCAATAATTTTAGACCCTCTGCACAACTTATTAAGGAAAGATGTTGATTTTATTTGGTCTAAGGAGTGTCAAGAATCTTTCGATAAAATAAAGTCATTACTTTGTTCAGAACCAATATTAAGGATTTTCAACCCTGATTTACCAATTAATATATATACAGATGCCAGCATAAAAGGAGTAGGAGCTGTATTAAAACAAATTGATGAACACGGATGTAGCAAGCCAGTGGCATATTTTTCAAAAAAATTAATGGAACATCAAAAGAAAAAGAAGGCAATATATTTAGAAGGTCTAGCGATAAAAGAAGCTATAAAATATTGGCAACATCTGCTCATTGGAAAAGAGTTTATAGTATATTCAGATCACAAACCTTTAGAAAATTTAAACATAAAAGCTAGAACAGATGAAGAATTGGGAGACTTGACATTTTACTTATCTCAATATAATTTTAAAGTAAAGTATAATCCAGGAAAATATAACCAGGAAGCAGACTGTTTAAGCAGAAATCCAGTTTTAGAATCTCAAGAAAATACAGATGAAGTATTAAAAATAGTAAACCTGATCAATCTGGAAGATATAAAAATTGACCAACTCTCAAATATTGATTTGCAAAATAATAAAACTAAATACAGTTTTAAAAATGATATATATTATAAAAAGTCAAACAGAAAAGACAAAATTATTTTATCTGAAGCTTTAAGTAAAACATTGATAAAAAATGTACACAATACTTACTGTCACTTAGGAACAAACCAGATGTTAAATAAAATATCACCATTTTATACAGCCAAAAATATGACTACAAACATTAAGAAAATATGTGATAACTGTGATATCTGCATTAAAAATAAATCAAGACGGAAACCTAACTATGGTTTACTGTCACAATTAGGACCAGCTACATATCCATTTGAAATTGTCTCCATTGACACCATTGGTGGTTTTGGAGGATCTCATTCAACAAAAAAATATCTTCATCTATTAGTAGACCATTTCTCAAGATATGCCTATTGTTTGACATCAAAAACACAAAACTCTGATGACTTCATAAAGATAATTAAAATGGTAACACAAGATCACAAAATTAAAACTGTTATGACTGATCAATATCCTGGAGTCAACTCAAAAGAATTCAAAGATTTCCTACAGATCAATAATATCAAAATGATATTTACTGCTGTTGATGCACCATTTTCAAACGGTATCAATGAAAGATTAAATCAAACATTGGTTAATAAAATTAGATGCAAAATAAATGAAGGTGGCAGGAAAACAGCATGGACAACAATTGCTCAAAAATGTGTAAAGAAATATAATGAAACTGAACATACCATCACAAAATTTGCACCAAAATATTTAATAGAAGGAGAAAATATAAGCATCCTGCCACATGAATTATCATCTAAAGTCGCACATGCTGATCTCGAACTAGATAGAACAATTGCCTTAGAAAATACAAAAAAATCACATAATTATAATAAAAAGCAGTTCGATTTACATAGGAAGGAAATTGATTTAAACATTGGGGATTTAGTATATGTGGAGAACGGTAACCGCCTAAATAGAAAGAAGTTAGATGAATTAAGGATTGGACCATACAAAATATTAAAGAAGATTTCCAATTCAATTTATGAAATTGATACTGGGCATAGGAAAACAGAATCAAACTTCTTTCATATCACTAAGCTTACTCCAGTATTGAAAACAAATATTTAGTGAACGTTCAATATTTGTTTTAAAATATCTTCTCCAAGGGGGGGAGATGTAAAGAAAAACTATTGTTTTGTTTTCCTTTAATAATATTTCTATTTATATTCTCATTTTGTTACGCCACTGTCAAAACATTAAGTTCTTCTTTTTGTTTTTATGTTAGACATACTTGTGAGGTGTTTTGACAGTGATAATTCATTAATCTACAATTGTCAATTGTCTGGCCATTATTACTTTTGCCTGTAATTTGTAAAATTAGAATATAAGCTTTAAATGTTGTTACTTTTTTACAGGTAATGTATTTGTTAATAATTATTATTGTACAAAAAATAATAAAGTTTACTTTTTTACAGAGAAACGCAGTTGAGTTTATTTTAAAGTTTGCTGATAAAAAACCTTACATATATATAAAAAAACCTTACATATATATATTATTTATATATATATATATATATATATATATATATATATATTATTTATATATATATATATATATATTATTTATATATATATTTTTCAAATGATTTTTTCGACCGTACTGTTTTAAATATTGATTTAGAGTATCAGCAATCGGTCAGGAAATAAAACTCTATTTGTTCAGTCTCAATATTTCGTCACGATTTTGTGACTTCTTCAGGAGAAAACTGTAAATTTATTAGAATAATTAATGATTATATGTAAACAAAATGAATATTTTAATACTTACAACTATAAGAATGAAAATTTAAATTTTTCTGGCATATCTAAATAAATGACATATTTTTGTTTGATTTTATTAAGGAGTTATGGTAACCGCAATATGTTATAGAGTGAATTCCCGTTGTACAATTTTCAGCGAGTAGGTTAAAATAAACAATTACTATGACAGTATTATTCATTTTATAAAGTGGAAAGATGGAATTAATAAAATTGAGAAAGAATCAGGAACACGATGAATTGATCTATAAAATGTAATTGATGGTATGTAGTCAGTTACTGCAATACTGATATTTAGGAATGTAATAAAATTATAGGTACAGTTACTAGAGAATTACTATAATAAGTATGTGTTTAAAGGTTATTTATTATTTATGACATATTATCAATATATAATATGATAGATCTTAACCTTTAAACACATACTTATTATAGTAATTCTCTAGTAACTGTACCTATAATTTTATTACATTCCTAAATATCAGTATTGCAGTAACTGACTACATACCATCAATTACATTTTATAGATCAATTTATCGTGTTCCTGATTCTTTCTCAATTTTATTAATTCCATCTTTCCACTTTATAAAATGAATAATACTGTCATAGTAATTGTTTATTTTAACCTACTCGCTGAAAATTGTACAACGGGAATTCACTCTATAACATATTGCGGTTACCATAACTCCTTAATAAAATCAAACAAAAATATGTCATTTATTTAGATATGCCAGAAAAATTTAAATTTTCATTCTTATAGTTGTAAGTATTAAAATATTCATTTTGTTTACATATAATCATTAATTATTCTAATAAATTTACAGTTTTCTCCTGAAGAAGTCACAAAATCGTGACGAAATATTGAGACTGAACAAATAGAGTTTTATTTCCTGACCGATTGCTGATACTCTAAATCAATATATATATATATATATATATATATATATATATATATATATATATATATATATATATATATATATATATACAACGTGGTCCTTAATTAATTGTACAAACCAAAACCGTAAATTCTACACTTTAAAATATTACGATTTAAGCCAACTTGCTTTAATAAAATGTTGATATTAAGAAAGATACAGGGTGTTAAAGTGGAAATTTAAAATTCTATTTTTCGCTATAACTTTTACGTTTGTAAATATTTTTCGACAAAAATGTATAATTGGATGCTTTAAAGCAGGATAAATTATAAGTTTATACAAACTTTAATGTAACTGATAGAGGGCGCCACATATGCTACATGTGTGGCATTGATTTGCGCTTAACTTTTTTGCTTTTAAAGTTAGCTGTATTTGTGTCAAAAAATATTAAAGACACATTATTTTTACAAGGAAAAGGTATACTTGTTGATAACCTCAAAATTTATCCGTTTTAGAGATATTCGCATTTTATAAGTCAGCTGCATAATAATTCTTAGTTGTAATATTTGTGAGGTGAAGCACTGAATACCTGTAGATAAGCATAATTCACAGTTTATTCTTATTACAACAACTCAAAGATGATTATGTAACATTACAAAATTTTTATTATGGCTGCTAAATGTCTTATGAAAATATTCTTCATCTTCTTCTTTAGGTGCCGTGTCCGTATTTAGACGTTTGCCGTCATCATGTTTATATTTTCCCTTTTATATCGCTTCTTAAGTTTCTATACCTACTGGAGTTGTATTACTTTTTCCCTATTGTAAAATGCTGAAAACCCAAAATATGTGGTTTATGTAAGATGGTACACCACCACATTCTAGAGAGAAGGCAGTGAGAACATACTTAAATATAAATGTTCTGAACGTTGGATTTATCGTAGCAGTCATATTCCTTTGCAATGTGGTGAGATATTGATATAATTATTTATAATTATAATATATAATTATTTAATTTATACAAAATCCCAAAAGAATACTTATCATTCATTACGTAAATTAATTAATCATTTTTATTAGGACATTTAGAAACTAAAGCCCAAGTATTGAATACCACAGATGTGTCTTGTTTCATAATACTTCTGCTACCAATCTAACTTTAAAGACAGCATTTTTACAAAAACATCATCGTTGGCCTAATAACCGATATTGTTATAAATATAATAAACAGACAGGTAATTTAGTTCAGCATAATATTAGTTCGTTAGTTAATCATGATAGGCCATTTGTTCGGGATGTAATTATAGTTACTCGTAAGCTCTAACGTAATCATATAAATAAGTAATGACATCTATAGGTTATTCCGTGTTTATATAAGTAACCAATGAATCAAATACATCACAGTTTAACCTCTGCCACAAATAAGATGTAGTTCCATAATATACCATAAGGTTTGGATATGTATCCAAAAGAATATATTCATTCATTATACATTATAGCCACCACGTAGCCCAGAATTTAATCCGCTTGATTTTGGTGTATGGGGCGTATTAAAACAACGTGTCTATAAGAATCCCATAAAAATTCGCAACCAACTATGGGAAGAAATAAATACTGCAGCAGTTTCTTTAGAACCAATGATGCTATTTAACATGTGACGATCTTTTATGTAATATATTGACAAATGAATTAAAGAAAATGGTAGACATATCGAACACTTACGTTAACAAAAAGTTATGTTATTTAGTTTAACTATTTCTTAATTTGGTTTGTAAACAAAATGTTTTGGTTATGATTTTAATTTAACATAAAACGTAAAATGTTTGATGTAAAATCCCTATTATTCTGTTTTTGTAAAATCCTATTATTAATTATCCTGCTGATATATTTATTTTATTTATTATTTCGTTAACTATTGACTTTAGTTAAAGGTATTTTATAAAAAAAATTTGATTTATTAATGTTTTTGTCTATTTTTCCTTCGTTGCTTGGAGTAATTGCCTTAAATCAGAATTATGCAGCTGATTTGTAAAATGCGATTATCACGAAAACTGTTAAGTTTTAGGTAACTCAAACAGCTAAAAAGTTAAGTGCAAATTTATGCCACATATGTGGCATATGTGGCGCCCTCTATCAGTTACATTTCTACAAGGACACTTAATTTATACTGGGTATTTACAGATTCCGAAAAATCATTTACTTATTAACTATTTTTATTGTCCTGTTCATGGCGCAAACCCGAATTACGGAACACTTTATGGCGTATGGGAAAAAACCATCGTTAACTTCTATTCATTGTACCCGCACTTTCCACTTGTTATATTTATACAAAAGATTATTTATGACTAAGATTACCTTTGGTTAATTCCAGGCAGTTCGGAGTAATTTTACTTTCTATAATCTCTGAAATATTGATTTCATCGGACATTTATATATATATATATATATATATATATATATATATATATATATATATATATATATATATATATATATATATACAGATTGAACGAATTTAAAACGGAACATACAATTTAATATATGTCTGTTTGAACTGCATTTGAAATAGTGGACCAATATAAAACTTGGACAAAAATAAATCCATACCCGGTGATATACATTGTATAAAATATCGTTTAACTATCTGTCTCCTTTAAAGGAAAGAGGAGCTTGCCTAATAGTCGGAGAGATAGAGCCGAAATTTTGAACTGATCAGTAATATAACATTTCTCTATTGGAATATATTCATTGTAACTGGGTTAAGACTTTGTCTTACAGGCGGACACCCCTCGTGGTACAGGGGGTGGCTATATAGGGATGAAGTTGTAATTTTTTTCCGAAAAATTAACGATCGATAATATGGCTGAAAATTTGCCCAGAGTAAGATCTTGGTATAACTAGACGAAATCCCAAAGAGCGGACGCGAGAGTGGATACATAAGGGGTGGCGGACAGGGATTATATTGCAATTTTTTGGGGAAAAATTAACGATAAGTCCGCCATTTTCATGGCTCATTATTTAGCCCCTAAAAACTCTAAATCCAAAAGAGCGGACAGCTGGTTTGGTACAGAGAGCCATAAAACGCGGTCAAATGTACCACTTGCCTGCGCACTTTAGGTCTCGGTAACAATTTTCAAACTGATTTTATTATATTTTTATACCGATTGATTTGAAAATTTGTATGCTCACTTCTGTTACTATTCTGAAAAGCGTCAAGTAGAGTTTTCCTCAAAATTTTCCAAAAAAATTTCCGTAAATGAAAACTTTCGTAATTTTTTGAGGTAAAATCTAATTTGTAGAATCCTTTCGATTTTCTGTCAGTTATACCATAAATTTTTTCCAAAAATTTTCAAACGATTTTTCCGATAAAAAAAAATTTAGAAAAACTTTAAAAATTTCGTCATTTTTCTCACTCTCACTGATGTCATCACATCTTCGTCACTTTCACTTTCAATAATATCACATTCATTATCTGCTTCATTTTCAATCACTACTTCTCGAACTGATTCTGGCATCTGAGGTCCACTAAACCATTTGAATTTATATGTTTCATCTTCAAACTGCCAACCATGTTCTTCAACAATCAATTCTGTTGGTACTTTTTTATGAGCATTTGTCCAAATATTTGAAATATAATGGGCTCGCAGTAGATGTTAATGTAATTCATCTTGACATGGTGGTAAGCTTGAAGCATCGAAATTTTTTAGTTTTTTTTTTAAAGGCTCGTTCATATCATGCAACTTATACTGCCGGTTAAATAGTGAAAATCTGACATCGTTTACTTTTCTTTTTGGAATTGTTCTCGTCAGTCCTGTTCCATATAAGTGACATATGAAAGTTTCTAAGGTTTCAAAAACTTCATTACAATCGATGTCAGTTTCACTAAGTTGGATAAAAGCATCTTGATACTTATTACATTTAGCGCATGCGTCTAGAATTACTGATCTAAATGGAACGCGCATCATTATTATTTTAATATTTTAAAATAATAATGATTCAAAATTAATGTCCAAACAGAATTTGTAAAATTATAATTAACTAATGAAAAAAAATTCAATCAATTTGAAAGTTAAAAAAAATATTGAAAATATCTAAGTACAAAGTAAATTTCAAAACTTGAAAAATTGATAATTCCACTATTAAATTGGTTTTTATTAATAATTATTTGTAAAATGTTAAAGGAATTCTACAAATTGAATTTTACCTATTGATAAATAGAAATAATATATTTTGTATTTGATTATTAATGTAATAATAAATCAAATTTTTCTTATATCTGAACAACCATTATTTATGCAATATAAATTTAAAAACCTTTTTATTGTAATAAAAAATAAGTCAAATTACTATTTGTTATACCAAAAATATTTAATAGTTAACATTATAAAATTACTTTAATTTAATAAAATATCAAATATCAAACATTAATTCAATTAAAATTTAATTCGTAAAATATTTATATTTAAGAAAAAAATGTAATTTGTAAAGTAAATATGACTTTAGTTTGAAAAAAAAAAAACATTATCATAATATCATTTTAAAACTACAAAATATTCTATAAAAGATTCAGACGATGACGTAGAGTTTTATCAAATGTTTTAGAAAAGTTTTTCTAATTTTTTTTTCTTATCGGAAAAATCGTTTGAAAATTTTTGGAAAAAAATCATGGTATAATTTACAGAAAATCGAAAGGATTCTATAAATTAGATTTTACCTCAAAAAATTACGAAAATTTTCATTTACGGAAATTTTTTTGGAAAATTTTGAGGAAAACTCTACTTGACGCTTCTCAGAATAGTAACAGAAGTGAGCATACAAATTTTCAAATCAATCGGTATAAAAATATCGTAATAAAATCAGTTTGAAAATTGTTACCGAGACCTAAAATGCGCAGGCAAGTGGTACTTTTGACCCCGTTTTATGGCTCTCTGTACCGACCCAGCTGTCCGCCCTTTTGGATTTAGAGTTTTTAGGGGCTAAATAATGAGCCATGAAAATGGCGGACACATTACTAATCGTTATTTTTTCCCAAAAAATTGCAATTTCACCCCTGTGCGCCACCCCTTATGTATCCACTCTCGCGTCCGCCCTTTGGGATTTCGTCTGGTTATACCAAGATCTTACTCTGGGCAAATTTTCAGCCATATTATCGATCGTTAATTTTTCTGAAAAAAATTACAACTTCATCCCTGTATAGCCACCCCCTGTACCACGAGGGGCGTCCGCCTGTAAGGCAAAGTCTTAACCCAGTTACAATGAATATATTCGAATAGAGAAATGTCATATTACTGATCAGTTCAAAATTTCGGCTCTATCTCTTGGACTATAAGGAAGCGATAAGTGGTTTGACAGCATAATAACTGCTTGTGTAGTCTAGTTTTCACAGTGATTCTAGGCAACCTATTTGGGTGGAGTTTTGAATTGTTCTTGAATGAATTCAGAATCCAGCAGCCCGCTGAAGTATTGGATTTTTATAATATAATTATTTGACAACCTTTTGTTGGCCAACCACCTAGAGCGGAGTTGAGCCGAAATACATTGACTTCATATGTTCCGTTTTAAATTCGTTCAATCTGTATATATATATATATATATATATATATATATATATATATATATATATATATATATATATATATATATATATATATATATTTGGATGTGTTGGAGTCAATAAAAGGGCTATTAGTTAACTATTTTTATCTCGAGCTTTCAATTGTGTTTACAAAAGAGCTGCAAAAAATACAAAATATCTTACAAAGTTGAACTAGAAAGAAAAAAATTTTTTTTGTTAACTCACCAAATAAAATTAGTTTGGTTAATAAAATTGCTGCTAACATATTTCAAAAAGAATTATTATAAAAATATTCTTATCTAATAAATGTTTCTCTGAAATTTTAATATAATTTTCCTCTTCTTCTTTTGTTTCTATGGCTTTCACGTCATGGTGATACGCCAGCTCAATTTGCTGGTGACCCCGATAAAGTCTGGCTCTAAACCAACTCGAGGCCACTTACTTGTGCCTGTGCCAAATAATTTTGTAGGAAAAAAATCGGTTGCCTGTAAAGTCGGTTTTACGGGCGAAGATTTTACGTGACAACGTCTTTTTCTCGGTAGAATATTTATTGATATGAATAATAAAATAAATTGCACAATAGGAACAAGGAATTGAATGAAAATAAGAATTGCAAAAATTTTAACTATAGAAATATATATTTTGTTTACTAAAACATTGTACATGTAAACTTAAACTTAACTAATTTCTATTTGAGTGATTTTGTTCTAACAATTAATCAATCAATCATAGTTTACGATAATGAAATATTAGTGTACAATTATTTACCTTTATTGTTGTAGTTGTTGTAAATGTCGAATCTAAGCACTCCACATTTTCACTACAGACACAGCTGACGATACTTTAACCGCACGTGTGAACTTGTATTATGACGCTTTCTCGGTTTTCCAACGCCAAGAACGCTCGAGAAAGACAGAGACACAAGCACGCACCGATTCAACGCGCCTAATTCTCTAGTGCTGCGCGCGCAGCGGACCGATCATGTTTGAGTGGGAGAGAGACGCAAGGCATTCGCCGGTCCGGCGGGCCTCTCTCTCGTTCGGTGACTCATCGTAACAGACGTGAGCGGGCGTTACACTTTTTCATGAGTGACTCCGAGCCACAACCCAATTTAAGACGTTGTCACGTCAAAAAATTCATCAATAGTTAATTAATAGGTTATGTTAGTAAACACTACAAAAAGTATTGAGCATTGTCGATTACAAATTTAATTTATTAATTGAAAGGAATTTTATCAAAATGCTGACTCATTCTTCAGTAAGTTTATTTAATATAGAATATATAGTAATTGGTGAATTATAATTCATATAAATGAATTTTGTGTATAGGTCAAAACTCGGAATGATCCTTATCAAGCATTCAAAAAATATATGATTTAGGTTCTCTATTAGGCCACATTCACAGTAAGGGTTATCCACCAAATTCAGTTTGAAAAGATGTTGACTTGTTAAACAATGACCGGTCCGCATTCTTATAATAGTTGTAATGTGTCTCCTATCTTTATATGAAAAGTTTTGAAACCATGTCTTATTAGGAAAAATATTTTGTACTCTGTAATACTGATACGATTTTTTGCTAATTAAAGTTTTCCAAGTGATTTTAAATTTGGTTTTAATTTTATTCTTAATTATGGGTAACACGTCTTGAGAATCTAATTTCATATTCAAAGGAACATTAAGATCTATCCCTATTTTGGCCAGTGTGTCAGCTTGTAGGTTGCCCGGCATATCGCAATGACCCGGTATCCATGAGATAAGTATTTCAAATCCGTTTCTATTTGCAGATGTAATAAGATTTTTTGTTTTAAGGCACCAATAGCCAAAATCTACCGAAGCAGAAATATTGCTATTAATAACTTTAGAAATTGCACTAAGAGAATCAGAAAATATAATAACTTTATTGATCTGTCTATTAATGGATAAATTAACTGCTTGGTATATAGCCATGTTTTCTGCTTTGCATATGCACAGTTCATCAGGTAGTCTGGATGCAAATTTGTAATTGATACTAGGAATATAAATGCCAAAACCTACTTTGTTACAATTTTTTGAGGCATCCGCATGAATGAACTTGAAATCATTGATATATTTTTCAGTAAATATTGCAAATTTTTCTCTAATCATATATTCATTCTTTGTTATTTCGCAATTTAGTGTTTTTACTGGACTGACTAATGTATCAAAATCCATCTCATAACATGGAAAATTATTACCTTTATATTTTGTTAAAATATGGAAAAAAGTATTCTAGTGTTAAAACTAAGTAAGGACAGTTATCTTCATTATAAAAATTAGGTTTGATTATAAGTTTATTCCGTAAGATAACAAGGGATAAAATCAAAGGATGGTTTTTGATATTAACGATCTTACTTCAAAAATTAAGTAGCTAATATTAAACTTCTATGTTTTAAATCATATTGCGCCGATTCTGCTAGCAAAGCCAAGTGAGGGGTAGATTTCATACAACCTAAAGAAATTCTTAGCCCTTCAAAAAATATTGTGTTAAGTTTATTAATACATTTCTGAGATATAGGTCTGTATAAGAATGAACCATAGTCTAAGTGAGATCTTATTAAAGCATTAAAGACTATTAAAAGAGTCCTAGGGTCTGCTCCCCACCACACTCTTCAAATTGCACGTAAAATATTAATATTTTTCTTTGTTTTAACTAATATATTATCAACATGTTTGTCCCACTTAAGATAATTTTGAAAAATTATGCCTAAAAATTTAACTTGATCTTTTAATGGTATAATTGTGTTACTAAGTTTGATTTCTGGGGTAAAATTTTGCCGTTTTCCCTTCGAAAACCATACAGCTTTACATTTGTCTATAGAAAGAGATAGATCATGTTCTAACAACCATTCTTGTACATTGTACAATGCCATATTGACTTTATTAACCATTTGTTGGACAACTGATCCTTTAACATATAAATCCAAATCGTCAGCATACCCATTAATATTTATATCTTCAGGAAGAATAGAAAATAGATCCAATATATATATATTAAATAAAATTGTGCTTAAAGGTGAACCCTGGGGTAAAGCTATAGTTACTACAGACGGGCCCAAAAAGTCACCGTTAATGGATCTAGTATATAAAAGCCTGTTTTGCAAAATTTTAAAAATAATATTATTTATAGGACAAGGGACATTTAAATTTTGTAATTTATTGTAAAGTTTATATATATTCACATTATCATATGCTGATTTAATATCAATGAAGACTTCAAGGACTGAATGGGAAGATTCAAAGGCTTCTGAAATGAAGGTATGAAGGAGGGCTAAATTGTTGGCAGTTCCTCTACCTCTTCTGAAACCTGCTTGAGTATTTTTGAAAACGAGATTATGTTCTAAAAACCAATCTAATCTATTTTTTAAAATGATTTCTAACGTTTTTAGTATGCAAGAGGATAAAACAATTGGTCTAAAACTAGTTGGAAGACGTGGGTCCTTTAAGGGTTTTAAGATGTTAAGAATATTAAATTTTTTCCAATCGCTAGGTAAGGGTTCTCCTTTAAGACATTCATTGTATATATTTAGGAGGATTTTTTGGCTTTTAGAGGGAAATGTTTTATCATTGAGTAAGAAATATCATCAATTCCCGGGGCAGAATTTCTTTTATTGAACAATGTAGTGTCAATTTCAAGTTCAAATTCTTGGTTAGCGAGAAGTAAACGGAATTCAGGATAAATAGAAATTGATGACATATTATATAATATTTCTCTTTTAATGTTATCTGAAGGATTATAAAAAAATTGCAATTATTATGGTTTGAAATTTTTTTTACTTTATTCCATACGTATGTAATATTGGATCCTCTATTTAATGTTTCACAAAATTGTTTAAATTTATTTTTCTTTTTTAATCTAAGGTTACGCTTGGTTTGTGCAATTATATGTTTAACATACAAATAATTTTCTAGTGATGGTGATGAGTCAAATATGTGCAAAGCTTCCTTACGTTTCTTTACCCATAATGTACTTTCTTCATCCCACCAAGGATTGAATGGTTTACCCTGTATCCTACAATTTTTATAAGGAATCGAAACATCTGCTGCTTTATTGATAACTGACATGAATTGTTTGTAATTTATTATATTTATTGAGAAATTTACTAGGTTGTTTAATATTTCATCATAAAAAAGATCCCAATCAGCTTTTGAAGAATTTCTTATTTTATAATTTTTAACAAAAGTTGTATCTGATAGTTCAATGTCGTTGATTTTTATGTATGTATGAAAATGGTTACTATTACCGCAGTCTTTAATAATTCCCCATTTGGTACATAAAGCCAGATTACTACTCACGATTGTTAAATCAACAGCACTGATATTATTGTTGGGAAGCTGAAACAAGGTTGCTGAACCATCATTTAGGATGGTCAACTCGTTATCAAATATAAAGTCAACTATTTTTTTACCACCTTTATTAATTAAACATTTATCCCAAATTGGATGATGAGAATTCATATCGCCCATAATGATTAATTTTTTTATATCTAGGTTTTCTAACATGGAATTTAAAAAAGGCACTGATATTTCGTTATTTGAACTTGAATAGATATTTATTAGGAATATTATAGTAGATAACTACTTTATCTGGGTCCTCTTTAGAGACTAAATCAGTCAGAGTATCCCTATTTGAATTGATACTTCTGATGTTCCATTGAATGATTTTTATTTTTGTTTTTAGGATCATTCTAAGTTTTAACCTATTAATCACTATCTGAATAATTGTCTAAGTCCATATAGGACTTAAGGTTAGAATGGGAAAGAACAAGTTTTTGAACCATATTTAAATTATCTGGTGAAATGTTAATAAAGTTTATACATGATTTTAGGAAATCTTGTGAAGGTATTGTATCGAAATTATAATTACTATGCGATGCACTGGCATTCCACGCTGAATTTGGATTTACATTATATGAATTAGAAGATTTTGGTTCCGATTGGGAGGGTATTGGAGATTTAGATTGAGATAAGGCAGTTAAAGAAGAGTAATTCTCTGGTCTACCATTTGGAACATAAAGACATTCATCATGTGCATTTCTGTCATAACTTTGTTGGATTACTCTTCTTTTATTATTTGTATTTGATACTACCTGCTGAAATGTACTTTTCAAAGATTTGAAATTGAGTGTTCTTCTTTCTGATGGTGAAACGGTATTGTGTTGAATAGTTTTATTATTAAGGGGTTTTACTTTAGTACTATTACTCGGAAGAGACGGAAAATTTTTGAGTTGAAAATAAATTTGTCTTTTTCTATGTAATTTTTGGGAATGTATTCACTAGCTTCAAAAAAAGTTAAATTTTCGTAAGACATGAGTTCTTTAATATTTTTTTGACGTAAATATTCCAGACACGTACGCGCTGTTGAAACATGTGGACCTTTGCAAAAGAAACATTTCATAGTACAATCATCGGTATGTTTAAGTTCACCACAATTCATACATTTTTCTTTTGCCTTACAATTTGTTTTGGTGTGTCCAAATCTTAAACAATTGTAACATTGTGTTACTGGGGGAATGTAACCAATTTTGGTAGATCGTAAAAATTTATTGTTTTAGGCATTAAAACACCACTGAATGTGAACAAAACTGTACCTGTAGGTTCGTATGTAGTTGTATCCCATTTGACTACTCTCCTGTTTAGCCTTTTAGCATTCAAAATTTTAATATCGCTGTTAGTAGAACAACATTCAATAAGTTTATTTTCATTTATTTCAACATCTTTTTGACGTACAATACCTTTACAAGATATATAATTAAAAGGTATATAAATTTTATAACCTTGATCTAATAAATTTTTGTTATTTAGGAATGTATTTGCATATTGATAATTATTAAACTCTACAGAAATTCTGTTTGAACCTTTGCTTTTAATTTTATTAATATTATTTAATTTTAAATTAAAAATATCTCTTGCAATTTTTATATTAATAAAAGAACCAACTCTAATATTATTTATATTTGTTGACTCTATAAACACAAAAAACGGGCCAACATCTTTTTCAGAATACATATTGACAGTTGAATTTAATTTTTTATTTATATTGGGATCAGGGGGGGTAAACCCTCCCCCTCCACCTTATTTATAAAGAATCAGTCAGAAATGTCAAATTTTTGTCACAAAAAATGAATAAAAAATTATTTTTATCAAACTAAAATTCAAAATAATATTACAGCAAAGTACAATGCTCAAAATACCTGTTCAATTTACAAGGATAGGTTTGATTCTGTTCTATTTGGCACAAACACGCACCTCTTTTCTTCGTTGACAGTAAGTAGCTCTTTACTGCACAAACGACGACAGGAGAATGTGTAATAAAATTTTGAAAAAGCTTCTTAATACAAAAACAATTAAATTTATAAATAAGTTAGAATAGCGACCAATTACAATTAAGCGTCAATGTCATAAATGCCAACTTAAAATTTTTATTTTTGACAATTATATTGCCAGACAATTATATTGCCAAAAATAAAATTTTGTTTAAAAATTCTTTTTTGTTTAGTAACAAAAAAGAAGAGGATTTATTCACCATTGATATATGTCTGAAAAAATGTAACTAATATATGGAAAATTAAATCAAAATGTGATATTTTACTGGTTTCATATACAGGGTGGTCCGTAAGTAATTGTACAAAAAGAAACAGTATATTCTACACTTTAAAATATTACGATTGAAGCCAAATTGCTATAATAAAATGTTGATATTAAGAAAGATACAGGGTATTAAAGTGCAAATTTAAAATTTTATTTTTCGCTATAACTTTCATGTTTGTAAACATTTATGTATAAAAATTTACAACTGGGTACTTTAAAATATAAGAAATTATAATTTGATGCACACTTTGATGTAACTGATAGAGGGCGCCACATATGCTACATATGTGGTATAAATTTTTACTTAACTTTTTTGCTCTTTAAGATACCTGTATTTGGGACAAAAAATATTAAAGATACATTATTTTAACAAAAAAAAGGTATACCTGTTAATAACTCCAAAACTCAACAGTTTTCGAGATAATCGCATTTTACAAATCAGCTGCATAATTCTTATTTTAGGCAATTATTCCAGGCAACGAAGAAAAATAGACAAAAACATTAATACTTCTGAATTTTGGTATAAAACACATTTAACTAAAGTTAACAGTTAATGAAATATTAAATAAAATAAATGTATCAGCAGGATAAATAATAATAGGATTTGACAAAATAACAGAATAATATAATTTTACATCAAACATTTTACGTTTTATGTTAAATTAAAATCATAATCAAAACATTTTGTTTACAAACCAAATTAAGAAATAGTTAAACTAAAGAAAATAACTTTTTGACAAAGTAAGTGTTCGATATGTCCACCATTTTCTTTAATTCATTTGTCAATATATTCCATAAAAGATCGTCTCATATAAAATAGCATCATTGGTCCTAAAGAAACTGCTGCAGTATTTATTTCTTTCCATAGTTGGTTGTGAATGTTTATGGGATTCTTACAGACACGTTGTTTTAATGCGCCTCATACACCAAAATCAAGCGGAATAAATTCGGGGCTACGTGGTGGCTATAATGTATAATGGATGAATATATTATTTTGGATACATATCCAAATCTTATGGTATACTATGGAACTACATCTTATTTGTCGCAGAAGTTAAATAATTTATTAAACTGTGATGTATCTCGTTCATTGGTTACTTATATACACACGGAATAACCTATCGATGATATTACTTATTTATATGATTACGTTACAGCTTACGAGTAACTATAATTACATCTTGAACAAATGGACTATTATGATTTACTAACGAACTAATATTATGCTGAACTAAATTGGCTAAGTATGTGTTTACTATATTTATAACAATATCGGTTATTAGGACAACGATGATTTGTTGTAAAAATGCTGAGTTTTTCAGGTTAGATTT